>NW_027518688.1:16260000-16860000 GCF_043159265.1 Tasmannia lanceolata | reverse complement strand
GAAAACCATCGCGCAAAAGGAAAAACGAGCTAGGACCGAGCCGGAAGAAGAGGTGTTCCCCACCGATCGCTTCTTCAATAAGAAGACCATGAATCGCTACAATGAATATTCAAGATGGGTCATCATCTCCGGAAGAAAAGTAATCTTCAAAGACTTTGCGAAATTTGATCTCACCTCACTCTTCCATTTCAAGGTTGGGCATTTTTCCTTGATTATGGTGCCATAATTTATCCTGAGTTGATTAAATACTTCTATGCAAACCTTGATATTAATAAGGGTATTGTGATGAACACATACCTTCATGGAGAATTTAGGCTTAACCTAGCAGACTTTTGCCGATGGATCGAAGTCCCAAATGAAGGAAAAAGGATTTTCTTCTGGGTAAAAATGAAATTGACCTTCACTTCGAAATGACGGATGTATACAAGACACTAGGCACCGTACCCCCTCCTGAAGATAAACTCAATATCACTGCTAGCTCGATGAACCACAAAGCTAGATTAATTCACAAAATAGTTGCCTACAATATCACCCTTAGAGCCGGAAACTTTGATGTAGTCAAGCCCTTTGAAGCCCTGATAATCCACTGCATTATGGAAAAGATACCCTTAAATTTGGGGTTCATCATTTTTGGATATATGGATGAGGCTGTTAAGAGAGGACAAGGAGGGTTACCATATGGGATGCTGATTACTAGGCTCCTGAGGCATAGGAAAATTGATCTATCTAATGAGCCTTACAAGAATCCTGATCCCGTGCTCAACCACACCACCATTACTCTTATGGAAATCCCTATACCTGGTGAAGAAGGTCCTAGTGGGGTTACACCAGATGAGGTTGATGAGGCTGTAGCTGAAGCTGAATAAGTGGCTCAGATGCAGGAGCAGAATCGGGCTCAAGAGCGGCAGAGACAAACTCCCGCTACTGACTCATATGCGGATCTTTCTAGAGACATTGCATCTTTGAGGACTGGAGTGGACACTCTCACGATCGGGTTTGGCACCCTCTCTACTGCCTTTATGACTGTAGAGAGCCAGAGAGCCTCTGATCACTTGGCCATGGTGGAGCTTCTAACGAGGCAGCATAGGGAGATGATGCAAGCTTATCAGAGGAGTCAGGTCACCAGATACTACACCTCAAGGACTCCACCTTGTGATGAGCATCAACCTCCACCTCAAGACTGATCGATGGCTAGCACCTTCTTTGCAGCAGACACAGTCGATCACATTTTGCTGCTGATTATCAAGTTTTTGTTTAGCTTTCTCTTGCCCAGTATGGGCTTTTGGACTATGTGTATATTTTCTTTTCTTCATGGATGTTGTTCATGCCCGATGTGGGCTTTGTGTCTCGATGTACATGCCTAGTATGGGCTTATGACTGTTGTGGATGTTGCCCTATAAGGCTTGTGGATATTATGGTTGGTTGCCCAGTAAGGGGCTTTATCTTTAGGTTGTTCATGATTCAGAGCTCACATAGTTCAGTTGATGTAAAGGTGATGAGTACATATCTCTCACACCCATCTTTGTGTCTCTGGTGATTGTTTGGCAGAATGTGAAGAGGGTTTGTCTCTTCCATTCTATATACATGATCTTTCTTTTTGCCATGGATGTATGCTTCTATTGTTTGTCATGTTCCTATATCCATGTGTTTATTAGACTGTGCTCTATGCTTTATCATTATGTTCTGTCTAGTAATCATTCACTCACATTCAAATTGTAATTATCCTGTGAATGGAGCAAGTACTAAAAGGATAAAGGTGATTTCATTAAAACGAATGGGTTTATGCGCCTGAATCTACCATAGTTAGACGAAATGCAGACAAGTCTCTCCCTGAAAATGAATATTTTATAGATCTGAGCATATTCATTTTCAGGGAGAGACTTGTCTGCATTTCGTCGAGAGAAACCTTATATGAATGTAGCCTAAGAGTTCAATTCATTCACCATTTTCATCATATCACCTTGTCATGCCCTAATACATAGGTTTCACCTAGGGTCAATAACAAATTCATAGGGGGAGAGTCAAATAGTTATATCTTTATGCTTATTTAGATCATTGTGATTTGCTCACATGGTTTATTACCCCCATACTTATGCTTACACTTGCAAATCTATAGATCAAAATTAAAAAGCGGGGGGGGGGGGGGGAGGCTCATCATGTATCTCCTTTTTCTTTCTCTTTGATAAGCATTCTAAAAGCTTAATTGTCATATCATATATAAGGCACATAGCTTAGACAAGCTATTATTCATCTTGACACCCCACTTACACTTTCACTTGCATAATCTCTACCTTTTTGCTGTTGCCAAAAGGGGGAGAATTTTGGGAATTGATTAGGTAGTCCAATTGTATATGCACCATATGCTTTACATTCATTTATTATACTTGTGCATATAGTGAGGGAGAGCAATACTCCATTGTTTATATCATATTCATACTAAATGTCTTATTATTTTGATATCTTCCACCTCCCTAATCAATTTATTTGCCATCATAAAAAAGGGGGAGAAGATAAGCCCAAGAGTTCCCATGGGATAATCATTCACCTTACCCTCTTGTTTTGATGCTAGCAAACCAAATTGATTAGCATTTATGGACTAATGTGTTGCCTTGAGATGTGTTGTATACAAGAATTTCATGTCATAATCGCCATTACACAACTCTTCTCAACACATAGCTTGTGGATCAAGAAGCAAAGGAACCAAGAGCTGGCACCTACAGTGAAGACATCCTCATTTGAAGAGTTCAAGTCAAGAAGCTTGAAGATGAAGATTCCACAAGTTCCTAGCAAGTGTCAAGAATGAGCTTGAAGTTGAACATGCCATGGTGACACCATATGCACCTCACAACATGCTTTGAAGATTGAAGGAAGTCACAAGAGCCAAGACAAAGTTTAAAATGTTCACTCAAGCCGAAGAAGTCCAAAGAAGTGCAAAGAAGCAAAGACATTCCAAGAAGACTCAATGGTATTCACTTTAGGATGTATTTCGAGTCCTCTTGATTTTATGTGTAAATGCACTTTCAAAAGGTTTTCAAATGGTTTTCATATTTAACAATTTACATATTTGAAAACCATACACACCCAAAAATGTGTTTGAAAACCTAGGACTTAAGCCCAAAGACCAAAGCCTAAAGTCCCTGAATTTTAAAGTTAAAAATAGAATTTTACTCAAGGCTGGTCGACCGGGCTATGCCGGGCGACCGCGGATGTCACCTGGAATTCCAAGGCATCTCAAAATTTATCGGGCCGGTCGACCGGGCCAAACCGGGCAACCGCGAAAATGTTTCTGTCAAAACAGAACCATTCCCGGTTGGTCTTGGCGGACGACCGCCATGGGGCCGGTCGACTGCGATAGTGTTTTTGAGCCAAAATTTATTCAAAACAGATTGCCTTCGCCGGATGACCGCCATAGGGTGGTCGACTGCACCGGTATGAAATTTGAAATTCAAATAGAGAGCTCGATAAGGGCGGGCGACCGCTGTACTTCGGTCGATCGCCGCAGCCTGGAAAAAGAGCCGTAGGGGCTTGCAAGGATGACTTTTTCAACCCTGTATTTTACAATTTTACCTCCAAATGGTCATATTTCCTTGAGGGCTATATATACACCATCAAAACCTTTCTAAATAACCTTTTACAAGATCAAATCCTATCTTCTTGAACCTAAACTTTTGTTTGAAAGGTTAAACCTCTTTGAACTTGGATGTTTACATTCTATCAAGAGGATCTCCATAGGCTTTACATTTGTATCTATTTCTTGGAGAGATTGTGAGCTATACAAAGTTTGTAATCCGCCTATCAAGAAGCATTGAAAGTTCTTATCTTTTATTTCTTCCTTTGTACTTGAGGGTCTCCGATTCGGCTCGGTAACAAAGGTGGATCGTTGTAAGAGGGTGTGATCCCTCGAAAATGCTTCGTGCAGAAAGGGTGTGTCCCCTTTGAAGTTGGAGAAGTTTGTGTATGGCTTGGAGATTCGCCCTTTGAAGAATCTCGTTGTTTTTAGTGTAGATCCAAGAAGGTAAACTTGGAAGAGTAGAGTAGGTCTTGTGATAGACCGAACTACTATAAATCTTGTGCCTTGTGGATTGCTTCTTCTTCTCATTTGCACATTGTGGTGCTTGGTAATCTCTTCTCTTTATTTGCATTGATGGTTTATTAAACAAAGGTTAGAGCATATAGGCTTAAAGTAACATCTAAACCCTAGCTTTTAATATCTTGATAATTTGAACAAGGGTTAGACCATATATGCTTAATTAGTAAATTAACTTTAATAATCTAACTAATTAAGCCTAAAAATTTTAATGAACCAATTCACCCCCCTCTTGGGTTGTCACACTTGTATTTCTTGTGCCATATGGTTGAAAGTGATGTAAGCCTATTTAATGGCTAGTTTGGGTTATTTTGATACGGAATGAAAAGTAATGAAATAGTAGTTGAGTAAATATTTCCACCATATTCTACTATTATTGTTTTCTCCTTCAATAAAAGTTCCTTTATTCTCTTCTTGTATTGAGTATTTTGGTTCTTAAAATC
Organism: Tasmannia lanceolata; assembly: GCF_043159265.1. NCBI lineage: Eukaryota > Viridiplantae > Streptophyta > Magnoliopsida > Canellales > Winteraceae > Tasmannia > Tasmannia lanceolata. The sequence continues at coordinate 16,855,470 of NW_027518688.1, read as the reverse complement.
CTACAAAGTGGTATCAGAGCAGAAGGTCTTGGGATCTCCCAATCGAGTAGAGAGCAGAAAAGCCAGGGCGAATTCAAGAATACACAGGCAAGGGTTCGAAAAGTTCGCAACACGGCAGGTAACACCAATTCTTCAAATTTTCAGCAAAGTGTTCCTTTATCTATAGGTGAAAATTTTCAATTTTGGTTTATTAAGATGATGATGTTATTTATGTCTTATGAATTATGGGAATTGGTGAGGAGTGGTTATGAAAATTTGCAGAAGTGAGATGATTGTCTACGGCACAAAAGAACGAATTGAAGGAGAGTAAAAAGAAAGATGCCAGGGCTCTTTTCCTCATCCAACAAGCTATGGATGAACCAATATTTTCAAGGATCATGGCTGCAACTACATCGAAAGAAGCATGGGATTTGCTTAAAGAATAATACCAAGGTACTACAAAGGTAAAGTCTGTTAAGTTACAAACCCTTCGTCGTGATTTGGAGAATTTGAATATGAAAAAATCTGAATCAATTCAAGTGTTTTTCTCTAGAGTTAGTTCTATTGTAAAACAAATAAGAACTTGTGGAGAAAAATTAGATGATCAAAAAATTGTTGAAAAAGTTTTAAGGAGTCTTCCTCCTAAATTTGATCACGTAGTTGCTGCCATAGAAGAGTCTAAAGATTTATCTACATATTCTATGAATGAATTAATGGGTTATTTGCAAGCACATGAACAGAGATTGAATAGGACTGCAGAAAATCCACTAGAACAAGCGTTTTAATCAAAAGTGGATTCGAAGAAAAGATTTGATGATTCAAATAAAGATTTTCGAGGAGGAAGAGGCCGTGGACGTGGTGGATTCTGCGGCAGATGAAGAGGTAGAGGCCAATTCAGTGGTTATCAAAGAAATCTAAGTGGAGGTAATCATGAATCTACTTCTTTATTTTGTTCAATTTGCAAAAGATCAAACCATGCTGATAAGGATTGTTGGTATAAGGATAGTGGAAATCAAAATAGAAATTTACCACAATGTTTTTATTGCAAAAAGTATGGTCATATTGAAAAAAATTATCATCAAAAGTCTAGGGAACAAGTAAACTATCATGAAGAGAAAAGTGATGAAAAAGTTAAAAAAGAAGATAACATATTTTTGTCACGTCTAACTTCCAATGTTGAATTGAATGATGAAATATGGTATGTAGATAGTGGTTGTAGTAACCACATGACCAGGAACAAGGATTACTTTCTCGAAATAGATGAAATTGTCAAACCACGAGTAAGGATGGGTGATAACAATCATGTTAGTGTCCATGGAATTGGTCCCATCGTAGTTTCTACTATGGTTGGTAAGAAACAAATTCAAGATGTTATGTATGTTCCTGGGTTGGCTCAAAGCTTGCTAAGTTTGGGTCAATTGATAAAAAAGGGGTACTGTGCTATCTTTGATTAAGGAGAATGTCAACTTTATGATAAGAATAGTATGAAACTAGTTTTGTCTATTAAGATAACAAAAAACAAGATGTTTCCACTAGTGTTTTCAAAACTAGTATTCAATGTTAATACTGCATCTAATGATGACTCTATGTTATGGCATAGAAGATATTTACATTTGAATTTTGGTGGATTGTCTTTATTGCAAAAGTTGAATATGACTGTTGGTTTTCCTTCTTTAAAATATGATAGAAAAATGTGTGAAGCTTGCTTTTTGGGAAAATACCACCATGAGCAATTTCCAAGAGGTAAGTCTTGGAGGGCATATAAGCCTTCGATGCTTATACATGCCGATATTTGTGGCCCTATGCAAACTTTATCTTTGAGTGGGAATAAATATTTCATTCTATTTGTTGATGATTACTAAAGGATGACATGGGTGGGTATATTTTCTGAAACAAAAAGATGAGGCTTTCTTTATCTTCAAACAGTTCAAGGCACTTATCGAAAACCAAAGTGGCATTCTATTATTACTCTTCGTACTGACCGTGGTGGTGAATTTATTTCCAAAGAATTTTATGATTTCTGCAAAGAAAGTGGAATCAAAAGACAGTTGACAGCGAGCTACACCCTACAACAGAATGGAGTCGCAGAGCAAAAAATTAGAACCTTTGTTGAGGCGGCAAGGAGCATGCTAAAAGACAAAGGGTTGCCTAATGATTATTGGGCTGAAGCTTATATTGTGGACCCCGATCCGAGAGCGAGGCGGGAGACATAGCCCCCGTCGGCCTCTGGATCATCCACGTGTAGGAGAGCTCTACCAAGGAACTCTCGAAATAGGTGCCACCCTCATAGCATAGCACTAGTGGCGATATAAATGAGATACCTCTTGATCCGGAGTTAGGGCTCGAAACCAAGACGTACCTAAAATAACTCAGAGTCGCCATCCAGGGAAGTCAGCCCTGGAACCCATAAAAAATAAATCCTCTGTGTAATGGATAACGAGAAATATATATGGGTCCGTGCCTGATTACCGATGAAGAAGGTCCGAAGAGCATCTCAATCCGCCCAAGTGCAAGTACTTGGTCTCTTATGCCATTTATTTATTAACTTTGAAGAGTTTTGGGCAAAAATCATGTGAAATGGGAATAAATATCCCCGAGAAAATGTCTACCTAAGCATGCATGACTCGGGGATAAAAATAATAAGCACATACAAAATAAGTGAAAGAAGTGTCACCTAAGCATAGCTAACTTACTGCGGCTCTCTCAAGCACGAAAGCCGAGTATATCGCTGCTATAACTACAGCTTGTCAAGCAATTTCGCTAAGAAGAATTTTGCGTGATTTGAAGGAGGAACAAGGCGGACCTACGTGGATGTTTTGCGACAACAAATCCACAATTTCCTTAACAAAAAATCCAGCTCATCAAGGGAGGACGAAGCAAATTGAGATTCATCACCATTTCATTCGAGAAGTCACAGCCAAATGAGAAGTTGATTTGAAGCATTGCAACATGGAAGATCAGTGGCGGATATTTTCACTAAAGCTTTGCCGGAAGAAAAGTTCAAGAAATTTCGTCAGATGATGGGAGTAGTAACACCCCACATAGTTTGAATTAACGGGGCGTGTTGGAAATGTAATTCAAGCCACGTGTGGATTGTGGGACCAACCCAAGCTAATTTATGTTTTTAATATTGTTAGTTGAGTCGGTGCTTTGGTGTGTGTAGACACCCCATTTTGACCGTACCCTTAGCCTCTTGTGTTTGAGCAAAACCCCATCAAATCAAGCAGCTAGGATCCCAAACTCCATCCTAGGCTAGCTTAAGGTCCCATCTAGCTCTCTGCAAAATTTCGTTGAATTCCGAGTGCGTTTGCCCTGCGAACAAGCCAAGAAAAGACCGTTGTGTAAATCAGAAAAGGGGGCGAATTTATCCGAGGTGGGGGCGAATTTATTTTGGAAAATGCAGTTTAGGCCGAAAAAGACGCGCAATTTCGCGCGCCTATCAAAAGTCTGCGCGTTTCATCAATTAGTGTTGCCAATATCATTTCCCCAAAATTTTCTATAAAAATGAAAAATCAAAGCTAAAAAAGAAAGGAGAAGAGATAAAATTCGCAGAGAAAGATTTCCCCAAATTTTCCGAACCCTAATCCCTTTTCCGTTATCTTCTCCGGCGAGCTCCGATCCAAGCTTCCGGTCATTTTCCAGTTACATAAGAGATCTCTGAAACAGAGAGAGAGAGAGAGAGAGAGAGAGAGAGAGAGAGAGAGAGAGAGAGAGAGAAAGAGAAAGAGAACGAGAGAAAATTCCCAAATCCTTTCTCCGATCGATTTGTCTTCTCCGATCATCTTCTCCGAGCATCTCTGTATTGATTCTGTTCATTTTTCGGCAACAATTCCAGCTAAGTCTTCTTATTCTTTGCCTAAGCTTCAAACAGATCTTGATTTCTCCCTTCAAAATCGTTCGAAACCCTAGCTTGTTTAATTTTGATCGGAAATTTCTTTTTCTCCGGTTTCATTCCGTCTTCTCCGGCCGCATTTCTTCATCAGCAAGATTTTCCGGCTTGCCTTTTTGCGTGTTATCACCATTACCGTTAAACCTTAGCTTTAAACCTATAAGCCTTAGATCTATATCTCTTTAAAGCCTTAAACCTGAGATTAGAATATTAAGGTCATAGATCTGAGCTTTAAAATCTAGATCTACTTTTGGAAACTGCAGATCTACATCTTTTCTTACCTTAGGGATCTCAGATTCTAGATACCTTAGATCTGTATAAAAAGCAAAAGAAAAAAAATCAGATGTGAGCTTAGAATTCTCGATCCTTGCCATAAAGCCTTAGATCCAAGAGTTCTTTGTCAAGGAATTTCAGCATAAGGTGATCTGAGACTATTGTTGTGATCTGGGAGAATCAGGAGTTGATTCTGATCAGGAAAGAAGATTCATAAAAAATAAGGCTCTCATCGAATTGACTCGGATTCCATCTCATACAATACTTCAGGTAAGTTTTCTCCTTAACCTTAAGAATTTTATTTATTTATCTGATGTATAATAGAGATTAGATATTTTGTGATTGTTATTTTGCTTTAAATTGAGCTTAATTCTGTTGAAATGCTTAAACGAATGGTGTAATTAGTAGGAATTGTTATCTCTGGTGTTTGTGATCTTGATTTAATCTCAATTTTTGTTTTAGTTTTCAATTTAAGTTATATTCTGAGAATTAATTGCGATTTATTAAATTTTCTTAGAGTTCATATAATATACTTGTAGAAGGCAAATTATGTTACAGTTTTATTTTATTTTATTATTATTATTTTTTTTTGCTCTAAATGAATGCCGTGGATTTAATGATCTGTATTATGATCAATTGGAGCGGTAATCCAGGTTTAGGCCAATATTAGGGACTTGATTTTTATAAGTTAGAATTCCTTTACAATCGTGATCATGTGTTTGACTTCTGGTTTAAAATCTGCAAACAGAGTGTTCTTGTAGAAGCAGATTTTGAATTTTCCTTCTTGGAATTCATGGTTACTTTGGTGTTGAGATTTGATATAAAATTTTTACTTAGTTTGTTTCTTCTAAAACCTTACAGTCCAGGTTATGGATTTATGGATCAGAGCTTGTTTTTTTTTATATATATATCCATAATACTATGTTCTTTTTTACATTCAAAAATAGTTACACCTTACAGGGTCTATCATATCATGCCTTTGGTTGGGCAAAATCTTTTTTCCCCTGGGTCCAAATCCCTTTTGTCTTAATATTTTAATGTTTGCACATAACAAGGAGGTTGGGTTGAGTATTATTTAAGTCTAGTTTTGCCTAAATTCATGGTTTGGTGTCAATATTGAAAAAAGGAAAGGGAGCAAGAGGAGACCTTTGTTCAGTAAGGAAATCAATATAACTCAATTTAGTTGGGAAATATATATCAATACAAAGTAATTTTTTTTTTATTCCTTAGAAACATTTATCTCATTTGATGTCAACAGGCTTTCTTATTATTATTAGGTTGGTGGTATGTATAATGACTCTAAATCATGTGCTTTATGTATAAGTGGTTTGGCAATAAAATGTTTACATGAACACAAGCCCCTTTTTCACTTTGACTATGGCCGCCTTTGTATTCTTGATTTTAAAAGCCCTTCACATTTTTTTTATACATATAAGGGCAGCCCTTATTTTGTTTTCTGAGCAGGATACAGTCCATAACAGCTTTCATTTTGCTGCTGAACATGATAAAGCTTATATTAGCCCCTTTTTATTTTCTATTCATCTATATTTTATAGATTTTGGACCATCGTATTGTGTCTAGAACAGGGGATAACTGGGTGAGAAATTCCTATATGTTTAGGCCTTTTATTCATTCTTCATTTCAGCCCTCATTCTATTGTATAGACACAGTTCTGCTCATAAATCAGCCCATTTTTAATACAAATTTTGTCCATGATTTGGCCTCGGTTTTGCAAATTTTGCCTATAAATTAGCCCCTTTGTTCTCGCATAAGTTCAGCCATGGCTATGATTCTTGTGTAGTATAATTCAGCCCATAAGTCATTTTTTAGTTTTGACACAAAAGCTAATCTACATTGCTGTCTCTGTTTGGACATAGTTCAATATGTGTCATTAATTTTCCTTTAAGGAGAGAGAAATAATAAATAGGTTTTTTTTTAATTCAAATGATACTCTCTTGTGCACTCGCATTTTCTTTACTCTGAATATTCAAATTATAGTATTTAAATGAGTTGATTCCTGATGTTTTGATATTCTTGGTGATGTTGTCATGCATTGATATTCTTGGATTGTTTTAATTATGATTCAAATGTGTTATACAGGTTAGAGATTTTTTATTTTTATTTCCTAATTGTATAATTTAAAATTTCAGGAGATGATGCCAGATTAGCCAAACTAAAATTAGTATGAACTTTTATGATCATTTTCAATAATCTGCATGAATTGATATTAGGAGTATCACACACAAATAATAGGTATTTTCATTTTGAGTTATTAAGCACTGCCGCCACACAGTTCAAGGTCACACTATTGTTGAGGGTAAATATTTAATTACATTAGTTAGAACTGTGAATTAATTTCTTTTATTATGTGAGTGTATACTAGAATTAGTTTGCTGAACTGTAGTCTTATAATTAAGATTGGTAATAAAAATTTGTCAAAAGATAAGTTTTGTTTTTTTTATATATATACCATCGTAAGGGCGATGAAGGCGCTAGCTCAAGCCCATCTTTTAGGGTGATGTAAATATCATTTAATGTGTTTCTATAATCTGTTGGAAATTTAATATTTCTCTTTCATCTTATAGTTTTGAGTTAGATTCTGAAGATAAATGGATTATTCAGGTGTGGTTATCTCAAAGCTTCTTATACTCATTCTTATTTATTTAAATAAATTGTTAATAGGAAGAAGGAGATCAGATGACTACTCTGTTCGATATTATCGACATGAGTACTGTCTGATCTCAAGGCGGGATTAGAAATATTATCATGTGTATATGATATCAGATGATTACTTTGGCATCATCTGATTTCATTGGAGTCCCCGTATTGGGGTTTGTGGTTGGTTTTGAAGTGTTTGATATTGTTTTTACTTTATTAGGCTATCCAGCGGCTGGTCTGGACTAATTAATGTTATTTATCATTTTATGATTGCTATTAGATTGTATATTTTTCTTTGCTTGGCAATTGATTTATTTTTAGAATAAAATTTGCGATTATCTGATAGCCTTTTCTTCTCTTTTTGATAGACTAACACAGTCTTATAGATTTCTGTTAAGATTCTTTAGATACTAGAATCTCCTTTTCTTGTAGGGCGATGAAGGCGTTATCCCAAGCCCATCATTAGGGGACTTGCTCAGTCCAAGTAGCACTCCCTTCTTTGCTTAAAGACTTGTCCAAGTCTTTATGGTGTGTATCCCCTAGAAATTAGAAATCTATTCATTGCAAGGGCAATGAAAGAGTTCTCTAAAGTCCTCTCAGGGAGACAGGCTATGTCTCAGACAGAGAAAGTTGTATCCTTTAGAGACAAGCTTTGTCTCGTTAGTGAGTCCATCCTTAGGAGACATGCCGTGTCTCGTCAGCACCTCTCTTGGAGCTTATCTTTTTGTTTAGGAGTCTCTCGCAATCTCATTTTTCTTTCTAAACCTCATCTTTGTGCGTCTCTTGGTTTTTGGAAGAACACCTTGCTCGGCTTGGCATCATACCCCTTACCTTATGGGTATTGGGTTGCACATTTGTTGCACCCTAGGGCTAGGTAGCTGTCCGGCCCGGCTGAGTGTTTTACCTAAACCAAATATGCACAAGGTCTCTTTTCCTTGTTAACATTTTTCTCTATCCTACCTATATGTCTAAGAGACTTGCCCAGTCTCATTCTATTAGCATCCTCCTCTTTGTGCATCATTTGGTTTTGGGAGAACATCCTACTCGGCTTGGCATCATACCCCTTACCCTTATGGGTATTGGGTTGCACATTTGTTGCACCCTAGGGCTAGGTAGCTGTCCGGCCTGGCTGGGTGTTTTACCTTTGCCAAATATGCACAAGGTCTCTTTTTCCTTGTTAGTATTTTTCTCTATCCTACCTCTGTGTCTAAGAGACTTACTTAGTCTCATTTTCTTGCTAAACCTCCTCTTTGTGCATCATTTGGTTTTGGGAGAACATCCTACTCGGCTTGGCAACATACCCCTTACCCTTATGGGTATTGGGTTGCACATTTGTTGCACCCTAGGGCTAGGTAGTTGTCCGACCCGGCTGGATGTTTTACCTTTGCTAAATATGCGCAAAGTCTCTTTTTCCTTGTTACTTGTGAGTTTTATCTTAGCTTGATAGTCTCACTAGCACCCTTCTTTATCTCTTTTTCTTTTAGGAGACAGGCTTTGTCTCATTAGCACCTCCTTCTTAAGAATCCTATTTTCAGAGTCAGTCCTTAGCCTAGGAGTCTGTCCTTAGCTAGAGAGTCTGTTTTTCTTTCAGGAGTCAGTCCTATCATCATAGGGGTTAGGATTTTATCCAACCTCTCATCAAATCTTGTGTTTTTTCTATCCGCTCTTGTAAGGTATAGGATGCTGTCCAACCCTTGCAGAGTTGTTATTCTGTTCATTTCCCTCCGCAAAGCATATGATGCTGTCTAACCTTTGCGGGATATCAGGAGTCTGTCCTCCCCTTATGATGATAGGATTTGTCCCCCTTGAGTCAAAAATACTTAAAAACAACAAAAACATCTAAAAAACCAAAAATCTCAAAAATCTTGAGTCATTAGGAGTAGTTAGGAAATCTGTTCCGAACTACGTTGGCTTGATCCCTTTCAACAGGGTACGTAGTGCAGCTTGGGATCCACATCCCGAGTCCAGCCAAACCTTTAAAAATAAGCATTTTAAATCTTTCAAAAATTACAAAAATCTTTCAAAATATTGTTTTTTTGAAAGGATCTTCCTCTAGAGTTAGGAGGTTGTCCTAGTTAGAGAGTTTTTGAGTCGGGAGTTGCTCCCTCGTTCGTTGTTTGTTTGTTGTGTGTTTTATTTGTTTGTGTTAGAGTTAGGAGTGACTCCTAGCTAGGAGTTTTACGCCTCCGTCCGGTCAGTTGGCGATCCACATCGCCAATTGATGACTAGGTCTAAGATGCGATAGATCCTACTGTTTTCCTAGGATATACAGCCTAGCTACACATAGATTATAGGAACCACCTGCATTAGCTTAGGGCTAACCTGCATCTAGTTAGGGCATATAGGGTGTCCTAAAATATACAATCCATTAGAATTTAAATAATCACACAAGAAGCTTTAAGAACTAGTCTGGTCTTTTAGATCGAGTCTAGGATAGAGGTCTAGATGTCTTAGGCATCATAGCTTAGAATAGGTGCGAAGAACTACGTTGCCTTGATTCTCGTGGAGGCGGGGATACGTAGGCTTCTTTGGATGAACATCAGACCATCTAAAGACTCGGGCCTAGGTATAGATTAGAGTTTTAGGGTTGTATGGTATCGAGTCATTTTCTATGTTTTGCAGTGTTTTCTTACTTTATTGCGCAGACCTTATACTTTTTTGGTGTGTCATGCATGTGTTTGTTCATCAGAACTTAGACACCCATTAGGCATGTCACTTATAACCTAGCTATGCTTAAGTGACATATGTTTCTTTTATTTTATCTTGTGTGCCTTTGATTTCATCTCCGAGACATGCATGATTAGATAGACGTCTTCTCGGAGATATTCATTCCCATTTCATATGATTTTCGCCCAAAACTCTTCAAAATTATTAAGTAAATGGCATAAGAGACCAGGTGCTTGCACTTGGGCGGATGAGGTGCTCTTCAGACCTTCCGAATTCGTAACCAGGCACGAACCCTATTTTATATCTCTGGTTATCCGTTGCAACAGAGCATAGTATGGGATCCTTGGCCCACTTTCCTTGGACGGCGACTCTTCTTTGTTTAAGGTACGCCTCGAATCTGGGCTAATCCCCGAATCGAGAGGTATCTCACCTTTGTATCGCCACTCATGCTGTGAGAGGCATTTTCTTTCGAGAGTTCCTTGGTAGAGCTCTCCATTCACGTGGATGATCCTGAGACTTAGTGTGGGGCCCGTTCCCCGCCTCTCTCACGGATCGGGGTCCACAGTGTGTAGAGTTTTAGCTATTTTGTTTTACCTTAGTATTGGAATGAGTGAAGGTCTCTTATCTAATATTTGTTTAAAGAGTCAATTAGTAGGTAGACTTTTATAAGACGTACGAAGGTTACAAACGTGTGAGTTTTGTACGATATGGTTGAACATGCTGTAAGCCTATTTAAAGGCTAGTTTGGGTTATTTTGATATGGAATGAAAAGTAACGAAACAGTAGTTGAGTAGATATTTTCCACCATATTCTACTGTTATTGTTTTCTCCTTCAATAAAAGTTCCTTTATTCTCTTCTTGTGTTGAGCACTTTGGTTCTTAAAATCCTACAGTTTACACAGTGGGAATCTTACTAGAAGCACTAGGAAGGGCTGCTGGCCATACTCTTCAACCTACCAACCACACGATTCTACAGGCTAGATCATCCAATTACAACTAGTGCCTTGGCCACTAGAGTGACAACATTCACAATCCCTTCTTTATTCAAGTGGTTCCTTCCCATTTTGGAGTCATTTTCCAGATCTATCATAAGAAGACACCCATGAACATAAACCTAATTTCTGCAGGAACGTTCCACAAGTATGATGGTATTTCAAAAGGACTCAGACCAATTCAGTAAATGGCTTCGATGAACTCAAGAAATTTCATGTTGACATTTCATCATAATAGATCGATCTCCTGGACTGAGTTTCCAAACTAAAGACAAATTCAATGAGAAAAATACAGAAATAAAATCACTCCATGAAACTGACCTCCATATACCCATCAACCAAAAGGCCCAGATAACACTTAAAAATGAAGGAGAGTAAAAGTCAATAAAATAAGTCCAACTTTACATACCTGTGCAAGTTGCAGAAGAACTGCCTAGAGAGACAGAGGGGAAGAATCAATGTAAACTATGGATAATAATCTGAGAAAATAGAAGAAAGAAAAATGCTACAAGAAATTTGACTTTCACCGGCGTTCACGACTGTCGCTGTAAATAAGGCAAAACTCCGGTGTTTATAAACACTGAAGTTTGACACGAATGTCGCTAATTTCAGCGTAACTAAATGTCTATACCAACGTTCCAAGTATACTGTCGCTGAAATTCATTACACCGGCATTTTTAAACGTCCCAAAAAGTAAAAAATTGTAACGCCACTGCTATGATATTTAGCGACGTTTATAGAAAAGCGTCGCTGTATGGTACAAACACCGGGGTTTAAAAGAACGTCGGTGAAAACTATATTTTCTTTGCGACGTTCTGGAACGCCGGTAATTGTACAGTACCATTTGCTAGCTCCAAATATTCACCGACATTTTAGAAACATAGGTGAAATGAATATTCAGTGGCATTTTATATTGAACGCCGGTGTATATGTTATTTAAAACAAAAAAAAAAACACTTTCATTCACATTGACTTTCATTCACATTGCTAGCTCTCACAAAGAATTTGCATGTCACTTTATAAAGGTGAAAATATATAGCATATATAATGGTGAAAATACAAAGTAAATGTATCAGTCACTAGATGTTTACAAAAAAAATTAATTTCGCCCATGTAGAGGTTCTGCATCATGTAGGTTCAAATAGAATTCGCCAAGTTGATAATGAGGCCGGCAAGCACCACGCGGTTTCCCCAAGTTGGAAGTCCTGAAAGGGCAAAAGAAGAAAATGTTAGCTATAAGAATCAATTTACAATATCATGCAATGACTCAAGTAACATATACTTGTTTCTTATAAGAAACATATCAATGGGGATGGGTTTTGTTGGGCTGAGAAGGTGGTTAGGATGGTCATCTGCTTGGGTATAAATCGGTAGGAGGTTAAGAGGCAATTAGTTATTGAAGGTGGCTGAAGTGGGGTGAATCAAGGTATCGGATAGCTGGGTTTTAGGATGGAAGATGTGTGAAACAAGGGGTGTTGGGTTTGTGTTATTCTGTTGAAATAATGGGCAGTAAGGTATATATGGGTGAAAGGAGAAATGTTATATAAATCGATCTACAGTTGTGTAGTGCTGGTTGGTGAATATTTTGTCCTGTGTCTAGTAATCATGTATAGAAATCATTGGAAATTCTTACAACATAAATGAAAGGACTATTGGAAAATCCAATTTCCATATCATTCAAAAAAAGAGAGACATCCATTATCCATACAAATAGTAAAGACATGGAACAAAAGTGAGTGATTACACACTAAAGGTATGAGAATGCACAGCATGAATACTAGCACATCATTTCCACTTTTAAAGATGATATGCACGAAACCAGGTCCATTAAGCAAATTTAATAAAACTAAGTGATCAGTCTTGTGATCAAGACATCTAGAATCAATGACCTGAGGATAGGAGGAAGCAGAGACAATCCAAGCAGTGGTGGAGGTACTTGTCTAAGGGTAACAGGGTTAGCGGATTAATTAGATTCCGAATTGACAAGAAGGAAAGAATATCTGCCTCCTTAGAATAGACATCATCTCATCGGTGAGAGGAGCAGTGGCAGCATCACCTAAATAAACTACATTATTAGCGAACCCAATTGATTTGTCATAGAGAACCCAACAAAAATTCATGGAATGACCATCATGCCCACAATGAGAAATGGAAAAGAAAAAGAAAAAACACATGCTTATATGCTTACACATGCATCTCATCTTCCATAAGTAATTACATAATGGGTTTAAAGATGTCATCTATTTTACACATTACATGAGCCAAAACACAAAACTTGAAAGGGGATTCCATATATGGAAGCATACATGAGCAGACATTCCAGCCAATTAGTAAGCCTTATAGGAAATTTGGGGGCTTCGATCCTCTAAAAAAGACAATTGATATTTGAAGAGAGATGAGAAAATGGTGCATGACCATCCATAGGAAGCCTTAGTAGATAATTGGTTTCCAAGTGTTGTTGAGTAGGATGTAGTCAGTCACAACCATTTCTCACAGTACACTGAATACATTGAATCCATCACATTACAAATACCCCTAATATGATAGGTGCAATACGTTGAGTGTCTTGAATGGCATTGTCTACGACCACCAAAGGATCAGTCTAAGTCATGAATCCGGAACCGCGGGGTTGTCAGGAACATCGGTCTTTCATTATCACGGGATCAGTAATTTGACCGTATTTGCCAAAATGTTTGGTAAATGTTGCTTCATAAACAATCAAAATAAGAAAAAGGAGGAAAGAATAAAATAACAAATATAATGAGAAATTCAAGAAATAAAAGGTAAAAATAAAAGAGAAGATGAGACTAACCAGTGGAAGTATCTTTGGCTAAACCCTCAACGAAGATCTTCCTGCAAACATAAAGCTATTTAGAAAGAGAAAAAAAGATCCAGATGTTCCTGCAAACACAAACATACTAAAACAGAGGGAAAAAAATAGAACCATGGCAAAGAAATAAAAAATAAAAAAGAAGAAGGAGTGATTCCCAATTTATTTTGAAGGGCGGCAAACTTAAATTTTGAAGGGTGGAAAATTAATTCCAAAAAATATTTTGAATACAACTTAATATGCATGAACTTGTAGAAGCATTATAATAAGCTTACCTTCTTGGAAATTCGGCTGCTACTGCCATTCAATAGCTTTGGTTTGGGTTCACTTGCTCTCCTCTTGGCACAAAAATTATCTAAAAATAATATGGACATCAATTATGTATTAAAAACATGGTTAAATGAACAAAACGCAAAAGATAAGGGAAAAGAAAATTCAAATGAGTATACTTAACTTATGATCATTTGGAAGCATTTTGAAGAGGCTAACTCGCGCCCTATGCAGATATTTGAGCAACAGATCGAGAAATAAATGGATAGTTATAGCATACAACCAAGTGAGAGGATACAACAAGTTTGAGTATCCAAATTGCTTACACAAATATCGACAGAAAGTAAATTTGGTCTATGAAAAGTAGGATGAGCAAGTGAAATACATTTTTTAAAAAAACTAAAAGAGGCTATAAATTCATGCAACATAACCCTGAGAATCCAGAAACATAGCAAAAGTCTGTATCAAATTTGCATCAACATAAGTCTCTTAAAAACATAAAGAGAAGGTGGCTCATGTATTCCGTGCTGGTTTAACCTGAAAACAAAGGGACCCAAAGTAAAGAAAAAAAATCAGTGTACTTGTCAATAAAATTATCATGAAGCTTAAATAAATCTACCCTCGTATATCAATTAGTTCCCAAATATGATAACTAAGCGATTTCTAAACCTAAAGAGTCTCCGATAAATTCGAATAAATCGCTTTCTCTGAGAAGAGGGGGTTGAAGTGGCTCATTTGGCTCCAATGCAATCGTGATCTGGACCTCGGTGAAATGCTCTCCTAATGGCTGGCCGTCGACTACATGTGTCGGATTGATGATCTTACGAATACCATGAGCCACTTCAACTGCCTCTCGTCGAAGGCTCATTAAGACAACCTTATAAAACAAGCCAAATGATCAGAATTAAAAATAGGTAGTTGTTTATTAAGTCACAAACCAATATAAAATGGAGATTACAATACCATATCATCATGTAGATCATGGAGTTCAGTCTGTCTGCCAGATGAGGTTGCATGTTGTCGTGAAGATGTAGGATCGACGGTTGGCTAACATATAACAAGAAAGATACATAAAGTTATTAGTGAACTAAAAGAACTATCTAATGAAAAAATTATAAACATACATTACAATTTTGTAAGCCCTGAAAATGAGATAAGAAGGTTTCAGAGAGAAAAAAAGAAAGCCCTAATGAGTAAATGGGGTTTTGTTTGATTGGATGGGGAAATCAAATGGAGAGATGAAGTAGGTTACCTTGTTGGGTTTTTCTCGAATGAAATTAAGGTTCCTTCAAGTGATTTCGTTTAGGAACTGCGAATATGCTAGCAATGGGCTTTTTTGGATGCGAGGGTTTCAATTCTATTCTAAAGGGAAATTTTTTTTAGAGAGCTCGAGGGTCAGGAGCTGAAACCTAAATCGCACGTGTTAAAGGCCTTTTGTCGTGTATATTCACCAACATTCCTGAAATAACGCTGGTGGATCTCATAATCAGGGACGTTTCTAAAACGTAAGAAAAGCCTAACATAAGTATCCATTTATTTAGCCACGTTTTAATTGTAGAAGGTTGGTAAAGAATTACTTTAGTGACGTTCACCAAACGTTGGTAAATACGTACATCGTTTTTTTTTGGGCGGGAGAAGTTAGTGGCGCGGGAGTAACCATTCACCGTCGTTTAATATATGAACATCGGTGTATATACACCATTAGGGATGTTTATATAAAACGCCAGTAAGTGAACGCTGGTGAATGTCCTTTTTCTTGTAGTGATGTTTTAGTTTTAATGAGATTTAATAAGAACGGACCTTCTTGTACAACACATACAAACATCCCAAATCAAATTTATTCTTAACTTCAATAAATTGAAGCAATCCTTAACTTCTAAAGTTAAAGCTAGTGTGCAAGAAATTCCAACTGGAGACTATCTTCACCTGCAAAACATCCAAAAGAGTAGATATTAGAGCAAATCATTAATAAAGATAATTTGTAAAAAACCATACAAACCAAAAATATTGATATTACTTAACTTTTAAAGGATTCAAGAATGGTTGATACCAGTGCACTCAATCTCCACATTGGAAGCATTTCAACAACAACAAACAATTAATTCATTTTATTCTTATAATTGAAAACAATAAATGGAATAAAGTTCTAAATGAACAATTCCAATATGGGCAATTGAGGTCTCTCTTACATTCATTGGAGACTATGCAATGAGGCACCATATCCTCTTTGATATCTTCGAGAGATGAAATCTAAAATAAAAAATGTGACAAAAGACAATGGACAGGGTTAGGATTGGAATATAATTAGGAAAAAAATGAATATAAGAAAAGAAAAATTACCTTCTAATCGCGTCTTCGATTCTCGCACAATTGACAGTAATAGCTTTCATTCATGAAAATATTTCCATACATTATATATATAAAGAGAGAGAGAGAGAGACACTCATTTCATTCATTAATATCAAAACATTCAAAACATTCAATTCATTAGGAAACAATACATTCGTAAAACAAACTTGTCCATATTACAATTCTTGCTCATAAACTATCATATCAACTACTAGACCAATCATTTCCCCCCTTTCACTCTATATACGTTGTATCTGCAAAAAGGATGATTTTAAAATAATTAGTAACTATATCTATTAAAAAATTCAAGTATTAAAAAGGTTCAATAGTGAGTTGTATACTTACGAATGAGTTCATCCAAGCGACATTTGCTCCGATGACATCTCTAATGGTTCTTAAACGTCCATAAGGTCTAAACAAAGGCTCATCGGGCATCTGTGAGACCTTGATAGAAACTTCAGAAAATCCACATCCCAGTTGTGATCCTCCTACTATTTTAGATGGATCATCACTCACAAGAATTCCTCATGCCACTTTCGTATCAAGTTCTAGGCCACTCATCAAATAGACATCAACAATGACCTACAAATGAAATTATTCAGTACACACAATCGAATCGAATATACTAGTAAAGTAATAATCCATGTGAATGGAAATGTAATAAACATAGTTTTTTTCAAACAAAAAATAAATGTAGATACCTCATCGGCTGGAGCTGCTTGACATGGAGTGGAGTTAGTTCCAGGTCGTGTCGAAGGGGCAGCGGCATTCAGAACCTAACATATAACATGTAATTTAATATACCACTATAACCAATATGGAAAATATTACCATGCATAACTAATTTCTGTTAAATGTAACTAAACAATTACCTGTCCATTATTCATGGAAGCTGACATCATCTGTTCCAAAGTCTTTATCTTAGCTTGTTCCTCATCCATCTGCCTTCAAAGATCACAGTTTTCTCTCTACATTTCTATTTGTATTATTTGGGACTGAAGACGAGTGGGAATTAGGCCCGTAAAATCAGATGGGGTTGGACCCAACCCATAACATCGAACGCGTCCACGTCTCTATTCTCCCATGACTTGGGAGAAGATGTCATCCTTGATACTACTACCTCCTACTCTGTCTTGATTTTGAGATTGGTGTTCTTTCAGCTTTTTCTGAACATAAATAGAAAACGATGAATAAGCTAGCCTAGTTGGAAGTAAATGTTAATAATAGATGAAACCTAATGGTTAGTTAGTTAAGCATACGATAACTGATGCAGTAGCCTCATTAACATCTTGTCCGTTCTTCGGTGGTGCATGTGTCAGTATAAATAGCTCATCCCAGGTCATCTCATTCCCATCTCCATTTACTCGCTATCCTCATGCGAACAACAACATTCAATACAATATGATGGAACTAGCAGCATATACAAACCAAATAAAATTGGAAGGCCAGGAAATTATATTTTCTTCGCAAATCCTCACGAAGCTCTTAGATCTGGTAGTGTGGTTTTTCTTTTGTTTCTCGCGACAAGCCTTGTTGATTTTACTGCGCTTCTGCAATATGAATTAATAAACATCTTATTTCAATGTGTTCAAGTGAAAACTAAAAAAATAGAACCAAACATGGGTTGCCTTTGCAGACTCGGAGTTCTAATAATGTATGATATTCTGCCACTGCTCCTTTTCAACGCGAACGTCATTTCTTTTTCAGCATAAAAGTAATCTTTCTTCAAGGTGGCCTTCCACTCCCTCCATTTTTTACCAAGGGATTGAAGAACCCAGGCTTTCCGAACATCCCCCATGTCGTAGTGCGACTACAGTAAACAAAAAAAGTCATACAATCACATAGTCCAAATTTGAATAATACACAATAGCCAATCATATAAGTTAATTGAAGTTACCTGAACAAGTCCCCATGCTTCATCCTTGGTTGCATTTGGTATTTTCCTCCAATCATCCACATCAATAGGACGCTTGTAACCATTTCTTGCCAAAGAACCCAAAAATCCCATGAATGTGCTCACAACCTTACTCCAATGGGTTGTCCAAGAGCATTGAAATTTATCATAATCTTTTCCCTTGAATGCATTGCCCACACATCCGCAGCTAATGTGGGGCCCCGAGTCCTCCGTGAGGGGCCTACAACATCTGACTGAGCATGAGGTTCCTAGGATGAGTCATCAATTTCTTGAGTTGTTGAAAAGATTGATCTGCCTCGTTCGACCACAGGAATGCATCCTTTTTTAGTAAGTTGGTAAGGGGAGAGGCAATTGTGGCATAATGTTGGACAAAGCGTCTGTAATACCCTGTAAGACCCAAGAAACCTCTCAGCTGGCTCAGTGTCGTAGGTGTTGGCCATTGCTGCATTGCTCTGATTTTCTCCGGATCTGGTTGCACCCCTTTGTTTGAAACAATGTGGCCCAGGTAATCGATTGTAGATTTGCAGAATTGACATTTGCTTAGCTTAGCAAAAAGATGATTAGATAATAAACATTCCAAAACAGAGGTTAGATGTTGAATATGATCCTGCAGAGTTTGACTATAAACCAAAATATCATCGAAGAAAACGATGACAAACCTTCGTAAAAATGGTTTAAAGACCATGTTCATGGTGCTCTGGAAGGTGGAGGGTGCGTTTGATAATCCAAACGGCATGACTAAGAATTCATAGTGTCCGTCATGGGTGCGAAATGCTGTCTTGGCACAATCCTCTGGTTTCATTCTAATTTGGTGATAACCGGAACGGAGGTCCAGTTTGGAGAAGAGCACTGCCCCATGTAATTCATCCATCAGTTCATCTATAGTGGGGATTGGAAATCGATCCTTGATCGTAATGGCGTTCAAAGCTCTATAATCCACGCAGAAACGCCAGGTTTGGTCTTTTTTCTTCACAAGAAGGGCAAGGGATGAGTAGGGGCTGTGACTGGGGATAATAATTCCTTCATGTAACATCTCCTTAATCAATCGTTCGATTTCAGATTTCTGGAAATGAGGGTATCTGTATGGCCTAACGTTCACAGGTTGTGACCCCGGTATTAAATGAATTTGATGATCCATTGGTTGAGGGGGAGGGAGGCCAGTAGGGGATAGGAAAACCTGTTTAAATTGGTGCAGGAGGGCAGAGATTTCCAGTGGTAATCCAGTCGGAAATGATAGCTGGCCAGGTTCTTCTTGAGGTAGAACAGGAGAATTTGCATCAAGACATATCAACTGAAAACAGGTAGCAATGGAATTGGATTTGGTGAGGCATTTTAATTGTGCTGGTTTTAAGGAACAAGGATTCAGATCAGCTTCCCCCATTAGCTTAATAGGTTTACCTTGCCAGTTGAACTTCATTGTAGATAATTTGTAATCCGTTAGAATGGGTCCCAATTCCACCAACCATTGAACCCCCAATACAACATCAGCACCCTTAATTGGAAGAACGAATAAATCAATGAAAAAGGGTTGAGCTAGAGGAACAGAGAGACATTTCTTATTGCACAAAAGGTAGTCACCATTGCAATAAGGACTTTAAAGGGTTGGGTAGGAGAAATAGGCCACTGAAGGGATGAAACAACTTTTTCTTTTACGAAATTATGAGTTGAGCCACTGTCAATCAGGACATGAATGGAGGTGTTGGAACTGATCCCTGTTAACCTAATTGTACTAGGATTTTGCTGACCAACCATGGCATGAAAACTTATTTCAGCTGGTGGTTCTGAAGATTGGTCAATGGACGGTGGTGGTTCAGGATCAAGAGGGCAATCGTCCATCGGGACATCTGGGTCATCGTCTATAGACGCTAAATGATATAATCGCCGTCGGCAATCATGGCCCGGAGAGTATTTTTCGTCACAAAAATAGCAAATGCCTTTTTCTCTTTTAAGTTTCATTTCCTCTTTTGTGAGTACCCGAGTGCGAACTGGTAATTGTTTTGCAGGAGGGGCAGGAAGAGCTTTAAGTGGAGGGGTTGATGTGGTTGGAAGTAAGCCGGGATTATATGTGGGTTTTGGCCAAGCAGACTTGAATGATTTCCATAATTCCTCATACTTTTGTTCATAAATCTTGGCTAGAGAAAACGCTTGCAGAAGGGAAGTTGGTTGTAAAACACGTAATTCTCTCTCCAGATCTGGTTTAAGGCCAGAAATGAAAAAACTAACAAGGAATGCTTCGGAAAGACCACTAACCTTGTTTGATAACTCTTCAAATCGAGTTTGATAGTCTTCAACTGACGATGTTTAATGGAGCTTGGATAACGCACCTTTGTTATCTTGATAGAGGGATGGACCGAAACGTAAGTGGATCGCCTCGAGGAAGCCTTTCCAGGAATGAATAAGATTATTTGATTTCGCCCATTGATACCAGGCGAGAGCAGGTCCCTCTAAGTGGAAGGAGGTAATCTGGAGGCTCATGTCCGCTGGAGTGCTATAATAGTTGAAGAATTGTTCGATTTTAAAAGACCATCCTGTTGGATCTGTGCCGTCAAATTTTGAGACATCCATTCTGATAAATTTGCTGAAGTGTGGAGGAAGAGGAACAAGGGCCTCTTCAGAGCTACCTGAAGAATGGTCGTCGGGATTGGATCGTTGAAGGTAGGTTGATGGAGGGCGGTTTTGCAGCTGCTTGATCATCGCCACGAGCTCTTCATGCTGTTGGGATTGAAGAAGGCGTAACTCGTTGAGCTGTTGTTGATGAAGTTTAAATTGTTCATCAATCTTGGTTTGGGCACGGGTATTGTCCGCCATTGTAGGCCGAAAAGAAATTGGAGCAATGAAGGGATGGATGACTCAATGAAAGCACCAAAATGATACGAATTCTTGAAGATTACAGTGAATTCGTTCAGAGAAGTTGCAGAAAGGGAAAGAAGAAGAAGAAGTAGAGGAAGAAGAAGAGCAGAAAGAGAGAGAATACTATCTTTTTTTTCTTCTCCTCTATTGGTCCCTTTTTACATCATTTTATTGGTTCTGTGTCTCCCTATTGATTCCTCACGTGGCAATCAATCCTAACAACTAATATTCTCTTTTACTATTACTTCTAAAAGACAGATTAACATAGCTGAAAAATAGAAAACTAAGTGTTATTCCCTGTTTGGCACTATTCTGATATGTAATCCTCGAACCAACGTGGTTTGTTCCTCTGCCTTTGCCTATTGTTGCCCTCCTCTGTTTCATCGCGTGATCCTTGCATCTCTTCCATGTCCTCACTCTGTTCTGGTAGTGGTACCTGAATTACCTGGTTGCTATCACTCATCAAAACATGAGGTGTAAATAATGGCCTCAGTACAACAAAATATGATGTGCAAATTGTGGGCTCCTTCCTATGCATGGGTGAAAGGGAGTTGGTGGGCCAAGACTATCAAAACGTGAAGTATAAAGTGGTGACCCTGTCATGTAAAATGGTGGGACCAAATTGGTTGGTCCCACCCTATGCAGTGTTTTGGTGGACCATTGTCATCTTTTGATTTTTCGACTTTTTAATATATTATTAATTATTCCTTAACAGCTATTCTCTGGCCCCTATGAAGCAAATTCCTGGCTCCATTTCCATTCCATGGTCATAGGTGAAGGTTGTATTCCTTGCCCCGTTTTGCTTCCATGTTTAAACTATACATGTGGCAAGTTCTTCTCTCTCTGTTGATATTCTTTGTTTAAAATCAAAATAAATGGTCTCTTTGGGCTATTGCAGCCTAAGGACCGTTACAAATGATGAATTTTTTTAAGTTTACCATTTTCCTTTCGTTCTTCTCTAACTTGACCTTTAACATCGTAAAGTAGGAATGACATTTCAGATTTGATTATAAACTAAAGCATATGATTTACAAGACAAAATTGTCCAAATTTCTTTTCTTTTTTTAAACATTCTTCTTTTCTCTGTTTTTCCTGGTCTCCCGGGCATCGCACGGGTCTCTTGCTAGTTATATATAAGTAATAATCTTTCACAACGTGTCATATTCCAAGATTTCGATTTCGTTTCCTATTGCAATTTTACTCCTATTTTAGGATATGTTATTGACTCAATTTTTAACAAACCTAGAAGTCTAGAACGCCATCTCAAGGTGGGTTGTCTTCTAAATCTCTGATTTTACTTCTTTTACCCAACCTTAGCTATGTTTCATGTTCCTCTTATCAGAATATGGTATCCTCATTCATTTTTTTTCTTTTTTTGGCTTTACCTACCATGTTTGCTATATTGAGAATTGATTTTTTTAGTCCAAAACTGATTTTAGGACTGAAAATTGCATTTAATTTTAACCCAATAATCAGTTTAGGACTCAAATCAATTCTAAAACTCCAAAAGAAATAAGGCCTAAAAGTGAAAGGATTCAAACTTATTAAATGTTTGTTCTCAGCCGGTGAACACATAAACAAGAGCTACTTGATTGTACACAGGCAGCCTTCTTAAATTTCTTAAATCAGTAGGCCCATTAAATCCTTACCCACCCTCTACACTTATTTTGTTATTTCTATGAGTTCTATCCACATAATCATGAATTCAAAGACACGAACGTTCATGAAAGTATCTATGAAATACTGTTTAATTCTTTTTCCTTTTTTTCGGAAAGGAACGACAGGCTTGCAGATTTGCCTGCACATTGTGAGCAAAGAGGTCTTTCTATCTAAGGTTAGGAACCAAATCCACAAGCCTGGTCCCACCAGACTTGACAAGGATGTTGGCATATCTATTTTTTTTAAATGGTTCATTTCTAAAAAACAAATGAAGTTCATAAAAATATCCAATCAAATCTATATGGTAAATAACATCAATTTTGAGCGTCAATACCTAATTGCCTCTCCAGATCAGCCGAAATCCGGATTTTTCCAAACCCCTTTTCCGGGTATTCTTTATCAGCAACGATATGAGCACACCTGTTTGCCTTACGAGAGGTGTGCTTGATCCCCCGGCGTTTGAATCGTTTCAGGATTGCTTTTATGTCTTCGATAATCTGTTGAATGTGGGGGATCTTGGAAAATGAATGTCCCAAAATCAACTCCACAGCTGACTGGAGGTCTGTTTCTATCATTATGTCCCTACATCCTAATCGGAACGCAAAATCAAGGCCATAATAAATGGCCTTCATTTCCAAGTAATTGTTAGTGATCAAATATTTCTCTTTTTCCGTATATTCCCGCCGAATGCAAAACAGCCCCATGCCCCCACCAAACTGTATAATATTACCTTCATGGTCCCTTAACAGACCACCAATGACACCTATGTATTAATTAGTATCCATAGTCAGTGAAGCATCGAGAATATTGGTTGCAACTTACAAAATCACATTTTTGTTTGTTTTTATGTTATGATATGGGAAGATGTACATATTTGAAACCATGGTTTTAAATTTCGATCGGTGGGGACCGAAAAATGAAATTTTCCAAAATTTCATTTTTCGCCATTTACGAAATTTCGGATTTCGGTCCGAAATTTTGATTAAATGCCATTATTTATTAAAAAAAGTGTTACAAAATTTCGGAATTTCGGTCCGGAATTTCGAACCAAATTACCAAATTTCGGATTTCACCGAAATTTCAGATTTCACATAAATTTCGGTTTTCGGTGGGGTCCGAAACGGTTACCGAAACCGAAATTTTAAACCATGTCTGAAACTAGCCCTTGTACCGTAATAGATGCCTACTTCATGCAATTCTAGGAGGATTTTAGGTTATTTCTTAGATCAAGATCTGAAGAACTGGTTTCAGGAGGAAAGATGGTTTTGATACTGTTAGGAAGGAGAAGTAGAGATCGCACGGATAGATCCGGTGCTTTCTACTGGGACCTATTAGTTGAAGCCTTTGTTGGCATGGTTTCTCTGGTACAAGCTATCAGTCTCATTTAGTTCTCTATTTTTCTTTTATTTTGAAGCTAAAGAGCTAAGGCTGAGTCAAAAGGTAAGGGTGAAAATCACTAAACAAATAAAAATCACAACATGGCAAACTACCAACTATACTTGTAACAACGATGGAAATGACAGAAAATAAGAAAGATATCCACAACTAATTAGAAATGGGTTACCAGTTTTCTGGTTGCCTGTTGATAACTTTGTATGAATTGCAAGTCTTTAACAGAAAATTACAAATGTAAATAGAGGAATGCCATTACTAAAACAGTACCTGGCCACCCTTAGTCTGCCGACCCCGATTCTGCCGACCCTGATTCTGTCGATTCTGCCGACCCTGATTCTTCCAACCCTGATTCTGCCGCCTTGATTCTGCCGACCCTGATTCTTCCGACCCTGATTCTGCCGACCCCTATTCTGGGGACCCTTCACCGTTGCTTCTAATGGAAAAATAATCCTTCTCTTTGGGATTTGGATTTTAAGCCCAAGAAAATGTTGGGTGTTTGATTCTCCTGGAAAAATAATCATTCTCTTAGTTTCTACAGGAAGAATGATCCTTGCCGTTCTACTCAAGCGAGGCATTTCGAGTTTGATACCAAAATACATTTGGTATTTTAATTTTTTAGGATTCGAAAAAAAAGAAAATGGGGAGTAGCAGCCATGGAGAGTGAAAGCCATTTTCTTCTTCTTCGTAAGTTTAACCTGGTTTTTAACCAGGGATAAAAGTAAGTGGATAAAAAGTAACAAAATTTACCAGTAGGAGTCTTCATAATACGAAAATTGCCAAAGGGGGTTACACTTTTGAAAATGACCCCATTTCGTCCCTCTCTAACAATTTTCAAAGGGGTTTTTGCAAAAGAAGTCTTGCACTTTGCTTTATTTACAAAAAGAGTTCTACTTGAGAATTTGCAAATAGAGTTAGGGCTGGCAATTTCACCAGTGAAAACGGGGATCCACCCCGCTTCGAACGGGGCGGGGATTCCCCGACTTGGAACGGGGACGGGGCCTTAAAAAATTCCTCTGTAGAACTGGTTTCAGGAGGAAGGATGGTTTTGATACTGTTAGGAAGGAGAAGTAGAGATCGCACGGATAGATCCAGTGCTTTCTACTGGGATCTATTACCTGAAGCCTTTGTTGGTATGGTTTCTCTGGTACAAGCTATCAGTCTCATTTAGTTATCTATTTTTCTTTTATTTTGAAGCTAAAGAGCTAAGGCTGAGTCAAAAGGTAAGGGTGAAAATTACTAAACAAATAAAATCACAACATGGCAAACTACCAACTATACTTGTAACAACGATGGAAATGACAGAAAATAAGAAAGATGTCCACAACGATGGAAATCCCCATCCCGCCCCGTCCCCGCTTCGAGGAATTTTTTAAATCCCCGCCCCATTCGAAGCGGGGTGGATCCCCGTTTCACGGGTGAAATTGCCAGCCCTAACTCTATTTGCAAATTCTCAAGTAGAACTCTTTTTGTAAATAAAGCAAAGTGCAAGACTTCTTTTGCAAAAACCCCTTTGAAAATTGTTAGAGAGGGATGAAATGGGGTCATTTTCAAAAGTGTAACCCCCTTTGGCAATTTTCGTATTATGAAGACTCCTACTGGTAAATTTTGTTACTTTTTATCCACTTACTTATATCACTGGTTAAAAACCAGGTTAAACTTACGAAGAAGAAGAAAATGGCTTTCACTCTCCATGGCTGCTACTCCCCATTTTCTTTTTTTTCGAATCCTAAAAAATTAAAATACCAAATGTATTTTGGTATCAAACTCGAAATGCCTCGCTTGAGTAGAACGGCAAGGATCATTCTTCCTGTAGAAACTAAGAGAATGATTATTTTTCCAGGAGAATCAAACACCCAACATTTTTTTGGGCTTAAAATCCAAATCCCAAAGAGAAGGATTATTTTTCCATTAGAAGCAACGGTGAAGGGTCCCCAGAATAGGGGTCCCCAGAATAGGGGTCGGCAGAATCAGGGTCGGAAGAATCAGGGTCGGCAGAATCAGGGCGGCAGAATCAGGGTCGGAAGAATCAGGGTCGGCAGAATCAGCAGAATCAGGGTCGGCAGAATCGGGGTCGGCAGACTAAGGGTGGCCAGGTACTGTTTTAGTAATGGCATTCCTCTATTTACATTTCTAATTTTCTGTTAAAGACTTGCAATTCATACAAAGTTATCAACAGGCAACCAGAAAACTGGTAACCCATTTCTAATTAGTTGTGGATATCTTACTTATTTTCTGTCATTTCCATCGTTGTTACAAGTATAGTTGGTAGTTTGTCATGTTGTGATTTTTATTTGTTTAGTGATTTTCACCCTTACCTTTTGACTCAGCCTTAGCTCTTTAGCTTCAAAATAAAAGAAAAATAGAGAACTAAATGAGACTGATAGCTTGTACCAGAGAAACCATGCCAACAAAGGCTTCAACTAATAGGTCCCAGTAGAAAGCACCGGATCTATCCGTGCGATCTCTACTTCTCCTTCCTAACAGTATCAAAACCATCTTTCCTCCTGAAACCAGTTCTTCAGATCTTGATCTAAGAAATAACATAAAATCCTCCTAGAATTGCATGAAGTAGGCATCTATTAGGGTACAAGGGCTAGTTTCAGACATGGTTTAAAATTTCGGTTTCGGTAACCGTTTCGAACCCCACCGAAAACCGAAATTTATGTGAAATCTGAAATTTCGGTGAAATCCGAAATTTGGTAATTTGGTTCGAAATTCCGGACCGAAATTCCGAAATTTTGTAATTTTTTAATAAATAATGGCATTTAATCAAAATTTTGGACCGAAATCCGAAATTTCGTAAATGGCGAAAAATGAAATTTCGGAAAATTTCATTTTTCGGTCTCCACCGATCGAAATTTAAAACCATGGTTTCAGATATGTACATCTTCCCATAACATAACATAAAAACAAACAAAAATGTGATTTTGTAAGTTGCAACCAATATTCTCGACGCTTCACTGACTATGGATACTAATTCATACATAGGTGTCATTGGTGGTCTGTTAAAAGGACCATGAAGGTAATATTATACAGCTTGGTGAGGACATGGGGTTGTTTTGCATTCGGCGGGAATATACGGGAAAAGAGAAATATTTGATCACTAACAATTACTTGGAAATGAAGGCCATTTATTATGGCCTTGATTTTGCGTTCCGATTAGGATGTAGAGACATAATGATAGAAACAGACCTCCAGTCAGCCGTGGAGTTGATTTTGGGACATTCATTTTCCAAGATCCCCCACATTCAACAGATTATCGAAGACATAAAAGCAATCCTGAAACGATTCAAACGCCGGGGGATCAAGCACACCTCTCGTAAGGCAAACAGGTGTGCTCATATTGTTGCTGATAAAGAATACCCGGAAAAGGGGTTTGGAATAACCCGGATTTCGGCTGATCTGGAGAGGCAACTAGGTATTGACGCTCAAAATTGATGTTATTTACCATATAGACTTGATTGGATATTTTTATGAACTTCATTTGTTTTTTAGATATGAACCATTTAAAAAAAATAGTTATGCCAACATCTTTGTCAAGTCTGGTGGGACCAGACTTGTGGATTTGGTTACTAACCTTAGATAGAAAGACCTCTTTGCTCACAATGTGCAGGCAAATCTGCAAGCCTGTTGTTCCTTTCCGAAAAAAGGAAAAAGAATTAAACAGTATTTCATAGATACTTTCATGAACGTTCATGTCTTTGAATACATGATTATGTGGATAGAACTCAGAGAAATAACAAAGTAAGTGTCGAGGGTGTGTAAGGATTTAAGGTGGGGGAGGGGGGGACTCTGCTCTCTGGAGGGCAGAAGCAGCGAATTGCCATTGCTAGAGCAGTTCTAAGAAATCCCAAGATTTTACTACTAGATGAAGCCACCAGCGCACTAGATGCAGAATCTGAACTCATCGTTCAGCAAGCACTTGAGAGAATCATGTCAAATAGGACAACAGTTGTTGTTGCGCATAGGCTGTCCACAATTCGCGACGTTGATACCATTGTCGTCTTGAAGAATGGGAAAGTTGTTGAAAGTGGCACACATTTGGAATTGATGTCTAAAAGAGAAGGAGAGTATGCCAATCTAGTGAGCTTGCAGGTACAGAAAATATTGGATATCAAAGTCAAGAAAGGTTTAGAGAGTCAATGTAAGTGCTTCTAAAATTAAGACGAGGTCCTAAACTAAAATTGTTGCTCTGAACACAAGTCTAATCTGTTGAATTATGTTCGTCAGGGACTCTTCCGTAGCAACACAATTTTCAGAACTGCCCAATCGAAAAGATCACCATGAGACTGAAGCAATGGACCCCATAGATTTGGAGACTAAAAATCAACACTTGGTTAAGCCCAGATCATCCACAACATCGTCAATTTAGAAACTTGTTAGACTTAATGCCCCAGAGTGGCCACTTGCGGTACTTGGGTCGGTGGGTGCCGTTCTTGCAGGAATGGAAGCTCCTCTATTTTCCCTTGGAATTACACATATCCTGAATGTGTTCTACTCTCATCAAAATCTAGAAATCAAACAAGAGGTCCAAAGAATGTCTCTCATATTCGTTGGAGCAGCAGTCATTACTGTGCCTATATATCTATTGCAGCACTAATTCTATACCTTGATGGGAGAAAGAGTGACTTCTCGTGTCCGCCTCTTTATGTTCTCAGGTATTCAACTTCTATTTCACATTTCAGTTTTATGGGTGCTTACTTGCTAAGTTGAGGAACATATTAAAGAATTGTATGATAGATTAATAAATTCCTAAACATATGGTTATCATTCAAGTAAAAAAGATAAAAATATGCATAAAATTCCTAAAATAAAAGAAATATACATATACGTTAGTAAATGGAACCATGCAACTCAATAAGGGGTAACTTGTCAACCAATAGAAGTTGTCATTTTCTAAATCATAGATCAGTGAAACCGTCTGCAATCTAAGGAGAGGAGTAAACATGGGGGCGAGATAATCACATGTGAATTCTCACAATTGAAGTGGCAACTTCTTCAATGTGGGGAATAGTCCGACCCCAAATATTGCAGTGGGGATACCCTATGTTATCAAAAAAAAAAAAAAAAAAAAAAAAACCTTCTTCAGTGTGTTCAATACACACATGAAATGTGCTAGTCGATATGGTTTAGGAGTCGCTCTCATGAAAGAATATGTGTGAGAATGTGGAGGAGCATTTGTGTGCACATGGAAGAGAGCACCAAAATCGCAAAGGGGAATTGAACTTTAAGAGCCAAATTAGAAATTTGAGAATATAGTGAGGATTGAATATCTCATAGATACTGAAATATACTTAACAGGGAAAAAATAATGAAACTAAATCATAAGATACAAGAAACCTCCAAAAATAACATAGATAAAAAGGCTTATAACAAATAGTAAAGTACATCTTATTTCAGTTTTTAAACTCACTTTTTTTGAGCTGCAGCTATCCTCCATAATGAGATTGGCTGGTTTGATTTGGATGAGAATAGCAGTGGGTCACTGGTGTCAACTTTCGCGGCCCATGCCACATTAGTGAGAAGTGCACTATCGGACCGTCTATCAATCATAGTTCAGAATGTGTCACTTACTGTAACCGCATTTGTTATCGCATTCTGTCTCAGTTGGCGCATGGCAGCTGTCCTCATTGCAACCTTTCCTCTACTTATTGGTGCCTCACTAGCTGAGGTAATTATCAATCTGCTTCATTGAAAGAAACCATGGACTTGCTTTGGATCTGATGAGAAATATCTGTTTTTATTTTATGTTTCTCATTCGAGAACAATGTTTGATTTCTTTATGGGTGCAACTCGGGTCCTGTTGAGTTGAGCTTTTGCTAAAAAATGAATAGGAATCAACCCGACCCGATTTTAAGGTAGAAGCTCAACCCGAATTCCCAAAAATCGACCCGAGTTGCACCCCTAATTTCTTTCTTGTGTTCTGATCAAGTTCTACATTGTCCATGCTGTGTGCAGCAACTATTTCTGAAGGGATTCGGAGGAGATTACACCCGTGCCTATTCTCAGTCCACTGCTATTGTCCGGGAAGCCATCACCAACATTCGAACTGTGGCTGCGTTCAATGCACAGGACCGAACTGCAGCCCAATTTGCCCAAGAACTAGACAGACCAAATAAGCAAGCCCTTCTACGTGGGCACATATCAGGTCTAGGCTACGGTTTGACTCAACTACTTGCATTTTGTTCCTACACACTTGGCCTCTGGTATGCATCGCAACTTGTAGGGCACAAAGAATCCAACTTTGATGATGTCATGAAGTCCTTCATGATGTTGATGATCACGGCATTGGGGGTTGCGGAAACACTTGCTCTTGCACCCGACATTGTAAAGGGAACACAAGCTCTTGGGTCAGTTCTTAGTATCCTCGAAAGGAAAACAGCTATAGACCTCAATGATCCAAAATCAGAAGTGGTTACAGAAATCAGGGGAGATATTGAATTCAAGAATGTGAGCTTCAAGTACCCTGTCAGGCCTGATGTCGCGGTCTTCAAGGGATTGGATTTACAAGTCTCGGCAGGAACTAGCCTCGCAATAGTAGGACAAAGTGGGTCAGGAAAGAGCTCTGTGATTGCACTTATAATGAGATTCTATGACCCGAATTCAGGGGCAATTCTGATCGACGGGCGGGATATCAGAGGTTTAAACTTGAGATCGTTGAGGCTTAAAATTGGTTTGGTTCAGCAGGAACCCGCACTATTCTCTACGACAATCTACGAAAACATTCAATATGGAAAAGAAGTTGCTTCGGAGATTGAAATAATGAAGGCCGCCAGGGCAGCGAATGCTCATGGGTTCATCAGTAGAATGCCCGATGGGTACCAGACCCAAGTCGGAGAGCGAGGGGTACAGTTGTCGGGGGGACAAAAGCAGAGGGTGGCAATTGCACGAGCAATCCTAAAAGATCCCACAATTCTTCTTCTGGATGAGGCCACAAGTGCATTGGACATGGCCTATGAGAGAGTGGTTCAAGAGGCTCTCGATAAGCTAATAGAAAGACGATCATTTTTCAAGAGGGCTATATCATCCTTCATGGCATTCAGCTGAAGAAGAATAACCTTCATCATCTCATTCGTATCCATTGATTCAGATGTAAGCTGAGTTGGTGAAAGTACTTCTGGAAGACCAAGGAGAAGTGGCGCAGGAGAAGTAAAGGATTCTGGGGAAAAAGAAAGTTTACTCAGCCTGGAATCTGAAGACTGACGGGACCAGGCCGATTTTGAATTGACTTTCTTGGGAGCGATGGTGGCGAGTTAAGACTCCTGGATGGAAGTTAATAAGTTAGATTGCACATTTGATAATTGAGATGGAATACTTCACACAACTTCAAGACGAAAGAAATAGAAAGAACGCATTTTCATTGATCACAAGTCAAACAGCAGTTACGATTGATAAAACATGTCACTTTTAATTACAAGTAAATGAAACCCAGTGAGCATAATGAAATTTGAAATTAAAATGACAATTGTATGAAAATGACAATCGTATGACAATTGTATGAAAAAGGTCCTCAATGCTCCATGAGCCGAGCTCTCTTTCCCGCAGGCTCTTCTGGTAACTCCTTCCGTTGGACTTTAGATGATAGAGCAAATCTCTTATCGGTAACCTTGTTTCCCCAAGCAGCTACAATAGACTTTATGAGATCGGGAGTAAGCTTTTCGCAAGGAGGGGTTACAAATCCGGGTGGACATGGATTTCCCGTGATCTGGTAAAGCAAACGAGTGGGAGCATAAAAGGTTGACTTTTCCAAACCCATAAGATACACAAATGGATGCGGGTAGGTGCTAGTGATAACGTGTAAGCATGAATGACTCACCCAATGAAATTGATCCTCCTCCACGTGCTGCAACCAATTATGCCACTCATCAATGGATTGGGGTTTATTGGCCATTGGTTGCCACGAAAGGTGATCCTTGAGGGTGTACTGAAGGGAGCTCCGTGGCCGAAGGATGGTGAGTTTTTCACAAAGCCACAAATAAAGCATTTTGACACAGCCATGGAAATTATCCTTAACCTCTCGCCGAGCAATAAGATCCAGCCCAGAGAAGGTTTCCGTTAGCATGATTGGAACAGGATTTCTTCCTTCGCTAATTTGATCGACTACACTCGGTAAGGTCACAGGGGCAATACTGGAGTCTTCACGGACAACGTGACGGGCAAGGACACCAAAGATTAGGGCACTGCGCCGGCAACTTTGAAAACGGGAATCGGCAGGGTCAACGTTTTTAGAAAAACGCTCAATGAGGTCATCGAATTGCACGTACGTGTCTCTGAAATAGGGCATAGCATCAACAATTTTGTTCTCGAAAAGCTAACAGAAAAGGAAACGAGGAGACGCTACACTCGAAGGTTGGATCCAGAGTCCCTCAGGTGGGAGTTCTAATAGGGCGCACCAATCCTCGAATATAGGACAGATTTCAAAGGGGCCCAATTGAAATACATGAAGAATGGGATCCCAAAGTCTTACAGCTGCTTGAAGAAATTGCCAATTCACACCGGCTGCGCTCAAATGATTAAACGTGCTGATGAACCTGTCGGCCATACTCCACTCTGCACGCTCGCGCGGGAGAGCTCTAGTTGACTCAATTATCCAATCCCTCACCACCTTGTTCGACATGATTTAACCTAATCACAGATAGGATAAGATCAGAAGAGAGTGAAAATAATCTTGAATAACGAAATAATAGGGATAAACTTGACCAATCATATGGGAAGGATACAACTGGTGACACTGAATTTCGTTCATCAATGATCAAGGACAATCAATAGATCAGACAGGTAGACCACGGCCACAAAATGACAGAAGTAGGTCATAGACTGGATCTCAAATTTGATGATGGACATTGACAACTGTATGATCAAGAGGATCGATAATGATAGATCATGGTCACAGAGACAGCGGACAAGCCATCAACCATATCTAAGACAGAGCAGGTGAGTAAACAAAATCTAGCCTAATGAGTAATACATATACACAGCCTGAGTCTATGACACATCAAAAGAATGGGTACACAGTCGAAGGGTAATATACATATACGGCAAGGATCTATGTACCCAATATGGATAGACCGTGGTCATGAGAGTGACGAGTATAGACCACTAATCAGGTGACTCTGAAAGAATGTACATATGATTGATTAAACCAGGAATCCCTCACTAGAAAAGAGGGTTCTAATCTAACCAATCAACAAAACTGAATATACAGAAGAGATTTGTACAATCGGAAGACAAAACGATAGATTATAGTCCCAACAATGGTTAAAAGAAATACTATCGACTGCATCGAAGGAAGGCAAATAGGATGAATCAGACTTGGAATACCTACTGCAAAAGAGGTCCTGATCTGAACGACCGACTTTGTCAAATAGGGTATGTACAAGAAGATGGCAAAACTGTACATCGACTCAGCGAGTAATACATGTACGAAGGAACAACACCACCGTACACTCAGGAGACAAAACATAGACCATGATCAGGATAAAGACCAGGGAAAATGATTAACCATTTTGAAGACTAGAGAATGAAACTATGTAGCTGATAGTTAGACCAGAAAATTCTATTGACAGACAGAACCTGGCCTAACAGGTTAGTACAAAGACCGATCAGGACTAGGATCATCCTAACCATTCGAACTGTGGAGGCAAAAAATGGACTAATTTGTGAAGGTTTAAAGACATCCATTTTACCTCCACAAATCGATAAGGAATCAAGGACTGGACCATGGCCATGAAAGGCGGTGAACAAAACCATCGGCCTGACCCAAGACTGAAAGAAGGAACAAAACTCCACCTGATGGTAATAGATCAGAAAAACTCACAAACATGGACCTAAGACACCGGAATGACCATATGATAAGAGATCACAAGGTAAATCATGATCTAGCTGACAACCGAGCAAGAGTAAGGGTCATCGATCAGGTCTGAAGGAATGCACGACTGCGATAGTTACAGAAACCTAATCTAGGAGATAGGCCCTAATCTAAGAATAGATATAATACGTGCACGTACATATATACATACATACCCTAACCAGGGGCACCAGCCCTAACCTGATCTAGCGGAGCCAAGAAAATTTCGACTTGAAAGTGTTTGTGAGTGTACTAGATAACGCGGCGGGTAATCATGGTGTGAGTTACCCTTCTACACTACATGGGTAGGCTGACTTCTATCCTAGGCTCACATATGCTGGTCGCACATGTTCGTCCTATATGAGTAAATATATATAGTGTCCTAGCACGGGTTCCCTAATTTTGGTTCTAAAGGGAGCAACTAATATATATAAATAATATAATGAAATAAAAGTAGGGCCCAGGCATTTCTGCAGGGTACTATGCTTATGACCATACCCTTGATGTATAATGGCAGCACACCCAGCATTATACAGAGTATGTTCATTGCTCATCGGCTGCTGTAGAACACCAGCACACCCAGTGTCTACGGCTGCAGCTCCGGCGCATAGCTTAGAAATAGATACAACGGTTCCCTCAAGGTCATAATTACCCATCTGGTACGCGTCATATCTATTCCCTGAGGCTAACAATGAAAATAATGAAAGAAATAAAGAATATGAAAATGTATGATGTGCAGTGTGTGAATCCCTTGTTTTATTTACGCACCTACTTGGTGCCCCTGGATTTCTAACGTTAAGGTTCCCATTTAACTTGGTTTTGACCCAAATTTCTTCAAAATTAATTAAAATGGCATTTTTACAGAGTTAGGCAATGTTTCGAACACTCCCCAGCAGAGTCGCCATCCTGTGGACCCCGATCCGAGAGAGGCGGGGGACGTGCCCCCAGACGAGTCTCAGGATCATCCACGTGAAGGAGAGCTCCACCAAGGAACTCTCGAAAGAGTGCCCCTCACAGCATGAGTGGCGATGTAAAGTGAGATACCTCTCGATTCTGGGACTAGCCCAGATTCGAGACGCGCCTTAAACGAAGAAAGAGTCGCCAACCAAGGAAGTGGGCTCTGGATCCCATGCTGTGCTCTGTCGCAACAGAAAATCAGAGATACAAAAGGTCCGTGCCTGATGACGAATGGGGAAGGGGTTAGGCGCCCCCAATTTGCCCAAGTGCAAGCACCTGGTCTCTTATGCCATTTATTATTAACTTTGAAGAGTTTTGGGCGAAAATCATGCGAAATGGGAACGAATATCCCCGAGATAACATCTAGATAATCATGCATGTCTCGGAGATGAATAAGAAGCACACACAAAAGAAAATGAAAGACATGCCACCTAAGAATAGCTAGGTTATGAGTGTCATGCCTAATTGGTGTCTAAGTTCCGATGGGCAAACACATGCACACTACAACTAAAGGTATAAGGTCTGTACATGAAAGTAAGAAAACACAGCAAAACATACACTATGACAAACCCTAGACTCTAATGCGATACTTGACTCGGACCAGGATGGCCATCCATCCTGGCTGCACTACGTATCCCGGCCTTGGGAAGAATCAGAGTCAACGTAGTTCGGCGACCTATGCTAAACTACAATGCCTAACCCTCTAGGACCGCTATCCTAGACTCGATCAACTAGACCTCGACTAGTTTTTAAAGCTTCTTGCTATTACTTAAGTTCAAGTGAATGATAATTTTTAGGACTCTCTATATGCCCTAATTAATGTAGGTGGGCCCTACACCCTATGTGTGAGTAGGTTGTGTGTCCTAAGGGAAACCATGGGCTATCTAAGCGCATTCTAGTCTAGCCATCGGCTCGACTAAGTGTCTAACCGATCACGACTCGAGGCCTCCTAACTCTATGAACACTCACACGACCAGACACAGCGTATCCACACAATCATGACAGACTCTCTAAGACACCCCAAATGCCTAGGACAGACTCCTAACTCTATGGGAAGATCTTTTGAAAATTGTTGGTAAGGTTATTTTGAAGAATTTTTGTATTTTTGGAAGGTTTGAAAGGTTTTGAAGCTTATGGAAGTTTTTGAAGTTGTGACTGAACTCGGGATGACAGCTGCAAGCCCGAGCTGCCTACGTACCCCTCAGCTAGGGATCAAGCCATCCGTAGTTCGGACCGGATTTTCCTAACTACACTCTTAATGACTCAAGATTTTTGAGATTTTTGGTTTTTCAGATGTTTTTTTTTTGTGTTTTTTACTCGAGAGGATAGAATCTTACCATCATAAGGGTAGGATAGACTCCAGATATCCCGCAAAGGTTGGACAGCATCCTATACTTTGCGGGGGGGAAATGAACAGAATCACGACTCTGCAAGGGTTGGACATCATCCTATACCTTGCAGGAGCGGATAAGAATCACATGACTTGATGAGAGGATGGACCGAATCCTAACCCCTATGATGATAGGACAGACTCCTGAAAGATTGACCCTCTAAGTAAGGACAGACTCCTATGCTAAAGGACTGACTCTGAAAGATGGAAGGACGGAATCCTAAACTTTATGAAGGGATAGGACAGAATCCTAAACTCTGTAAGGGTAGGACAGGCCCCTAAACCCTAGGATGGTAGGACAGACTCTAAAGAGGAAGAAATCCCTTAACCTGCGAAAACTTTAACGCAGGAAGGGAAGGGGGTGAATGAAAACTGGAATCTAAAGATGATGCTCCCTCTCCACTCCTTATTAGCCACGAGCGGCACATGCCAAGATGAGGTAAAATGTGAATCAAAGATTGCTTCACCCCCCAAATCCTTCGAAGGATCAGAACCGCAATAAAGCCTTGGGAACTTATCCTACTTTTTACTTCAACATTGAGGCTAAGAAATCATCAAACTGAAACCGGATCTAAGGGCCAAGCCCCTTTCTTTCTTTCTTTTTTTGAAATGTTAACACTTGCTTTTTGTAAGAAACCCAATAATAGAGACCGAGATGATATTGGTCCATAAGATCAAGCATCAAGGAGACCCTAGAGGCTAAAAGAGAAGAAAAGAGGGGTCCAAAGCAGCCATTAACTTCACTTGATAATGAGACTCGAAGATTAGGCCCTCCTGCCTCTTGCTCCAAACATACTCATAAAGACAAGAATACATTATGCACTGAAATGAGACCTATATCTACATCTTCCGTCAACAACTCCAAATACCAGGATCACAATCAAAGAAGAATAAAAATGAAATAGACAGGCACCATGACCTTCTTTGCTTGCATTTGAGATGTTCACAGGGAAAAAAAAGAAATCTAATGAGATTAGAATTTGATTTGTAGACTACAACTTTGCGAGCCGCCATCAAATTGAAGGGAAATTCGAAGAGACAAAGCATCCTTTTCTAAACAAAGTAGGACATAACCTTTGATCAAAGGGCCAAAATCATTTTTAGTCTTCTTTCGAATAGAAATTATCAAGGCTAAAGATCATGACAGAAACAGAACTACAACAAAATCACACTCAATATTTATCATTAGCAATCGGAGGATCAAAATTACAATTAAAACAAGGATCAAACCCTATCACAATACCATACAAAGACACCTCAAGAATCAAATGTTGAAATTAGGGATTGGAAACAGGGCATTGGGGTCAGCAACCATCCAAATTTGGTTGGGCTGCTATCCTTTCCCACAAGATATATATATATATATATATATATATATATATATATATATATATATATATATATAAGACAAAGGGTTGAAATAACATGCCCAAATAAAAACAGCAAGTGCTCTGAAACAATTCACCTAATAGATCTAATGATTTTATTATTATTATTATTATTTATTCAAGCAATCCAGACCTATATGACCGAACCATTCCAACAAAATACATCTGGATCAGAAGAAGAATTGGGTCGAATGACCAATTTCTTATCAAATCAGCATTTTAGATGCAACTCCACACAGAAATGAACAGCAATAAAGGAGCTAAGGGAATGAATTACCTGAACTTTCAGAGGTAGAATCCTTTGCACAAAATCAGCTCCGAGAGACCCTTCTTTTTTTTTTTCTTTTTTGTTGAATCGGATGCTAGTGATGACCGGAGATCGTGATGATGCGAGGATGATGTGAGGAGCTTCAAAATTGCAGATGATGGGAATCAATGGTGGAAATGAAGAAATGGTGGAGGGTTTAGGATAGAGAAGTGATTAATTGAAGTGGGTTTGGGTAATAATGGCAGAGGAGTAATGGTGGAGGAGGGTTTGAGGAAGGTGATGGCTGAAAATGGGAGGGTATCCAAATGGGTTTTGGGTTTAATGATGGAGAAGGTGGCTAGCAATGGTGGTGGGGAAATGAAGGTGGGTTTTGTGAAGATGGTGGTGGGTCGAGCGGCAAGGGAGAGCAAAGACCGGCCGGAGGAGGAGTGGCCGGAGGTTTTGAAAAAGGGTTCCTCTGATGTGGGTCTGGAAATGGGTTTTGGGTAGAGATGGGGTTCGGATGGGGGTGGAGAGAGGTTTGGAGGTGGAGAATAACCGGAGCTTGGCCGGATTCCGACCGGAATCTCGTCGGAGAAGAAGGTGGGTTTGGTGGATATGGGTTTTGGGGAAATGGACGAGATGGAGAAATGAGGAAGAAGAGGTGGTGGTGATGGCTAGGTGAAGAAGAAGGTGGGTTTGGAGCAGCTGGCAATGAGGGGTCGGATCCTTGCCGGATTCCGGTTGGGGATGGCCGGAGAAGATAGTGAAATGGACGAAGAGGGTTTGGGCGAAAATGATTGGAGTGGAGGTGGTGGAGATGTGAGGGGTTTGGAGGTGGCGGTGGATGGGCTCTCTCTCCCTCTCTCTTTCTTTCTACGAAAAATCCAGACCTGAAAAATGAAAACCTCTTTTTTTTTTTTTTTTTTTTTTTTTTAGAAACCCTAGTTCGATGCGTATATAAAGAAAAATTAAAAATTTTTCTCCCCCCCCCCCCCCCCCCATCTTCCATGGACAGCCACCACAGTGTATTCGTGAAAAAAAAAATTTAACCTAGGGGGGGCAAGTAAAAAAACAGGGTGAAGATTCTCCTTTCTCTAAATTATCCTCACCCTTTGATTTGATCCAAGGGTCCCTAAGGATTGCTTACACCTTAAGCAATATTAGAATTCTAAAATTACCCCTCTAGAGGTGGCAAATCACCATTTTACCAACAAAAATATCTTGCCTTTTATGAAAAAAGGAGGGTGATATCTACACAATCAAGCTTTGATAATTCATACCCTATCACAACCCAGTTTTGATTATTGCACAAACTTCGCCTGTCTTATTCTACATTTTTCGCCCGATTGCCGTGAAATCTTGCAACCTCCTAGGGAATTTGTACCCAGGAACACGCACAATAAGATGCTCAAAACTCAAGCCTTCTTCTCATTTTGGGCCCAGTCCTTCAGGAATTCTCGGTATATGTTGGGACCCGGAATTTGGGAATTTTATTGGATTTTTGAAGTTCTTATTCAATTTTGGGGACTTTAGGGTCCGGTCAAAATGGGGTGTCTACAGCAGCACCCTGATCGACGTCATCTTCACTACTGGTGAAAATATTTCAGTGTAGTCGATCCCTTCCTTTTGAGAATAGCCCTTGACAATTAGTCTCGCCTTGTGTCTCAAGCTACCATCAGCTTCATTCTTTATCCTGTACACCCACTTGTTCAACAGAGCTTTCTTACCAGTGGGCAACTTGGTCAACTCCCAAGTTTTGATCTGGAGCAGCGAGTTCATCTTGTCTTTCATGGCACACTCCCACTGCATGTGAGATGCATCTTGCTTTGCCTTATCATACGTCTCTGGTTCTCCCGAGTCTGTATATAAGATATAGCTCAGAGTAGTATTAGCCGATGGATAAAAACTTACCTTTGGCATTCTCACACGTGTAGTCCTCCTTAGTGTAGGGACTACAGGTTCATTGACTGGCTGAGAATCACTGTGTTTCTCTTGAACTTCCTGCTCGTTAGTATTAGATTCATCATAAATCTCTTCATCTGGTGTACCCTGATCTGCTGGAACCTTTTTCTCGAGCTCTGTATCCAGCTCGACGTACTCTGGTTCGGTTGTCTTCTCTTGCTCTGCTTGACGGTCCTTGTACATCTTTTCTTCATGGAATACCACATTCCGACTGCGGATGACTTTGTTATTCTCATAATCCCAAAGTTTATATCCATACTCATCACCACCGTATCCGATAAATATGCACTTCTTGGACTTAGCATCAAGCTTCTTCTTGTCCTCATTGCCTATCAAAGCATATGCAATACAACCAAAAACTTTTAAGTATGAACAATTCACCTTTTTCCTTACCACTGCTCTTCCAATATTCCTCCATCCAACGCACTAGATGGACTTCTATTGATCAGATACACTGCCGCATCGACTGTATGCATGAGGTTGCATACACCCGCATGCAGCCTCATGCATCTCGCTCGCTCCAGGATTGTCCTGTTCATTCTTTCG
Organism: Tasmannia lanceolata; assembly: GCF_043159265.1. Lineage (NCBI taxonomy): Eukaryota > Viridiplantae > Streptophyta > Magnoliopsida > Canellales > Winteraceae > Tasmannia > Tasmannia lanceolata. The sequence goes on along the minus strand of NW_027518688.1, from coordinate 16,815,404 downwards.
GCTACATCGTTCTCCTGTGGAGGTGTTTTATGAACAGTCTTCAACCCATGTATGCCTTCCCGACTCAAGTATTATGTGAATTCCTTGCTTGTATATTCGCCACCATTATCGGACTCGAGAACTTTAATCCGATAACCTGTCTGATTTTCAACCATGGTCTTCCATAGTTTGAACATCTGTAGACACCCCATTTTGACCGGACCCAAGTTCGCATTTGTTTGTGTAAAACTTCATCAAACCAATGAATTAGGATCCCAAATTTCATCCTAAGCTAGATTAGGGTCTGACCAGGGTCCCTGTAAAATTTTGTTGAAATCCGAGCGCGTTCGTCTAGCAAACGAATGGAGACAATGAGCGTAGTGCAATCGAAGAAGGGGGTGGATTTATCTTGAAAGGGGGTGAGCCTGTCGTGTGAGAAAAAAATTAAGGGGCAGATGAGACACGAATTTGTCGTGCGCGCCATTAACCTTTGCGCAACCGCGTGCCCATCAAAATGGGGAGTGCCAATATCAGCAGCCATCTTTAGATATAAAAAGAAAAAAAAATAAAAAAATCAAGGGCACTGTTCATTTTCGTCGAGAGAGAGAGAGAGAGAGAGAGAGAGAGAGAGAGGGAGAGAGAGAAAACCAAAATTCCCAAATCTTACCTCGACTCTTCTTCTCCGATCGAATTTCATTTTTTTTTTCCGGTGAGATCCGACCGGAATCCGGCCAATTCTTCATCAATTCTGTCATTGTTCAGCTATTTTTGCCCTACCTTCATTTCAACAATCACTAATTCCATTTTCTTTTTCTAAAATCTGAGATCCAAAACCCAATTCCATTTCTTGAGCTTTCTTCTCTGATCATCCTCATCGGAGCTCCAGACAAGCTCCGACCGGCATGCTTCTCACGTTCTCTCTAACTTCTATCCTCCTTTCAGCCACACTTCACGCCATCATCGCCTTAGCTATTTCCCTCTAGCCAGTAGATCTAGGTCAAAATCCTCAGACACTATATGATCTTCTTCCTTTTTATTTTCTTTTAGATCCTAACCCTAGATCTTGCTTGTTCTTCTTCTCTGGCAAGTCTCCCTCTCGCCAGCGAATCTGAGTTCCGGCAAGGCTTCAGATCTGAAAATCTATTTGTGTATTGAGGTAGTTTTCGCATCAATATTTCGAGATCAGGTAATTGTTCTTTAATTTTCTTCAAATTTCATTTAATTTTGTTCATTATTAGGTGATTTCTCTGATGATTGTTGAGAGTGTGCAATGGCGATTTTGTGTTGAGACTTGTGGAGATTTTCCATGATAATTCTTGCGTAATGGCCATAAAGAGTACGGAATCGATGATATGTAGATTTTGGCTTTATTCTTAATTTTTTTTATGAATTATTGGAGTTTCAGATATGTTGCTGGAATCCTTTACAAACATGTTGACTCTCTTTGATTTCAGCTCCTCATGTATAGTTCCCTGTGATTTCATATGAGTTGAACAATTTTTTGATTTCAGCAATTACTTGGATCTTTCTGTGGAACCAGATCCGGGACGGGCGTGGAGGGACGTGCCCCCGCGCGAGTCTCAGGAGATCGTCCACGTGAAGGAGAGCCCCACCAAGGAACTCTCGAAAGAGTGCCCCTCACAGCATGAGCGGCGATGTAAAGTGAGATACCTCTCGATTCGGGGACTAGCCCAGATTCGAGGCGTACCTTAAACAAAGAAGAGTCGCCATCCAAGGAAGTGGGCCCTGGATCCCATGCTGTGCTCTGTTGCAACAGATAACCAGAGATATAAAATAGGGTTCGTGCCTGATGACGAATGGGGAAGGGATTAGGCGCCCCCAATTCGCCCAAGTGCTAGCACCTGGTCTCTTATGCCATTTATTATTAATTTTGAAGAGTTTTGGGAGAAAATCATGCGAAATGGGAACGAATATCCCCGAGATAACGTCTAGCTAATCATGCACGTCTCGGAGATGAATAAGAAACACACATAAAAGAAGTGAAAGAAGTGTCACCTAAAATATCTAGGTTATGAGTGACATGCCTGATTGGTGTCTAAGTTCTGGTGGGCAAACACATGCATGCTACAGCTAAAGGTATAGGATCTGTACATAAAAATAAGAAAACACAGCAAAACACACAACACAACACGACTCGACACATGACCCGACACGACAAACCCTAGACTCTAATGCAATACTTGACTCGGACCAGGATGGCCATCCATCCTAGCTGCACTACGTATCCCGGCCTCGGGAAGAATCAGAGCCAACGTAGTTCGGTGCCCTATTCTAAACTACGATGCCTAAAACTCTAGGACCGCTATCCTAGACTCGATCCACTAGACTCGACTGATGTTTAAAGCTTTTTGTGCGATTGCTTAAATTCAAGTGGATTGTAATTTTTAGGACTCTATATGCCCTAACTAATGCAAGTGGGCCCTATATCCTATGTGTATCTAGGCTGTGCATTCTAAGGAAAACCATGGGTTGACTATATGCTTCCTAGTCTAGCCATCGGTTCGACTAAATGTCTAACCGATCGACTTGAGGCCTCCTAACTCTAGGGACACTCACACGACAGGACACACCATATCAATACAAATCAGGACCGACTCCTAACTCTAAAACACCCTAAATATCTAGGACAGACTCCTAATTCTAGGGGAAGATCTTTTTGAAAAGGTTTTGAAATTTTTTGTATTTTGAGAATATTTGAAATGTTTATTTTTAAAGGTTTGAAAGCTTATGGAAGTTTTGAAGTTTTTTGTATTTTTGGGAATATTTGAAATGTTTATTTTTAAAGGTTTGGCTGGACCTGGGATGTGAACCCCAAGCTGCACTACGTACCCTGTTGAAAGGGATCAAGCCAACGTAGTTCGGACCAGAATTCCTAACTACTCTGCACATGACTCAAGATTTTTTGAAATTTTGATTTTTAAAATGTTTGAATTGTTTTTGAGATGTTTTTGAATTTTCAAGTGTTTTTTGGAATGTTTTTGTTGTTTTCAAGTATTTTTGAAATGTTTTTATTGTTTTTTGACACCAGAGAATAAAATCCTATCATCATAAGGGTAGGGAGACTTCTGGAATCCCGCAAAGGTTGGACATCATCCTATACTTTGCGGGGGAACGAACAGGAAAATAACTCGGCAAGGGTTGGACAGCATCCTATACCTTGCAGGAGCGGGTAAAGATCACAACTTGATGGGAGGATGGACAGAATCCTAACCCCTATGATGACAGGAAAAATTCCTGGACTGACTGAAGGACTGACTCCTGTGCTGAAGACTGTTATAATTACTATTTATAATTACTATACAAGATTACTATTCAAAAATACTATTCATAATTACTATTTGTAGGTACTATTCAAAACTACTATTCATAATTACTATTTATAAGTACTATTCAAAACTACTATTCATAATTACTATTTATAAGTACTATTCAAAACTACTATTCATAGTAGGACCCGCTGATGTGGGACCCGCTGTTGTGGGACCCGCTGTGGGACCCGCTGATGTGTGACCTGCTGTGGGACCCGCCGATGTGGGACCCACTGCGGGACCCGCTGTGGGACCCGTTGTGGGACCCGCTTGTGGGACCCGCTGTGGGACCCGCTGTGGGACCCGCGGATGTGGGACCCGCTGTGGGACCCACTGATATGGGACCCACTGTAGGACCTACTGATGTGGGACCCGCTGTGGGACCCGTGTAGTGCAAAGAATGAATAATTATAAAATAAAATAAAAAAAATGAACTTACGCCAGCTATGGGAGGAACAAGAGATCCAGGAAAGTGTTGACAGAGTCGTGCTTGTGTGGGGCCCGCTGATGTGGGACCCGCTGATGTAGGACCCGCTGATGTGGGATCCGCTGGAGGTGGGGCCCGCTGAAGGTGGGGTGGAGGAGATGTGGATGCCGGTGGAGATGGTGTTGGCTAGCCCCCTTTTTTTTTTTTTTTTTTTTTTTATCTGCTGAAGAGGGTGAGAGAGAGTGGGAGCTGAAAACAAAGAGAGGATGAGGCAGAGAGAGGTCAGGAGCCCAGTCCCCCCAGAGTGAGAGGAGAGGATCCCCATATAGAGGTAGAGATGGGATCCTGTGGAGAAGGTGAGCCGTCCTCGGAAGAGGGCGGATTTTCCGGCTTTTGAGAGGGTTGTTGGGAGACGTCATTGAGCTGCTCAGCAGGAAGACCGAGACCAGACTTTTGATTTTTATTTTATTTTTTCACACATGGCTTGTAATCATACCATATATATAAAAAAAAAGAAAAGAAAGAAAAACACCCCATCAAAACAGTAAGAAGTCTTTGTTCCATATAACCGTCCAAAACCCGTGAATAGAAACTATTGTTGAAAATATAGCTTTGGTAGGACCCATTTATTCCATGCACGTATATCTTTTTTTTTTTTTTTGTTAAAAATAGAAAAGAGAGAAGCCTCCCCCAAATATCCCTTCTTTCATTGCCATATTTCAAATGAGAGGAGAAGCAAAAGTCCAACAATGTTTCTTTTTATATTATAAGGATGACGGTTGTCTTTTCAAAAGTGCCCTCCTTTTCTCATTGGATCCCCTCAAAATAATTTTTCTAATAAAGAAAGAGAGCTCAAAGACTTTGCTCATTTAGCCGTTTCACAAATAATTCTAATAAGCTTTCTTTTACTTGTCTTTTTCTTGGTGGGACCCACAAAAAATGCCTTTACAATGTGCGGGCCCCCCTGTTTGATCCAAATCTAAACAAATGGGGCCCACCAAACGGATCCAAATTCTCTCTTGCTCGGATTCATTCTATTCATTTTCCGCCTGACCTTGGGATTTCATTCGAATACGCGGTTTTAGGGCCCTGTCAAAATGGGGTGTCTACAGATGCCCCTCTTTGGCAGAGCGTGCTTGTCGCGCGAATGTCAAAGCTGAACAGACAACACATTTTGACTGGCCCAAAATCAGAGGGTTTTTTTTTTTTTTTTTTTAAATTTTGGATTTTTTGTTTTTTATTTTTTTTGGATTTTTGAAAATGATACGCACAAAGATAACACGGTGAAATAGCCTTTCACCGGACTCTGACTCTACAAACGCTGGTGAGATAGCCTCTCTTGAACTCGTAACTCAAAAATGGATATATGGATGAGATAGCCTCTCTTGCAAAACTTTAAAGGATTGATTTGGCTGCGAGAGAGCCGGGAAAGATATTGGTTTGGTAGCGATTGAACCAGAAGCCGAGAATTGACTTGACTGCGAATGAGTCGGAAGGTCAAAATTTGCTTGGTTGCGAGCGAACCGAAAAGCGAAGGGTTGACTTGACTGCAAAGGAGCCAAAATCAGGGATACTGGCCTAGTTGCGAATGAACTATAAAGTGAGGGATTGACTCGACTGCGAATGAGTCAGAGTCAGGGAGATTAGCTTGATTGCGAATGAATCAAGAAATCAGCAAGAAACTTGGCAGTGAATGAGCCGAAGAGTCTAAGATTTTAGCTTGGTTGCGAATGAACCAAAAGGCTGGAATTTGGTTTTAGCTGTGAATGAGTTAAGAATTGAAAGATTGACTCGACTGCGAAGGAGTCGAAGTCCGGGAGATTATCCTGATTGCGAATGAATCAAGAAATCAGCGAGAACTTTGGCAGCGAACGTGCCGAAGAGTCTAAGATTTGGACCCGATTGCGAATGAACCAAAAAGGCCGGAATGATGACTTGGTTGCGAACGAACTGAAGTCAAAGAGATTAATTTGACTGCGAATGAGTCAAGAGTTTAGAAAATAGACCTGACTGCGAATGAGTTGGAAGCCTAAGATTTTGACTTGGTTGCGAATGAACCAAAAGGTCGAAAATACGAGCTAGACTGCGAATGAGTCAAAACTCAAAGGATTGACCTGGTTGCGAATGAACCGAAAGGTCGAAGATATGCAAACCTGAATTGGGATCTGAGAAGATAGCATCTTGGCAGATGAACAGGGCGGAATGATTAGACAGTTATCATGATCAAACCTATGACCTGGTTGCGAATGAACCGAAAGGTCGAGGATATGAGCGAGACTGCGAATGAGTCAAGACTCAAAGGATTGACCTGGCTGCGAATGAACCGAAAGGTCGAAGATAAGCAAACCTGAATTGGGATCTGAGAAGATAGCATCTTGGCAGATGAACAGGGCGGAATGATTAGACAGTTATCATGATCAAACCTATGACCTGGTTGCGAATGAACCGAAAGGTCGAGGATATGAGCGAGACTGCGAATGAGTCAAAACTCAAAGGATTGACCTGGGTGCGAATGAACCGAAAGGTCGAAGATATGCAAACCTGAATTGGGATCTGAGAAGATAGCATCTTGGCAGATGATCAGGGCGGAATGATTAGACAGTTATCATGATCAAACCTAAATTGGGATCTGGGAAGATAGCATCTTGACAGATCAACAGGGCGGAATGATTAGACAGTTATCATGATCAAACCTAAATTGGGATCTGGGAAGATAGCATCTTGATAGATCACCATGGCGGAATGATTAGACAGTTATCATGATCAAACCTAAATTGGGATCTGGGAAGATAGCATCTTGACAGATCAACACGGCGGAATGATTAGACAGCTATCATGATCAAACCTAAATTTGGATCTGGGAAGATAGCATCTTGACAGATCACCATGGCGGAATGATTAGACAGTTATCATGATCAAACCGAAATTGGGATCTGGGAAGATAGCATCTTGACAGATCAACACGGCGGAATGATTAGACAGCTATCATGATCAAACCTAAATTGGGATCTGGGAAGATAGCATCTTGACAGATCAACACGGCGGAATGATTAGACAACTATCATGATCAAACCTAAATTGGGATCTGGGAAGATAGCATCTTGACAGATCACCACGGCGGAATGATTAGACAGTTATCATGATCAAACCTAAATTGGGATCTGGGAAGATAGCATCTTGACAGATCAACACGGCGGAATGATTAGACAGTTATCATGATCAAACCTAAATTGGGATCTGAGAAGACAGCATCTAGGCAGATCAACAAAGCGGTATAATTAGACAATCATCATGATCAAACCACTCTAGGAACCAAGAACACGAAACTCAAGAAGGAACAATTTTGATTCAAGAAATCGAGATTGTGATCGAGTCCATTACAAGATTGATCGTCTCTTGCCGAGAACGTTAGGAGTGTGCGATCTCTGTTGAGAACCAGACACAGGTAACTTGCTGAGGTTTTGAGTATTGACCATTTTTTTCTGAGAGAACTGAATTTTGCCGGGGATTGAAGGCTGCGCGAGCAAATTCTAGACTCCACTGAGGAAATTGATTTTCTGGGGAAGTTGACCTTTCAGAGAGTGCACTTGTCTGAGAAGTTTGAAGTTTGGCTTGAGATATACTCGTACATCTCTTATCTCAACTTACTGAAGACATTGGCACTGATTGCCTTTTGTGCTTGATATCTTTTATGATGCAAGTCATAAAAGATGCCCCTAGTATATTGTGTTTCCATGACAGGAGTTTTAAGGAGGCAGGACAATGATGGTTGAAGAAAAGATGCTTCATTTCATGAAGGCTCAAGGATGCAAAGTTCTTTTGTATGGAGAGAATAGGACAATAACCATGATGGCTGAGTCTGAAAATCCCTTCTTTCGCATTGCTCACTTTTGGAGGCTTAAGGTCTCTGGTAGGTTTGAACAAGATGTCTCCCGCCCCTTCTGATACCTAAACCAGGATTTACTCTGAATTTTCTTCGCATTTTGGATGACACGCTCCCATTCTTCCAGCATCTGACAGTTTGGACTTCGCAAGGAGAGGGAACACAAATATGAAGGAGGAACAGATTTCCAAGGACTCAATCAAAGAAGATTCTCATTGTTCCAAGGACTCGACTCGCTTTTGACTCACTCTTGGATCTGATGTGTCATTTTTTAAGGGTATGGCTTAGCCACTCTTAGAGTATTTCGAAGACCGTGTCAAGATGCACAACTCTCCTTTTTCGGTGTTTATGTCATGGTTATTATCCCTTTTGGATTGCTCGGTTTCGATGCCCTCAGTTTAGAGGAATGTTAAAGTAAGCTTGCTGGCACTACTTGGACTCCGAGATTTTACCCTGGTTGAAGACTGTTTCTCCACCTCAATGATTCACTTTTTGCTGGAAGTCATTGCCATTGACCAGATTGCCTTTTCAGGTTTTCAATCTGACGGACCGCTTGCCCTAACTTTTGCCTGGTTCGCCCTTTCGGGTTTTCAATCCAGCGGGCTCGATACCCTAACTTTTGCCTAAGCTGACTTTTCAGTTGTCAACTTAGCGGGTGAATGACCCTAAATTTTGCCTAGACCGCCCTCCCGGGTTTTCAGCCTAGCGGGTCTTCAGATTCCATCGTTTTTTGTTCTTGACTTTGAACCTCTGCTTGTTCACCAGAAGGACTTTCTAAGTGGGCTGGGGTTCAAAACGGTTGGATATTTCTTTTGGATTTCAAAGTTTCGACTAGACTTGGATTGGCCAGGTTGCCTAAGTACCCCAACAATGGAGGATCAGGTTCGAGTGGTTCGCTGAGGTTTGGAACAGAATGATTTGGCTTTTAAGCTCAAAGGTTGAAAGGGAATAATTTGACTTTTATCCCAAAGGTTGAAAGGGAATAATTTGACTTTTATCCCAAAGGTTGAAAGGGAATAATTTGACTTTTATCCCAAAGGTTGAAAGGGAATAATTTGATTTTTATCCCAAAGGTTGACCGAACCTGAATTGATCAGGTTGCCTACGTACCCCCGAAGAGTTGGGGATCAGGTCAGACGTAGTTCGGGCCGAAATGCCCCTAATTTGCGGGTGTTTGAAAAGAATGTTTGATTTTGTTGAGGCTCGAAGGTGTTCGCAAAAGGATTTTTTTTTGAACTTGGGATTTTTGGCGTTTAAGGCTCAGGCGTCCAAGGATGGCCTTCTGATGTTTTGGCATACAAGCTTCTTGAATGGCTAAGGTTCAATGGCTTTGAACTTTTTTCCTTTCTCTTTTTTTTTTTGAGGAGTCTGGCGGCATTTCCTGGCAAGACTTCATCTGCACTGTGCAAGCTAGACTGATTGAATTCCCACTTTTTCTTTGGGATCTCGCACTGATATTCGGGATTCTACGGCTCTGGGTCTTCTATGAATGCTGAAGATGATTTTGAAATTTTCAATCCATTTATCGACTCTGCTTCCTGCGATTCTGACGTTCTTGAGGAGTTGACGTGGGGCATGCTCCCTTCTCCTTTCTTCTCTGGATTCTATCTTATTTTTCTTTGTTCATTCTGATTTTTATTTTTTTGCTTGGATGTGGGGAATGCCCCTACGCCTGGAATGCTTTAACTTGAAATTCCATCGCAATGTATAGCCCAAGTATTCTTTTTGGGGTTCATGCTCTATGCTCATGACTTTGTTGTCTGAAAGTCTTCTCTCAATTTTTCATTCACTGCATTTGATGTTTGGTATTCTTCATTTGAATTTTTTTGCTTTTTTGACCTGTCTGAAGCCGAGGGTGACTCACATTGAACGATGCCAAGGCACGCTTCTGGTTTATCCTCATAGGACCAAGCAACACTTCTTTGAACCCTCTAAATAGGTTTATCGATTCTTTGCGCTCTTCGGGAGATTTTGCCAATCCTTACTTCCCGAGTTTCGGATTTCGATACCACTATCCACGGTATCGATTTCATCTGCAAGTGGCTTTGCTCGACGCTCTTCCTCTCGTTTGATTATCTTTCAAATCACGAGGAGAATTTCATCGGCATCCTCGTCCGAGGAGGGTGTCTTTAGTTATTTTAAACATTAGATCCAAGAGTGAATCATAAAACATTGAAGATATTGAAATCAAACTTTATTGAATTGAAAACTTTCAAGTACATCAATAGTTCTCAACACGCCTCAGTGGGCTCTTCATCAGACTTGACAGAAAATAAAACACCGACTCTAAATGAAAAAGACTGACAAACAGGACACCCCCTTCTTTTTTTTTTCTTTTTTTTTTGACATTGACACTATGACTCACCAACCTTCAACACAAGAGTTGGTATACACTCGATAGAAGTTAAATCTTGAAACATGACATTTGGAACACCTCACTTGAAACACGACACTTGGACGCGGACAAGGACTAGGCACTGAAGTTCAGAAGTACACGTCTTTCTCCATGATGTTGTCGGCTAGTGGTTTCGGTCCTGGTATAGGAATCTCGGAAGAGGTGGTCCCATGTAGTTCTGTCGACCTGGCCCAAACTGCCCCTGAAAACCTGCTGGTGGCATCATGCTCTCTGCCCTGACATTCTTCGGAGGCTCACATTCTGACATTTTTTCTTTCCCTTTTGATGCATCCCTCTGCTTTGATGCAGCATAAACAGAGGTGGTGGAACCGTTGAAGGGTTGAATAGGTCTAACCGGTGCATAATTCATGAAAGCACAGAGTTCAGGAAGAAGGGAAGAGTCTTCATCTATCTCGTCCTGAATTTTGTGTTTCAATGCCAGGCACTTTTCTGTTGTATGACCAATACCTCTATGGTACTCGCAATACTGATCTCTTCTCCAGTGCTTGGGGAGTGGGATAGGAATAAGCTTCGGATCTAAAAGTGTCAAACGACCTTCGCTGACCCATTTCTTCATGATAACTTCCTGAGAACATGGTAGCTGAGCACATTCCCTCCTCAGTCTCTGACCCATCCTCTCTTCCACTGCTATGATTGGCTTCTTAAAAGGTTGACGATAGGGTTCAACATTCTGAACTTCACTGGGAACAAATACAGGCTTCGTCCCACTATGCAAATCAACATATCTGTCAAGAATTAAACTCTGAACTGATGTTTCTTCTGTCATAGTACCCATATCGGCAAACTGCTTAGGAGCTGAATCACATCCGGTAGACAGATATCGTATCTGAGTTTTCATCTCCTTCACTTCTTCAGTTAACATGGACATCTGACCAAAGAGTTTAACCATCCAGTTTTCCATTCGGATGAGGGCCGACCTTTCAAAAGATTCCTCCATTGGTCGAAAGTTTGATGGAACAGGTGGCATTTCTGAGATAGGACGAATAAGGGATGCAGGATCCAATAATGGTTCATCTGTAGAGATAGCTCCTACCATCGGTAAAGGGCTAACTGATCTTTGCACTGGTTTTTTGGTAGCCCCGGGTTCTCCAACAACTACCTTACCATCCTTGATAAGTTTTAGGATCTTATGCTTCAAGGCTTGGCAACTGTTGGTTGAATGTCCATGAACTCGATGATACTCACAGAAGTCTCGTTCATAAAAGTTGCTAGGAAGAGGATTTGGAGGAGGAGAAGGTTCAGGAAGTTCAAGTTTACCCACTTCGACCAATCCTCTCAAAGCTTTTTCAAAATTCTTCGGCAATGGAGGAATCTCTTTACCTGGTTTCTGAATAGGCTTATTTCTTTTCTGAGCCACCTTCTTGAAAGGTTGACGGGAGGTCTCCACATTACTGACTTCTTCAGCTGCTACCATAGTCCTCTTTCCGTCTCTAACATCAGTTGAGGTCCTTGTCTTTAGGCCTTTAGCCAGTGCATCCTCTACTTGGATTCCCGTCTTGATGAGATAGTTGAAATCGAGAAAGTATTGGATAGCCATATGATGGTAATACGGTGGAGACAGATTTTTCACCACAATTTTAATCTGATCTTCATCGGACAATCTGTGGGTCATCTGAGCAGCTTTTCTCCTCCATCTTCGGATGAAGGAAGTGAAAGTTTCATTATGCCCCTGTTTCAACATTTTCAGATCCCTTTTGGTTACCTCTATCCCTTCCTCCATGGAAAATTGATCCACAAACTTGTTAGCAATGTCTTCTAAGGTTCGGATCTCTTCAGACTTCAGACTCAAAAACCATTTCTTTGCAGTTCTGACTAGAGATCGAGGGAATACGAGGGCAATCTGCTCTGGAGAAAGTCCATGTTGCTGTAGAAGAGGAATGACAGATTTCAGATGACTGGTGGGGCATCCCGTCCCATCATACTTGTCAAGATCAGGTACTGTGAACTTAGGAGGAAGAACAACTCCCGGGACTATCATGAAGTCGGACATGCTCAACTTCTTAGGGCCTTGGAACTTCATGCTTTCCATTTCTCGGGTTAGCTTATCCAACCTATCTGTTATCGCTCTGCCCTCATTGGCTCTCTCCAGATGAGGGAGACAATTATCTTCTGCATACTGCTCATCCTCGACATCGTCTTCGACATTCAAAACAGCAAGCCTGGCCATTGCAGGAGGTGGGGGAGGTATAAGTGGAATTTGCCGGGGTACAGGTTCTTCAGAAGCAGAACCTCTATCACTTTTCAGACGGACTATCTCCTCACTCATACTATTCATCTGTTGGAGCATAGACTTCATCAACTCATTCATCTCGGCCAGAGTATTTCCAGATTCAGCCATAGGTTCTGGTGTGGGTTGAATAGAAATAGGTACTGCAAATGAGTGAGGTCAATAAGGTCAGACTCTCGCCATGGAATCGACAAACACTAGAGTTCAATATAGGGCAATCAAATGAAAATCCCATATACAAGCTGAGACAAAAGATGATACGAGTATATCCTCCCATGGATAAAATCCGGCAGCATAACATCTATGCAAGGAAATGTGGTAAGATAAGCACATAGAGTTTGTGAGCAAGTCTAAAGGATAATGACCAAACCCAAGGTATCTGAAAGAAAATCGGCAGCATGACGGCTATACTAGGAGGGTCTCAGCAACTAAACATGAAGAGTATGCCGTCATGGTCAAGATAAAGCAGGGCTCTCAGCAAGAACACACTCCGGTAATGATGATGGCAAGATAGACTCATAATCGACATGCGGAGTGATCTGATCAGGATCGATCAAATGATCAGGCTTACGGAAAACAGATCATGACTAAAAGAGCCAAGAATCTGATGATAATCCACAGAATGGATAGATGGGGAAAAATTGATTAGATTAGAAGGAAACCTAACTAAGAAGCAAGCCCTAATCTAATAATAAATATATACATATATATACATCCTAACCAGGGGCACCAACCCTAGTCTAATCTAGCGCAGCCAAGAAAATCTTGACCCAGAAGTGTCTGTGAGTGTACTAGATAACGCGGCGGGTAACCACAGTGTGACTTACCCTTCTACACTACATGGGTAGGCTGACTTCTATCCTAGGCTTACATATGTTGGTCGCACATGTTCGTCCTATATGAGTACATATATATAGTGTCCTAGCAAGGGTTCCCTAATTTTGGTTCTAAAGGGAGAAACTAATATATATACATAATATAATGAAATAAAAGTAGGGCCCGGGCATTTCTGCAGGGTACTATGCTTATGACCATACCCTTGATGTATAACGCCAGCACACCCAGCATTATACAAAGTATGTTCATTGCTCATCGGCTGCTGTAGAACACCAGCACACCCAGTGTCTACGGCTGCAGCTCCGGCGCATAGCTCGGAAATAGATACAACGGTTCCCATCTGGTACGCGTCATATCTATTCCCTGAGGCCAATAATGAAAATGATGAAAGAAATAAAGAATATGACAATGTATGATGTGCGATGTGTGAATCCCTTGTTTTATTTACGCGCCTACTTGGTGCCCCTGGATTTCTAACGATAAAGTTCCCATTTAACTCGATTTTGGCCCAAATTTCCTCAAAATTAGTAACAATGGCATTTTTACAGAGTTAGGCAATGTTTCAAGAAATCCCCAGCAGAGTCGCCAGCCTGTGGAACCAGATCCGGGACGGGCGTGGAGGGACGTGCCCCCGCGCGAGTCTCAGAAGATCGTCCACGTGAAGGAGAGCCCCACCAAGGAACTCTCGAAAGAGTGCCCCTCACAGCATGAGCGGCGATGTAAAGTGAGATACCTCTCGATTCGGGGACTAGCCCAGATTCGAGGCGTACCTTAAACAAAGAAGAGTCGCCATCCAAGGAAGTGGGCCCTGGATCCCATGCTGTGCTCTGTTGCAACAGATAACCAGAGATATAAAATAGGGTTCGTGCCTGATGACGAATGGGGAAGGGATTAGGCGCCCCCAATTCGCCCAAGTGCTAGCACCTGGTCTCTTATGCCATTTATTATTAATTTTGAAGAGTTTTGGGAGAAAATCATGCGAAATGGGAACGAATATCCCCGAGATAACGTCTAGCTAATCATGCACGTCTCGGAGATGAATAAGAAACACACATAAAAGAAGTGAAAGAAGTGTCACCTAAAATATCTAGGTTATGAGTGACATGCCTGATTGGTGTCTAAGTTCTGGTGGGCAAACACATGCATGCTACAGCTAAAGGTATAGGATCTGTACATAAAAATAAGAAAACACAGCAAAACACACAACACAACACGACTCGACACATGACCCGACACGACAAACCCTAGACTCTAATGCAATACTTGACTCGGACCAGGATGGCCATCCATCCTAGCTGCACTACGTATCCCGGCCTCGGGAAGAATCAGAGCCAACGTAGTTCGGTGCCCTATTCTAAACTACGATGCCTAAAACTCTAGGACCGCTATCCTAGACTCGATCCACTAGACTCGACTGATGTTTAAAGCTTTTTGTGCGATTGCTTAAATTCAAGTGGATTGTAATTTTTAGGACTCTATATGCCCTAACTAATGCAAGTGGGCCCTATATCCTATGTGTATCTAGGCTGTGCATTCTAAGGAAAACCATGGGTTGACTATATGCTTCCTAGTCTAGCCATCGGTTCGACTAAATGTCTAACCGATCGACTTGAGGCCTCCTAACTCTAGGGACACTCACACGACAGGACACACCATATCAATACAAATCAGGACCGACTCCTAACTCTAAAACACCCTAAATATCTAGGACAGACTCCTAATTCTAGGGGAAGATCTTTTTGAAAAGGTTTTGAAATTTTTTGTATTTTGAGAATATTTGAAATGTTTATTTTTAAAGGTTTGAAAGCTTATGGAAGTTTTGAAGTTTTTTGTATTTTTGGGAATATTTGAAATGTTTATTTTTAAAGGTTTGGCTGGACCTGGGATGTGAACCCCAAGCTGCACTACGTACCCTGTTGAAAGGGATCAAGCCAACGTAGTTCGGACCAGAATTCCTAACTACTCTGCACATGACTCAAGATTTTTTGAAATTTTGATTTTTAAAATGTTTGAATTGTTTTTGAGATGTTTTTGAATTTTCAAGTGTTTTTTGGAATGTTTTTGTTGTTTTCAAGTATTTTTGAAATGTTTTTATTGTTTTTTGACACCAGAGAATAAAATCCTATCATCATAAGGGTAGGGAGACTTCTGGAATCCCGCAAAGGTTGGACATCATCCTATACTTTGCGGGGGAACGAACAGGAAAATAACTCGGCAAGGGTTGGACAGCATCCTATACCTTGCAGGAGCGGGTAAAGATCACAACTTGATGGGAGGATGGACAGAATCCTAACCCCTATGATGACAGGAAAAATTCCTGGACTGACTGAAGGACTGACTCCTGTGCTGAAGACTGTTATAATTACTATTTATAATTACTATACAAGATTACTATTCAAAAATACTATTCATAATTACTATTTGTAGGTACTATTCAAAACTACTATTCATAATTACTATTTATAAGTACTATTCAAAACTACTATTCATAATTACTATTTATAAGTACTATTCAAAACTACTATTCATAGTAGGACCCGCTGATGTGGGACCCGCTGTTGTGGGACCCGCTGATGTGTGACCTACTGTGGGACCCGCCGATGTGGGACCCACTGCGGGACCCGCTGGGACCCGCTGTGGGACCCGTTGTGGGACCCGTTTGTGGGACCGCTGTGGGACCCGCTGTGGGACCCGCTGTGGGACCCGCGGATGTGGGACCCGCTGTGGGACCCACTGATATGGGACCCGCTGTAGGACCTACTGATGTGGGACCCGCTGTGGGACCCGTGTAGTGCAAAGAATGAATAATTATAAAATAAAATAAAAAAAATGAACTTACGCCAGCTATGGGAGGAACAAGAGATCCAGGAAAGTGTTGACAGAGTCGTGCTTGTGTGGGGCCCGCTGATGTGGGACCCGCTGATGTAGGACCCGCTGATGTGGGATCCGCTGGAGGTGGGGCCCGCTGGAGGTGGGGTGGAGGAGATGTGGATGCCGGTGGAGATGGTGTTGGCTAGCCCCCTTTTTTTTTTTTTTTTTTTTTTTTTATCTGCTGAAGAGGGTGAGAGAGAGTGGGAGCTGAAAACAAAGAGAGGATGAGGCAGAGAGAGGTCAGGAGCCCAGTCCCCCCAGAGTGAGAGGAGAGGATCCCCATATAGAGGTAGAGATGGGATCCTGTGGAGAAGGTGAGCCGTCCTCGGAAGAGGGCGGATTTTCCGGCTTTTGAGAGGGTTGTTGGGAGACGTCATTGAGCTGCTCAGCAGGAAGACCGAGACCAGACTTTTGATTTTTATTTTATTTTTTCACACATGGCTTGTAATCATACCATATATATAAAAAAAAAGAAAAGAAAGAAAAACACCCCATCAAAACAGTAAGAAGTCTTTGTTCCATATAACCGTCCAAAACCCGTGAATAGAAACTATTGTTGAAAATATAGCTTTGGTAGGACCCATTTATTCCATGCACGTATATCTTTTTTTTTTTTTTTGTTAAAAATAGAAAAGAGAGAAGCCTCCCCCAAATATCCCTTCTTTCATTGCCATATTTCAAATGAGAGGAGAAGCAAAAGTCCAACAATGTTTCTTTTTATATTATAAGGATGACGGTTGTCTTTTCAAAAGTGCCCTCCTTTTCTCATTGGATCCCCTCAAAATAATTTTTCTAATAAAGAAAGAGAGCTCAAAGACTTTGCTCATTTAGCCGTTTCACAAATAATTCTAATAAGCTTTCTTTTACTTGTCTTTTTCTTGGTGGGACCCACAAAAAATGCCTTTACAATGTGCGGGCCCCCCTGTTTGATCCAAATCTAAACAAATGGGGCCCACCAAACGGATCCAAATTCTCTCTTGCTCGGATTCATTCTATTCATTTTCCGCCTGACCTTGGGATTTCATTCGAATACGCGGTTTTAGGGCCCTGTCAAAATGGGGTGTCTACACTTTCCCTACCTTACTCCTAGCTATTTGTTTTCTTTTTCCTTCTCCAAAAGACAGAGACTCTTTTAAAAGCTGTAGATCTTACTAATCCTTTGTTTTTTTTTTAGAACTCTCTCGAAGTTTTTAGCTAGTTGATCTTTCCATTTACATCACTAAGAGTAAATTTCACTGTTAATTTTGATTGACTACAGAATTCTGCTTGTCTGGCTTGTATTTTTACTTTCATTTGTTTAAATTTGATGATAACACTGCTTTTGTGGGAATGGCATATGACATGATATATTTTCTAAGATGCCTGGCTTGAATTATCTTGTGTTATAAGTGGAGCTAGGTTGATCATGTAAATGTTTTTATCACAAGAAGTTTAAGCAGGAAAGATGTTATAATGTGCTTTCATAGAATATTCTCTCCAAGTCAGTGAATGATTAGACCTTTGAGTTGATGGATCAATGTTCTTAGTTTTTTATAATTGTGCTAATAAGGGGGACATGAGACAAATTTTGTCTTAGTGTGGAAATGGAACAATACATATGGTAGTCACTTATTTTCATGTTCTTTAGGTACATAACCTAAGGATCATCTCTTTCATGGCCATTGGTGTGTGAAGTTGATAGTGCGGAAGCTTAAAATTATTCATCTGAATTTGATCCCCTTATTCTCATTTACGACCCCTATTTGAATTTTCAAACCTTATGGTCCAATGTCTCAATGGGAATTGGGAGCCAGTATTAAGCTTCTTTACTATTGGAATTAGTCTCTTTAGTTTTATGATTATTGGCAGAAGGTTAAAAAGGGAAATTATGTGGGGAGATTTTAACTCATATTATTCTTTTCTCTACAGAACATCTATATATGGGTGTGCCTATATGTGTTTGTATATGTACATGTCCGTGTAAATATGTCTGTGAAGATGCGCATGTGTGTGTATGGGTTTGTGAGTATGTATGGCTATGTATGTCTATGTGATGATGTTTATGTATATACATTTATATGTGAGCACGTATATGTACACATGTCTGTATATGTGAGTAGATGTGGGTATGGCTGTGCATGTGTATGTGGTTGTATGTGTGTTATTTATACATAGGTGTATGTGTCAGTCAATGTGTGTTTTTGTGTGTGGATGTGAGGATGTATATGCAATTATGTGTGTAGGAATGGCTACCTTTATTCCATACATTATATTCTTCAGATTTTTTTGGAATGATCATCATTCTTGCTAGTCCGCCGCACCAATTGGTTTATAAGGTACTTATGCATGATTTGTTTTCATGTATATGGTTTGTTTATGGCAGAGCAGAGCCTGAAATCATTTACCATATATCCTGAGATTAGCCAACCTACAATTTGAAATTAGCCAGCCTAAAACTCAGAATCAGTTGGACAAAGCCTGAGATTAGCAAGCCAAAAAAAAAAAAAAAAAACTGATCCAGTTGGCGAAATCTGGAATTCAAATGGAGTAATTCAAAAGATGTTATGGTGTTTGGTCTTGAATGTATATGAAGACAGTAATGTCTTTTGTTAAAGAAAATGGAATCATCTCAGCTGTTGTTTGCTGATATTGTTGTCGAAAGCATTTGTTATGATTCATCCAAATTTAATCATGCATATGGTTGCCATAGCAAAGAAGGAAATTGTGTTTTCAAAATCTAGTTTTAGCATGGATTTTTCTCCTTGTAGATTTGATTGACACAAGTGTAGATTTTACATGTAGAGCAGGTACATGTCAAGGTTCTCACATCAGTTTTTAATTTCTCTTTTCTTCTTGTTCTTTATGAGAAATTTCACTGGCATTGATGTAATATGCATTGTGTTCAAAGATCATGCTTAGAATTTACAGGAAACATGATATTATTTTAAATGGGTTATCTCATCGCTTGGACAACACTTGTGATACTTTTATTCATAACACTGGATGATGGTACAGGTGCTAGTTTAAGAAAATGTTGTTAGAGCCCATGTCCTCTATATGGTCTGTATTTGTGAGAATATGGTGACATGCTATAGCTTTGGGTCCGAATGAGCAAATGATTTGGTTATGGCGGGTATTTGAATTTTATAATGGCTTCATATGTTCTGTTGGTGTTACTTGCTTGTACCCAAAATGTAATATCGAATGAATAAATCTCAGAATTTATATCAAGGAAGGTTATGGGGAAGCTTAAATCTTGGAAATCATATTTTGTACCTTTGAAAGTAGAGCTGAAACTTGTTGGGTGATTTGATTGAAATTCAGTTTTGTCAGAGGCAACATTAAGTTGTGAAAATAATTTTGCTTCAAGTTACTCTTTTGACTCTATTGCTATATGTAGGGAACATTTGCTTATCCTCTTCATTTTTCATTGACCCTGTAAGACTATCATGGATTAGGCAAATAGTTTGTATAAGAGTAGTTGCTTGTTAGGTTATCATTGGTGCTCATTGTCCTTATCCTTGTTACTTGTCATATAAATTGAGAATCCAAGGTAAGAATTCATTTGAATTGTTATTACAGGTAGCTGCTGTCCTATATGATTATTCACTTCATAATTATAGCATAACTGCTGTTCTATATGTTATTTCACCCCACAGTTGTAGCATAACTGCCGTCCATCTCTGCATAGTTGCTGCCCTATGGCTTATATGCTTCAAAGTTATGATTCTAATTGGAATTAAAGAACACAAAGCTGTTGTTCTGCACTGCATATCTGATGATCATCATTGTATATCTGCTGTCCTAACAGTTTATATGCTTTGCAATAATAATTTTGGGAGTGGATAAAAAGTATATAGTCGGCCTCTAGCATCTGATAGCTGCTACATTTGTAGGTGGTACCATTCTTTGGTAGTGTATTATTAGAGAGTCCTTGACTCATTTGTCCTTTTTAGTGGTATTATTAGAGAGTTCTTGACTCATTTGTCCTTTTAGGATTATTATTAGAGAGTCTTTGACTCATTCGTTCTTTTGTTGGTATTATTAGAGAGTCTTTGACTCATTTACCTTCGCTTTTGATAGTGTTATTAGTTAGGAGTTTCCCCTGTTAGCCCTAGGGTTTTGCTTTGTATATTCCCTTAGGTCTTTGACCAAAAGGGTAAAACTCTTTAAGCTTCAAAAACATTTGAAAAGCTTTAAAACTCAAAAACATTGAATATTTTAAAACTCAAAAATATTAGAAATTTAAAACATCAAAAACATTTGAAAACCTAAAAAATCTAAAGTGTCGAGTGTTTTAGAAGTAGTAGGTAGGAGAGTTCGTTTCGAACTACGTAGTGCAGCTTGGGATCTTTATCCCAAGTTCAGCCAAATCTTGTAAATAAACTTTGAAAATCTTTCAAAAACCTTTAAAACCTTGTTTTCAAAAGATCTTCCTCTAAAGTTAGGAGTTTGTCCTAGATAGAGAGTTTTGTTTTAGAGTTAGGGCTTAGTTTTTGATTTGTTGTATGCTTGTTCGTGCTTGTTTAGAGTTAGGGGTTTGTCCTAGAGTTATAAGAGCGCCTCCGTCCTCTCAGTTGGCGATCCACATCGTCGATTGATGACTAGAATATGATGCGTTAGTCAACCCTTTGTTTTCCTTAGGAAACGCAGCCTAGTTACACATAGGTTGTATGAACCACCTGCATTAGCTTAGGGCTAACCTGCATTTAGTTAGGGCATATACGGTGTCCTAAAATCCACAATTCACTGGAATTAAAATAATCGCTCAAGAAGCTTTAATAACTAGTCCGGTCTTTTAGATCGAGTCTAGGATAGAGGTCTAGGTGTCTTAGGCATCATAGCTTAGAATAGGCGCAAATAACTACGTTGTTCTGATTCTCGTGGAGGCGGGGATACGTAGGCTTCTTGGGATGAACATCAGACTATCCGAAGACTCGGGCTCAATCATTAGCCTTAGGATTTGTTGTGTTGTTATGATTGTGTATTTTGTTATTTTCTCTTACTTTCATGCGCAGACCTTATACCTTTAGTTGTAGCATGCATGTGTTTGCACATCAGAACTTAGACACCCATTAGGCATGTCACTCATAATCTAGCTGTGTTTAGGTGACACATCTTTTATCTTGTTTTGTATGTGCTTATTATTCCATCCCCGAGTCATGCATGATTAGGTAGACGTCTTCTCGGGGATATTTCATATGATTTTCGCCCGAAATTCTTTGGAGTTAGTAATAAATGACATAAGAGACCAAGTGCTTGCACTCGGATGAATTGGGGGTGCTCTTCGGACCTTCTCCATTCGTAACCAGGCACGAGCCCATATATATTTCTGGTTATCTATTGCACAGAGGATTTGATTTTGGGGTTCCATGGCCTATCCATGGATGGCGACTCTGAGTTATTTTAGGTACGTCATGGTTTGGGGATTTATCCTTGGATCAAGAGGTATCTAGTTTGTATCGCCACTCGTGCTATGCTATGAGGGTGGCACCGTTTTGAGAGTTTCTTGGCAGAGCTCTCCTTCACGCGTGGATGATCCAGAGGATTGGGGACTCGTTCCCTCATCGTCCTCGGATCGGGGTCCACAACATCCCAAACACTTCTGATTTCACTTTGAGAGCGTACACCCAAGTCTTCCTCATTGCATCGTCGATGAAAGTAACGAAATATCTCTTACCACCATAAGAGAGTTCCTGAGCCGGTCCCCATACATCAGTATGTACCAACTCTAGCTTCTTGCCCTTGTTGTGTCGCCCTTTCAATTGGAAACTGACTACCTTCTATTTCCCATAGATGTAGCTCTCACAAAAATTCATCTCCACCTTCTTTAGCCCTGGAAGCAACTACCTCGAATGTAACTCCTTTACACCCTTTTCGCCAAGATGTCCGAGTCAATAATGCCAAAGTGTGGACAGACTGCCGGTAGCTACTGTAGTTGCAATGATATCACCGATATTGTCTCCCTTGAGAAGGTAAAGCGTACCTGTACGCCTTCCCTTTGCTACTACTCTTGATCTGGAAGTAATCTTGCAAGTAATCATGCACTCTGTGCATCCAAAGGTTGTTACAAAACCTTCTTCGTCAAGCTTGCTGGTTGAGATCAGATTTTTCCAAATCTGGGATGTGCCTTGTTTCATGCAGAATAAGGTGTCCTCCACCGAGAACCATCATGGTCACAGTTCCTTTACCGACAATAGGGCACTTTTGACCATTTTCTACGACCACTTGCCCGAAGTCTCCACTTGCATACTCATGAAACACATTTTTGTGTGAGGTGCAATGGAAAGAAGCACCTGAGTCTACGAACCACTGATCCGGTGCCAAATTAACCCCTGCAGAGAAACACATATGTTCTAGCAGAGGTTCACTGCTAACCACATTAGCCCCTTGGCTCTCTTCCTGCTGCTTCTTTTTGTAGGCCTCACATTGATGCCTTCGATGCCCGGTCTTGTGACAATTCCAGCACTCGTCTTTTACTGCCTCCTTTTTGCCCCTTGACTGCGATCTGCCACACCTGCCAAATCTTCCTCTTTTCTTACTTCTTCCACGGTTTTCTACTGCTAGTGACGTAGAAGATGTAGAGGTTGAAGGATTATCTTCGCCTGAGACTTTCCTTCTCATCTCCTTATCCATGATGCTGCTCACAGCATCGTCCAAAGTCAGATCGTCTTTCATGGTGCTAAAAATCCCTTGCACTGCGGTGTTGTAACTATGTGGAAGGGAACAAAGGAATAGCAAAGCTTGAAGCTCCTCTTCCAACTTTACTCTTGCAGATTCCAATTGGTTTGTGACCTACGTGAAATTGTTGATATGTTTTGCCACAGAACTCTTGTTGGATAACTTCATGTTAACCAACTCCTTTAGTAGAAATATTTGATTTGATGTGGAGTGTTTTTTGTGCATATTTGAGAGAATATCCTTAGCTTCTTTTGTAATCTTTGCTTTTGAGATGTGGCACCCCGTTCTTTTTGTCAACCCTAGACGAATGGCTCCGAGCGCCTTTCGGTCAAGGATTTTTCAAGCCGATTCTGCTACCGGATCCACAATTGTCGTTTCAGGTTTTAAACCTAAAAGAGGCTCATGGAGGTCTTTTTGATAAAGATAGTCCTCAATCTGGAGTTTCCACCATCCAAAATCTTGTCCATCGAATTTTTTGATTTTAATTTTATCTTCCACCGTCTTTGTTGCTCTTCGACCATAACATCACCAAATCGCTCGATGAAACCCTGATGATCAGAGCTCTGATACCAGTTGTTAGGGAACCGTGCACCGATTCAATAATAACAAGCAACCACAAACAGAAATAAAAGTAATGAGCATAGAGAAGAGAACAATCACACCGGGGATTTGTTAACGAGGTTCGCCTAAACTTGGGTATGTCCCCTCTCAGAGGCACTTCTACAAATCCACTATACTTGGAAGAATACATGGTTACAGTGGTCTTCTCATAAGATCACCTATGGCCTTCTTACAACTTTTATAGTCTCACACTATCTCACAAAGATACCCTCTCGAGGGTGCACACAAACAATGCGCTCTCTCTCTCTCTCTCTCTCTCTCTCTCAAGGTCTCACTCTCAAGATAGACACTCTCTCACTCTCTCTCACACACAGAGAGAGACTTCTTGTTTCCGTTGGTGAATGAGTGGATAATCGAAATGAGGGGGGGATGCCTCCTTTTATAGGCATGGTTAGTGGGCACCACCCATGGTTGGTGGCTCACTAAATTTGACAATGAAAGCGGGGGTAGCCGTCAAGTTTGAAACGGTGGAACTGCCACCATATTTGAAAAAAGGTAAAGGCCATGTGTGGTAGCCATGCTTTAATGGCTACCACATACCATGGCATGCCTTTTGTCTTCACATACAACAGGAAGAGGATCTCCAAATTTGATTTTTCCTCCCCTCCTGGAGAGATAAGATCAAGATTAGATGGAGCAGAAGGGTGTGTAAAGATAGGAGTGCTTGGATGTTCATTGAAGAGATTTTTCCAAGGATGGGTCTCGGGTAAGAGGGAGTCGTGGCCTCCATTTTTTTTTTCCAGAATCTCTAGTAGAAGGAAGATCATTTGCCTTCCGATGAACAGAACCTCTGTCCTTATCATATGCATTTATCTTGATTGGATCTCCATCAGTTGAACCTGACTTTAGAATGGCAGGGGTGCTAAGGTGGGTATTGTCAGATTTCAAGGAAGGTCTGAGAGGATTTTGGAGGTCTCTGGTCAATCCAAAGTTAGAGGAGATTAGTGGATATTTTGCATTTAGGCGGTCATTTAACCTGGCTGGATCTAACTTAGCCTTGTTTACTAATTGGCAAGAGTAGGCATGGTTATTTACTTTATGAGGTAATCTGGATTATGAATCACCTTTTTTTCTCTTCTTTCTTCTGTATTTTTTTTTCTATGACAGATTCGGATTCACAATCACTTACTCCATTTCTATTTTTTTCTATGGCAAGAGTAGTCTTCTACTCCATTTCTAAATAGATCCTAAAATCTTAGATTTAGATTTTCTTTTTCTCCCATTTTTCACTGGAAAAGCAGGAATTTAGTGCGAGGATGATAAAAAGTAAACTTACTATGCGTAAGGTCACTCTTGGGGATCACGGACCCATGGTACAACCAATTTTGGGTCCCACAGGGCGACATGTATGTGGAGTCAAGACCGTTGATCTCATAGAACATCATGAGATGACCCACAGGCATAGGTCATATACGGAACGGACATCCTGATGATTTATATAATCCAGGACAATCAAATCCTGAATTATTTGAGAGGGCATGGATTATTTGAGAGTGAGAAGTGGCCAAAAATTAAGCATAGTTTTTTTGTGTCTTGGGTTTTCAGGCTTTTCTTGCCCACTCCTCACTCCTTGCATCTCCTATCTATCCCTCCGCCACTCACTATTGGGTATGCTAATATTCCAGGAAAAAAACATTCATATATGCTCTATTTGGTTACTTGTTTTGGGAAGATTGTAGGAGTTTCAAATGCATGAGATCTCCCAGAGATCTCCCCAAAGCATGTTTGGTTGTCATTTACACCTTTGACCACTAGACAACTTCTAGACATCATTATTGGTTTTTATCCTAGGTGGCACCTACGTGGCAGAGATGTCCCCCCCCCCATAATATTCTCCCCTTTTTTCATCAAAATGGAGAAATTTGTTGGGGGAATTAGGAGAAATTCTTGTCTTATTCTTTCTCTCTCTTTCTCTCTCTCTCTTACTTTTCTCTCTCTTCCACCTATATTTGATAATGACACCCTACATCTTCCGCTAATTTCCTCGCGCAACCAAATACTACTTGCAAATCTCCCTCCTAATATTCTCCCCATCTTCCATTCTTGTCTAATTCTCTTTGACTTATTTTTCTCCTATTCTCTCAGCCATCTACAAGAAACTAAACAGAGCAATAGCGAAACGTGCCCTTATAAATCAATGTATTCAAACTGCCCAGGGTTTAGCTTTTTTGGCCCTTATAAATCAATCTATTCAAACTGCCCAGGGTTTAGCTTTTTTGGTGGGACCCTAAACGAGGCTATATAAATCACAAGGGTATATGATCATCCTATCGACGTTTTCTCAACGGCATTCGGCTGGACGCCTTAGCTTGGATAAGCAGATTCGATCACATACGTGTGGTATCAGCGAGAACTAAAAGTGTTTTAGCATTTTCCTAACAATAAGAAACAAGAGCAAAGGCAGCTACAGAAGAATAGAGCTTGGGGCTGTTCTTGGGGGGATATAAAAATCCTTGGATAAGCTGTTTCTGGGATTGGTTACTCTGCTTGGATAATTTTATCTTGAATATCTAATTGGGTTTGTTCTATTAGGGGTGCACCATGGGCCGGATTGGGTCAGGCTGAGGCCAACCTAAGCCCACTCGGAGGTAGCATTACCTCAACCCTAACCAAGCCTCGAGTTGAGAAGGGACAAACCTACGTAACCAGCCTCTAAATTCTCAACCCTAACCCAACTCGAAATTAAATTACACCGGCTTTTCCCAACCCAATCCAAGGGAATGCTATTCCAACCTCCACGGATATTGGGTGAGCCCTGCCCAAGTGACGCCCCAAGTTCTCGACCTGAATAGAGGATAGCAAGCTTATCCAAGGGTAAAGTAAACCTGAGTTTGTTATCCCCATGGAGAAAAGCCCAAAAGAGAAAAGAAGAAGAACGAGAAAGCGAAGCCAGACAACCAGATTAATGACACCACCTCAAGATGATGAAACATTGCCAAGAGATCCTTTCGAGATGAATGATCGATCGAAAGCACACCAAGACAATGGTGCATGGTTTCTCTACAGTAACAAGAATTTATGACCTCAAAATCAGATTATGAAACCTTCAGATTCTCTAAACACTTATATTATGTTGTGGGGACAAGTCCATGATGTGGGCACCACACCCACAAAAATGAGGGACTCCTATTTATAGTAGGTGATTAGCTTTCCTAACCACAAAAGGAAAGTGAGAGATTGACGTGAGTGTGACGGTAAGATAAAAGAAGAAAAAACAGTAAAAGAGTGGAAGAGTGAAAGAGTGAAAGAGTAAGAGAAGGAGAGAGAGAGAGAGAGAGGTGGGTTATCTCTTGGTCTCGTGTTATTCATTTATTTTAGGTGCACCCCCTCATAACCTGATTTGACATGAAAAGTGGGGAACTTTATGCTGTTAATCTTCATGTTGTTCATGTCTTGATCTCCAGATTGCCCAGTGTGGCACTACCCTGACCTTTAAATCCTTGCTGATTTTCAGACCTAAAGAATTTCCATTTTCCAAAACATAAATATAACTAGTTCTTGTCAGAAAGACATGTTAAACATAGAAATAAAATGACTTCCCAAAACCTACCAAGAAGTTGAGATAGAAGCAACATCTTTGAAATGAAAATACAAAGAAAAAACTCATATGAAATCTCCTTATCAACCCATCTGAAAACCAAACTAAACTAATTTTAAACATCAATTAAAATCATCATTTCCCAAAGTCAGCCTACATCCCATACTCGATAATGAAGTCCCTTGGTCCATCCCCCTGATCATGTACTCACGCCTTTTAGTGATGGCAAGTACTCAGCACCAACTCTTTTGATCATCTAACCTTGCAAGAACTTCGCGAGAAAGCTATCGATACCTCTTGCTTCCATGTAATTGTAAAAAGCTTTCTGTAATTTCTCATCCAAATCCCTGCAGACAATAAATAGATAAATACAGTAACAGATTCAGCTTTTACCCAAAAAGTACCCTCATTGACCTGATTCAAAAATAACCTGGGTTGGGTTTAAAAATCATGGGCGTTGGGTTGGGTTGGGATGGGTTCCAGCTTGAAACCCGACCCCGACCCAAACTCTGGTCGGGTTATGTTCAAAGAAAAAAAACCGGAGCCCGGAGCCCAAAACCTGACTCTTATAGGTATACTAAGATTTTCTTACATATCTCTTGAATAACATGATAAATTATTTTTCAATGCAATAACCGTTTTCATTGAGGTGATTATGGTTTTTTGCGAAAAAAGTAGTTTCCTTCATTTTATGCAATTGGTGACTAAAATGTAGAGATTTTTAGTGTGAAAATCTGTTGTTTTCTACCATCTTTGAAATTAGTCACTACCCTAAGCTACACATTAGAAACCTGGTCTGAGAAAGTATTTCAGATAAGGTCGGGTTTATGAATCTCAAGTTTTCTCATAAAATACTCAACCCAACCTGACCCTGGATAATTTCTCGGGTAGGGTAGGGTTGGATTTTGGAAAACCCAACCCACTCCCACTCGACCCTAACTGCAACCCTAACAAAAAACACTAGTTTTAGATGGACATCCTTACTATTCTTTTTGTGCTTGAGTTGGGCCTGAGGATAGAGTGAATCTCTGCAATTTATTGGGTATGAGTGAAGGGTGTTATTATAATGATAAAGAGAATGCCATTGTTGATTGAAAATGGAAAATGATATCTGCGCCAAGTGTTTCGATAAACATGCGCTCCACTTGTTTGTCGTGTAGTAATTAAAGGGTTTAAAGAGCTTTTTGAGAACCGTAATATACCCTTTAAATACTACACGACAAACAAGTGGAGCGCATGTTTATTGAAACATTTGGCACAGATATCATTTCCCTTGAAATTTTGAAACACACACAACAACAAAAATAAAAAACATTAAGAAAAAAAACAAAAAAAAACCCACAATTTTTATTCTGCGACATTGATATCATCAAAGCCAAAATCCTTCAATGAAACCTAAAAACCCATTTAAATGGCACAGATTGATTTCCTAAAGCCCACTTTTTCAGTTGATTGTTGCCCAGTTTTCTTCTACAAAATGAAATTTCCAGCTCGATAACCATTTGTTTTGTTTGATTTTTATATCCAAAAACTGAAATTCCCACTTCCATTTTTCGTATACAAGTCAAGGAAATCAAACAATTGAAATTAAAAAGTACGAAAAACTTACGAAAATCTGGGGCCTATAATAATAGGCATCGGTTCTATCAACTTAACACGATCAGAGGGCAGTAGTCGCATTTTATGTAAGGTGATATCTGTAGAAGAGGCAATGCAAAAGAATTCCATAGAACTCCTGTGAAGGCTTGTGAATTTTACAAGTAGAGGAATGAATTCCAAAGAATTGGCTACAAGCAGAGGAATATCCAGCTGACTCCAACTCTCCTCTACTTCTTTCTCAAAAATATCAAGATTCAGAACCTCAACTTGGACAGTCTCAATCAATAACTCTCGCCTTAAAGTGATGATTGAATGTTCGCTGATATTATCGATGACCTCAAATGGGGGGAGCTCGTCTGGAGAAGCATCGTACTACACAGAAAAATAGGAGAAATCACAAGAGAATATCAAGTTAATCCAAATTGGTTCACAACGTGATTGATCTTCTTAGAGAGAAGATCAGCATCTTGGCCCACTTCGAGGAAGGGTCAGTCCTCCTTTCTACACAAAGACACACATTCCGGAATAAAATTCTTACAAAGAGGAATCATACGAGGAAAATAAATTTTGACACTAGGATTGGTTTTCTGAGTTAAATCTCTGTCAGCTCTGAACTGCCCTGTTTGGATTGCAAGAAAAACAATTATGATGGGGAATTTTTTTCTCTTTATTTCTTTACATGATTCAGAGGGAAATGATATGAGTATGGTTCATTTAGAGGGGTATTATTTATAAATTGAAGAACCATCTACGTGAAAATTGATTAGGGTTGGATCAACATATCTTTTTAGTGTGTAAAACAAGTAAAAAATTTAGAAATACTTTTCATTTCCAAACTTTTATAGAAAATTCATGCAATCCAAAAATGGCCTAACAAAATAGAAAAAGAAAACATGGCAAACCAAAAACACCCACAATATGTATAGTTTTAGGAGAAATGATATTTGCAAGGAGAAGAAAAGAAGAAGAAAACTATAAAAAAAAAAATTAATAAACTTAAAATCCGAGAATAAGAAGAATAAGAAAAAAACAGGAAAAAACTCCTAAATTAATAATTTTGAAGAGAGAATTTGATGGGTTTTTTGTTTACAAGTACCTTATCGGCATCGAAGGGCTGTAAATTCCAATTGAGTTTCTTAACAAGAACACGATTGAGGCGGGCTTCGGCTTTGAGGTTTTTAGCAAAGGATAAGCCATTGAAGGGAAATAATGAAAAGGGTTTTGAAGGGGTTTGAGAGATTTTTGACCCAAAAGTAGAATAAGATGAAGAGATTAATAAGGAGCAATAATGGGGTTTTCTGGATGCGACGGAGGAGAGTAAAGAGGAGCCAAGGAGGGAAGAGATTGCAGTAGCCATTTTTCTCTCCTCTTACTACACTAAATCGGTTTGGATTTAGATTTTAGACTCTATGTTTGGTATGATACAATAAAAATGCATACTGCAGTTATTTTAGTAATTTTATTATGACAAATATGTAAATATGTATTTATTAATAATATAAATATTTACTGGGGATTTGCTAGGGTCCATCACAAAAGGCATTTCGCGGCTAGTGTGTCGCATGTCAGACCAGTCACCTCGTGAGTGGAGACAACATGCTAGCAATTCCCTATTTACTGATTAAATAACATTGCATAATTTTTGCAATTGCAGTAAAATAGTTTTTTTTTTTTTTTTGGATATTGGACTTAATTGGACTGGACTTGGAATTCATTAATTCAAATAATGTATTTCTTATCCAAAAAATATGTGTCCATTATGGAGAACACCTCTAGTGTTCTTCATATTTTTTTTCCATTGTTTTTAGGGTTTCCATCTGATGGACAAAATCTCACATAAAATAGAAAACCCCATTCTATATTAGAAATAAATAATCAATATCAAAACTAGGGTTTGATGGAACACATAAATGGGGCTGTGAATCTCAATTTCCAACCTACATGAAACACATGAAAGGTATTGTTGCAACTTGGGCTGGGTTGAGTCTGGTTGAGGCAGACCCTAGCCCAACCTGTGGTACAATTAACTTCGCCCTAGTCCTAACCCTAACCCAATCGACCTCTAAATCTCTCAACTCTAACCCAATTTTCAAAATAAGGCTGGGTTGATAGGTTGGCTTGGGGAAAAAAATTTAGAGGAGACTGGTCGACCGGGTTTGGTTGCAATCAACCCTGACCCAACCTTTGTTTCTCAACCTTGAGGTTGCAGATTTGATCCCAGCTCTAAACCCAACCCAAGTTGCACACCTAGTAAAGGAACTGGATATGATATTACACAAAACATTTTTTATTTCATTTTATTTTATTTATGCAAAAAATGCTGAGAAATTTCAAAGAGCTATGCCATTGAAGACTACTAAGGATGATGAATTTGGCAAAGTAGTACCTCTATTAAAGTTTGAAATTCTATGATAGAAGAAATATGTACATCGATGACCACACTAAAAACAACACCCATTATCCCTGCACCAATCTGGTTTTAATTGAGCCTTATTATATAGAGCCTTTCATTTTAAGCAGAAAATCAACTGAGAAATTCTGAACTAGTCTGCTGTTGTAGACTAACCAGCTGACTGTACGTACTGTGGGACCTACTCATTAGTTCACTGTGGCTGCCACTTTCCACGATCTTCCCATAATGTAGCACGGCGATCCTGTTGGCGTTGCAAATAGTCGACAATCTGTGAGCAATTACAATAGTAGTTCGGCCTTCCATTAGCTTATCGAGAGCCTCTTGAACCACTCTCTCAGAGGCCGTGTCCAATGCACTTGTGGCCTCATCCAGAAGAAGAATTGTGGGATCTTTTAGGATTGCTCGTGCAATTGCCACTCTCTGCT
Source organism: Tasmannia lanceolata (assembly GCF_043159265.1). Taxonomy (NCBI): domain Eukaryota; kingdom Viridiplantae; phylum Streptophyta; class Magnoliopsida; order Canellales; family Winteraceae; genus Tasmannia; species Tasmannia lanceolata. Next base: position 16,784,179 of record NW_027518688.1, on the reverse strand, counting down.
TTTGTCCCCCCGACAACTGTACCCCTCGCTCTCCGACTTGGGTCTGGTACCCATCGGGCATTCTACTGATGAACCCATGAGCATTCGCTGCCCTGGCGGCCTTCATTATTTCAATCTCCGAAGCCCCTTCTTTTCCATATTGAATGTTTTCGTAGATTGTCGTAGAGAATAGTGCGGGTTCCTGCTGAACCAAACCAATTTTAAGCCTCAACGATCTCAAGTTTAAACCTCTGATATCCCGCCCGTCGATCAGAATTGCCCCTGAATTCGGGTCATAGAATCTCATTATAAGTGCAATCACAGAGCTCTTTCCTGACCCACTTTGTCCTACTATTGCGAGGCTAGTTCCTGCCGAGACTTGTAAATCCAATCCCTTGAAGACCGCGACATCAGGCCTGACAGGGTACTTGAAGCTCACATTCTTGAATTCAATATCTCCCCTGATTTCTGTAACCACTTCTGATTTTGGATCATTGAGGTCTATAGCTGTTTTCCTTTCGAGGATACTAAGAACTGACCCAAGAGCTTGTGTTCCCTTTACAATGTCGGGTGCAAGAGCAAGTGTTTCCGCAACCCCCAATGCCGTGATCATCAACACCATGAAGGACTTCATGACATCACCAAAGTTGGATTCTTTGTGCCTGACAAGTTGCGATGCATACCAGAGGCCAAGTGCGTAGGAACAAAATGCGAGTAGTTGAGTCAAACCGTAGCCTAGACCTGATATGTGCCCACGTAGAAGGGCTTGCTTATTTGGTCTGTCTAGTTCTTGGGCAAATTGGGCTGCAATTCGGTCCTGGGCATTGAACGCAGCCACAGTTCGAATGTTGGTGATGGCTTCCCGGACAATAGCAGTGGCCTGAGAATAGGCACGGGTGTAATCTCCTCCGAATCCCTTCAGAAATAGTTGCTGCACATAGCATGGACAATGGAGAACTTGATCAGAACACAAGAGAGAAATTAGGGGTGCAACTCGGGTCGATTTTTGGGAATTCGGGTTGAGCTTCTACCTTAAAATCGGGGCGGGTTGATTCCTATTCATTTTTTAGCAAAAGCTCAACTCAACAGGACCCAAGTTGCACCCTAAAAGAAATCAAACATTGTTCTCAAATGAGAAACATAAAATAAAAACAGATATTTCTCATCAGATCCAAAGCAAGTCCATGGTTTCTTTCAATGAAGCAGATTGATAATTACCTCAGCTAGTGAGGCACCAATAAGTAGAGGAAAGGTTGCAATGAGGACAGCTGCCATGCGCCAACTGAGACAGAATGCGATAACAAATGCGGTTACAGTAAGTGACACATTCTGAACTATGATTGATAGACGGTCCGATAGTGCACTTCTCACTATTGTGGCATCGGCCGCTAAAGTTGACACCAGTGACCCACTGCTATTCTCATCCAAATCAAACCAGCCAATCTCATTACGGAGGATAGCTGCAGCTCAAAAAAAGTGAGTTTAAAAACTGAAATAAGATGTACTTTACTATTTGTTATATGCCTTTTTATCTATGTTATTTTTGGAGGTTTCTTGGATCTTATGATTTAGTTTCATTATTTTTTCCCTGTTAAGTATATTTCAGTATCTATGAGATATTCAATCCTCACTATATTCTCAAATTTCTAATTTGGCTCTTAAAGTTCAATTCCCCTTTGCGATTTTGGTGCTCTCTTCCATGTGCACGCAAATGCTCCTCCACATTCTCACACATATTCTTTCATGAGAGCGACTCCTAAATCATATCGATTAGCACATTTCATGTGTGTATTGAACACACTGAAGAAGGGTTTTTTTTTTTTCTTTTTGATGACATAGGGTATCCCCACCGCAATATTTGGGGTGGGACTATTCCCCACATTGAAGAAGTTGCCACTTCAATTGTGAGAATTCGCATGTGATTAGCTCGCCCCCATGTTTACTCCTCTCCTTAGATTGCAGACCGTTTCACTGATCTATGATTTAGAAAATGACAACTTCTATTGGTTGACAAGTTACCCCTTATTGAGTTGCACGTATATGTATATTTCTTTTATTTTAGGAATTTTATGCATATTTTTATCTTTTTTACTTGAATGATAACCATATGTTTAGGAATTTATTAATCTATCATACAATTCTTTAATATGTTCCTCAACTTAGCAAGTAAGCACCCATAAAATTGAAATGTGAAATAGAAGTTGAATACCTGAGAACATAAAGAGGCGGACACGAGTAGTCACTCTTTCTCCCATCAAGGTATAGAAGTAGTGCTGCAATAGATATATAAGCACAGTAATGACTGCTGCTCCAACGAATATGAGAGACATTCTTTGGACCTCTTGTTTGATTTCTAGATTTTGATGAGAGTAGAACACATTCAGGATATGTGTAATTCCAAGGGAAAATAGAGGAGCTTCCATTCCTGCAAGAACGGCACCCACCGACCCAAGTACCGCAAGTGGCCACTCTGGGGCATTAAGTCTAACAAGTTTCGAAATTGGCGATGCTGTGGATGATCTGGGCTTAACCAAGTGTTGATTTTTAGTCTCCAAATCTATGGGGTCCATTGCTTCAGTCTCATGGTGATCTTTTCGATTGGGCAGTTCTGAAAATTGTGTTGCTACGGAAGAGTCCCTGACGAACATAATTCCACAGATTAGAGTTGTGTCAGAGCAACAATTTTAGTTTAAGACCTCGTCTTAATTTTAGAAGCACTTACATTGACTCTCTAAAACTTTCTTGACTTTGATATCCAATATTTTCTGATACCTGCAAGCTCACTAGATTGGCATACTCTCCTTCTCTTTTAGACATCAATTCCAAATGTGTGCCACTTTCAACAACTTTCCCATTCTTCAAGACGACAATGGTATCAACGTCGCGAATTGTGGACAGCCTATGCGCAACAACAATTGTTGTCCTATTTGACATGATTCTCTCAAGTGCTTGCTGAACGATGAGTTCAGATTCTGCATCTAGTGCGCTGGTGGCTTCATCTAGTAGTAAAATCTTGGGATTTCTTAGAACTGCTCTAGCAATGGCAATTCGCTGCTTCTGCCCTCCAGAAAGCAGAGTCCCCCCCTCTCCCACCTTAAATCAACACAATGAAATTTAGAAACAGATGTGTGTGTGTGTGTGTGTGTGTGTGTGTGTGTGTGTGTGGAAAAGTGTTTCTGGTCGATCATCCAGATAACTTATCTATTCTGTCGATCAGAAACAGAGTGGGGCCCACATTGTTTGGGTGATCCAAACCATTCTATTGATGGGACCTGACATAGATATTGTGTGCCCAAAAAATCATCTCCATAGGATCATCCTAATCATCTCCATAGGATCATCCTAACCCTTCGATTTGTGGAGGTTTAAAACCATCCATTTTAAACCTCCACAAATCGAAGGGTTAGGATAATCAATGGAGATGATTTTTTGGGCACACCCTATCTATGTCAGGGCCCATCAAATGAAGGGTTTGCATCACCTAGATAGAGTGGGCCCCACTCTGTTTATGGTTGATGGACCAGATAAGTTATCTGGTCGATCGGCCATAAACACTTATGTGTGTGTGTGTGTGTGTGTGTGTGTGTGTGTGTGCGCGTGTGTGCGTGTGTGCGCGCGTGTGTGTGGGTGTGGGTGCGCACGCACGTGCTTAAAATAGGACATCTTGTGCATTTTGTTTTAACAGAAGGATAACAGAAACCACATTTCAATATTGAGGAATATACCAACCTGTGTGTTGTAACCGTCAGGTAAAGCTTCTATAAAAGAATGTGCATTTGCAGCTTTTGCAGCCTCCATGATTTGATCCATATCTGCATCATCTCTACCAAAGAGAATGTTCCCAGCTATAGAGGTAGCAAATAATGCTGGTTCCTGACTAACCAGTCCCAGCTGGTCTCTTAGCCATTTCAATTGAAGAGTCTTCAGATCATGCCCATCCAACAGTATTTTGCCTAGTCAATGTCAATATGTAAGCCATGGAGTTGCTCGACGAATGAAATCCATTCATCGTATTATCAGTCTCCAATCCTTGCTAGTAAAGAGTAATATTTATATTATAATATACCTGATGCTGGATCATAAAATCGTTCAACCATGGAAATAATAGTGCTCTTTCCTGATCCACTCTGACCCACAACTGCGAAAGTCCTTCCCGCGCTAATGGAAAATCTTAAATCTTCAAAAACCATATTTGGTCTTGAGGAGTATGCAAAAGAAACTTCACAGAACTCAATTTTCCCGGAAACATTCGGTAAAACTATTCCATTGTCTGACTGTTTAGAAGAATTTGAATCTGCTTCTATCATGCTTATAATATTGCTCGCAGCAGCCCAGCCTTTGGCAATAGCACTGAGGTTTGGAGCTGCTTGACCAAGAGCACTAAAAACACAAAACAATGTATTTAAAACAAAGAATTTCCCATTTCAAAAAGAGAAAAAAAAAATTCCATTTAAAATAAAAAATAAAAAATTTATGTTAAAACAATTTTATGTTAAAACAGGATAATAATTCTACCATTATTGGGGCTTACAATCCACTCATGATAACGTTGAGAATTGTTGTAAATGCTTTACCACCATTGGTAACCTTATGCCTGACAAGGACCCCAGCATACCAAATAAGTAATGCCCATGCACAAAATAGAAGCCCATATGTAGATCCAACACCTAGTCCTTTTGCAATTCCACTTTTCTTCCCCAGCTTCAGGGCAGTTTCAAGTGACTCTGAATATGTTTTGACTGCTTTTTCCTCTCCGACAAACGAGTACACAGTACGGACTTGTGAAATCACCTGGTTCAAGTAGAAGGAAATAGATTTCAGATTGATGCAACACACTTCACAAATAACTAAAAATTTAGGGTCTGCTTGAATGTAATTAATATATGATAAACCTTATTATCACTCACACACACACACACACACACACACGCACGCTCACACAAAGGGTTTGAAGTTATGAAAGCAAAGTTCTTGAGAAGTATAAGTAAGCTGAATAACCTTTTCAGAAGAAAAGTTTCAGGTGTTGCATATTTTCAAAACAAGTTTTAAGAACTTTCTAAGATTTCAAGAGGTGCTCTCTCTCTCTCTCTCTCTCTCTCTCTCTCTCTCTCTCTCTCTCTCTTCTCTCTCTCTCTCTCTCTCTCTCTCTCTCTCTCTCTCTCATGTTCCTCCTAATTCATGGGTGTGGATGGTTTGCTATTTTTCGTGGGGTGCAGGCCCTGATTGATAGTTTGTGTGGAAATTGTATCATGGGACTTTATTTCTGTGATAGCCACTTGCATAAGTGGGGAATATAGAAGTGTTTAGGAGACCCTTAATTGGCTTGCCATGCCCAAATTTCTTGATTTTTTCTTTGATTTATGGTCTTCATTTTTCCATCAAATCCATAAACCAATTTCAGCTCTTTCATCAGTTGTGTTTCTAATTTCGATCGTATTTATCGCTGTCATTCATCATACCAATTATACCCAACATCAGGCTCATCTTCAAGCAGAGTGTGAAGTGTGAATCATCAGTCATCTTCTTCTTCTTCTTTCCTGAATCATTAGTTTTCTTTATTAGTAATTTTGACAGAAAGAAGTTTGATTTACATAGTGAAAATACATTTTGTACTTAAGTTTCTGCAGCTCAGTATGATAACTAGCTGGATTGGTTTGATCCATAGAAATGATTCTTATGAGAACCCCAAAAAGTAGTGCCCCCAGAAAGAGCTTTACATGTCACATTAATAACTAAGTCCCATTGCTCTGTTGGTTAAGTTCAATAGCTCACAAGATTTGCAAGGAAAATAAATATTTTTCCTTATCGATTCTAGATACTCCATGGACTAGTCAGAAAATATTGGGTATAATGAGCAGTTTTTTATATGTTTCTCATGTTATATTAATCACTAAAGTTCATTAGACTAACCAATATTCATTTCCCTTGGTTGGACTTTTCCTGTAAACAAAATATCGATCAACACAAGAAAAAGTAATTCCAAACACAAAGGAGGCAGTGATCTTTACCTCTTCTGCTACTTTTCCAGCTTCAGCATATGCTTCTTCACCCTTCTTTGAAATATTAGACATTGTTAAAGTGTATGCACCTCCAGCAATAACCATCAATGGAATGACGGCTACGGTGAGAAGCGTAAGCTGCCAAACTGACAAGAATCCTATGGCAAATCCAATAAAGAACTGAGCAAGGTACCTCATGCAGTGCCCTGTCTGCATTAATATATAAAGGAATGTGTTTAGTAATCTCATCAATAGTAAGTTACCAACCATAAACTTTAAATCATACTCAGGCCTAAAAGTTCAAATAGTTCAATGTATTATACATGTATTTGTTCTTCATTGCCAATGTGTGTTCGTAGAATCATAAAGATTGTATCATTGGTGTCCAGTACCACCAATGAAACTCGCCATTTAAATATTCAAATTTATTGCTTAGAATCAGTTCCCATGATCAGTAAAACAAACCCAATATCTTATAATATAACAAGGGAAATGTTATCAGCACAACCATATTTTTATATTTGCACAAACCCAGCTGTCTTTTCTTCTTGAATTGGCTCCTGAGAGCTTTTTGGGAGATGTAATAACCAGTTTACAACTCTTTAAATACTAAAAGACAAGATGGTTTGTGAAAATATCAAAATATCATTGTGCTGATATCATTTCCCTATACCAAAGATCTTACAAGCAAAATCTATACTGAAATCCAGTACCCAATATTTATACCTTATCACCAATTGCATCCTGGACAAGTATTGCATCACTTGAAATGTGAAAAATGATATTTGCATCTCGGACGTCTGTATCAAAAAAGTTAATATCTTTTCTGAGTACTGACTGAAGGTACTTCACCCTCAAACGAGCTGTCTGTCTCTCCCCAGTTTGCATCCAACATGATACCCCTGAGAAAATTGATTAAAATATTGTTCATCAGAGAACATTGAACTGTTGCTTTCAAGTTTACTTACATACTTAAATCAATTAAACATTTTCAGAATCAATCAATTTTTGCAATTCTACCTGTAAGGGCATGGATTAGAAAGTCACTGTAATTGCAATTGTACCAAGTGCAGCTAACAAATGAGGTTTTTGATGCTTAATTTTGAATGCAAGACAGCATATTCTTCAACCAACTCAGAAGGTAATTTCTAAAGGGAAATGATATCAGCACAACCAAGTTTTGAAATTTGCACTAACCCATCTTGTCTTTTACTATTTAAAGAGCTATCAAAGGCTATTACAGTTCCCAAAAAGTTTTCACAAGCCAATATAAAAAGAAAAGACAAGCTAGTTTTATGTAATTATTAAAACATGATTGTGCTGATATCATTTCCCTTTCTAAATTAAGTTAATAATCAAGGGGAAAAGAAACTTCCAGAACTGTTATATTGCTGGTTCAAGTTCTATCAGATATGAAGGGATGTCATGTACTGAGCTTAAAATTTTATGACATACCTATCCATGATGATGCCAAGAAAACAAGTCCGAGGTAAACTAATTGCAAAGCGAGCTGCAATAAAGAAGAAATTCAGAAGTGAGTGAAAGTTCAAATTTCTAGAATTATTCATGACAGAAACGAACTGAATTCCAAATATCTCAACTCAACTCAACAAAGCCTTTGTCCCAAGCTAGTTGAGGTCGGCTAAATGAATCCTTTAGAAAAAAATTCATGAAGAAGGTAAAAGGGATCTACCCGGCTCTAATCCTGGTTCTAGTTGGGTTCTTCTACGTGGATCATTTTAACAATAAGCAACACATATTCCACGTAAAATAAAAACATGAACATATATAACAATAAAATTGGTGTTTTTTTATTTTCTAAATTACTATGATTTATACCGATATTGAAATGCAATAAGAGCGCCGATTTAGAGTTTTTAGACCAGAAACCATTGTAATGGTTGAAGTAAGAAAGATAGATGTTGAACTGGAATTACTGAAAATAGAACTGAACCAAACAAAACAATCAACAGTCACTCATTGATTATAAGTACTTTCCAATACACCCATAGGCATTAAGTATTCAGAAAGAATCAACCAAAAGAATAAAATGGGTAATGAAACTGCAAAAATATCCTCTGGAAAAAGGTTTACATTGGACTCACCCTCAAAATTAAGAGTGCTGATTGAGCATTTCCATCTTGCCTATAATTCAATCTTTACCAGTACCTTTATGGAACCTCCTTAATATGATCGTCAATTCTGATATAAGGTAATTTGCTTCCACGACATGTCATTTCATCTTCCGTAAAAAGGCGGTCCACTTCAATATAATTTGTTCACTCATGAAGGACTTCATTAGCTGAATTTTGAGTGTCACCTTTCAAAGTACATAACTATTGTATCACCATGAAAAAAATTCTAATCTCAGTGAGTAGCTTATAGAGGGGAATATACTCACCCTGTTGTTCCAGCCATGAAAACAGTCTCTCTCTCTCTCTCTCTCTCTCTCTCTCTCTCTCTCTCTCTCTCTCTCCCTTTTTTGATGGGTTTTCCCTTTTGGGGTTATTCTCCATGGGGATAGAAATCTTTGGAGAAGCTGTTCCTGGGATTGGCTAACCTGCTGGGACAATTTTATCTTGAAAAAGCCCTGGGATAGGCTACCCTGCTTGTATAATATTGCCTACCTATTGGAGCTATTCCCGACGTCAACAAAGGACAGTAAGCCTATCCAATGATAACATAAAGCCCTGTTAGGAATTCCCATGGAGAACAGGTCCTTTGATCATATACTATTAGCGGTTTGTGGAACTCACCCTTTTCTTATGTTGATGTACTTCATCTAAAAACCACTGACTTAATTAGATGTCTTGTGCTATAATCTATAATTTTGTGCAACCACTGACTTAGTTGACTATCAACAGCATTTAATCAAGCCATCATTTAGTAATATCCAAATCCCAATTGGAAAACACTGACAGAACAAGAAAGGTTCTCATCATACAATAAAACATTGAAATCCACACAACAAATCATTTAGGGCCCATTTGGATGCCAAGAAGATTTTGATTTGGATTTCTCACATTTGCAGCCCTTTTTGCATTGTAATTTGGATCGGATCAAATTCTTGGATTTCTAATTCAGCAGCTGACAGTGAAAAAAATCAGATTTCTAAATTTGCTGTGGAAATAAGAAATTGGAAATCCACAAATCTGGGAGTTTCCTTCATCCTCTTTGCTCCTCAACCTCTCCCCCCCACTAGGAAGTACCCCCTTCCCTCTCTGTCTCCCTCTACATGAGCTGCCGGATCTATTCAATTTGTATTCAAAACTCAATTCCAAATCAAAATACAAAATGGGAGGTATCCAAACGGGCCCTTAAGGCGACGTTTGGAGACCCACAAGATTTAGATTTGGATTTCTCACATTTGCAGTTGAGATTTGGAAATGGATCAGATCCTTAGATTTCCAAATCAGCTACAACAGTGAAAAAAATCGGATTTTCAAATCTGTTCTGCAAGACATTATTTGGAAATCAATATTTGTGGCAATTACCCTCACCCTCGCTGCTCCTCGACCTTGCTGCAGCAGCAGCGAGACGTCTCTCTCTCTCTCTCTCTCTCTCTCTCTCACACACACACACACAACATGTGGATGGGATGATTGATGTATTTTGTATCCAAAACTCAAATCCAAATCCAAATCCAAATAATAAAACATGAGGTATCCAAACGTGGCCTTACTCCAATTATGTTAACTTCATAAACATGAAAACCAAAGTCACAGAACACCTAGCAATGGCACCAGCATACGTGAAACAACCAATTACTCCAAAAACTGTTAGAGATGGTGTTATTTAATCAATTGTACTTCAACACTCCCCCTCACGTGCGTCGCCACTCTTTCTTTTGGGTTGGCCCTACACTTGGATTTTTAATATCAGGGAGTTGTTGGGTTTTGAACCCAGAACCTACAATGACTCTATACATGTGAAACAACCAATTACTCCAGAAGCTTAGGCTGTTAAGAGTTTGTGTTATATAATCATTTGTACTTCAACTGCATAGTAGTACCTTAGAAACCTCAGAACTCATTCTCTGAGGATCTGCAGACAGAGAACCCAAGGAGTCGATCATGCTGCCGAAGAGCGCAAAGAACACAGGAAGACCAGCTCCATGGATGCACGCACCAATGCTGCTGAAAAGTATTAAGAAAAAGTATCGGCAAGAGCAAACAACCCAAAGAGTGGAGTTGAAGATTTCAATTCCATTGCAGAGAGAGAGAGAGAGAGAGAGAGAGAGAGAGAGAGAGAGAGAGAGAGAGAGAGAGAGAGAGAGAGAGAGAGAGAGAGAGAGAGATGAAGCAAAGGCCATGAAAGGAGGTCTGTCTCTGCCATGGAGCTCTAGTGGGGTGTCTGGTCTCTGGTTTTCCAGGCATTAAAATGAACAGTGGCTTCGTTGGCCAACTAACAAAGGGCCTCTCAAACTAATTCAAAACTAGTTCTAAAAAACAGATTTCTTAAGATGGAAATCAAGCGATTCTTGCTGCCCAAAGAGTTGGGTTTCATGTATTTTACTATGTGAATCCAAAACCCCTTCGAATGAATTCGAGATTTTCAACTAAAAGAACGAAAACACTTCCAAAACAGGATTTCGTTTGGAGTGTAAACATGAAAGTGGGATTGACCGGTATCCTGCTCAATTTTAAAACCGGTTCCTCTAGCATTACTCTTTTTGAAAGAATAATGACATGAAAGAACCGGGAATAATCTCTTGCCTTTTGAAACTACCCTCCCAAGGTCATGTGGCATGAAGAAATTTATTTGGGTCCCCTCTCGTTGGTTCCCACTCCTTTTAAAAAAAAAAAAAAACTAAAATGGTTTTATTTTGGGAAATGATATCAGCACTTCAATGTTTTGATATCCACACTCTCCTTGCTTGTCTTTTAGTATTTAATGGGCTTGTGAGAGCTTTTTGGGAACTGTAATAACCAGTTGACAGCCTTTTAAATACTAAAAGACAAGCTAGTAGAGCGTGATATCAAAACATTGCAGTGTTGATATCATTTTTTTTAAAGTAGTGTAAAAAAGGCTTGTGTATGACTAAAAGTTTAGTCCTAGGTTGAAAAGTGAGAAAACTAGAGAGGGGTAAATAAGTGTCACTCTTCTCTCTTCCTTTTAAAGCACAATACCATTTTGCAAGTTGTGTTGGGCTCACACCATCAATGCAAGTGCACGTGCGCGGCGTGGACACTGAGCTATAAAGTGCTAGCGGCGCTTTTTGGCGCACTTTGCAATTCGTCGCAAGGTGTGATTGGGTGCGTTAAATTATTTTGATTAGACTTGGGTCATTGATTTTTATCGGTTAGTGTGATTAGATGATGACCAAGTGAGATTGGTCACAAGCTGGTGCGATCTGAACTATAAGATTGGGACTAGGTGTTTTCCAACAGTCAGACTCGATTAACTGCAATCTAGATTGTAGGAGCATGTGGAAGTGATAGAAGGTCAATCGGGTGTGAAGTAAGTGCGTGATGGTGACGGTAAGTGTAGCACCGATAGTAACTCGATCGGGTACGGTCTGGACCGCAGGATTGCGACCTGTCGCGTACCATTAATTGATTATCAATCGGAGGGGATCTATGCCACAAGTTGGCGATCAATCGTGATCCAATGGTCAAATGACCGTTGGGCTGGCTATAATTTTATACAGTCCAATTCACAACAGGAGCTGATATGGGTCGTAGAATCGTGATCGGATGTGATCTAATGGTCAAATAAGCATCCTGCAATGATCATGTGCGTTTAAAAGGTGCATTCAATGAAAAACGTAAATTGCTAGTAAAGAAGACCCATCAAGTCATGACTTCCCAATTCAAAATTTGGAGCTTCCAATGGAAAAAAAAAAACACGCACCATCCTAATCCGTGTTAAAGAATTTGGCCACCCGAACTTGCCAAATTCAATATCACACTAGACCCAAGCTGGATATCTTATGCTATAGTCTATAAATTTGTCCAACACTGACTTAATTTACTATAAACAACATTCAATCAAACCACTAGCTATTTAGTAATATCCAAATTCCAATTGAAAAACACATCATTTGTTTCATATCTCCATCAAATATTCTCATCCCCTGTCCACTTTGTTCAACAAATTCATCCTTGTGGAAAAGCCACAAACCTAAATTGCTGGTAAAGAAGCTCCATCAATTCATGAATTCCCAATTCAAAATTTGGAGCCGCCAATGAAAAAAAAACCATGCACCATCCTAATCCATGTCATAGAATTTGGCCACCAGAACTTGCCAAGTTCAATACTCACACAAGACCCAAGTTGGATATCTTTTGCTACAATCTATAACTTTGTCCAACCACTGTCTTGATATACTATGAACAGCATTCAATCAAGCCATCATTTATTAATATCCAAATCCCAGTTGAAAAACCCCGAAACAATCAACAAATTCTTGAAACAGAACAAGAAAGGTTCTCATCATACGATGCAACATTGAAATCCACACAAAACCAATTCATTTACTCCAATTACACTCACTTCTGCAACATTAAAACCAAAAGCATAAAAACCCAAGCAATGGAGACAGTATAGTACCTTAGAAACCTCAGAACTCAATCTCTGAGGGTCAGTAGACAGAGAACCCAAGGAATCAATCATTCGTCCGAAGAGCACGAAGAACATGGGGAGCCCAGCTCCATGGACGCAGGCACCGATACTCCCGAAAAGCATTAAGAAACAGTCGGCTGTGTCCGCAAGAGCGAACAACCCGAAGAATGGAGTCGAAGATTTCGATTCCGGTTCTGATGGGCCTGGTTTTTGAGTTGGGTTCTCATAGTTTGTGGGAACAGAGAGCTCCACACCTTCCATTGAACAATGGAGAGAAGAGAAGAAGAAGAATCAGAGATGAACAAAAGGCCATGAAAGGAGGTCTCTCTTTGCCATGGAGCTCTCGTGGGGTCTCTGGCTTTCCAACTAGTAAATGTACCTGCTCAATTAGGCCAACAAACTTATCAGTCTCTTTAACTGTCGGCGGTGCAGGTCATTGAACATGCCTCCCTCCCCCCCCCCCCCCCCCCCCCCCCCCATGAAAGGAGGTCTCTCTTTGCCATGGAGCTCTCGTGGGGTCTCTGGCTTTCCAACTAGTAAATGTACCTGCTCAATTAGGCCAACAAACTTATCAGTCTCTTTAACTGTCGGTGGTGCCGGTCATTGAACATGCCCCCCCCCCCCCCCCCCCACCACACACACGGGGCGCAAGATAGCGAGATGTCCTTATTCTTGCTAAAAATAAGGTTTGCTGTCTAATACTTCCTCTCTTTTTTTTTTAGCAAAATGTTTAAAATGCATATTAAAAGCATTTTTTGGGGGCAGTGATAAATCGACTCCCCATGTGTCTTTCTCAAAGAGGAGAGAGATAGACACATGGGGAGTCGATTGATCAATTTGGGGAGTGGATTGATCACTCCCCTTTTTTGGCTTACTTTTCAAATTTGCTCCCGCTATATTTTGTAAATGACAAAATTTTAAGGGGAGTGATAAATCGACCCCTTTTAACGTAAAACGTTAGAGTGTATGAGTTGTACACCTGTACAGTGTTTAACGGCAAATGAAAACTTTGTTCGCAAGTCCTAACGTGTTACGTTAAAAGGGATCAATTTAAGATATATGGGGGTCGATTTATCGCTGCCCAATTTTAAATATATTTTTTTTGTCTTTTAGTTTTTTACTAAGTTCTTTGAACCAATTCCTTATTAAGATCGATTTTCCCGTCCATTTTTTTTTTTTTTTTGCCAAATCAAGTTTTGCTAACTATGGTAGTAGTGACCCATTAGATCAGAGGTTTCAAATCATTCCATTAGCGAGTATTTAAGACACATGTGCCTTTAACATACGGAGCAATGCTTCAATGTGGTGCGACCTCATTTCAATACAGTGAGACACCCCCACTTCAGCATAGCAGGTCCCATCTTTGATTTATCTGAACCATTTATTTAATAGTCTTTGTTTTAGATCTCTCGATCCCCAAAATCAAGCCCATCATGCAATCCTAATATCCAATAATGTGCATTTTTTTGTGGTTAAATTTGAACAGTTGCTTATATGAAATTTTCACCATCCATATATAATAAGAAATTACATATTATGGGATATAAGGATTGGGGTATTGGTCTTATTTTCATATCACTTTTGCAGGATAGAACAACCACCTCAGATGAGTTAAATGGATAAGGCAAAAAGGGATTTCTAGGCAAGTTCGCGGAAAGCCGCCGTTTTGAGGCTCACTTTTGCAGGTGAGAACAGCCACACAGGCTCACTTTTTAGCAGGTTTTGTCTTATTAATTTAATTCATTTGAGGTGGCTGTTCTCTCTTGCAAAAGTGAGCAGCAAAATGGGTCACTGCAAAATTGCCTAGCAAATAAAAAATAAGTGAGTGTCTCGGAAATTTTGCAAAAGCAATTTAGAGCCCCTCTTTTTCGTGAGAGAATTGTCACTTCATATAAAATAAATGAATAAGACAAAATGAGTTATAACTTCGCTCTCCTTTCTTATGAAAGAAAGACCTCAAAATGGCTTTGTACAAAATTGCCTTAGATATTCCTAAAAGGAAAACATGGCTGATGTGAGGCACCATAAAATTTATTTACTTTTTGTGCAACTAACTTCTTTGGCACTGATATTCAATGTCCTCAACAATAAGGAAATGATAAATTAGCTACTTTTTCTTCCTAGGGCCACCTCCTTAGCGTAAAAGGATAGTCATAAATACAATAAAGGGGGCTTTCTATTCACCGCCAAAGATGGCCTAGATCCAATAGTTCATTATCCAAAGGATCTCTTCATTCTAATATTCGATCCATTCAAGAATTATCAGTATGTATTTATCAAATATGTTCCTATCTAACTGAAACCCAAGAAAAGAAAGGGGGCAAATATATCACTTCCCAATAATAAATTAAGGCGGAATGGTATAGACATTCCTAGAAAGGGCATTGACACATACGCTTTTGTTCTATATAAGGAATGCTTCAATAACATCACGCGGTCCCACGTTTGATTGATATGCACTATCAACATAATAGGCCTTGCTTTAGATCTATAATGACAAAAAATATACGCCATCATCCAATTTAAGGCCAAATAATGTGAATTTTTGTTGTTAAATGTGAGCTCTTGTCTATATCTAGTTTTTGGGTGTCTATACTCAGACACAAAAAATACACATTATGATTGGAATAATTTTTGGGCCAAAAGATTCTTTCAGATTTGAAGTTGCCTGGCTGGCAGCTCCTAAAATGGTGGAGAAGATGGGTCAATGGTGGAATGAGCACTCGGTATTTGGTAAGGCAGATGTGGTTATTGGATCTAAGCTAAGATATGTCAAGCAAAAACTTAAGGAGTGGAGCAAAGATAATGATAGGGTGACGAATGAGATGGAAGTATGGATATCATCTCGCATCAATGAGATTGTTGGAAAGGATGAGGGGGTCAAGCTAGTGAAGAGGAGATGGAAGAAGTTGGAATCCTAAAGGAAGAACACAATCGAATTATCTTGCGAGATGAAATTTCATGGCGTCAAAAATCTAGAGTGAAGTGGCTCAAAGAAGGGGACGAGAATTTGGCGTATTTCCATGCTATGGCTAGCGTGAGAAGACGAAGGAATCGAATTGATATGATGGATGTTGGTGGGGTCTTGAAGGAAGATAAGGGTGCCATCACTAAAGAAATTGTGGAATTCTATAAAAAACTCTACTCATCGGAAGCAATCTTACGTCCAAATCCAGATGGAGTGGACTTTGGGTGCCTTGAACAACAGGATAGTGAACCTTGGAAAGTCATTTTTCTGAGGAAGAGATCCAGATGGGGGTTTTCTCACTAGGTAAGGACAAAGCTCCAGGCCTGATGGCTTTTGTCTTGCCTTCTTTCAAAGATGTTGGAAGTATGTGAAGGGAGATGTGATTAGCTTTTTTCATCAGTTTTATGAAGGGATGGAGGTGGATAGAGGGACGGGGGGCACTTTCATCGTGCTCATTCCTAAAGTGAAGGGTGGAACCGGTGTGAAAGATTTCTGTCCTATCAGTTTGGTAGGTTGTCTCTACATGGTATTAGCTAAAGTGCTTGTTGATCGCATTAAAAGGGTCTTGCAATAGATCATTTCTTCAAACCAATGCGCATTTGTTCTTGAGAGACAAATTCTTGATTGTTCCCTTATAGCGAATAAGGTGATAGATTTCCAAGTGAAGATGGGTTATCAGGGCATTGTATGTAAACTAGATATGGAGAAAGCATATGACCGAGTGGAATGGGATTGCCTTAACTATTTGATGGGGAGAATGGGGTTTGGGGTGAAATGGCGATCCTGGATTATGAAGTGCATTTCTTCGGCATGGTTTTCTATCATTATCAACGGTTCTTCGTTTGGCTTTTTCAAATCCTCACGGGGCCTAAGGCAAGGAGACCCTTTGTCTCCCTTCCTTTTTGTGGTGGTGGCAAAGACTCTCAGCAGGCTTTTGGAAAAAGGAAAAGGAAAAGGACTTGTAAAAGGCTTTCAGGTAGGAGATAAAAACTTAGACATCTCACACTTACAATTTGTTGATGATACCCTATTGTTCGGCTCTCATGATTTTGATGAAAATTGCAAATTTAAAAGCTATATTGCGATGCTAAGAAGTGATTTCAGGGAAAAGATCCAATTTCCATAAATCAAAGGTATTTGGTATCAATATGAATCAATAAGTTATATCTGATATGGCGGGTATCTTGGGTTGCACAGTAGACTACCTTCAGTCTACTTACCTTGGCCTCCCACTTGGAATGGGTTGGTCCTAAGAAAGAATGCTGGGAACCAATTATAGAAAGTGTGGAGAGAGGATTGGATACATGGAAAAGAAATCTTGTGTCCAGAGGAGAGAGAATCACATTGATCAAAGCAGTCCTAGCTAATATCCCTATATACCAATTATCAATGGCCAAATATCCTGTGAGCGTGGCGTTCAGATTGGAAAAAATTCAAAGAAGATTCTTATGGGGTGGATCGAATATGAAAAGAATGGCATTCCTTTGCTCAAGTGGAATAAGGTGTGCAATCCAATTAAGGCGGGATGCCTTGGATTCTAAGAATTAGAGAGACTAATCAAGCTTTGTTAGGAAAGTGATTATGGAGGTTTGGGGAGGAAAGCACTCAGCTTTGGGCCAAATTGATTGATATCAAGTATAATTCCAAGATAGGAAGATGGGAATAAGAGGACGAGTTCAAGAAGAAGGGCTCCACAATGTCGCGGGAAGTGATGAAACTTAAACCAACATTCGAAAAGGTATCAGGTTCAGGGTGTACACAAGGAATCGCATTAGATTTTTTTTTGATGCTTGGTGTGACGCTAATCCTTTGAGAGACCTCTTTCCTGATTTGTTTGTAGTGGCAATTGATAGGGATGTTCTAGTCAAAGAGTGTTTTGATCGAAGGGACAGTAATGTGAATTGGGCTCCGTCCTTTAGAAGAGACTTTTTTCATAGAGAACTGCACTCGGTGGATAGGCTGCTTGCAATGTTGGAGAAGAACAACATCAAACGTTATGGTAGGGATAAAAGAGTATGGATATGGAACTCGGGAGGGGACTTCTCGGTTAAATCATTCTATCATCAGTTGGTGTAGACACCCCATTTTGACCGTGCCCTAAACCCTCCAAGTTTGAGCAAAACCCCACCAAATCAATCAACTAGGATCCCAAAATTCACCCTAAGCTAGTTTAAGGCCCTAGCTAGGTCCCTCCGAAATTTTGTCAAAATCCGAGCTCGTTTGCCTAGCGAACGAGTCGAGCAAAGTCGTAGTACAAGTTCACAGAAGGGGGGTGGATTATCCTGGATGGGGATGAGCCTAGGTCGAATAGGACAAAAAATGCGGGCGTACTGTATCAACTTTCCGCGCGCCCATCAGATAGGAGTGCCAATATCCGCGACCTTTATTTGATATAAATATCAAATTTTCTCTCATTTATAGAGAAAAGAAAAAAAAAGAAAAAAATCCGAGAGAGAGAGAGAGAGAGAGATCTGTGCGAAATCTAATCCACCGATTCCCATCTCCGGCATCTTCTCCGGCATGAGCTCCGACTGACCTCCGTCAAAGCTCCGGCTCGTTTCCCCTTCTTAGAGATCGGATCTACACAAAGCTATGGAGAGATGATTTCCAGATCTGAGATTTCAAACCCTCTTCGTTCATATTCTTTTTCTCCGATGGTGTTTTCCGGTCGATCATCGATCTGCAAAAGTTCCGGTAAACCTCGGCCATGACTCCTTCTCCGGTCAAAGCTCATATTCTCTGTGGATCCGATCGGAGCTCTGAAGCAAGAAATGAAAAGAGGAGGGATCTGCTATGAGAATAGCAGAGAATGAAATCAGAGAGAGAGAGAGATCAGATCTACGGACCTACAGAGAACATAAGAGTAGAGAGAAAGTTGGATTTCACGTTTTTCTTCTCCGATTAACCTTTTTCGGTGGGATTGCCGAAGCTCCTGCAAGATCTACGCATAGCAAGAGGAAGATTGAGAGAGATACAAAGAGAGATCAAGAGATCGAGAGAGAGTTGGGAACTGAGAAAAATCCAGAGAAAGAAGGAAAATCAGAGGAGGAAAAGGGGATCTGAGCTTTTCTGAATTGCAGAGAGATCAAGAGAAAGCTAGGGAAGAAGAAGAAGAGAAGCTTAATCTCTGAAAAATTAGCAATATAAGAGAAATTAGAAGTGAGAGAGTATAAAAGGAAGAGAGAGTGCTTTCAGCTTCATCACAAATTTGGCCATTCTTGTTGGAATTTTCGTCAATTCTAGTTTTGGTAATTCTACTCGAATATGTAAAGCTCTAAATTCAGGTACTTTTCTCAATTTCCTCATTCATTCCATTTTTTCTGCTTCTCCTTTTGTTTTTGTTTTGATGATCTTAATCCCCACTAGCTTTGTTTTGATCTTAGAAAAAAAAAATCATCAGCACATAATATCACTAAAATGTGTTGATTTGATCTGTTGTGTGAATAAGGAAATGATTTTTTTTAGATCAATTTGAACTGATGCTTAGCAAGAAAAGAAAGAAGATCATTTTCATGTGTAAATTTTACTGATTTGATGAGAATTGTTTGATTTACTTAAATTCATTTGGTTTCATAAGTTAGAAAATAATCTTCTTTGGAATTTCTGTTGGAGTGATTGGCCCTCAATGCTTTCGGTTTTGCATTTTCTTTCTAAATTTCTATTTTATTTTAGTTTATATGATTTAAACCTAGATCTATATCATCTGATAGTAGAGTTTTTCTTTTCCCTTGATGGCTTGTTGAAGACAAGAGTTAAATGAGAATAATTTCACTGGGTTTTATATGAGGTAAAGATAGAACAAATTTATGCCTGGATTAAAGCCCCTTTATTCGTTCTCTGCTTCTGTGGCGGATATTATGACTTGGAGTTATATGAGATTCACCTTGAGATTGGATAAAATTCAGAATTTTAAATTGGTCAGTAATGTTGTTTAGTTTCTGAAATTTTGATATACCTGTTTCTATTTGGATTCTATCCCCATCTTCTTTCTTTTCTTAATTTGCAATCTGATTGAAATCATGTAAGTCAAGAAAGCTTATGAGTTTGGTTGAGCAATTTTATTTTTTATTTTTTATCAAGATGTTTGAATTAGTCTGCGATTAAAAGAATATTTCCTTTCAATATCCCTGTCATGAGAATAAGATCAGCACAATCATGCTTGTAGCAATTTCCATGACCTGCTGGGATGTAGTTGACAGTAGGTTTATATACCGAGTATAAAATTTCAATGGGAAAGTGGTCTTTAAGAAGTTTTGAGATGGTATGATTCCTTTTATTTCAGTCATTTCCTTGGGAAGTGATTTAGGACAGTTCAAATAGTGGATATCTTGGACGTATGAGCCTAGCTAGTCCTCATTATCTCATTTCATGTTTTGGGCTTATAGGTCTGCAAGCTTTTAGATTTCTCATTTCTTTGCTTTCATTCTATAAAGTTGTGGCTGTCTTCATTACATTATTAGTTGACTAATGTAACTTTTGTGTGTTTCAATTACTGCAAGTCATAATATCAATAGAGTTATGCATTTCCATGTCTCCTTTAGTTTCATTTGTAGATTCTTTGGTATTGGTTCTTCGCTATCATTGTAAGGGCGATGAAGGCGTTAGCCCAAGCCCATCCTATAGGAGACTTACCCAGTCTTAGTAGTAATCCCCCTCTCATTTAGAAAACTTGTCAAGTCTTTTAGACATCTTTTAAACCCTTGCCCTTATCATTGCAAGGGCGATGAAGGCGTTAGCCCAAGCCCATCTTTAGAGGGATTTATCCGGTCGTGGTAATACCCCCTTCTTTCTTCTTCTCTCTCTATAGACTTGCATAGTCTTTAGAAACCCTTAGAATTTGTCCTTTCATTGCAAGGGCAATGAAGGCGCTAGCCCAAGCCCCTCCTTTAGAGAAATCTACCTAGACATGGTAGTGTTCTTTTTCCTTCTTCTTTTCTTTAGATAAAGACCCTTTATCCTCTTAAATGCCTCAGATTATAAGAGCCCAGTCATCGCAGGGGCGATGAAGGCGCTAGCCCAAGCCCATCATTGGAGGGACTTACCCGGTTGTGATAGTATCCTATTTTCTTTTATTCCCTCTTTCTTTAGATAGAAGTTTCTTAGATTTTTAGGCACCCTTTGAACCTTTCCCCTTTCTCATCATTGAAAGGGCGATGAAGGCGCTAGCCCAAGCCCATTATTAGGGGACTTGCTCAGTCCAAATAGCACTCCCTTCTTTAATTTGAAAGACTTACCCAATCTTTTAGATGTATATTCCTTAAACCTTAGGTCCCTATCATTACAAGGGCTATGATGGCGCTAGCTGGAGCCTACCCTTTTAGAGAGACATGCTTTGTCTCGTAGAAAAGCTTACCCTCAGGGAGACAAGCTATGTCTCATGCAGAGAATGTTGTATCCTTTAGAGACAAGCTGGAGCCTACCCTTTTAGAGAGACATGCTTTGTCTCGTAGAAAAGCTTACCCTCAGGGAGACAAGCTATGTCTCATGCAGAGAATGTTGTATCCTTTAGAGACAAGCTTTGTCTCATTAGTGAGCCCATCCCTAGGAGACATGCCATGTCTCATTAGCACCTCTTTTAGAGTCACTAATTTTTGAGTTAGTCTTAGCATAGGAGCATGTCCTTAGCTAGAAAGTCATTCTTTCAGGAGTCTGTCCTATCATCATAGGGGTTAGGATTCTTTCCAACCTCTCATCAAATCATGTGATTTTTATCCACTCTTGCAAGGTATAGGATGCTGTCCAACCCTTGCAGAGTCGTGATTCTGTCATTTTCCCCCGCAAAGCATAGGATGCTGTCTAACCTTTGTGGGATATCAGGAGTCTGTCCTCCTCTTACGATGATAGGATTCAGTCCTCTTGTGTCAAAAACATCAAAAACATCTGAAAAACCAAAAATCTCAAAAATCTTGAGTCATAGGAGAGTAGTTAGGAATTCTATTCCGAACTACGTTGGCTTGATCCCTTTCAACAAGGTACGTAGTGCAGCTTGGGATCCACATCCCAAGTCCAGCCAAACCTTTAAAAATAAACATTTCAAATCTTCCAAAAATACAAAAATTCTTCAAAACCTTTTCAAAAAGATCTTCCCCTAAAGTTAGGAGTCTGTCTTAGCTGTTTTGGGTATTTTAGAGTTAGGAGTCTGTCTTGTTTGTATTGATATGGTGTGTCCTGTCGTGTGAGTGTCCCTAGAGTTAGGAGGCCTCAAGTTGATCGGTTAGACATTTAGTCGAACCGATGGCTAGACTAGGAAGCATATAGTCAGCCCATGGTTTTTCTTAGGATGCACAGCCTAGTTACATATAGGATGTAAGGCCCACCTGCATTAGCTCAAGGCTAATCAACTTGCATTAGTTAGGGCATATAGAGAGTCCTGAAAATTACAATTCACCTGAACTTAAGCAATCGTGTAAAAAGCTTTAAAAATCAGTCGAGTCTACTGGATCGAGTCTAGGATAGCGGTTCTAGATGGTTAGGCATCGTAGTTAGAATAGGTCATCGAACTACGTTGACTCCGATTCTTCTCGAGGCCGGGATACGTAGAGCAGCTGGGATTGACGGCCATCTTGGTCCGAGTAAAGTCGCATTAGAGTTTTATGATTCATTTTGTCCAGTCATGTATAGAATTGAATTGTGTTGTATGTTTTGCTGTGTTTTCTTACTTTCATGTACAGATCCTATACCTTTAGCTGTAGCATGCATACGTTTGCACACCAGAACTCAGACACAAATTAGGTATGACATTCATAACCTAGCTATTCTTAGGCGACACTATTTTCTTCTATTTTGTGTGTGCTTATTATTCCTCCGAGACATGCATGATTAGATAGACGTCTTCTCGGAGATATGTGTTCATATTTCGTATGACTTTCGCCCAAAACTCTTCAAAATCAATAATAAATGGCATAAGAGACCAGGTGCTTGCACTTGGGCGGACGAGGTGCTCTTCGGACCTTCCAAATTCATAACCAGGCACGAACCTTCTTTTTATATTCTATGGTTATCCGCGGCAACAGAGCATAGTATGGGATCCTTGGCCCACTTCCTTGGATGGCGACTCTTCTTTGTTTAAGGTACGCCTCGAATCTAAGCTAGTCCCCGAATCGAGAGGTATCTCACCTTTGTATCGCCACTCATGCTGTGAGAGGCACATTCTTTCGAGAGTTCCTTGGTAGAGCTCTCCATTCACGTGGATGATCTGTAGAGAGAGACTTTTTTCATGGGGGCTCGTCCCCCGCCTCTCTCTCGGATCGGGGTCCACAGTTGGTGCCATGTTCTGCATCATCTAAAGTAGCCAAGGTTTGGAGTATCCAAGCTCCTCCTAGAGTTCAAGCATTTGCATGGGCAGCTATTCTTAGAAGAATTCAAACTGTCGATTTCCTAAGGAAGCTTAATGTATTCATTATCGATCTTTGTCCTTTGTGCATTGAGCAGGGGAATCGGCAGACCATTTGTTATTTCAATGCAGGGTTGCTAGAGAGGTTTGGAATAGCTTATTATCAAGGTTCGGTGTTGCATGGGTCCTCCTTGCTAAGTTAGAAGATTTGTTTGATAATTGGGAATTTGTTCCATGGAAAGGTAAAGGGAAAATTCTCTGGAAGGTATCTTTTCTTGACACAATATGTGTCCTTTAGAAAGAAAGAAATGCCAGGGTGTTCAAAGGTTTCTCTAGGAGATCACTCTTTCTTTTTAACAAGGTCATTGCTCTCATTGTTTCTTGGGTGAGAATCATTCCTAGTTTTACTTTTATGTCGGCATATGATCTTTGGTACGGATGGAATGTGATATGCAATGGGGCTAGGGATGCTTCATCGGTGGATCAGGTTTGGGAATCTTCTGAGCAAGGAATGAGGAAATTAAACTTTGATGGTTCAAGTTTGGGAAACCCGGGACCATCCGGTATTGTAGGCGTCTTAAGAGATGATCAAGGAAGAGTAATATGGGCTTTCTTAGGACCAATAGGGGTCTCGGATGCAGACGAGGCTGAGGTGAGAGCAATTCATTATGGCATTAAGCTATTATCAAATGATGACATCGCTAAAGTTGAGATTGAAGGGGACTCGAAAAATGTGATTATCTGGATTATTGGAAAACACTCAATTCCTTGGAGATTTGCAGCATGGTTTGATGAAATTCAAGACATTGTCGATGATTCATGCATTCAAGCCTATCATGTAAGAAGATCAGCCAATGGTGTCTCCGACAAGTTAGCCAATGATGGGGTATCAAGGGATAATATTAAGATGTTTGATTTCCTTCCTCGATTTTTCTTCCCCTATTTTGTTTCTAATTTCCACTTGTACCTTTATTTGGGTCTATGGCGCCTTTAATATATTATACTTACCATTCAAAAAAAAAATTTGGGCCAAAAGAGATCCAAAGGATGGCTCTCAAGTAGGATGTCCGCATCAATTAGAGGGTGAGACCCACTATGTGGTATCAAGCACTGTTCATTTATTTCCATGAGGTCGTGCCCCACTTAAGCACTCTCTCTTATTCTATAGATATGAAAGTGACTATCACATTGCAAAATGCCTAATTTTATGATAAATGCGCCCCTTTTCATCGCTTGGGACACCCAGCTGCATTGTACGTAGGGCTGCAACTTGGGTTGGGTTTTACCCAACATGCATTGACCTGACCCTAAAACAACATGGGTCGGGTTTAGAAATCATAGGTCCTGGGTAGGGTCGGGTTTTAAACTGGAAAACCCTACTCAATCTTGAGTAGGGCCGGGTTTAAAGAAAAAAACCTGAAACCCGACCCGACTCATATGGTTGCACTGTGACTATCTTAAATATCTCTTGAATAACATTGAAAATTATTTTCTAATATATTGATATAATTGTTTTCATTGAGGCGATCATGTCGGTTATGTGAAAATATAGAGTCCATCTTAAAGTTATACACTTGATGACATAAATTTAGAAATATTTGGAGTGAAGATTTGTTTTTTTCTAACAATCTTTAAAATTAGTCGATATCCCATGTGTTGGGGTTCCATGTAAAAGCAAATAGTCCCACATTAGTAAAGTGATGGGGATGAGGATGGGTTATAAGGGAATGGGCACCCTCCTTCTAACGGCTAGCTTTTAGGGGTGAGTTCTACCCAATTAGATTCCCTACAATAGTATCAAAGCAGGGGTGTGGTAACCCCGGTTTGCATCCGAGGGCGGGAATGTACCTCGGGAAGATCTCGAAGAAACCCAGGTGAAGTATCTCGTGGTTCCCACGTTGCTGCCGCATGGAGGGGCGAGATTGTCCACGTTGCTTCCGCGTGGAGGGGGAGATTGTTGGGGTTCCACGCAAAAGCAAATAGTCTCACAACGGTAAAGTGATGGGGATGGGTTATAAGGGAATGGGTACCCTCCCTCTAACGGCTATCTTTTAGGGGTGAGTTCTACCCGGTTAGATTCCCTACACTATGCTAAAAAATGAAACCTGACCCGATCCGACCCAACCCGAGAAACTATCTTGGGTAGGGTCAGGTTTAGGAATCTCGGGTTTTCCACTAAAAAACTAGACCCGACCCGACCCGACCCGAGATAATTCTCGGGTAGGGTAGGGTTTTGGAAAACCCGACACGCCCGACCCGAGTTGCACCCCTAATTGTACGTGGCAATCAGGTCACTTCATTCCTTAAATGTGAAGTACATTAGCCCCTTCGAAGTAATAGGTACATTGTAGCTGGGTGTCCCAAGCAAGGTTTTAAATTTCGTCTGAAATCCAAAATTCAGATTTCGGTCAAGACGTAAACCGAAACGAGCGAAATCCGAAATTGGCGAAATGTATCAAATTTCGGCTGAAATTTCTTCAATTTCGGCGAAATTTTAAAAAACATTTCCCAAATTTTAGTTGAAATTTCGGCCCAAAAATTTGAAAGGGGTTTTTGCAAAAGAAGTCCTCTACTTTGCTTTATTTGCAAAAATAGTCTGGTAGATTCACAATTTGCAAATAGAGTCACCACCTTTGAATGAATTTTGCAAATTAAGTCATGCCATCAATTTGTGACCAAAATGCCCATGATTTTTTTAATTCGTAGAAGACCAAAATTTCCTTTTATATAAAAAGATGAAAATCACCTAGCAAAAGGACCAGAATACCCATGAAGGTCAGTGATATGATTTGATAGGTGGGTCCCACTAACCCAATTCAAATCCATGAATCAAGTGAGGCCCACCATTCTGCCTTATGCTTTGATGATTTGATAGGTGGGTCCCACTAACTCAATTCAAATCCATGCATCAAGTGAGGCTCACCATTATGCCTCATGCTTTGATGATTTGATAGCTGGGTCCCACTTACTAAATTCAAATCCATGCATCAAGTGAGGCCCACCATTCTGCCTTTTGCTTTGATGTGGTATGTTCCATGGTAGAGCCATTTATATGGTGGACCCCACAACTTTACACATCTTCTTTTGATGGGGTGGGCCCACTTTTTGACACCCATGCATAAGACTGCTAGTATATGTAAAAATGATATTCCCACACCCGCATTCGAAATTGATCTTTGACTGTCAAATGTATATTGGTCTTTTTAATCTTAGTATTTTAACGTATGAGGAGATTTTGGTCTTTTCAACGAGTAAACAAAAATCTAACATGGGTATTTTATTCAAAAATTGATGGCATGACCAGACTTGAAAAATTTGCTCAAACATGATGACTCTATTTGCGAATTCTCAAAGTAGAAGACTCTTTTTGCAAATAAAGCAAAGTGCAAGACTTCTTTTGCAAAAACCCCTTTGAAAATTGTTAGAGAGGGATGAAATGGGGTATTTTTCAAAAGTGTGTCCCCCTTTGGCAATTCTCGTATTCTGAAGTCTCCCACTAGCAATTTTTCTAAAGTTTTTATCCCTGGT
Organism: Tasmannia lanceolata; assembly: GCF_043159265.1. Classification (NCBI taxonomy): domain Eukaryota; kingdom Viridiplantae; phylum Streptophyta; class Magnoliopsida; order Canellales; family Winteraceae; genus Tasmannia; species Tasmannia lanceolata. The sequence continues at coordinate 16,757,808 of NW_027518688.1, read as the reverse complement.
TAACCCTAAATTTATGGAAGAAGAAGCCTTTGGCAATTCTCGTATTCTGAAGTCTCCCACCGGTAAGTTTTCTTACTTTTTATCCAGTTTTATCCCTGGTTAAACCTATACTTACGGAAGAACAAGAAGAAAATGGCTTTAACTCTCTTCCATGGTTGCTACTACTCCCCAATTTTTTCCCTTTTGAATTCAAAGACATAAAAAAACGAAATGCATTTTGGTATCAAACTTCAAATGCCTCACTTGAGTAGAACGGCAAGGATCCTACTTCCAGTAGAACCAAAGAGAAGGCTAACTTTTCCTGTAGAATCAAACAACCAACATTTCGGGCTTAACATCCAAATGCCAAAAGAGAAGGCTTATTTTTCCGTTAGAAGCAACGATGAAGGGTCCCCATAATAGGGGTCGGCAGATCACTCTTTCTTTTTAACAAGGTCATTGCTCTCATTGTTTCTTGGGTGAGAATCATTCCTAGTTTTACTTTTGTGTCGGCATATGATCTTTGGTGCAGATGGAATGTGATATGCAATGGGGCTAGGATGCTTCATCGGTGGATCAGGTTTGGGAATCTCCTAAGCAAGGAATGAAGAAATTAAACTTTGATGGTTCAAGTTTGGGAAACCTGGGACCATCCGGTATTGGAGGCGTCTTAAGAGATGATCAAGGAAGAGTAATATGGGCTTTCTCGGGACCATTAGGGGTCTCGGATGCAAACAAGGCTGAGGTGAGAGCAATTCATTATGGCATTAAGCTATTATCAAATGATGACATCGCTAAAGTTGAAATTGAAGGGGACTTGAAAGATGTGATTATCTGGATTAGTGGAAAACACTCAGTTCCTTGGAGATTTGCAGCATGGTTTGATGAAATTCAAGACATTGTCGACGATTCGTGCATTCAAGTGTAGACACCCCATTTTGACCGAGCCCTAAACCTCTCTGTGAAAATGAATAACCCCATCAAATCAATGAGGTAGGACCTCAAATTTCATATTAAGCTAGCTTAGGATCCCATCTAGGTCCCTACAAAATTTCGTCGAATTCCGAGCGCGTTTGCCTAGCGAACGAGATGGGAGAGTGTCCGTAATGTAAACCAGAAAAGGGGAGTGAAATATCCTGGAAGGGTCACGGCCTGGGGCAGAACGGGACACGATTGGATGGTGCGCCTATCAACTTTTTCGTCAATAGTGCGCCCATCAATGTTGGTGGTGCCAATATCAGCATCCAAAATATCTTTAAATAGGGATTTTGAGCTCATTTTCAGGAGAAAAAAAGAGAGAGAAAGAGAGAGAGAGAGAGAGAGAGAGAGAGAGAGAGAGAGAGAGAGAGTCTTCGCCGGCCATCTCGCCGATGCTCCGGCGAGCGCATCATCTTCATCTCCATCAGCTACGACATCTCTAACACCTCAATACTTCATTTTCCATCTCCAAAATCCTAGATCCAATCAATCTCCTTCATTTCTACCTTTGAAACCCTAGATTCAAGCCATTTTTCCTTAGATCTAATCTTAGCTCCATTGATTCCGGCAAGGTCCGCCGGAATCGGATCATTTCCCTCACCTTGCTAGCCAGCCATTTTCTTACGAATCTGACCTTGATCTCTGTATTCACAAGGAGTCCATAAGATCCGGATATTGAGTCATCGGATTTGGCAAATCTTTGCAATTTCTGATCATGGCCATTACCTAATCCTAACTCGACCTTCTCCGATTAGTAGATTTTCTTTTCTTGAAATTGTAGAGAGAGGGAGTTGAGGGAGAAGGAGAAACAGATCAGAGAGATTGAGTTGAAAGAGTAGATCTATCAAGGTGAATAAACTCAATTTCAGGTATTTTTATTATTCCTTCATGATTTTAATTCTAGTATCTTAAGGTATTATTCTAGAGTTGTTTGTTTGTGGAAAATGATGAATAATGCTTTGGAGCTTATGGTGCATGAGGAATTTGTAGAAAAAATGTTGTGGATCAAGTAATTCGTGTGGAAAATTGTTGCATAATGCTTTGGGATGTAGTTATTATATAGAAATTGTCGAAAAATGTTGTGAGTTTCTTTGTTGTATGCTCTGTTTCAGCTAGGATTTTTTTTAGAGCTTGATTTTGAGTTCAAGACCCTTCGTGTACAGTACATTGTCGGCTGTTTCCAGACCATTTCTGGTCAGAATTGGCCAGAGCCATACAAAGGAAAGTTGTTCCACACAAAATTTCTTAAAACTCTCATATTGTGCAAAGTTTTTCCAGAATCGATGTTTTGATTGTCAAAATCCATCTGTAAGATTTCAGCTGTTTCAAAAAAATTGTCATACTGTGCACAGTACATTGTCGGCTGTTTTCGGATCATTTCTGGTCAGAGTTGGCCAGAGCTGTAGAAAGGAAAGTTGTTCCTTACAAATTATCTTAAAACTTTCTTATTGTGCAAATTTTTCAGAAACAATATTTTGGGTGTCAAAATTGAGTGTAAACTCTCAGCCAAACACCTAATGTGCTTTTTAATGGCAATAACCTAGAGATGATCATTTTCTAACCACTTCTGGCTGGAGTTGGCCGAAGTGATCAAAAGAGAAAATGTCACTAATCATGAGCTCTACAACTTTGGTAATTGTGAGTTTTGATGGTTTTGATGTCTAGATGGTCAAATTTTCCTCAGAAAATCACATTTTCTACACCTTATGTCATTAATATGATATGGCTTGCCTTTTGTTATTGTTCTGATTCTAAATCATTTCTAATGACTATTTTTGGATATGTAAGCGTACTAGCAAGTTATAAATCATGTATTAGTAAATTTTCATGAATTGTTTTACATTTTTGACGTGTTTTAGTAAAAATTGGGTGTTTGGTTGTGCTTTAACAATGCCTTGTCAAACTTGATATTGATATGCAAACAAGTGATCTACTAATGATTTGAACCTTAATTAAACATGTTGGAAATTTGTAAAAGATGTTGGAAAATGGTTAATTAAAAGATGTTAAGGAGCTATGATAGAGACTTGCACTTGAGCTAAAAGAGCTTAGCATTCCTAGACATTTAGGCTTTCAAAATTCTTCAAGTCATTTCCAAATGCATTTCCATGCTTTCCAAATTTCTTGGATTCCTTTTCTATGGCAAGCTAAACCTTTTCTTTTCATTTGAACCTATCATTTGCACATAATTGTCTTGTCTTGCATTCTCTTGCACTTAAAGTTCCCTTCTTTGGGAAATACCTCCTTAAGGGTATTCATCATCATGTCTTGATTTCATTAGAGGATTCCTTTGCCTTAGGATTGACATTCTCCTACACTGGGAGACACACTATGTCTCATAAGGCACTCCTCCCTTGGAGACAAGCCTTGTCTAGAGCCTATTCCATAGGAATCTATCCTTAGTCAGAAAGTTTTTTTCATTAGCATAGGAGTATGTCCTTAGCTAGATAGTCAATCATTCAGTGTCTGGAGTCTGTCCTATCATCATAGGGGTTAGGATTCTGTCCAACCTCTCATCAAATCATGTGATTTTTTTATCCACTCTTGTAAGGTATAGGGTGCTGTCCAACCCTTGCAGAGTCGTGATTCTGTCTTTTCCCCCCGCAAAGCATAGGATGCTGTCCAACCTTTGTGGGATATCAGGAGTCTGTCCTACCCTTATGATGATAGAATTTTGTCTTCTTGAGTCAAAAACTCAAAAACAATTGAAAAACATCTAAAAACCCAAAAATCTCAAAATTCTTGAGTCCTAGGAGTAGTTCGAAAAATCTGTTTCCGAACTACGTTTGCTTGATCCATTTCCACAGGGTACGTAGTGCAGCTTGGGATTCATATCCCAAGTCCAGCCAAACCTTTAAAAATAAAACATTTCAAACCTTTCAAAAATTACAAAAATCTTCAAAACCTTTTTTTCAAAAAAATATTCCCCTAGAGTTAGGAGTCTGTCCTAGTTGTTTGAGGTGTTTTAGAGTTAGGAGGCTGTCCTGATTTGTATTGATACGGTGTGTCCTGTCGTGTGGGTGTCCCTAGAGTTAGAAGGCCTCGAGTTGGTCGATTAGACATTTAGTCGAACTGATGGCTAGACTAGGAAGCATATAGACAGCCCATGGTTTTCCTTAAAATGCACAGCCTAGATACACATAGGATATAGGGCCCACCTGCATTAGCTTAACGCTAATCAACTTGCATTAGTTAAGGCATACAGAGAGTCCCAAAAATTACAATTTACTTGAACTTAAATAATTGTACAAAAAGCTTTAAAACCAGTCGAGTCTAGTGGATTGAGTCTAGTATAGCGGTTCTAGATGGTTAGGCATCGTAGTTTAGAATAGGTCATCGAACTACGTTGACTCCGATTCTTCCTGAGGCCGGGATACATAGAGCAGCCAGGGTGGATGGCCATTCTGGTTCCAGTCAAGTACTGCATTAGAGTTTTAGGATTCGTTTTGTCGAGTCATGTTTAGAATTGAATTGTGTCGTGTGTTTTGCTGTGTTTTCTTACTTTCATGTGCAGACCCTATACCTTTATATGTAGCATGCATGTGTTTGTACACCAGAACTTAGACACCAATTAGGTATGCACTCATAACCTAGCTATTCTTAGACGACACTACTTTCATCTATTTTGTCTGTGCTTATTATTCCTCCGAGACATGCATGATTAGATAGACGTCTTCTCGGAGATATGTGTTCCCATTTCACACGACTTTCGCCCAAAACTCTTCAAAATCAATAAGTAAATGGCATAAGAGACCAGGTGTTTGCACTTGGGCGGATGAGGTGCTCTTCGAACCTTCCAAATTCATAACCAGGCACGAACCTTCTTTTATATCTCTGGTTATCCGTTGCAACAGAGCATAGTATGGGATCCAAGGCCTACTTCCTTGGATGACGACTCTTCTTTGTTTAAAGTACGCCTCGAATCTGGGCTAGTCCCCGAATCGAGAAGTATCTCCCTTTGTTTTGCCACTCATGCTGTGAGAGGCATTCCTTTTGAGAGTTCCTTGGTAGAGCTCTCCATTCACGTGGATGATCTGTAGAGAGATACTTTCTAGTCGTGTGGGGCTCGCCCCCGCCTCTCTCGGATTAGGGTCCACATCAAGCCTATCATGTAAGAAGATCCACCAAACGTTAAGGAAAAATGTAACCACAAAAATCATTATAAAAGTAGCAGCAATAAAGGGTGGGCACCCAAAACTTTTAAGATAAAAGAATTTTATCCCTTTATTTTGAATATTGCTACAACTATGATATTGATATGTGCATTTTATTATTTTGTTAATGGGAAGTTTTCTTATAGTTTTATGTTGAGTTATTCGTGTTAGTTTATGGCTTATGTGTTTATGGCAGTGGGTGTAGTTATTTATGATGTCTCTTTTAAGTGTGAAAAGTGAGCATCAAAATAGCTTTGAGGTGGCTCTTTGATTGATAAACTATCTATTAACTTTCGTCAGTTTTAGGGAAGTTCCTAGCATTTATTTTGCTAAAGAGAAAAAACGAGAGAAAAAATTAGGGAGAAAATACTATAGAAAACCACCTTCGATCATCAATGGCTTTTCTCTTATCTCATACTTTCTCAAACCTTTATCAAACGAGAGAAAAAGCGAGCGAAATGATGTATTTTCTTTCAGTTAAAGTCATAATCCCTTAATGAAGACAAATGTAACCTCAAAAATCATTCTAAAAGTAGCCGCAATAAAGGATGGGCATTCCAAAAATTTTAAGTTAAATAGATTTTCAAATTTCGGCCAAAATTTCTTCAATTTCGGAGAAATTTTAAAAAACATTTTCGAAATTTCAGCTGAAATTTCGGCCCAAAAATTCGAATGGTGTTTTTGCAAAAGAAGACCTCTACTTTGCTTTATTTGCAAAAACAGTCTTGTAGTTTCACAATTTGCAAATAGACTCACCACCTTTGAATGAATTTTGCAAATCAGGTCATGCCATCAATTTTTGACCAAAATGCCCATTATTTTTTTTAATTCGTAGAAGACCAAAATTTCCTTTTATATAAAAAGATGAAAATTACCCAGCAAAAGGACCAAAATACCCATGAAGGTCAGTGATATGATTTGATAGGTGGGTCCCACTGACCCAATTCAAATCCATGCATCAAGTGAGACCCACCATTCTGCCTTATGCTTTGATGATTTGATAGGTGGGTCCCACTAACTCAATTCAAATCCATGCATCAAGTGAGGCCCACCATTCTGCCTTATGTTTTGATGTGGTAGGTTCCACGGTAGAGCCATTTATATGATGGACCTCACGGTAGAGCCATTTATATGGTGGACCCCACTCCAATCATCCAATCCTAATGTGTTTTTTTGTGTGCATTGAATACAGACACCCTAAAACTATATATAGACAACGACTCACATTTAACGAAAAAAATTCACATTATTTGGCCTTAAATTGGATGATCGCATTTTTTTTTTTTTTTTTTTGTCATTATAGATCAAAAGCACGGCCTATTAAGTAGATAGTGCATAGTAATCAAAGGTGGGACCGCGTGATGTTATTGAATATATAGTACAAAAGTGTATGTGTCATTGCCCATTTTTAAGAATGTCTATATCATTCCACCTTAATTTATTATTGGAAGAGATCTATTGGCTCCCTTTTCATAAGAGAGATTTTATACGGTAAGCCCTTACAGTCCCTTATTTTTCAGAAAGTACTGTACGAACCACACTATAGGATGATCCAAACCGTCCATATGATGGGCCATAACGTGAATAGATTTTGCCCAAAAGATCATTTCCATAGGATGATCCTAGCCCTCCGATATATAGATGAAGAGATTTTATACGGTGTAAGCTCTTTTAGTCCCTTATTTTTCAGAAAGTACTGTACGGACAACACTATAGGATGATCCAAACATGGTATAAAATTTCGGTTTTGGTACAGGTTTCGGACTCTGAAATTTTGAAATTTTAGTCGAAATCCGGTACAACAAAGAAAATAATATTTTATTCAATATTAAATTTCGGTCGAAATTTTGGTGGAATATTAAATTAATTTAAAAAAAAAAACAGGATTTTTTTATTTGCTAGGCAATTTTGCCGTAAGCCATTTTGTTGCTCACTTTTGCAGGATAGAACAGAAACCTTAGATGAATTAAATTAATAAGACAAAACCTGCTAAAAAGTGAGCCCATGTGGCTGTTCTCACCTGCAAAAGTGAGCTTTGAAACAACTTTCCATAAACTTGCCTAGGAAATCCCTTTTTAAAATTTAATGTAAAGACTTTTCGAGCTCACCTACTCTGCTGTAATTACCAAACTACCCCTGCTGATGCGGGGTTTGCGGTGGGCCATCCTCGGGCCACGTGTCTACAGCTAATAGGCTGCTGTTTTTATACCCCATCACAACTCATCTTAGAGATTTTATTCCTTTTGGTCGTTCCTTTGGTTCCTATTTTTTAGTGATTGAGTGTTAATTAGATATTTAGAATCATACTATTATTAGGACTTTGTATTTTGTTATAAGTGAACGTATGCAAAGGGAAAAGTAACTTTTTTTGGATTACAGGATTTGTACAAAGTGGCCTTGAGCCATCTTTCTCTTTTGTTACGGATCAAATGTAGGGAAATTCTATTTGATGTTGGATTTTCAATTTCTTGTTTCTTCCGTCTCATTAAAAGGTGATCTGTTCTCGGATCATTTCTTGACACGTGTTCAGATCGTGAAGGTCAAGACCGATTTTACTCCTAACACCCATTTTGCTGCTCACTTTTCCACACGAGCTCACTTTTTAGCAGGTTTTGTCTTATTAATTTAATTCATTTGAGGTGGCTCTTCTCTCTTGCAAAAGTGAGCAGCAAAATGGCTTACAACAAAATTGCTTAGCAAATAAAAAATAAGGGAGTGTCTCGGCAATTTTGCAAAAGGAATTTAGAGCCCCTCTTTTTTAGGAGAGAATTGCCACTTCATATGAAATAAATGAATAAGAGAAACTCAGTTATAACTTTGCTCTTCTTTCTTATGAAAGAAAGACCTCAAAATGGCTTTGTACAAAATTTCCTTAGACATTGCTAAAAAGAAACTGATGTGAAGTACCATAAAATTTATTTACTTTTTGTGCAACTTACTTCCTTGGCAGTGATATTCAATGTCCTCAAACCTCAACAATAAGAAAATGATATATTAGCTCCGTTTTCTTCCTTGGGCCACCTCCTTAGTGTAAAAGGGTAGTCATAAATACAATATAGGAGGCTTGATATAGATGGCCTAGATCCAATAGTTCATTATTCACTGGATCTTTTCGTTCTGATACTCCATTCAAGAATTATTAGTATTTATCAAATGTGTTCCTATCTAGCAGAAGCCCAAGGAAAGGGGGAGAATGTATCACTTCCCGATAATAAATTAAGACGGACTGATACAGACATTCCTAAAGCTGGGAAATGACACATACACTTTTGTTCTATAAGGAATGCTTCAACAGGGCACGGCATCATTTTATTACAATGAGGCGTGCCCACAATAACATAACAGGTCGCTCCTTTGATTAATATGCACAATCTACTTAGTAGGCCTTGCTTTAGATCTATAATTGTTAGTGATTTTGCATTTTCAAAATCATGTATATTACATGTTTTAGTGTTTTGGAAAATGTTTTATCAAAAGCGTTTGGGAAAAAGAAAATATTTTCTTGGAAATATTTGCTTTTACAAAAGGATGTAGAAGTGTAGTTGAAAAAGATAGTTCCACATCGGATGAGAGAAATGAAAGAGAAGGGCTTATAAAGCACTACCTTTTCTAACTCTTGTTGATTGCACATTGGGTTGAACCCATGGTTGGACCTGCGGGACGGTGCAACGCACCGTTCGCGCACGCGAGCGCGCGGCGTGGGCAATGGGCTATAGGGCGCATAGTGGCGCTTTATTGGCGCTTTTTTAGGTGCACTTTGCACTTAACGGTAGGCCCAACGGGCCCATGACTCCAACGGTCAAAGGGTGTGATCAAATGGGTTGTGTCCCTTCCCCCAACAGTCATGTGCCAAGGGGGTGCGATCCACACCATAGATGGTTGATCTAACGATGATTGGGTTGGAGAGAGGTTTTACTCAAACCAACAGTCACCTCTAGAATCGATCAGGACCATTCAAAATCAATGGGTGCGATCTAACGGTCAGATTTCAAACATTCTGGAAAGGTGCCCTGTAGAGGTGTTTTTCACACTGAAAAGTCACCAGATGGTCTATAAAATATGTGCAAACTTCAGTCATTTAATATAGAAATCGAATTGGCAATTCTGACTGATTTTACACTCTCTTCTACACTCCTACAAAAATCCCCAAGTATTTCTACATACTGTTTTTCTTTTGTTTACTGTTCTAGATACTGTTTTTCTGCAGAAACAGAATCTAGAGATTTCTCTAAGGCTTGAAATTTCGGAAGGGCATTTCGGGTTTGATTCCGCTAGTGCTACGCGTCATCAAACATTAGTAGGGCTTCCCTACTAGGCTTCATTGTATCTTGGAGGCAATTCGCGGATCCCCTTTGCACACTACTAGTGGGGGCGAATCTTGTCTTAAGGAAAGTGATATCACGCCTTGAAGCAACAAGTTTCTGTTTTCTATCATCAACAGTACCCTCAACAAATTTTCCAACAATAATGACCCTACAATACGCCATCATCCAATTAAATGTGTAATTTTGTTGTTAAATGTGAGTTGATGCCCGTGTTTAGTTTTTTTGTTTTCTATACTCAACAGTACAAAATTTACACATTAGGAATATTGGATGATTGGAGTAATTCTTTGGCCAAATGAGATCCAAAGGGATGGCTCTCAAGTAGGATGTTTACATCAATTAAAGGTAGAACCCACTATGTAGTAGCAAGCACGGCTCCTTTATTTCAATGAGGTCGTGCCCTACTCACTCCTCTTATTCTATAGACACAAAAAAGACTACCGCATTGCAAAATGCCTAATTCTATGGGTGTCAATATCAAATCCCTAAATTAGGTAGATAGTATAATTATCCTTCTCTTGAAACGTTTAGAAGTGAGATATAGTGTATATGCCTATATATAAATATTATTATTTCTCGTTGTTTGATAAGAACTTAATCCTTTGGGATTGAGCCTTTAGCTCAATTGGTTAAGGCTTTGTTTTTCAACCTTGAAGTTGGAGTTTCAATCCAGCTTACCTACCCAAGAAAAACCTAATTCTTCAATAAAATACTTGTTCTTCTTCAACCTCGAGGTCAGAGGTTTGGCACTACTATGGTTTGATAATTGTAATAACTCATCCTGTCTTTTATTATTTAAACTCAAATGCCAATTAAAAAAGAAAAGACAAGCTGAGTTTGTGCAATTATTAAAAGATGGTAGTGCCAATATCAGTAGCCTATATTTATATATTAAAAGAACTCGAGGGCAACAGCAGGATAGTAGCTTCACCCCTTTATAAGGGGAGCTCTTGTCTCTTTGGGCCTATTTAGTTAGCAAGAAATGGGTGGAAAGAGATTGGAAAGAATGGATTTTCCACGCTTTTACCTCTTTCCGTTGTTCACTTGTTTGGTAGTATAAGGAGAGCAAATATTGGATGGATTGGTCTTTCCGTCTTAGAAATATAATGGTTACCAATCCACGAAAATCTTTCCCTCATGAGACATGGGATGCGCCTTTCCTTTCCACACGGAAACAATTATCGGCCAACTCATCTCCACGTCTTCATCTAAAAAAGAAGCTATGCTTCTCACATCATCTTCAAGCTTAGCCAAAAAGGGCTCTGGTTCTCATGTCTTCTTCGTTCTCACATTTTCTTCTTTTTTGTCGTATAAGAAGGCATTTTTCCCGTTTCTTTAGTCCATCTTTCACAAATAAGAAGCTTCTCGTATAAACTTTCCCATCGAAAAGGTCATGACTGAGGGGGAGAAATAGAGAGAGAAAGAAAAGGGTGAAGAAGAAAGAAATCAAGCCTCAAATCCTAATTTCCCTCATGTGAGATTATAACTTGTGAGATTACAAAAGAATGAAAGATAACACGTTTGAAATCCGAGAAAATTCAAAAAATACTAAACAACTTGGACTTATCTTATTTCACAACTGGTGAGACATTCAAACAGTTACTATTGAGCGTGTTCCAATGCTCTCTCTCAAGCTAAGGGGCATGGATAGGACACTGTGATTGATTGTAACAAAGAGAGTCGACAGAACATCAAAGGTTTCATAATCTGTCAGTTGATCTTTGGTTGAAACAAAATGAACGTTCAAATTATGGCAACTTGGGCTTATCTTATTTCACCTGTTAATGTGTGTTACCATCTCATTTCTTATGTGTTTTCTTTAAGTTTCATGTATGTTTCACTCGCATTTCCCTTACGGGCAAGAAATTAGACTCTTTGCCACAGACAACCTTTTGGCCACATATAGATCATCTATTTTAGTTTTCTATTGGCAATGATAAATTCACCCCTCACCTTCCCGGAATGTACAATAGTTGTACTGATCTCTCTCTCTCTCTCTCTCTCTCTCTCTCTCTCTCTCTCTCTCTCTCTCTCTCTCTCTCTCTCATGAACAACAACTGAATTAGATCTTTGAACAACGTGGCCCCACCTACTCTAATTGTCCCAACTTGTACTCTCTCTTTGCTTGAACAAGAATCCTTAGTGGGGCCAATAATGAATGGTTTAGACCTATGAAGGTGGACACCATAAAAATATCTTTTTAAAAAAAATCACCTGCGCTTGCTTGTTTAGAAGATCCAAACCGCTCATTTGTTGCAAACCAACATACATGGGCACAGTGAATTTTCTAAAGAACATGCGTATTTTTTTGGATGGCTTCTAAAGAACATGTGTTACATAATGCATGTTCTCAGAGTCTATTATGTCTGTTCGTAAGTGAGCCTATATTTTGCAAAATACAATGAAGCACACCTTGTTCGAAGATCCAAACCATTCAGTTGGTGGGTCCCTAAGGTTCCTAGATTATGCCCCAAAAATTATCTCCATTGGATGATCTAACCCTCTAATTTGTAGATAAACTATACCAAATAGAAATCTCTATAGGCTGAAGAGTTAGGAACATCCAATGGAGATGGTTTTGGAAAAAGGCCTATTTACATCGGGATCCATCAAATGAACGGTTTGGATATTGGAATAATCTGTGCTGCAATGACTTTTCTAATAAATATGTGTTATATGGTGTCTGTACATGTTTTTTTTTTTTTTTTTAAAATAGAGTGAGGCTCGATCACCTTGTTCAAAGATCCAAATCGTTCAGTTGTTAGGCCCCAACATAAATACATTGTCTCAATTGATTTTTTTTTTTTTTTTAAATCCACCTTTTTTTATGATGATCACTATCTTCAAATATCTAAACCATCCATTGTTGGGGCCCACCAAGGAATAATGTTCAAAGAGAGAAGGTAATTGGATGATCTTCCTAAATGCTCCTCGATCCATGAGTCATAATCATCGTCTTCCTAATTCTTTATCATCTTAATTTTCTTGAGGATAATAATAAATCTATCATCTAAAACTCGTTTATAATTAAAACACTAAGTAGAGATCTTTTAGCGGAGTTGGAAGTCCTACTCAATATTGGTCGGTCCCAATGTGAGCCACACACAATTAACGCCAACAATATATTTAAGCAAAACTAATAAATTCCTTAGCCACTTGCCCCTTTGCAACAAGAAGCTAATGAATGCTTCGGCCATTTACTTGAATTCACGACCTGAGGGATGAGTCTTGTAAAGTCAATCAAGGACAAAATCAACTGTCTACAATTGTCTCTCGTCGGAAAAGCCCGCAAAGTGTCCAAATATTGAAGTTAAAAGGACGACAAAATTTTAATGACTGACTGAAAAACTCAGGGTTTCTCGAATCCTGATCAATAAGCCTATATAGGATTGAATTAGTGGTCTTACCCTTTTTAATTGACCAGTGAGAGTTTTTTAAGAATTATAATAGCATTTGATACCTGGTTGAGCAATGTAAGACAAGGTGTGTTCGCCACATTTTCAAAACATGGTGATGTGGATATCAATAGCCTTCAAAAAATTATGAATCCACATTTAGGATACTTAGACATGATCATATTTGACAAATTATAAAAATGCTACATATGTTTGGTATGATACAATAAAAATGCATATTGCAGTTATTTTAGTAATTTTATCACGACAAATATGTAAATATGTATTTATTAATAATATAAATATTTACTGGGGATTTGCTAGGGTCCATCACAGAAGGCATTTCGCGGCTGGTCTGTCGCATGTCAGACCAGCCACCTCGTGAGTGGAGACAACAGGCTAGCAATTCCCTATTTACTGATTAAATAACATTGCATATTTTTTGCAATTGCAGTAAAATAGTTTTTTTTTTTTTTGGGATATTGGACTTTCCAATTGGAATGGACTTGTAATTCATTAATTCAGAAACAATAAATTCCCATATAAATGCCAAATTTGCACCTGTATTTCTTATCAAAAAATGTGTCCATTATGGAGAACACCTCTAGTGTTCTCCAAATTTTTTCCCATTGTTTGTAGGGTTTCCATCTGATGGACAAAATCTCACATAAAATAGAAAACCTCATTCAGAATTTAAAAATAAATAATCAATATCAAAACTAGGGTTTGATGGAACACATAAAATGGCAATTTTACACCTTTATTTTCTTATCCAACAAATGTCCATTATGGAGAACACCTGTAGTGTTCTCTAATTTTCACCATTGTTTGTAGGGTTTCCATCTGATGGACAAAATCTCACATAAAATAGAAAACCTCATTCGATATTAGAAAGGGAAATGATATCAGCAATATTTTGATATTTTCACAAACTAACATGTCTTTTAGTCTTTAAAGAGCGGTCAAAAGTTTATTACATTTCCCCAAAAGCTCTCACCAGCCAATTAAAGAAGAAAAGATAGCTGGGTTTGTGCAAATATCAAAATATGATTGTGCTGATAACATTTCCCAGTCGAAATAATCAATTGATTTGATGGAACACATACATGGGGCTGTGAATCTCAATTTCCAACCTACATGAAACTCATAAAAGGTATTGTTGCAACTTGGGCTGGGTTGAGTCTGGTTGAGGCAGACCCTAGCCCAACCTGAGGTACAATTAACTTCGCCCTAACCCTAACCCAATCGACCTCTAAATCTCTCAACCCTAACCCAATTTTCAAAATAAGGCTGGGTTGCTAGGTTGGCTTGGGGAAAAAAATTAGAGGCGACTGGTCAACCTAGTTGGTTGCAATCAACCCTAACCCAACCTTTGTTTCTCAACCTTGAGGTCGCAGATTCGATCCCAACTCTAAACCCAACCCAAGTTGCACACCTAGTAAAGGAACTGGATATGATATTACACTAAAACATTTTTTATTTTATTTTATTTTTTACCCGGGATTTATTTAGGAACCCAGGGCAGCACCTTAAATTTTATTAATATATAGAAAAATAATATAAAACATTGATTACTATAAGGTGAACTAAGCTAGAGATGGTCAATACAAAACCTTGATTACTGCAAGGTTACATCTCTTTCCAAAATTCACTTAAACACAGAACCCCGTTTCAGGCTAAGAAATGACATCCTAAGTCCTCACATCCAAACATATGAGGTGCCAATATCAATCACCAAAATACATACAACACTCAAAAGGATACCGGAAATGATATGTTATTACAAAACCTTGATTGCTACAGGGTGGATTATCTCCAAACCTTACATAAACACAAAATCAAATTTCAGACTACCTATATATAATTTACTATCAATAATCTAATCACATTTCTTTAAATTTCATTACAAAGAAACATGTGCACCTTTTTTTTAAAAAGCAAGGTGATACAACACAAAAAGGAAAAAACAAAACAAAAAAAAAAGTAACAGAAATCTTTCACCACCTTCTTCAACATAAACACTAAAACCCAAATGATTTATAACAAGATTAACAAGAGACGAGTCTCACCGGAGATGCAAGATGCGGCGGAGGTTATCAGTTGCCCCCGCATCGATTCCGATTACGATTCCTCCGGCTTCCGCATTGCAACAGGTTTTAGGTCTTAAAGAGAATTTTGGCAAAGGCAAGCTACTCGGATGAGGAGAGAGTGGAAAAATCGATCCAACGTCATGAAAATCTGAGATTTGAAGAGAAGAATTACTGATGGATTTCAGAAGCTTCGGAACTTCCTTAGGAAGATTGATCGGATCCGGTCCTAATCGGTTCGCCAACGAACTAATTGAGGGAGATGGAGGAGAATTTTTAATGAAAGGCTTTGATTTTTTAGGTGTAAGATTATAAGATTTGGTTTTTGTGATTTTATGGTTTTGAGAAGGAAAAGATGGGGGTTTTGGGAAAGGAAGAGGAAGAAGAGGTGGTTGGTGTGGAATAAAGGAGGAGGAGGAGGATGAGAATGATGAAAAACGAGGAGAAGATAGAGAAGGCGGGATTGTAAAAAGACCACCATGGATGGTGATGAGATTTTCAGATGGGAGTGAAATAGTAGTGTTTATGTTACCACCATTGTTACGTCTAGGGTTTCTGGTTTGATTGTAAGCAGAAATAGGTTTCTCTGATAAGAAAAGAGTTTCCATTTGGATAACTCGATCTAGAGCCTGAAAATCCAATCAAGGATCTGATCAGACAAGATAATGGAGCAAGAACAAGGTTTCTTTCTAGTCTGCCACCTTATATAGAAAAATGCAAATGCCTAGTCTTTTATTTCTTTATTATTAGGAAGATGAACTTTTCGCCCCTGCTGTAGGATAATGCACCCCTTTGCAACGTGAATTGTGGGCAGACTTTTTCTTGACGAGAAAATCACGATAGGGGGGCGCATTATCCTACAGAGGGGGCGAAAAAGAATCACTCTATTATTTTAACTTTTTTTTTCTAATATCTCTGCTTTATTGTGATTTTGCCGACCAAGTACACTGGCCTGCTCCAAACTTGCAAGACCAGCTACTGTGGGCGGCAACCGTCAATGCGATACCAACCGTAGGATTAAGAGACAAAAAGTAACCGTTAACGGAATATCCACCGTTGATTTCTTCATAGGGTTCCTCGAAAATAGACTGGTGGAAAAGGCCTTGGACCCATCTGAACCGTACACGTTTCACAATTAGGTGGGCCCCTAGGGAAAAGACACAAGTATTCTGTATTCGTTATGCACTTATGCCTAGTTCTGAAGGGCCTTTTTTCTGAAGAAGGAATGGATTTTTTTGTTAATGTGAGAGTTAAAATCAGGCTAGTTTTTTTTATGCATGTGTTTAGACACAACATTTGTGTCCCACCCGTGATCTGGACCGTCCATTTTTAGCAGTTTTGTCTTATTCAATGAATTCATCTGAGATGGCTGTTCTCTCCTCCAAAAGTGAGCCTTGAAATTGCTTTCCGCAAAATTGCGTAGCAAATCCCTATTAAGAAAGTCCCATCAGATTTTATGACAACCTTCTAACGGACTTTTGTTGAGTAGTTAGTGATGGGTCACACAAGTTGTCAAAATGATTTGGACCGTTCATCTGGTGGGGTCTGTTGTGGATTAGCCATAACTCAAAAACTCTTTTGGGACTTTCATGACTCTCAAATATGAACCTTTTTTTTTTTGCATGAGCTAATTAAACGAAAATCGTTTTAAATATCGCGTTGAGAATACTTTAAGGGCCTGTTTGGATGCCGAGAAGATTTTGATTTGGATTTCTACATTTGCAGCCATTTTTGTATTGTAATTTGGATCGGATCAAATTTTTGGATTTCTAATTCAACAGCTGACAGTGAAAAAAATCAGATTTCTAAGTTTGCTGTGGAAATAAGAAATTGGAAATCCACAGATCTGGGAGTTTCCTTCACCCTCTTTGCTCCTCAACCTCTCCCCTCCACTAGGAAGTACCCCCTTCCCTCTCCGTCTTCCTCTACATGAGCTGCCGGATCTATTCAATTTGTATTCAAAACTCAATTCCAAATCCAAATACAAAATGGGAGGTATCCAAACAGGCCCTAAGATATTTCCGATATATTGATACAGACATGAGGATTGATAGATGCAAGGGCGCCCTTGCATAAAGAGCCGGAAAAGGGGCCATGTTGATAACCTTTTAAAATGGGAAATGATATATCCACCCCTTTTCATCACATGGAACACCCCCTGTCAGTGTATCAATGACTAAAGAGGGGTTGTTGTACTTTTGTCAGAAGAATTCAATGGCCCTGATTGCCACAAACACTGACAGGGGGTGTTCCTGGTGATCAAAAGGGGCGGATATATCACTTCCCTTTAAAATTGGTTGAGAAAGTAAACTCAGTTGCACTTAATGACGTGGGTCCAATCGAGGCCCCTTGTATCATTCCCCGATAAACATTCATACCTCGCATTATGAAAGAGACGGGCAAAAAAAAATTGAGTTAAAAATAGAACCATAGAGTAAAAATATACGGTATTAACCTGTCTAGACATACCATATATAATAGAAAACGAAGAATCAGAAGTTATTTAAAAATTAAAACCATATAAATGTAAAGTTTCTTTTAACCAAAATATTTAGCTCCATTGCATCATCTTAACCCTTCGATTTGTGGAGGTTAAAATGCACTGTCCATTTTTACCTCCACAAATCGAAGGGTTAGGATGATCCTATATAGATGATTTTTTGGGCACACCCTATCTATGTCAGGGTCCATCAAATGAATGCTTTGGATCATCCAAACAACATGGGCCCACTGTATTTTTAACCTCCAATGTCCATTTTTAACGACCACAAATTGAAGGGTTAGGAGGATCCTATGGAGATGAGTTTTTGGGCACACCCTATCTATGTCAGGGCTCATCAAATGAATGCTTTGGATCATCCCAGCAATGTGGGCCCACTTCGTTTTTGGTCGGCGGACTAGAGAAGGTTGTCTAGTCAACCGACTAGAGACACTTTGCTTACTAGAGAAGGTTCTCTAGTCAACCGACTAGAGACACTTTGCTTAAATTGTAAGAGAAATTATATAATAACCAATGAGCAAAGTGTCTCTAGTCGGTTGACTAGAGAACCTTCTCTAGTCCGCCGACCAAAAACTCAGTGGGCCCACATTGTTTGGATGATCAATTAAATTTCTTGTAAATTTCTTGTAAATTTACAACCTTCTCTTGTAAATTTCTTTATCGCTATTAAATATAGACTAATGATATCGGCACTACCACGTTCTTATAATTGCAATAGGTTATCTTGTTGTTTATTTAAACAGCTGTCAAAGGTTTTTACATTTCCCAAAAAGCTGTGGCAAGCCAATTACAAACAAAAAGACAAGATGAGTTTGTGCAAATACTAAAACATGGTAGTGCTTATATCAGTATCCTAGATATATGACACAAGTAAATTTCTAAATAGCTATTGAATACCTTATAGACTTAAAATTCTTTAATTTGTAGCTATAAATATCTTTCCAACAAAAATCAACATCATTAAGGTCATGTGTTATTTATGTCGTAAGTTGCCCGTCATTGTGATGTAGAACATCTTGGAGAGCAATTTTTAAACGGCCATGACTTTTGGGGATTTGCTAGCGTCCATTGCATAAGGCTTTTGGCAGATGGGCTGTTGCATATGAGAGTAGCCACCTCATGGATGAAGACCAAATCTGCTGAAAGTGAGCCTGTGTAGCTGCGTTCACATGCAACAGCCCATCCGCGAAATGCCTTATGCGATGGACGCTCGCAAATCCCCAACTTTTGATATAGATATCAATTTGGGGGCTACAAATGCTCGTTAGAATCTGTTAGTCAATTCTCTTAGGCCACTAGACGATCACGAAAAAGGATGAGTAATTGGCCAATTTTTAAATTTTCAGTCAAATTTTTTATTTTTAGTAATTGTTTATTCTAGCCAATTGTATGGATTTAAAGTTTAGATTTCTTTAAGAGGTGATTTTTAATAAATTAATGTCGAGTGAAGAATTTTAAGTTAATTAGGGCTTTTTACCGTTCTTTGTAATATTATTATTTCGGACAGCCTATGTGTATGAGAATCTAGTGGGGGCCACATATAAGCTATATGTGAGAAAATGAAGTATATGCAGCTGCACAGATAAGCTATATGTGCATGGCTGCACATACCATAGTGGGGGCCACATTTTTTGGGAGAGCCAAAGCGTTCATTTGGAAGGCCCTTCCAAAGATAGGGTGTGTACCAAAAATCAGCCATATAGGATCATCCTAACCTAATCAAAGTTTGAAGGAAAAATGGACAGCCATTTTTTCCCTCCACAAGTGGCAGGGTTAGGATGATCCTAAAGGGCTGATTTTTGGTACACACCCTATCCATGGAAGGGTCTTCCAAATGAATGCTTTGGATCCCCCCAAAATGTGGCCCCCACTATGGTATGTGTTGCCATGCATGGATAACTTATCTGTACAGCTGCACATACTTCATTTCCTCTCTCTCTCTCTCTCTTTATATATATATATATATATATAACAAGCACGAATTCATTTTCTTGAATATAGTTTTAGTATTTCCTACATTCTCTGTGGATTCAAGTGTTCTTCTACACTTTCTTAACCCAAATGAAAAATAAATAATTAAAACTAGCCACAAGCAATTCCAATTTGGTGAATTTTTTATATACACATGAAAAAATGACTTTGATGCAGTAGAAAGCCAAATGATTTTGAATAGATATGGGTACATAAATAATTTTTTTTTTAAAAAAACAGTTTTGATTTGATATAGAGATAGCCCAAAAAACAAGAAAAGGGGCAATGGGTCATCATCCACATCATAATCCAATAATCCTTTTGAAATGCTTGCCTTTCTAGCCATCTATTACAAAAGGGATACCTCTCCTTTTCTTTTCTTGGCAACAACAAGTGGGAAGTGGAATTTCACCCTCTTTTCTTCCACGGGCTACCCCGTCTAGTGCATTTATTACTACTCTTTTTACACTGAAGGGGTGGCCTTGGAAGAAGGGGGCAAATACACATGACTTTGTTTTGCTGCGTGGAGCACCGACCATTTGATAAGCACGCGTCCCCATTGACATCTTTTCCAAATAGGAAGTAGTAAAATAATATCATTTCCCATATGTCAAAGTCATAAAGAAACACCTTTACAAATAAAGGAAGATTTGCTCGCCATATATAAATGAGCAACTATTTAGGGTGGCAATATCATTTCCATATATAAAATTAAAAAAATGCATGTTGTCATTATCATTAAAATATAGTCTATTTGTATTTTTTTTGCTTTTATTCATGGCCAAAAAAAACACGTGAGTAGTGTCATCCATGCACGTCATTTTATTTAGATAAGTTGCATTTGAGTTTCTCAAATAAGAGGAATTACACACAGGGGAAGTGATATATTCGACCCCTTTTCTTCCCCTGACAGTGGACACCCCTTAAAGTGTAAAAGAGTAGTCTCATAATGAGGGTGCCCAAAATCTGACTACACGTACTAGCTTGGGGAAGCCTGCACTCACAGGAAAAATGTCAGTAGGCCCGGAGTTGTGGTTCCAGGCGGCCACTTTGACACTCAAGTCGGAGATGGGAAACACAGACAAAAGGACGATGAGAAGGGTTGAGGGCCAGAACAAGTTAAAGCAAGATGGGGGAAAAGATTGGATCCTTTTGCATGAGTGTGTGGATGCACTTTTATAGGGGATCGAGGAGGCCCACGATGTCCACAACGCCAGTCGTGTCCTTAATTTTGCCCACGTGGGGTGGAGTGGGCGGTAGTTACAATCGTGGGGGCATGAATCCCTGAATTCCCAAACGGAGATGGGGGATGGCGGTCTTGGTGAGAACCTTTGGATTCTTTCTCTGATGTGTGAGGCGTGTTTATTGTAACGGTCACCCGGATTCCTTGATTAGTCGTGGGTTTTTCGGGGTGTGTCTTATTTTCCTGAGAGTCGGTACCGATGTCTGGGAGAACAACTTTGGTGAGACATGTGGCACGGATCTGGCGGGAGAGTTGGGTCAGTATCGATGGTTCCTTCGCTGGGGCCTGTATTGAGTGTATTTTGTATTTGGAGTAAGTATTAGGTTCGGTACTGTATATACCGATTTTACCCCCAACATACTGCCCCTACTTCCTTGTGCCATTATACGGGTTGAGGAAGTAGTCATGCTTTTAGGAGGTTTTTCGGTACAGATACAATGTAGTGGTCGCTCGGCTGAAGGGGAGATGAGATGCTTTGGTGGGAATCTAAAGTTTTAGTGTGAAGTTTGAACATCGTGTCCCTTGGGAGTTTGAATCGGCTACTTTCAATGGGATTGCGCATAATGGGGTGCGATTTTCATGGTGCTCCCCGTGATGACACGTGTTAAAAAATTGGCGGGACTCTTAAATGTCCCGCCTAGATTTCCCGCCCCCATTCTTGCTATTTAAGGAGGGAGGGGGAATCATTTCAAGCTACCATTCTCACCATTTCTTTCTCCCTTTGCCTTCTTCCTCTCTGCAATTTTTTCTCACTCACCATGTCGCAAGAGAATCAGCCGGCGAAAATTGCTCCGGTGGTGGAGTTGAACTCCCTATCGGAAGGAGAAGGGGAGCATCACGAGTTCATCGGAGAATTGGTGGCTAAACGGACACGGAGATCTGTGAAAGGGAAAGAAGTGGTGGTGGAAGGATCCGTTTCGCCAGCGGTGGATCCTCCGGTGGTGGTTCTGGTGACGGCTCTTTCGGTGATCGGAAAAAGTGGAGAGGGGCGCGGATTGAGAAAAGAAAAGAAGAGGAAGGCTGAATCTGAGGATCATTCAGATTCTTCGGATCCCGGGACCGGCATGTCTTTCGATAGAATCGTCGGTTATGCCACAAACTACAAGCGTTCTCTGAAGCGTGCGAAAAAGAGGGGCTATGATGTGGCAGGCCAACTTCTTCTGCTAAGGGCGGAGATTTGTTATCTTCGGGGGAAGATCGAGGGATTGGAGAAAGAGAACGGGCCCTGAAGGTCCAACTCCAAGAATTCTCTGAAGGAGTTGCGAAGGTTGGTGACGAGACTGGTTCAAGTTCTTCTAATTAAAACTTGAAGAAGACTGGTTCAAGTTATCCTTTCCATGTGTAATCAAAAGTTCTAAAACATGAGATTTTGGAAACGTTTTTCCTTTACAAACTTTTCCCAAAAAAAAAAAAAAACCTTCAAACCAAATAGGGCATTTATCCATATTGGTTCCTAAATACACCTATTGCGCGTATGTTACCTGCCCAATTGGAGGAAATAAAGTTGTTTAGATTTTATTGCTTTTAGGATTTGCTTTGTTAGTAGTTTGTTATGGCTAGGATTCATAGGGATAGGGGTTAACTAGATTAGGGGATTTTCTATAAATAACATGTATTCAATTTTTATTAAGGGAGAACGTATAAATTTATTCTAGAAAGTTGTGTCTTGCGCACAAAGGAGAACAACCCTTCCCTCAAAGTGGGTGAAGAGGCCAATCTTCCCTCTAAGAAGATCAACTCAGTTACGATCCGATTCAAAAGGTCATAACAAAGTGGGATCAGAGCCGTCAATCCTGCACCATGGGTTGTGAGATTTGGGATTCAATGCGTGATGATTTTTGCAAGATTTTTCAGAATTTATGGAAGAACAACGGTGACTTTTGGAAGGCCTGAACAAAATCAGCATGGTGATCAAGGAAATGCGACAAGAAAGAAAGCTAAATTTGAAAAATGCGCAAATTCATGCCGGCGAAGATGATTTAGTTGAGCGCCATGCCAAGGCTCGTCTTGATTTTGTTGACCCATTCAATCATTAATCCATCGCTTCGATGCGCCGCAAAAAAAAGCATATTTCTTTTCCACCTTGATCACAAGAGATTTTGAAGGTGGAGTACTTCAAAGGATCACGGCCGTTGTTTTTTAAGCTAGAAGTCCAATGTGAGATGTGTTACTCAACAAAATCAAAATCATGCCCAATACGATTTGGGACCTGAGCGGAATAATTATTTCGCCAATAATCCAACCTTGGGGACAAGGTTGATTTCAAGGGGGATGAATGTTGTGTGTCCACTTGGAGGAAATAAAGTTGTTTAGATTGATTTGCTTTGTTAGTAGTTTGTTATGGCTATGATTCTTAGGGCTAAGGGCCGATTACATTAGGGGATCTTCTATAAATAACATGTACTCAGTTTTTATTAACGGAGAACGTAGAAATTTATTTCAGAAAATAGTGTCTTGAGCACAAAGGAGGAGGAAGAGGCCAATCTTCCCTCTAAGAAGATCAACTCCGCTACGCTCGGAGTCAAGGTCGTAACAACCTATACCAAATTTCTTTACTCATAATAATGAGTATAGATCCAAGGGGAAAACAGGGTTAGACTCCTTTGCTCTGATAAGAAATAATATGCCACCTTATTGCTCCATGGCTATGCAAGAGGGCACAAGAAAAAATAAACAAAATGTTGTTGATCCCCTCTCTCCCTCCCTCCCCCAGACACAGAAAAATTCTAACTTATTTATACCATTTTTCTTGAGGTAATCAATCCACTATTTCTTGTCTTTTATTTTTTTTTTTACAAGTGGCTATTTCTTGTCTCATTTATTTATTTATTTTGGTTTTTTGGTCAGGAATCACGTCTAAACCGATGATCTCGATACTGAGACAGAAAATAGTCTAATTGAGCTACTAGCCCAACCCTTGTGATATTTGTCTCTTTTTAGAAGCCAAGGAAAAACAATCCAAAAATGTTTAGATGGGTTTTATTATAAATTTCCATTAATTAGGGAGAATAATTCTCAATCTATGTAAAGATTCAGTTAGAAGTAGGGATCAAAAGCAAATAAAAGCATTTCATCAACAGAAACAAATGATGAAAATGCGGTGCTGCTTTAACTTTGAAAACAAAAAAAAGTTCATCATACAACTAAAGATGCCCTCTAGGAAACAGTGGATTCCAACTTTCTTAAGCAACAAGGGAATCAAAGCTTTTGTAAGAATTAAAGTATCCATGGGAATGGCAACATGAGTGTTACAGGGATGCAAAGCAAGGATCGTGTGCCTGTAAAAGTGTGTTGATTTTGGACAACTTAGCAAAAAGAAAAGGCTCTTGCTTTTACAACTTCTGGATACGTAACTTGGGTGGCCGTGACAAGCTCTAAGATATTTTGAAGCTTTTAAATTTAAATGCCAGTATATGGGAAATGTGTTGGGGTTCCACTCAAAAGCAATTATCCCACTTCAGACAAGTGAATGGATGTGGATGGGTTTATATGGATTTTGGCACCCTCCCCTTAACGGCTAGCTTTTAAGGGTGATTTCTACTCGGGTCCCAACAAGTGGTTATAAGCACAACCATGTTTTAATAGTTCCACGTGGATGGGGAGATTGTTGGGTGTTCCACAGAAAAGCAATTATCCCACATCAGACAAGTGGATGGGTTTATATGGACTTGGGCACCCTTCCCTTAAAGGCTAGCTTTTAAGGGTGAGTTCTACCCGGATCCACCATAATGATATAAGCACAACCATGTTTTAATAGTTGCACGGTCCCAGCTTGTCTTTTCTTTTTTATATAATTGGCTTGTGAGAGCTTTTTGGGAACTGTAATAAACTTTTAACAACTCTTTAAATACTAAAAGACAAGATGCTTTAGGGGAGACATCAAAACATCCTAGTGCTGATATCATTTCCCTAGAGCTATTGAGTACCTTATAAATGTAAACTTATTTATATCTAGGGAAAATGATATATGCGCCAAGTGTTTCAATAAACATGCACTCCACTTGTTTGTCGTGTAGTATTTAAAAGCTTTAAAGAGCTTTTGAGAACCGTAATATCCTCTGAAATCCCTTTAGATACTACACGACAAACAAGTGGAGCGCTTGTTTATTGAAACACCTTGGCGCAGATATCATTTCCCTATATCTAATAGATATCTTATAAATGTAAATATCTCTAGGGTTTTACAAATATCTTATAAACTAGCAAGTATGGTGCATGGATTAGGGTAGAGATGGCGGCCCACCCAATGCATGAATTTGGAAGAGATGGTGGGCCGCACCCCATCAAAACATGAGGTGTAAAATGGTAGTCCCCGCGGTAGAAAAACATGGTGTAAAGCAATGGGCCCATCCTATCAATAGCATGAGGTGTAAAATGGTGGGCCCCACCCTATGCATGGGTTTGGGTGGAAATGGTTGGCAAACTTCTTATTATATGAAAGGCGCGGTTTGAAAGTGGGTATACCAAAACTGCCGCTTCAATATTAATTAAATTGGTTTTTCATTTTTGCAAAAAAATAAAAAACCACCTAGATTTGAGGGAGGAAGGGAAGGGCTGCCACCTCAGTGCAAACAGTGAAACAGCCCTTCCCCCTTTAGATATATAGACTAGACTTTGAGATTTGAGATTTGTGATTTGTGATTTGTGAGATAAGAGAGAGGTTGACTTCTCATCCATCTTTGAGATAATTCGATTAATTGTTAACTAGAGTTATAGTTATTTCTCCATTTCTCCCATGTTTCCTGTTGGTTGAATGCATGATTGACGATTTCGTGCATGATTCGAGCTTTTGAATGCATGATTGACGATTTCGTGCATGATTCGAGCTCTAAGCCCTATTACTTGAGGTGATCGAAGATCAAGATTCATCTTTCCTGCAAAAATTCACAAAAAGAAAAAAAATATCTCAAATTAGCAAGTTTCTTTGCATATCTCTATTTCCATTTCATGTTTTATAAAAATCTATCTGCTAGATCTTGGAATTTGTCGTTAGATTTTTCACAGATCTGATCCAAATACGAAGAAATACAGCTAAATCTGGATATTTTGGCACATCTGAAATTCGTTTCAAAGATTGAGATATGCTTCCGTAATGTACGTACTTAGATCTTGGACCCACCATTCTAGGCATGGTTATAAATTGTTGGGCCCCACCCCATCATAGCATCATGCGTAAAATAGTTGTTCACACCATAATGTTGAGTTGCATGAGTGAAAAAATAGAAAATGATATAGAGAAAACGGTTCCTACACATGTGTAGAGAGTTCTCTACACACTAGCTTAAAATACAGTGGGGGCCCACATTGTTTGCGTGATCCAAGCCATCCATTTTAAAGGCCCTCACATAGATAGGGTGTCTACAAAAAATCAGATCCATTGGATCATCCCAAACCTACGATTTGTGGAGGTAAAATGGATGTCTTTAAATCTTCACAAATTAGTCCATTTTTTGTCTCCACAGTTCGAATGGTTAGGATGATCCTATGGATCTGATTTTTTGTGGACACCCTATCTATGTGAGGGCCTTAAAAATGAATGATTTGGATCACCCAAATAATGTGGCCACCACTGTATTTTAAGCTAGTGTGTAGATAACTTATCTACACATGTGTGTAGGAACCGTTCTCTCTCATATATATATATATATATGAGTTAAGTGAAGCTACACATACGTGTAGCTAACTTAGCTACACCGACGGCTTAAAATACAGTGGGCCCACATTGTTTGGGTGATCCAAACCATTCATTTGATAGGCCCTCACATTGATAGGGTGTGCCCAAAAAATTAGCTCCATTGGATGATCCGAACCCTTAAAATTGTGAAGGTAAAAATGGACAGATTTGTGAAGGTTTTTACACGTCCTTTTTTGCCTCAACAAATCGTAGGGTTGGGATGATCCTATGGAGCTGATTTTTTGGGCACACCCTATCTATGTGAGGGCCCATCAAATGAAAGGTTTGCATCACCGAAACAATGCGGGGCCCACTATTTTTTAAGGCGTTAGTGTAGTTAAGTTAGCTACACGTATGTAGCTACACTTTTCTCTTTCTCTCTCTCTCTCTCTCTCTCTCTCTATATATATATATATATATATATATATATATATATATATATATATATATATATATATACATGAGGAAAGTGTTTCTAGTCGGCCGACTAGAGATCAGTCTCTAGTCCGCCAACCAAAAACACATGGGTCCCACATTTTTTGTGGTGATCTAAAGCATTCATTTGATAAGCCTCATCATAGATAGAGTGTCCACAAAAAATCATCTTCATAGGATCATCTTAATCCTTCGATTTGTGGAGTTAAAAAATGGACAGATTTGTGGCGGTTTATAGCCGTCCATTTTAAGCTCCACAAATCATAGGGTTGGGATGATCCTATGTAGCTAATTTTTTGTGGACATCGTCTCTATGTCAAGGCCCATCAAATGAATGCTTTGCATCACCCAAAAAATGTGGGACCCATGTGTTTTTGGTCGGCGGTCTAGAAAATGATCTCTAGTCGACCGACTAGAAACACTTTCCTATATATATATATATATATATAT
Source organism: Tasmannia lanceolata (assembly GCF_043159265.1). NCBI lineage: Eukaryota > Viridiplantae > Streptophyta > Magnoliopsida > Canellales > Winteraceae > Tasmannia > Tasmannia lanceolata. The sequence continues at coordinate 16,730,617 of NW_027518688.1, read as the reverse complement.
ATATATATATATATATATGTGTGTGTGTGTGTGTGTGTGTGTGTGTGTGTGTGTGAGGAAATGGTTTGTGTGCAGCTGCACAGATAAGCTATCTATGCATGGCTGCACAAACCATGGGGGGCCACATTTTTTGGGGGATCCAAAGCATTCATTTGGAAGGCCCTTCCATGGATAGGGTGTGTACCAAAAATTAGCCCTTTAGGATCATCCTAACCCAGCCATTTGTGGAGGGAAAAATGGGCCCTTTGATAGGGTATGTACCAAAAATTAGCCCTTGAGGATCATCCTAACCCAGCCATTTGTGGAGGGAAAAAATGGGCAGAAACAGTGTCTGTCCATTTTCCCCTCCAACTTTGATTAGGTTAGGATGATCCTATAGGGCTGATATTTGGTACACACACTATCCACGAAAGGGCCTTCCAAATGAATGTTTTGGATATCCCAAAAAATGTGGCCCCCACTATGGTTTGTGCAGCCATGCACAGATAGCTTTTCTGTGCAGCTGCACACAAACCATTTCTTCTATATATATGAGAAAACGGTTTCTACACACATGTGTAGATAAGTTATCTACACACTAGCTTAAAATACAGTGGAGGGCATATTGTTTGGGTGATCCAAACCATTCATTTGTTTGGCCCTCACATAGATAGGGTGTCCACAAAAAATCAGCTCCATAGGATCATCCCAACCCTACGATTTTTGGAGGTAAAATGGACGTGTATAAACCTCCACAAATCTGTTCATTTTTTGCCTCCACGGTTCAAAGAGTTAGGATGATCCTATGGAGCTGATTTTTTGTGGACACCCTATCTATGTGAGGGCCAATCAAATGAATGGTTTGGATCACCCAAACAATGTGGCCCCCACTGTATTTTAAGTTAGTGTGTAGATAACTTATCTACACTAGTGTGTAGAAACCGTTCTCTCTCTCTCTCTCTCTCTATATATATATATATCTATATACATTATAGCAGAAGAGAAATTAGAGAATTTTTTTGAATTATTTTAAAAATCTGTGGATTTAACACGTCAGTGTGCAAGGTATTTACGGTTTTTTGCCCTCCCACATATCTGCTCTATATACATTATAGCAGAAGAGAAATTAGAGAATTTTTTTGAATTATTTTAAAAATCTGTGGATTTAACACGTCAGTGTGCAAGGTATTTACGGTTTTTTGCCCTCCCACATATCTGCATGTACTAGCTGTGGGAGGGTAAAAACGACATTTTCCCCAAATATCTTCTCCCTTTCCAAAATGTCATTCGTCATTTCAAGGAAACGTTTATCCCATACAATATTTTCCGTCCAAAATAGCCTTCGTCTTTTCCCGCCAGACAGGAAAAGTTTTTCCAGGAAAGTAATCCCCTCTCAAAAGTCAACAATTGTGGCTGCTTTTTTAATGCACAAGTACGAAACTGGGGTATTAATTAGATCATATTACGGATTGGGACGCTTTTCAAAATATTGATCAAATCTAATTATTTTAAATACGGATTGTGGGCACCTATCAAACTATCAACGAAAACATGTAATCCCACAACTTTAAACCAATGCAGCATGGGGTGGCCTGCAGGTCCACCCATGCATAGCATGGCCCTACCATTTTACATGGGCTTCTTTAGTGGATAGGACCCACCTTTTGCATATCATTTTTTTTACTTTGCACCTCACCACTTTAAACCCATGCATAGCACGGGTGACCCGGGGCCCAACCATACATGGCATCGGCCTACCATTTTACATGGGCTTCTATATTGGATAGGGGCCACCTTTTCCGCATCATGTGAATTACACATCACTTTTTTGACTTTTTTTAACAAAGGCACCCAATCAACCCTCTCCTTTATGCTTTTTAATTAAAAATCGATAGGGTGATCTTAACCATCCGATTTAAGAGGAATAACATATTATGGAAACCTCTATAGATTGGAGGGCTAGGATATGCCTATGGAAATGACCCTCTCCTTTATGCTTTTTAATTAAAAATCGATAGGGTGATCTTAACCATCCGATTTAAGAGGAATAACATATTATGGAAACCTCTATAGATTGGAGGGCTAGGATATGCCTATGGAAATGATTTTTGGGGCACAACCTATTTAAGTTGTGTTCCATCATATGGACGGTTTGGATCAATCGATGATGTTGTCCGTATAGTTTATTGTCGACCCGTGCATCGCACGGGGTTTTTTACTAGTATATATATATATATATATATATATATATATATATATATATATATATATATATATACACACACACACACACACGAGCCGACAAAGAACCGTACGGACCACATCATAGGTTGATCCAAACCGTCCATGTGATGGAACATAACATAAATATGTTGTGCCCCAAAAATCATTTCCATAGGCTAATCCTAGCCCTCCAATCTATAGAGGTTTCCATAATATGTTGTTCCTCTTAAATCGGATGGTTAAGATCACCCTATAGATTATTTATTGAAAAAGCATAAAGGAGGGGTGCTTTATAGGTTGATCCAAACCATCCATGTGATGGAATACAACATCAATCAGTTGTACCCGAAAAATCATTTCCATGGGCTGATCCTAGCCCTCCAATCGATATAGGCTGGTCTTAGCCCTCCAATCTATAGAGGTTTCTATAATTGTTGTTCCTCTTCAGGTGCCCGGAATCCGTCAATATTTTGCAAGTGTCCTGCATGAGTAATATAAAGTAGTTCTTTCGTCATTGTCATATGTCTTTACCTCTTGTTGGTAGTTTTTTTCCGTAATTGTTATAGACAGGTACCCGTGTCGGTACTTTTCGTATGTAGATTACGATTTTACCTCACATAAATAGTATGTACAGATATCTGGGGAGGGCAAAAAAGGTAAAAATCATCCACACTGATGTGTTAAATGGACAATAATTCTCCCTTTTCTCTTCTGCTATATATATATATATATCTTATTTCGGATCATTGGAGCTCCATCACCGTATGGACTAAACCCTTTCTAACTACAAAAATCACTCCCTTTCCCTCTAAGTTCCTCTTCTTCTCTTATGAAAACAAACCCCTCTTATGGCTTCATTCAAACCACCACGAGGGTGAGATTTTTGAGGTACTTGTATGTTTTGGCTTATTTCTACAAAGATGATAGGTATTACCATATGTCTGGTGTCTTTTGGGTTTTTTAAGATTTTTTTGGTACTTCTACTCTATCTTTTGTCTTATTTCTTCAACTCGGATAAAACCGAAGAAAAATAAGAAGTTTGATTTTGCAATGCAGAGAGGGTTTGAGAAGATGCTGTACGTGGAGATTTTTACTGGGCGGAAACCATTTGAAGGTAATGGGGTTTGTAAAGGAAGAAATAGAGTCCGGATCTTTTTTGTATGCTAGTTTTTTTGGGAAGGAAATGATTTTTCTTTTAACGGTAAAGAAATGATTTTCATAGTCTTACTTTTTTGTGTTTTTCCCTGTTTTCTGATGAAGTTAGCATTTTAAAATCAATGAAAAACTTGAGAGTGAATGATGGGGTCCAAAATCTGCAACCAATCGGCTGTTGACACGTGGCCCTCACAGGGACCACTGCAAAGCCAACACCAGTCCCTGCTAGGTATGACGCCTGGACCAATCGGGGACTTCCACCTGTCCCTCTTAGGGATGACACCTGGTCCACACAGGGGCTACCACCTGTCCTGGTAGGTGGCTCAGGATCACTATAAATAGCCTTCACTTGCTCAAAGGTGGGGGTGAACAAAAATCACCACTCAAGGCACTTAACTGGTCCTCTGCTGTTCGGACTTATGACCCCTGCTCATACTGACTTGAGTGTCGAAGGGTCCGTCCGGAGCAACCGCCCCGGTTCGGCCTTCTGACCTTATGTGTCTTGTGCAGGACAGGAAAGCGCCTTGCTCGACAAGCTGTGGCGTGCCAGATCAGCCCTTCCGGCCCTACCATAACCTGTTACCAATTTTAGACCTAACAGATTTGGCGCCATCCGTGGGACCCCGCAACAAAAAGCCGTTCAAAATCTCACTCAGACAAAAATGGTAGGACGGATTGGCGCAGAGAGCACACGCCCCCGGACCGGAATCAGATTCGTCATTTCACAAGACGAGACAACAGCCTCCGAGACAGGCATGTGCGTCCTGAGTCTAAGTGTTTGCAGTGCTTGCAGACTTAGACCTCAGCAGCGGTGCAGAGGTTCACTCCGGCCGGTCCGCAACGGCTTGGAGGTCAGTTCCAGCCAAGGGCCCCCCGAGTGTAGAACCTGTTTGCAGCGCAGACTCAGCAGCGGTGCAGAGGTTCACTCCGGCCGGTCCGCAATGGCTTGGAGGTCAGTTCCAGCGAAGGGCCCCCCGAGTGTAGAACCTGTTTGCAGCGCAGACTCAGTAGCGGTGCAGAGGTTCACTCCGGCCGGTCCACAATGGTTTGGAGGTCAGTTCCTGCCAAGGGCCCCCCGAGTGTAGAACCTGTTTGCAGCGCAGACTCGGCAGCGGTACAGAGGTTCACTCCGGCCGGTCCACAATGGTTTGGAGGTCAGTTCCAGCCAAGGGCCCCCCGAGTGTAGAACCTGTTGGCAGCGCAGACTCAGCAGCGGTGCAGAGGTTCACTCCGGCCGGTCCACAATGGTTTGGAGGTCAGTTCCAGCCAAGGGCCCCCCGAGTGTAGAACCTGTTTGCAGCGCAGACTCAGCAGCGGTGCAGATGTTCACTCCGGCCGGCCCACAATGGTTTGGAGGTCAGTTCCAGCCAAGGGCCCCCCGAGTGTAGAACCTGTTTGCAGCGCAGACTCAGCAGCGGTGCAGAGGTTCACTCCTGCCGGTCCGCAATGGCTTGGAGGTCAGTTCCAGCCAAGGGCCCCCCGAGTGTAAAACCTGTTTGCAGCGCAGACTCAGCAGCGGTGCAGAGGTTCACTCCGGCCGGTCCACAATGGTTTGGAGGTCAGTTCCAGCTAAGGGCCCCCCGAGTGTAGAACCTGTTTGCAGCGCAGACTCAGCAGCGGTGCAGAGGTTCACTCCGGCCGATCCACAATGGTTTGGAGGTCAGTTCCAGCCAAGGGCCCCCCCGAGTGTAGAACCTGTTTGCAGCGCAGACTCAGCAGCGGTGCAGAGGTTCACTCCGGCCGGTCCGCAATGGCTTGGAGGTCAGTTCCAGCCAAGGGCCCCCCGAGTGTAGAACCTGTTTGCAGCGCAGACTCAGCAGCGGTGCAAAGGTTCACTCCGGCCGGTCCACAATGGTTTGGAGGTCAGTTCCAGCCAAGGGCCCCCCGAGTGTAGAACCTGTTTGCAGCGCAGACTCAGCAGCGGTGCAGAGGTTCACTCTGGCCGGTCCACAATGGTTTGGAGGTCAGTTCCAGCCACGGGCCCCCCGAGTGTAGAACCTGTCTGCAGACTTAGACCTCTGCAGCCCAGCGGTGGTACACTCCGGCGCGTCCAATTTGTGTGGAGATCAGTTCCAACCGTGGACCTGCCCTAGTGGAAAACCACCTCAAAGATTCTAAGTGTTTGCAGACTTAGCTCTCAGTCTAAGTGTTTGCAGACTTAGACCTCCTCAGCTCAGCTCTAAGTGTTTGCAGTATTTGCAGACTTAGACCTCTGCAGCTCAGCGGTGGTACACTCCGGCACGTCCGCAATGGTGTGGAGATCAGTTCCAACCAAGGACCCGCCCCAGTGGAAACCCACCTTGAAGATTCTAAGTGTTTGCAGACTTAGCTCTCAGCCTAAGTGTTTGCAGACTTAGAGAGCGGCAGTGGTGCACTCCGGCACGTCCAATTTGGTGTGGAGATCAGTTCCCACCATGGACCCGCCCTAGTGGAAAACCACCTCAAAGACCTGCCCGTCCTGGCCGTCCACAGCCTAAGCCGGACAGGATATGGCGCAATCGCTAGACGCCAAAAGACTCTAAGTGTTTGCAGACTTAGCTCTCAGCCTAAGTGTTTGCAGACTTAGAGAGCGGCAGTGGTGCACTCCGGCACGTCCAATTTGGTGTGGAGATCAGTTCCCACCATGGACCCGCCCTAGTGGAAAACCACCTCAAAGACCTGCCCGGCCTAGCCGTCCACAGCCTAAGCCGGACAGGATATCGCGCAATCGCTAGGCGCCAAAAGACTCTAAGTGTTTGCAGACTTAGCTCTCAGCCTAAGTGTTTGCAGACTTAGAGAGCGGCAGTGGTGCACTCCGGCGCGTCCAATTTGGTGTGGAGATCAGTTCCAACCGTGGACCTGCCCTAGTGGAAAACCACCTCAAAGACTCTAAGTGTTTGCAGACTTAGCTCTCAGCGTAAGTGTTTGCAGACTTAGAGAGCGGCAGTGGTGCACTCCGGCACGTCCAATTTGGTGTGGAGATCAGTTCCCACCATGGACCCGCCCTAGTGGAAAACCACCTCAAAGACCTGCCCGGCCTGGCCGTCCACAGCCTAAGCCGGACAGGATATGGCGCAATCGCTAGACGCCAAAAGACCTGCCCGGCCTGGCCGTCCACAGCCTAAGCCGGACAGGATATGGCGCAATCGCTAGACGCCAAAAGACTCTAAGTGTTTGCAGACTTAGCTCTCAGCCTAAGTGTTTGCAGACTTAGAGAGCGGCAGTGGTGCACTCTGGCACATCCAATTTGGTGTGGAGATCAGTTCCCACCATGGACCCGCCCTAGTGGAAAACCACCTCAAAGACTTGCCCGGCCTAGCCGTCCACAACCTAAGCCGAACAGGATATGGCGCAATCGCTAGGCGCCAAAAGACTCTAAGTCTTTGCAGACTTAGCTCTCATCCTAAGTGTTTGCAGACTTAGAGAGCGGCGGTGGTGCACTCCGGCGCGTCCAATTTGGTGTGGAGATCAGTTCCAACCGTGGACCTGCCCTAGTGGAAAACCACCTCAAAGACTCTAAGTGTTTGCAGACTTAGCTCTCAGCCTAAGTGTTTACAGACTTAGAGAGCGGCAGTGGTGCACTCCGGCACGTCCAATTTGGTGTGGAGATCAATTCCCACCATGGACCCACCCTAGTGGAAAACCACCTCAAAGACCTGCCCGGCCTGGCCGTCCACAGCCTAAGCCGGACAGGATATGGCGCAATCGCTAGACGCCAAAAGACCTGCCCGGCCTGGCCGTCCACAGCCTAAGCCGGACAGGATATGGCGCAATCGCTAGACGCCAAAAGACTTTAAGTGTTTGCAGACTTAGCTCTCAGCCTAAGTGTTTGCAGACTTAGAGAGCGGCAGTGGTGCACTCCGGTGCGTCCAATTTGGTGTGGAGATCAGTTCCAACCATGGACCCGCCCTAGTGGAAAACCACCTAGAAGACCTGCCCGGCCTGGCCGTCCACAGCCTTAGCCGGACAGGATATGGCGCAATTGCTAGACGCCAAAAGACTCTAAGTGTTTGCAGACTTAGCTCTCAGCCTAAGTGTTTGCAGACTTAGAGGGCAGGAGTGGTTCACTCCGACTCGTCCTAATTGGCTTACAGACCAGTTCGGCCAATGACTTCCGGACAACCACTCCGGCTCGGCAGAAAGACAAGGCAGCCGTACAGACAGTTGGACAAAATTGAATTTGTATTCATATTACAAAACTGCTCTTTTCGCCGAGCTGGCTTACAAAGAATGAGCCTCATGGGCCATTACAAAAGTACACAACCAAAATTAAAGATAGGAGCAAGAGGGCTGCCACTCAGGCCTCCTCGTAGACCACCTCGTCGGTGACTGCCTCTGAAGTAGGGGCTGCAACCTGGCCGGCCTCAGTGGTTGGGGCGGTGACCTCGGAAGCCAGAACGACTCCCTGTTCCACCTCGATGGGTTGGGAGGAGTCCGGTTCGTCTTCCTCCTCGTCCTCCTCCTCCTCCGGAAGTGCATACGGGACGACCAGTCCGTCCAGGGAAATGTCGGGGTAAGTCTTCTTCACCTGTTCGGAGCAGAAAAGGAACCCCGCCTTATAGGCCTGGAGGCCCAGGTTGAAGAACTGTGTGTCCTTCATCTTCTCAGTTTCCTTCACGGCCTCCCTCACTGCCGCTTTCACGGCCGCCTTGATAGCCGCCTTCTCCCTCTGACCGGCTCTCTCCTGCGCATTTACGAGATCCTGCACGGCCTGGTTTTTGACCCTCTGCAGCTCGTCCTTCAAGCTGTTGCATTCGGCCTCTTTGATCTGGACGGCTTCGGTAAGCCCGTCCTTGTCCTTTTGGAGCTGGCTCTTCTCGGACTCTATCTGTGTGAGCGTCTCAGAGAAGAGATAACGCTTCTTGGCCATGTCCCTTGAGTAGACCTGGAGTTGATAGAGGGCGGAGGTGATTGCCGCTTCGCAGGTCTCCGGCACCTCCTTCTCAACGTCACGCCGGTCGCGTGGGAGGACGCCCTGGTACACCAATTCCGTGGCCACCCGGCTATCCCCCAGGCCGGTGTCCATTTTCTGCACCGCCCAATTCGGGCGGAAGACGTTGTCGCCTCTCGCCGCCGTGGCGGCAGGGATGCCCAGGACCGGCCCGCTGTGTTGGGGCTCTGTCAACCCTGGAGACCTGGAGCTCTGTCCGGCGAGATTTGTCCAGCTCGACTTGACGGAAAGCTTATGCGTCGCCCGGCTGCTTTTAAGTGGCTCAGCCAGTGCGGCCATTGCCGGAGTTGACTCCGGCACCTTTCTTTTCTTGCCCTTGGTTTGGGGCTGCTCCTGCGTTGGGGACGCTTGGGAGGTCTGCCTGATCTTGTCCAGCATGGACATCTGCTTCACCATTTCTGAACGCGAGAACAGAACACAGTTAGAACTATAAAACAAAGGAGGAACAGTTCAAAAAATAAAAGCTGGCCTAAAGAGTCTACGTACGTGCCGGCGTCGCACGGCTGATCCCGAGCGTTACCAGGACGGCCTCCTCGGAGAACTCCGAGCAGTTTATTCGACCACGCTTCAGCTCTTCCTTGATCAGAGCGAAGGTCATGTGGTCGTAACCCTCAAGGGCTGGCTTCTTACTAAGGTTCTGGGTGTCTGGCGTTCTCCATTCCAACGAGAACGGCCAGTGGGAGCCCGGCTCGGTGTCCCTAGCATAGAAAAACCTGTTCTTCCATGTGTGAATGGAAGTAGGTATGCCAGTGATCATTTTCACTTCGGGCCGTTGGCTGATGTAGATCCAGCCGCCGTCCTTGTGCCTCTTCAGGTGCGCACACATCCTGAAGACGGGCATGGTGGGGTTCCTACGGAGACGAACTCCCAAAAGATAAAGGAAGCTGACCAGCGTCCTCCAAGAGTTCGGCACGACCTGCGTAACCGCCAGCCCGTAGTACCTCAGCACATCGACAAAAAACGGATGGAAGGGAAGCCTGAGCCCGGCCCGGAGGGCTTCTTCGTATAGGCAGAGATCTGCACTATCGTTGCTGGCCCGGTCCCCTTCAACGGCCGCCCTCAAAGTGTACCGATCAGGGATACAGTATTTGTCCCTGACGGCCTGAAGTTTGCCCGGCCCTAGACAGTTCACCTTGCGCAGGGCCCCGATGTTGTACTGCGGATTGGCCTCCATCCGTGCCTCCGCTGTCACCTCGACGGGCGCGCGTGGCAGGCGAGGAACTACCGCCTCAACGTCTTCTTCGTCGCCGCTGGTTTCTACCCGGTGCGGTCCGTCCCCACGGACCGGGATTGTGTCTAAGTCCACAATTACTTCCTCCCCGCTCTCCTCGTCTACAATTATTATCTCCTCGTCACCGGCCTCCGTAGGAGAGGCCGGCCTCGTCCTCTCCGACGCCCCGGACCCCGTACTACTGGTCGAACCGGACTCCTGTGATCCAGAGTCCGACTCCGAACTAGTGCTAGACATTAAAAGGGGAGAAAAGAAAAGGTAAAAGAAAGTATCGAACTGAAGTGTTGACCGAAGATCTCCGGGCTCACCGATCCGAAGCGGGCAGAAATTTGAATAGCCGAGCAGAGGAGGAGGAGAGTAAAATGTGAAAGTGAAAAATGAGGAGTAAAACTCCGGTATATATAGGTTGGGAAGAGCGGGAATAATCCCGCCCTTTTCCCACCAGCCGGAGTGCGCCACGTCACCTACCGCATTAAATGCGCCGTCCGCATTAAATGCGGGCCACAAGTTCCAAAGTGATTAGGCGACAAAAGACCTGCCCGGCTGGCCGTCCAGCGCCTTAGCCGGACAGGATATGGCGCATTCGCGAAGCGACAAAAGATCTGCCCGGCTGATCGTCCAGTGCCTTAGCCGGACAGGATATGGCGCATTCGCTAAGCGACAAAAGACCTGCCCGGCCTGGCCGTCCACAGCCTAAGCCGGACAGGATATGGCGCATTCGCTAGACGCCAAAAGATCTGCCCGGCTGGCCGTCCAGTGCCTTAGCCGGACAGGATATGACGCATTCGCTAAGCGACAAAAGACCTGCCCGGCCTGGCCGTCCACAGCCTAAGCCGGACAGGATATGGCGCATTCGCTAAGCGACAAAAGATCTGCCCGGCTGGCCGTCCAGTGCCTTAGCCGGACAGGATATGGCGCATTCGCTAAGCGACAAAAGACCTGCCCGGCCTGGCCGTCCACAGCCTAAGCCGGACAGGATATGGCGCAATCGCTAGACGCCAAAAGACCTGCCCGGCCTGGCCGTCCACAGCCTAAGCCGGACAGGATATGCGCAATCGCTAGACGCCAAAAGACCTGCCCGGCATGGCCGTCCACAGCCTAAGCCGGACAGGATATGGCGCAATCGCTAGACGCCAAAAGACCTGCCCGGCCTGGCCGTCCACAGCCTAAGCCGGACAGGATATGGCGCAGTGGTGCACTCCGGCACGTCCGCAATGGCTTGGAGATCAGTTCCAACCAAGGACCCGCCCCAGTGGAAAACCACCTTGAAGAGTCTAAGTGTTTGCAGACTTAGACCTCCTCAGCTCAGCTCTAAGTGTTTGCAGTGTTTGCAGACTTAGACCTCTGCAGCTCAGCGGTGGTACACTCCGGCACGTCCGCAATGGCTTGGAGATCAGTTCCAACCAAGGACCCGCCCCAGTGGAAAACCACCTTGAAGATTCTAAGTTTTTGCAGACTTAGCTCTCAGTCTAAGTGTTTGCAGACTTAGACCTCTGTAGCTCAGCGGTGGTACACTCCGGCACGTCCGCAATGGCTTGGAGACCAGTTCCGGCCAAGGACACCCAGTGAAAAACCACCTTATAAAGCCCAAGTTCTGAAGACTTGGATCCAAGCAATGGTTCACTCCGGTCCGTCCCGAAATGGCTTGGAACCCAATTCCGGCCAGGGACCACCCGTGGAAAACCACCTGAAATCCGAGTTCAGAAAAATGGGATCCTGCATTGGTGGTTCACCTCGGTTCGCCTCTAAATGGCTGTGAGCCAACTCCCGGCCAGGAGAGTACGGGGGCCAAAAACCACCCACAATGAAATCCAAGTTCTTAAACTAGGGTTAAGGAGCCGCTTGGTTCACTCCGGTCCAATACTATGGCCGGACAGGATACCTAGTCATCTCGGGCCGACCAGAAAATGAGGTCATCTCAGGCCGACCAGAAAATGAGGTCATCACGGGCCGACTAGAAAATGAGGTCATCTCGGGCCGACCAGAAAATGAGGTCATCTCAGACCGACCAGAAAATGAGGTCATCACAGGCCGACCAGAAAATGAGGTCATCTCAGGCCGACCAGAAAATGAGGTCATCTCAGGCCGACCAGAAAATGAGGTCATCTCAGGCCGACCAGAAAATGAGGTCATCACAGGCCGACCAGAAAATGAGGTCATCACAGGCCGACCAGAAAATGAGGTCATCTCAGGCCGACCAGAAAATGAGGTCATCACAGGCCGACCAGAAAATGAGGTCATCTCAGGCCGACCAGAAAATCTGGTCATCTGAAGAAGACAAAATTCTGCCCGGCCGAGCCGCCCAGAAGGCTTAGCCGGACAGGATATGACGCGTTCGCTAGAAGACAAAATTAGGCCCGGCCGAGCCGCCCAGAAGTCTTAGCCAGACAGGATATGACGCGTTCGCTAGAAGACAAAAGTCTGCCCGGCCGAGCCGCCCAGAAGGCTTAGACCGACTGGATATGATGCGTTCGCTAGAAGACAAAATTCTGCCCGGCCCGGCCGCCCAGAAGGGCTCCGCCGGACAGACCTCCAGTGCAAATTCTGCCCGGCCGAGCCGCCCAGAAGGCTTAGACGGACAGACATCCAGTGCAAATTCTGCCCGGCCGAGCCGCCCAGAAGGGCTCGGCCGGACAGACCTCCAGTGCAAATTCTGCCCGGCCGAGCCGCCCAGAAGGCCTAGACGGACAGACCTCCAGCGCAATTTCTGCCCTTCCAGGCCGCCCAGAAGGGCTTGGATTTATGGCACTAAGCTTTCTTGCTTCTCCAAGCCGTCATAAATGGCTCGGAGAACCAGGGGGCAACTGATGGGGTCCAAAATCTGCAACCAATCGGCTGTTGACACGTGGCCCTCACAGGGACCACTGCAAAGCCAACACCAGTCCCTGCTAGGTATGACGCCTGGACCAATCGGGGACTTCCACCTGTCCCTCTTAGGGATGACACCTGGTCCACACAGGGGCTACCACCTGTCCTGGTAGGTGGCTCAGGATCACTATAAATAGCCTTCACTTGCTCAAAGGTAGGGGTGAACAAAAATCACCACTCAAGGCACTTAACTGGTCCTCTGCTGTTCGGACTTATGACCCCTGCTCATACTGACTTGAGTGTCGAAGGGTCCGTCCGGAGCAACCGCCCCGGTTCGGCCTTCTGACCTTATGTGTCTTGTGCAGGACAGGAAAGCGCCTTTCTCGCCAGCTGTGGCGTGCCAGATCAGCCCTTCCGGCCCTACCATAACCTGTTACCAATTTTAGACCTAACAGTGAACAAGAGCTTCACGACATATGTTTTCTTGTGCCAATTATGTTCTTTATTTTTTTGTATTTACACTGCACTATTTATTTATGTTCTTAAGCTGCTGTAACTTTTACATAAACAATCAAGATGGAAAAGGTGCTCTGAGGCATGCCAAAGATGGCAAAACTCTTTTGATTTTTCACAGATGTTTAATGTGCAGACGAAGTGGTCGATGAAATTCCTTAGGCTCTGTTCACTTGTTTTCCCGGGAAAGGAAAAGAAAAGGTTTCCCGGGAATCTGACGTGGCATTAGGAAAAGAAATCCAGGGGAACTGTGTAGGAAAAGGTTTCCCACGCCTGTTCACTTGCTCAGGAACTGTGCAGGAAAAGGTTTCCCGAGAAACTGCTTGCCCACCTTTTTCACTAGTTTTCACGGGAAAGCAAATCCGACCAAAATAGTGGGATTTGGTTTCCCACATTTGTGAGAAAAGAGACATTTCCACATCATTTTTGGCAATTTCCATGTCATTATTTGACATTTTCCACCTCGGCTTGTTACTTTCTCAGGAAAGCAAGTGAACACCAGAATTCAATCTTGTCAAGGAAAAAAGAGGCTGTTTTTCAAGGATTTGCTTTCCCGAGAACGTAAGTGAACAGAGCCTAAAAGAAAATCTTACTTAGAACTCCATTTTAAATTGGTTTCTCTTCTTTTCATTGATTTTGAACCAAAACCATACCATGTGTGTAATTTACAATTGTGCACTCACATGTAATCAACTATGACTTTTCTACCCTCATGCGAATTATGTCTAGGGGCATGACCTCCCTGTCAAGATACTACATTTTTGTCATTCTCGCTTTTATTTGTTTGTAGTTTTTTTGCTTCAAATCATGATTTACTTTTATAATTAGGACGTTAGTATCTGTGCTTTTCATTTTTTTTTGGTAATCCATGATTTTATCATAACCATTTATTATTATTCACATATAAAAGTTAAATTAATTAATGTTATCATAGTTCACTGTGCATATTGCTTTACAAATTGTGCACTCAAATAACAAAAATAGGAAAAAGTATATAGAAACTACAGCTACACCTTTGATGTATTGCTATCCTCTTCAAATTTGGTCATAAATGCTTAAAGTCCACAAGTTTTTAGCTGAGTTTCTGTTAGGAATATTTTTTTTCATGACCTAAGGTTAGGAAATACTTCATTTGTTCTTTACCTTTCTTCATCATGTTGGAGCTTTGCTACGAAATCCGGTGTTGTACAATCAGCATGTATAAATAACTGCCAATTATCTTAATTGTTGTCTCGATGTTTGTTCTTTCTTCTCCTCTCGTTTGTTCTGCCCTTTACTAAAGTTTCAGTTGTTTCTCAGAAGCTACCAGCTCATGGGCATGAGGTCAAGAAACTTTCATTTGGAGCCAAAATTAAGTTAAATCAAGTACTATGATTACTTATATTTTCTTCATTTTTGGTAGTATGTATGGTTGGGTTGCATTCTCTTTGGCTTGCATTGCTTTCGGTTCTGAAGTCATTTAAGATGGTGGGCGTGGTGGTTTGTTGCCTTATATCAGGTTGAGTATTTATTGAAAGTGTCTCCAATGGTGGTAGTTTGAGGTTCCCTTCGGGTTTACAATAAATATGTATTTGAACTTTGGCTGTTAAATCATATGTCTTGGTGAGGCTTAAAGCGCCTGGGGATTGTTACTGCCTTGGCCTTATTCTTAATTTCATGTTCTCAGAAGTCATGAGATGAAGAATTTGGTGTCAATGTCCCATTTGTAAACAAACTTTGGCAGCTCATGTATCCCAATTCCTTTATGGATTGCAAATTTTGTCCAAGATACAACAATTTTATTCTCTCTTTACCATTTTGCTGTATGATTTCAGTCACTGTTTCATTCTCCGTCTTGTCCATTATTGAATTTTATACTAATTTGCAATTTTTATTCATTTTCCCGAACATACTATATTTGTTTTACAATTTTTGCACATGAGTAGTCCAAATATATAATTTTTTTAAAATAATTTTAATAGGTTTTGGTCACCTCGCACGGGGTGTCCCACTAGTGTGTGTGTGTGTGTCTATATATATATGAGGAAAGTGTTCCTAAGCTATAGCTTAGATAAGCTTATCTAAGCAATAGCTCAAAAATACATGTGGCCCCACGTTTTTTTGGGGATCCAAAGCATTCATTTAGAAGGTCCTTCCATAGATAGGGTGTGTACCAAAAAGCCATCTGTTGAGGGAAAAACTGGGCGGAAACATGGACACACAGTGTCTGTCCATTTTCCACTCCTCCTTTGATTAGGTTAGGATGATCCTATAGGGCTGATTTTTTATACACACCCTATCCATGGAAGGGCCTTCCAAATGAATGCTTTGGATTCCCCAAAAAATGTGTGGCCACATGTGTTTTTGAGCTATAGCTTAGATAAGCTTAGATAAGCTATAGCTTATGAACACTCTCTCCTCTCTCTCTCTCTCTCTCTCTCTCTATATATATATATATATATATATAAGAAAAAATGAGAGAATTATTTGAATTTCTCCCAAAATTCTAATAGAATTACACATCACTTTTTTGACTTTTTTTAACAAAGGCACCCATTCAACCCACATATTCTCAATCCTACCCCCTCCTTTATGCTTTTTAACAAAGGCACCCATTAAAGCCACATAATTTCAATCCTACTCCCCTCCTGCTTTTTGTAATAAAAACAATGGACAAAGTCAACATAGTGATGTTTTTTCTTTGCAAAATTACGGATTGGGTACATATGTTACATAATACTACGGATTTTTGTGAACATATTAGATAATATTACGGATTCAGGACGCCTTTCAAAATATTGACAAACCCGATTATTTTTTAATACGGAACGTATCAATTAGTACATAATACTACAGATTTCGACCACCTTTCATAATATTCCGGGTCCCACTCGAATGCATAGGTTTGGCTATAGATGGTGCGTGAGACCCACCTGTCAAAGCATGAGTGTGAAATACTCCACCGCATCAATTGGGAAAGTGATTAACCATTTATATTTTTCTCGCCCCATGCATCGCAAAGGTGTTTTTACTAGTATATATATATATATATATATACACACACACACACACACACACACACACACACACATACATACATGGGAAAAGTGATCCTACTCGGTCGAGTAGATAAGCTTATCTACTCGGTCGGGTTAAAAACAGTGTGGGCCCACATTATTTGGGTGGTCCAAACCACTCATTTGAAAGGCCCTTACCTAGATAGGGTGTCCAGAAAAAATCAGATCCATACGATCATCCTAACCCATACAAAAATGGAGGGAAAAAATGGGCAGATTTGTGACAAACAATGTCTGTTCATTTTTTTCCAATTTTCCTCCATTTTTAGATGGGTTAGGATGATCCTATGGATCTGATTTTTTGTGTACACCCTATCTAGGCAAGGGCCTTTCAAATGAATGGTTTAGATCACCCAAACAATGTGGGCCCCCACCGTTTTTAACCCGACCGAGTAGGATCACTTTTTCGATATATATATATATATATATATATATATATATATATGAGGAAAATGATTGTGAGGTTGAGCGCATGGAGTATTGGTGCGGTTGAAGAGAGAGGTTGATTTCTATTGGTTCTGGTAGTGGGCCCCAGCGTGGAAAAAAAAGACCCAAAACGTGCTGTTTTTTGTCTCTCTTCGCACAGAAAACCCGTGAGCTTCAAACCCTCTTTCTCTTTCAGAGAAAACACAGAATAGCACAAGGAGAACCAAATCTCCGTTCATCTCCATTCATATCCGCCGCATCGATCGCCCTCTGCAAAACGACGAGAGACAAGACCTCTTACCCTCTGCAAGGTTAGTTTCTTAGTTCTTTTCTCTTTTTTTATCTTTTTTTTGCTGAAAGTGTAAGAGGGTTTCTCAGACGAGGGTCTTCTTCGATTTATTCTGACTAAAACAAAACCCAAAAAACAGATAGAACTCAACAGAACCCTCGTCTTCACTCGCTCTTCTCCTTCAACAGAACCCTCGTCTGAGAAACCCTCTTCGTCTGCTTCTTCGATTTATTGTTACTAAAACAAAACCCAAAAAAAAGACCTCTTACCCTCTGTAAGGTTAGTTTCTTAGTTATTTTCTCTTCTTTTATCTTATTTTTGCTGAAAATCAGAGGGTTCGTATATTTTACAGAGAAATTGTAAGAGGGTTTCTTGTGGTTTTGAGTAGTGTTCCATCTGCTTATTTTTTTGTCCTGCCTAGACAATCCCAAAATTTCATGGTTGCTAACACATGCCCTTAATTTTAAACATGTAAAGAGAAGATGACCAAAAATTAGGGAGTAGTTATCTAAGGCCCTGTTTGTTTTGGAATTTGAGTTTTGAACTCGTTATTGGGCTCAAAATTGCATTTAATTTTGTGTCAAATGATCAATTTTCCAAAATTGATTCTCAGAATCCAAAAGGAACATTCCAATCTGTTGTGTGATCATCAATTCATCCATACATGTTAGCTTAAAGAATCACTAAAAACTAAAAATCCTAACCACTTGTGTTAATGGGCTTTCTTATCATCTCTCAAACCTAGAACAACTGCATGGTGTCTAAGACCACTAAATTTGGCCCAAATTGTTGATTTTTTTGTTGTTCTCAATATTACTCAAGGGTTGTCCATTCTGCATCGGACCAACACCATGTGGGTCGCCCGATGATGTTCTATCATGTCAACGGTCTCGATTACACAGATATCTGGGTGTGGGATCCTGAAATTCATCATCACCGTTGATCCTGTCGGCATTTTTTGTTCTCTGTTGAAAAGGCTTTTGTGTAGCCCATCTAATGGACGGTTTGGATCATCTTATGGTGCTGGCCATACCGTACTTTCAATAAAGTAGGAGTGCCTTCATCAAAATACAGTAGTGCTGATAACATTTCCCAATATTTAATAGCTAAAAGGTGCTTCACATTTATAATGTTCCAAATGACTCTGAGAGCCACCCAATTTTAAAATAGAATTTGTCGGGCAATTCGGCTGAATGCCATTACGTGGCCCACTTTTGCATAATAGTACAGGCGTACATGCTCAATTTTTAGCAATTTTTTGTCCTATTCATTTCATGAATGGTTGTTTGTTTTGCATGTAAGAAAAACCTAAGAAATGGCATCATCTAGTAACTACAGCAGTACCTCACATAGTGTGTGGCCAACCGCCGAGTTTTGTCAGTGTTCTGAACCAGCAGTTAGGAAAATCACCCGTACTAACAAGAATGGTAACTAAGGACGCCCTTACTACACTTGCGCTCGGAAGAATGTGAGTAATATTCATTATTGCAGTCCTCTTTTTTCTATCTTCTCCAAATTGTAACGTTTAAACATGATCCAGGGCAAGAAGTGCGAGCATTTATATTGGGCTGACAATGACTTAGACAGGAACGAGGTAGGCAGTGAGGCAAGGTCGTACAATGGGCGTGAAGTTGGTAGCGGACGTGAAGTCTTTAGCGAATATAGGATGTTGGAGGAGCGCATGAGAGCAGTGGAGATTGATAATGCCATGCTTAAAGTTTTAGTTGTTATAGTGATTTTCCTTCTTATTTTAGCATACATCAGTAATTTTGGAAGCAGATGAGTCCATCAGCTTATTTAATGGTAGATGATGAACTATTTATGTAATGAAGTGTGTTTTAGGACTTATATCTATATAGGACTTATTCCCTCGATAACGGAATTTACTGTTATCAGGACCCCCTTTTCCTCTACATTTTCTGATATTAGAAGACTCTTCTTCTTTTATTGGGCATTTTTCTTCTGATCCACCGTCCTTGTCTTCCATGAAATGAGTCTGTGATTTTTTTGCGTCGTTGTATGGGAAGCGAAGGACTGCATCAAAGACTAGTAAGATCCTGATCTTGACAACTAGCTTAAGATTCTGATCTTGACTACTAGCCTAAATGCAACTTCTCCTTGGTTACTTTCATAAGATGTTATTCTCAAACCAAATTATCAGTACACTTGCTAATCAGTGAGCTACCATGCCTGAATTTTCTGTTTATGCTCTCCTTGTGTAGCTTCATGTGCGTTACTTGCTATTTAAGCTTGTGAAATTCTTCTGTTGATAACAAAATGTTTATTTCAACGGGAATCTCAATGGAGTTCTGACTGCTGTTGTCTAACAGTCTTATGTTTAACTTTACATTCAAATCTCAAATAAGTCCATTTTATAGGTTGTCTAACAGTCTTATGTTTAACTTTGTCACCAATATTTTCTTTGAGGTCATGCTTGTTGCTACTGTTGAAATCTGGATTGAATCTCTCGAATGGCGATTGACGTTGAGATGACTCTCTAATTGAAAGCAAGGGAATGCTATGTTCACGGGCAAAAATTAAACAAGCAAGCACACAAGATAACGTTGGTTCGGGTTGCCCTCTCATGCAACAGCCGATCCATGAAATGGATCAGAGTGGGCAACAGATACGAAATGCTTGCACAAGACAAAAGGACAGTAGATTTTCTTTTGTGTTTTTCTAAGAAATGAATAAGACAAAATATGAGCCATCTCAGATGAATAAGATGTATAAGACAAAATATGAGCCTACGTAGCTGCTCTCTCATGTAACAGCCGATCCGTGAAACACCTTCTGCAATGGGCCCTAGCAAATCCTTTAATCCGTGAAACACCTTCTGGTTGATTTATAACATAATTTCTATTAGATAAAATAGTGAATCATTAACCAAGGCATACACCAGCCTGTTCATGACAGATTGTCATCAAAACTGCATTAACGAAATCACTTCTTGACAATAGAAAACATGGCTGCCTTTCAAAAAAATAGAAAAGTAAAATGGAAGTCTC
Organism: Tasmannia lanceolata; assembly: GCF_043159265.1. NCBI lineage: Eukaryota > Viridiplantae > Streptophyta > Magnoliopsida > Canellales > Winteraceae > Tasmannia > Tasmannia lanceolata. The sequence goes on along the minus strand of NW_027518688.1, from coordinate 16,710,999 downwards.
TGCCTGTTAACACTTCTGTACCTGTCTCATAGGTGGAAGATATAATATAACACTTCTGTACCTGTCTCATAAGTAAAATGGAAGTCTCTGCCTGTTAACACTTCTGTACCTGTCTCATAGGTGGGAGATATAATATAACACTTTTGTACCTGTCTCATAGGTGGGAGATATAATATAACACTTTTGTACCTGTTTCATCCAAATGATATGATATAATAGAACTCTCATTCATACAGTAACAAAGTTTCCATCCAAATGGGGTTGGGCCTATCTTCTATAGCCAATAACAATTAAAAATAATTTCTTTCTAAAATACCACAGATCAGAAATACTACATAGTGATGTGAACATGCAAAATAACATCCCAGCAATGCCTACCATCCGTTATTACAGCTTCAAAAACGAAAGAATCATAGCTGCCATAATCAGAATGAAGCCCAACATGCAGCAAATGCAGGTACAGCCGATATTGATGGCACCAAATGAAAGATCGATAGTGGGTCTACAAAAAAAACAAAAACAAAAAAGGACCAAGTTAGTGACAATGGGCAGTGACAAATGGCACCTTCTAAATGATGTTTTTTTTTAAATGACGATTTTAAATTTCTTGTAAATGATGTAAAATTTTTAAAATGAAAATGGGCAATGAGAAAAACACCCATAATCCAAGGACTCGTGATTTAAACTTATGTAACAAATACTGAAAATGGGCAGTGAGAAATGGCACCTTCATCTAGAAAGCAAGTGTCTAACTCTCTTCATCTTAGTCATTTCCATTTTGGGTATGGGCATTTTGCTGGTCATTTGCAGCCACCTATTAGCAAGCACAGTAGTAGACATTTAAATCAATAAGAAAAAAAAACAGAGCATAATAAATTGACAAGAGCAATAATAACGGTTCCAAACCTTAGTCCTCTTTTGACAGCTTGTTCTGTAATGTCCATATCCCCCACATTTTGAGCACTGGCGTTGCTGTTTTTGTGCTTGACTGGCCTCTATGCCAGATACATGACGCGTTGCACGCTTTGGCCTGCCCTTCGTTCTTACAACTTCAGGGTCGCGAATTGTAAACCCAAGTATTTGACTGGAATCAAAGTTTGACAGAGGTATTTGACTGGGACCAATGTTTGACTGAGGTATTTCACTAGGACCAATGTTTGACTGCACTTGGCTACCAACTGCACTCTGCGGATAGACAATCTCCTTCTCCTTATTTTCAACTTCTACAGCAAGCTCTGTACAAAAATCAGTCATCTTCTTGAAGAGAATCTCGTCATTACCAACTTTTTCAATCAGTTGCTGCCATGTTGACATTAGACACCACCTCTTCAGTCCATTCACGCCACTAGTATCTCCTTGGGTTACAGATGTTGTGCCCCCAGCTCGATGCCTTGCATCAATTGACCACCTCTTTAATAAATAGTGTTTGGGGATAGTAGGTACTTGCTTTCTATCCATAATGTGAAGGATATGTCTGCATAATATTCCTTCCCTCTCAAACTTAGCACATTGACATGTCGTAGTTACATCGTTGGAACTGTCAAACAGGTGAAAGTCTCCTCTGTCTCGTCGGCAAGAAGTGCACATCCAAAAAGAGTCGACTGCCTGTGATGGTTAACCCCAGTGAACGGTGCAAACGGCATTTTAAACCTGTTCGTTTTATAAGTCACATCAAATACGATCACATCACTAAACGTAAGGTACGCTTCTCTTGCCTTGGAATTAGCCCAGAACATCGAACGCAAAGTCCCATTCGCGTCTAACTCCAACTCAAAATAGAAGTTCGGGTCTTCAGACTTTCTCTTTTGGAAATGGTTCGCCACTATCACCGCTTCTTTACCCATATTGTTCTCCTTAACTGCTCTCAAATGGGCAATAACTTGATTTGTTGAGACCACGAGAGCATTAGAAGTAGAGTTAATGGCATTCATTATCTGAGCAGGCTTAAAATTGCTTCCACTGAGTTGTTCAATCAAATTCTTACAGCCTTTGTTTTTACGGAACTGACTATGTGAACGATGCATTTGCGTTTTAAGTGGTGAAGTAAGGTCATGAGAATGGATGTCGTCAAATGTTGTAACTTTCCACTCTTTATCTCTCAATTTGATGATCATCCTTGCTTTACAATTCATTCTGGCAAGGCGACGCTCCCTCAAGTCCTTAACATCATCCCTCTTCTCCTTATCCTTTTTCTCTCCCTCTTTATTACATACAAACGTTCTCGATATCACCGTCTTTGTTAAATTTGATATGGTAGTACTAGATTTTCGTAGTCCAAAACCAGTAGCATACGCATAAGGATTGTAGAACTCATATGCAGCTTCCCAAGTTTGAAAAACATGGTCCTCAAACGGCATATTCACAATACTATCCTCACCGACAACCTTGTTGGGAGTAGTAACTGTATGACTACAACCCTCATCTCCGTCTTTACCATCAGTAGCCTCCCATTGTAGATCATCATAATTGAGATTCACCCCATCATTAATGTTTTGGATATTCCCATCCCATACTAAATTATCATCGTTGAGATTAAACCCATTGTCACACTCAATTAAACCATTTGCATGTACTTCGTCAATAGATGGGTCCATTTTTTATACCTAAAAATGCAACATATACATGGCCCATCAGGATAATAAGAAATGGTAAAATATTACAGATATTTTCTACTGTGTGTCTTAAAGTAGAGTAGCGAGGGTTGCAGGGGTACACTGAAAGTAGGGTTGCAGGGGTACGTTCAGGTGTAGGGTCAGGGTTGGGTATCCCGTGCGCAGTGTCGAATCTATTGGATTATCCAACAGACCGTCTTACGTGGGAATTCCCGAGGGTTGCAGGGGTACACAGAAAGTAGGGTTGCAGGGGTACGTTCAGGTGTAGGGTCAGGGTTGGGTATCCCGTGCGCAGTGTCGAATCTATTGGATTATCCAACAGACCGTCTTACGTGGGCAAAAAAAAAAATGAGAAAAACATAAATAAGTGAAGAACGCACTAACCTTTGTCGAGCTTTTTCGTCCCTTTGATCGTGGAAGTTGGCGGCTGCTGTGGAACCCTCTTCTTTACGGAGAAATTTTAGTGGTGGAGATTTTTCGTCGGATCGTGGATGTTGGCGGATGGTGGAAGAGGCCGACAGCTTCGTGCACAAACCCTCTTTTTTCGTTCAGAGTAATGAAACCCTCCTCAAAACCCTCTTCAACTGACAAAAAAATAAGCAGATGGAACACTACTAAAACCGCAAGAAACCCTCTTACAATTTCTCTGTAAAATATACGAAACCAAAAAATACAGGGCCTTAGATAACTACTCCCTAATTTTTGGTCATCTTCTCTTTACATGTTTAAAATTAAGGGCATGTGTTAGCAACCATGAAATTTTGGGATTGTCTAGGCAGGACAAAAAAATAAGCAGATGGAACACTACTCAAAAACCGCAAGAAACCCTCTTACAACACTACTCAAAACTCGAATTCCAAAACAAACAGGGCCTTAGATAACTACTCCCTAATTTTTGGTCATCTTCTCTTTACATGTTTAAAATTAAGGGCATGTGTTAGCAACCATGAAATTTTGGGATTGTCTAGGCAGGACAAAAAAAAAAGCAGATAGGAACACTACTTAAAACCGCAAGAAAACCCTCTTACAATTTCTCTGTAAAATATACGAACCCACTGATTTTCAGCTAAAATAAGATAAAAGAAGAGAAAATAACTAAGAAACTAACCTTGCAGAGGGTAAGAGGTCTTTTTTTTGGTTTTGTTTTAGTAACAATAAATCGAAGAAGCAGACGAAGAGGGTTTCTCAGACGAGGGTTCTGTTGAAGGAGAAGAGCGAGTGAAGACGAGGGTTCTGTTGAGTTCTATCTGTTTTTTGGGTTTTGTTTTAGTCAGAATAAATCGAAGAAGACCCTCGTCTGAGAAACCCTCTTACACTTTCAGCAAAAAAAAGATAAAAAAAGAGAAAGAACTAAGAAACTAACCTTGCAGAGGGTAAGAGGTCTTGTCTCTCGTCGTTTTGCAGAGGGCGATCGATGCGGCGGATATGAACGGAGATTTGGTTCTCCTTGTGCTATTCTGTGTTTTCTCTGAAAGAGAAAGAGGGTTTGAAGCTCACGGGTTTTCTGTGCGAAGAGAGACAAAAAACAGCACGTTTGGGTCTTTTTTTTCACGCTGGGGCCCACTACCAGAACCAATAGAAATCAACCTCTCTCTTCAACCGCACCAATACTCCATGCGCTCAACCTCACAATCATTTTCCTCTATATATAATATATATATATATATATATATATATATACGGAGAAGTGTTTGTACTCGGTCGAGTACCTAAGCTTATCAACGCAGTCCCTCTAAGTTAACGCAGGAAGAAGAAGGACCGTCGATCGGTTCTAATCCAAGCCGTCCCAAACACTATGGTTAAGTGCCTCTCGGTTGCGCATTTCTCCCTCTCCTGCGTTACGATTCTCGCCTGCCCTAGACGAGAAAAACCGAAGAAGAAGAAACAGAGGTTTCTACTCCCTCCTCACGCCGCCCCTCTCCATAGATTATCTCCTTCACGCCGCGCGGCTCTCTCTCTCTCCCAACACTTGTTGTTTTAGGAAGTTGCGCATTTCTCCCTCTCCCTGTTTCGATTCTCGCTGGAGAGGAGAAACCCTAGATGAGAAAAGAAGAGAAACAAAAACTCTCTCCTCACGCCGCGCGTCTCTCTCTCTCTCTTCCAACACTCGTTTATTTTCAGGTAACTTATCTTTCTTCTTCTCTATTTTTCAAACCCTTTTTCTCTATTTTAATCTATGGTTTCTCTATTTGGGGAAAATGATTTAACAAAAACCCCCTCTCTGCTCTCATTTCAAGCTAGGGTTTCTTCTTCTTCTACGGTTCGGAAATGATTTAACAAAACCCTTCTCTGCTCTCATTTTAGGGTTCCAAAATGTACAGTATCTGAACCCACTCAAAACCCCTCTCTGCTCTCATTTTTAGGGTTCCAAAATTGCTTTACTATATTTTTCTCAACGTGTGAAAGCTCATGTATTTTTCTTGATTATACATATTTAATTCGATTCCAAAGAGCTGTTTACATTCTTCATATATTAGTTGCTTCAAATTTATTTAAATTTTGATGTGGGACTACAGATTTTTAAACTACAGATTTTGAAAACTACAGATTTTTAAACCCTTTTTCTAATCTAAATCAGTTGTTATAATCTGAAAAGAAGAAGGCCTTAATTTAATTTTTCTGGTTTATTGGGCTGAAGAAACTCTTTACTGTTGTGTTTGGAATGATTTGGTTGGAATCGCAGGTAGAACTTCTGAGTGGGTTTAAGCTCTATTTGAAAGGGATTGGTTAAGTTTTATTGAGCTAATGGATGACACTATGTCCGAAGGTTTTGGGTTATCAATTGATGATATAGATTGCTAATAGATTGATTGTGGTTGATGACATGGCGTCCGAAGCCGGTGGCTTACAAAATGATGGACAATATGTCAATGAATTTGTTATGTTGAGGAGGAGGAAAATCTGAATGACGGTGAGGGTTGTTTACATTCTGAAGATAACGGTGAGGGTTGTAGCGGTACATTTAGTACGCCTACTAAGGATGTTAATGAGGGGGATTTAGTTTCCAGACCGTTTAAGGACCAGATGTTTGATATCGATGTCGCTGCATATGAGTTTTATAATTTATATGTGTTGGGTATGGGATTTGGAATTCGAAAAGACACAACTTATAAGTCAAAGAAAAATGGGGAAGTGATTTTCAGGAGATTTGTATGTGATAAAGTGGGGTTCAAAAAAATGAAAGATAACAAAGACAGTGATAAAGTAGTGAAGCGTCGTCGTAGTGTAAGAGATGGCTGCGAAGCCAAGATGGATATCTCTTTGATAGATGAGAAGTGGCACGTCAGAGCTTTTGAAGATGATCATTGCCACGAGCTTACCTCTCCACCTAGAAGGCTAATGCATCGTTCTCACAATAGATTTTTTAAGAATGAAGCATGTAAGATTTTGATAGATGGACCTAAGTAAGATAGGAATGAAGCCTGCTGGTGTTTAAAAGGGCTATTAACGTCACATGTAAAGGACAAAGCTGCTGCTTTGACAACAAATCAGGTGTGTCCCATTTGAGGAAAAAGAGGGTAAACATATGGGTAAGGAAGGTGTCTTGGTAGCAGAATATTTCCAAAAGAAACGATCAGAAGACCCTAACTTTCAATTTTGCTATGGAGTTGGACATTAATGGGAACTTGCGATCGATGTTTTGGGCGATTCATGGGCGCGAGAGCATACCTTAAGTTTAGTGATGTCATTGTTTTTTATGTCACGTACAGGACAAATATGTTTAAGATGCCATTTGCTCCATTTACCGTAGTTAATCACCATCGTCAGTCTACACTATTTGGATGCGCATTGTTAGCCAATGAGAAAGAGGAGACATTTACATGGCTATTTCAGCAGTGGTTGCAGTGCATGTTTGGAAAGGCGCCAGGTTGTATAATAACAGATATGGACGGGGCAATGAGAAATGCGATTCAAACTGTTTTCCCAGACACCCGCCATAGGTTTTGCTCCTGGCACATACACAAGCATTTAGTTTAGCATGTTCCTGCGATGAGAGAAACTGATAGTGAGTTTTGCAAGAATTACAAGAAATGGTTTTATACAAGACAAATACATGATAGCGAGTTCAAATGGAAAGAATTAGTAGAGAAATATAAGATTAATGAAAATGGATGGCTAGCAAAAATGTGGGAGTTACGTAGTCACTGGGTACCAGCCTATTTTAGAGATACATTCACAGCTGGAATGACTTCTAGTGGCCGCAGTGAGAGCATCAATGCTTTCTTTGATGGGTATGTTAATATGAACACCACTTTAAAAGAATTCGTAGATCAATATGATAGGGCACTTGAGTTTCATCGTAAAGCAGAGTCCGAAGAAGATTTCAGATCTAAAACTACGAAGGCCGTGTTGATTTCAAGGTTCAAATTATAAGAAGAAGCAAGCAAATGTTATACCAGGACAATGTTTGATAGATTCCAAGTAGAGTTTAAGGATAGCCTTGACTGTTGGCATGAGAAAACGGATAAGAATGGCAACACAACTGAATACGTTGTGGGACTAAGTGTAGACGAGAAATGGAAATGGTGCAAGGTCTTATATGATGATCCTGAAGAAGGTGTGAAGGCTACATGTGAGTGTGCAAAATTCGAGATTGAAGGGATTTTGTGCAAGCATATACTTCGTATTATGACCAAGAAGCAATTGAGTAGAATTCCAGAGCCATATATTTTAACCAGATGGACAACCGGGGCTAGATTTGTACTTGGTGGTGAGGTGTCTTTAGGCGAAGAAGATAGTAATGAAGTTACTCCTTATGAAACATGATGTGTAATAGCAAGGTGTCAAAGGCTAGTATATGAATTTAAGGGTAATATGAGTCTTTTTAAGAAGGTGTATGAAACACTTGATGTATGGTTGGCAGAATGTGAACAAGCGAAGAGAGAGACACAACTTATTCTTGCAAACACTACTTCTAGCCAAGTACAATCCAATTTTGTGCGTGAATCTGCAGGGATATATATTCATGACCCACAAGTCGTGAAAACCAAGGGCCGCCCGAAGGTTGCTACACGTTTTAAATCGCCGATAGAGACCTCTCAAGCGAAAACAAAGAAACGAAAGTGTAAAAGATGTGGAGAATTAGGCCATAATACAAGAACGTGTAAAAAAGAACTCGAGGTTCGGGTTTTTCTCACTTTGTATTTGTAGAATTTCTCATTTTCTATGTTGTAATTATTATTCATGTGAAGCAACATTTTCTATGTGCCAATAGATGACATTAAGGGATGAAGATGAAGAGGAAGAGGAAGAGAGTGAAGAAATCAATGTATTTGAATAGGTACTTGGTAGTTTCTTATCATCTTTTATTCTTCTTGCTCTTCATCTTGTATTCTTAATTATTTCTTCTGTCATTTGATGCTTACCTTCATGTTCTAATATTCCTCTGATTGCATGCAGGTGAGTCACTATTTCATGGCAGCCCGTTCACATTGGAAGATGAGTTCAGAGTGAAGAGAGCATTGGGTTGAATTGTAGAGCTACATGTTGACCACCATGTGTTTTTTCTTTTGGTTTCTGTATGGGATGGGATTGTATTGACATTATGTATGGGATGGTTTCTGTATGGGATGGTCCCTGAAACCATAATGCGATCAATGGATTTTTGTATTAGTGGGTTAATGTGACATTTGCAAGAAGGTTTGCTCTGCATGAAGTTTTGGGTATAACTTGTATTAATTTCAGCTGGGTTGTTGGAATATTTGTCTAACTATATGTTTGAACTTCCATTGCAATCTCAAAGTATCCCATCTATTGGAATTGAATGTACAGGGAGCATTATGTACTTTTGCATATCAATTTTTTGATGCTTGAAGCTGTAACTAAATCCAAATGCATCGCTAGCATTTTTTGATTTTTGATTCCAGTTCTTTTTGCTTTGATTTCTTCTACATTTCATGGGATCTCTAATTTAAGCACATCTCATGATATCATTGCTTTGTTGCGTTTACATGTTTTGGGTTGATAAGCCTGGTCTCTAGATATAGACCAAGAAAAACAACTTAGCAAATTAGGCACTGAAAATCAACTTCATCTGTATCTAAATTCGCCATTCTAATTGTTGAAATTATAGATTCTGTCATGAAAAATTTTAGAAATTCGACGGTGACATATTCTAAAGAAGAATAAGATCAGTAATAAGCTCCAAAGGACCAAAATCTGTTACTTTAAATACTATATTTGCAATTGATTTTCGTGATTAGAGATGAAAAAGGCATAAGAAAACCACAGCCAAGACAAGTTTCTTTTTTCTTCTCAAATATGAAACCTAAGATCTCTCTACTAATTTTCCTTATCTACTGCTTTTGGGCTCATCAAAGCCCAAGGTCCGTTCACCCAAAAAGAGAGAGAATGAAAAAAAAAAAAAACATTTTGCTATAAGTTAATGTAGGACTGTGAATGATAACTTGTAGGCCACCATTTGCTATAAGTTAATGTAGGACTGTGAATGATAACTTTATCTGATTTTGGATCAAATGTTGTAGTCATTTCAAGGCTTTGAACATTTGAACCATAACAAAGCTCAGTTTGCACATAGCAGCAAATTATTTGCATTTTCTGTGCCAAACAGTAACCAGCACAATTAAGCCATATGCATCCTATTTCCATTACCTCAAGAAGAAGAAAAAAGAAAAGAAAAAGATGACTTGCATCCACATGCATCTCGTTTCCATATAAACATAAACAAACCAAAAAGTTACATAAAACATGGATGCCATGTACTGATTACAGAACTGTCAAGAACAAAAAAGAACAGCACAATATTAAAAAGCAAGTAATTGCTTCCTAACTTACTTACTTAGTGATACATTGGAAAAAGAAAACAATTATGAAAAAAACAACAACCCCAATCGCTTTAATCCACCCGTTTTCATTCTCCACTAATTTAACGGCTTCACGCCCTTGTTGCACGACCAACTTCAATTCGGCAACCTCTTGCCTCAGCGTTTCAGTGTCTTTACTGTCTTGACGTGCCTGTTGCCCCAACAACTTCAATTCAGCAACCTCATGCTCCAACCTTTCAATGTCTTTAATGTGTTGACGCGCATGTTGCACCAACAACTTCAATTCGGCAACCTCGGCCTCCAACCTCTGCTGACATTGAGTACCACTTATGCTGTCCCTCCTCGAACCAAATTCCCTATTGTATTCAACATCGTTACACCATTCGAAAAACTCGCACTTCTTCTTTCCACTGCCTTCCTGTGTGTTGTATATAATCTTTAGTAAATTGAACTTTTGCTCAAAAGTAAAAAAACACTATTAAATGGTTACTCATACTAAATCCACAAGTGTAGTAGGGCCGGCCTCGGTTGCCATTCACATCTGACTGAGTTATTTTAATACCTGCTTTTATTCCACATTTACATGGTAATTCTCCAAGTAAACCGGAATCGCTACGGTTAGAGGAGGCCATTAATCTTCACTATCTGCACAATATTGAACAAAAACAATCGCATTACCACAATTATGGCTTTGACTAGCTATTTCTATGCTTTCCAAGATATGAAATTCAATGGAAAATTACAATATGCTGTTTTAAAGCCCTTTTCGTTTTACTTTTAGTACAAAGAAAACTACTGTTAGGGTTCAATTTTCCGAAAATAAAATAGGACCGTAGAACTGTAACCCATATCAACTCAAGGCTGTAATGATGATATATAAAATCAGATAGAGCTTAAACCATAGCTTCAAATGAGAGCAGAGAGGGGTTTTTGTTAAATCATTTTCCCCAAGTAGAGAAACCATAGATTAAAATAGAGAAAAAGGGTTTAAAAATCTGTAGTTTTCAAAATCTGTAGTTTTAAAAATCTATAGTCCCACATCAAAATTTAAATAAATTTGAAGCAACTAAATATATGAAGAATGTAAACAGCTCTTTGGAATCGAATTAAATATGTATAATCAAGAAAAATACATGAGCTTTCACACGTTGAGAAAAATATAGTAAAGCAATTTTGGAACCCTAAAAATGAGAGCAGAGAGGGGTTTTGAGTGGGTTCAGATACTGTACATTTTGGAACCCTAAAAATGAGAGCAGAGAGGGGTTTTGTTAAATCATTTTCGAACCGTAGAAGAAGAAGAAATCCTAGCTTGAAATGAGAGCAGAGAGGGGTTTTTGTTAAATCATTTTCCCCAAATAGAGAAACCATAGATTAAAATAGAGAAAAAGGGTTTGAAAAATAGAGAAGAAGAAAGATAAGTTACCTGAAAATAAACGAGTGTTGGAAGAGAGAGAGAGAGACGCGCGGCGTGAGGGAGAGAGTTTTTGTTTCTTCTTCTTTTCTCATCTAAGGTTTCTCCTCTCCAGCGAGAATCGAAACAGGGAGAGGGAGAAATGCGCAACTTCCTAAAAATAAACAAGTGTTGGGAGAGAGAGAGAGAGAGAGAGAGAGAGAGACACGCGGCGTGAAGGAGATAATCTATGGAGAGGGGCAGCGTGAGGAGGGAGTAGAAACCTCTGTTTCTTCTTCTTCGGTTTTTCTCGTCTAGGGCAGCGAGAATCGTAACGCAGGAGAGGGAGAAATGCGCAACTGAGAGGCACTTAACCCATAGTGTTTGGACGGCTTGGATTAGAACCGATCGACGGTCCTTCTTCTTCCTGCCTTAACTTAGAGGGACTGGCTTGAATGGGTGCCTTTGTTAGAAAGCATAAAGGAGGGGGTAGGATTGAAAATATGTGGGTTGAATGGGTGCATTTGTTAAAAAAAGTCAAAAAAAGTGATGTGTAATTCTCATAGAATTTTCAAAATATTCAAAAAATTCTCTTATTTTCTCTTCTGCTATATAGTATATATATATATATATAGAGAGAGAGAAAGAGAGAGAGAGAGAACGGTTCCTACACACATGTGTAGATAAGTTATCTACACACTAGCTTAAAATATAGTGGGGGCCACATTATTTGGGTGATCCAAACCATTCATTTTTAAGGCCCTCTCATAGATAGGGTGTCCACAAAAAGTCAGATCCATAGGATCATCCTAACCATTCGAATTGTGGAGGCAAAAAATGGACTAATTTGTGAAGGTTTAAAGACATCCATTTTACCTCCACAAATCGTAGGGTTGGGATGATCCTATGGATCTGATTTTTTGTAGACACCCTATCTATGTAAGGGCCTTTAAAATGGATGGCTTGGATCACCCAAACAATGTGCCCCCCCCCCCCACTGTATTTTAAGCTAGTGTGTAGAAAACTCTCTACACACACACACATATATATATATATATATATATATATATATATATATATAGAGGAAACTGTTGGTGAGCTTAAGCTCACCAAACTTATGGTGAGCTAGCTTGCCCAATCACATGGGTCCCACATTTTGGGGAGTGATCCAAACCATTCATTTGCAAGGCCTCATCATAGATAGGGGGTGTACCAAAAATCAGCTCCATAGGATCATCCTAACCCCTCCATTTGTGGAGGACAAAAAGGGGGCAGATTTGTGTCTGTCCATTTTTGTCCTCCACAAATGGAGGGGTTAGGATGATCCTATGGAGCTAATTTTTGGTACACCCCCCATCTATGTAAGGGACTTTCAAATGAATGGTTTGGATCATCCTAACAAAGTGGGCCCCCATGTGATTGGGCAAGCTAGCTCACCATAAGTTTGGTGAGCTTAAGCTCACCAACAGTTTCCTCATATATATATATATATATATATATATATATATATATATATATATATATATATATAATACAGTGGGGGCCCACATTGTTTGGGTGATCCAAACAATTCATTTGAATGGTCCTCACATGGATAGGGTGTCCACAAAAAATCAGATCCATAGGATCATCCCAACCCTATGATTTGTGGAGGTAAAATGGACGTGTATAAACCTTCACAAATTAGTCCATTTTTTGCCTCCATAGTTTGAATGGTTAGGATGATCCTATGGATCTGATTTTTTGTGCACACCCTATCTATGTGAGGATCATTGAAATGAATGGTTTGGATCACCCAAACAATGTGAGCCCCCACTGTATTTTAAGGTAGTGTGTAGGTAACTTACCTAATACCTACACAAGTGTGTAGGAAATGTTCTCTCATATATATATATATATATATATATATATATATATATATATATATATATATATGAGAAAACTGTTGGTGAGCTTAAGTGCACCATTTTTTTGGTGCGCTTAAGTTGTTATAACGCCTCCCATTGGTGCGGGACCCAAACATTTAAACGAATGGGAGGCGTTATAACAACTTAAGCGCACCAAAAAAATTGTGAGCTTAAGCGCACCAACAGTTTTCTCTCTCTCTCTCTATATATATATATATATATAGAAAGAGAGAGAGAGAGAGAGAGAGAGAGAGAGAGAGAGTTTTCTAATAAAAAAATTTCTTGCAAAGAAAATGAATAACAATGGAAAGAAACATGGTTAGTATGTATTATAGACATGGTTTTAACCGAAACCGAAATTGGCGAAACGTACCAAATTTCGGCGAAATTTGAAAATTTTATTAATTTTTTATTCCTTTCCCAAATTTCAGCCGAAATTACCGAAATTTCGGCATTTCGCGCATCTTTACCAAATTTCGGCCAAAATTTTGGGATTTCGGCTGAAATTTCTATTTCGGTTAGGTCCGAAATTTATGCCGAAACCAAAATTTCAAACCATGATTATAGATGCAATTTTTCTTGGGATTTGCTAGCGTCCATCACAGAAGGCATTTCACGGAGAGTCTATTGCGTGAGAGAGCAGCCACATTGGCTCAGATTTTGTCTTATTCTTTTAATTCATCCAACGTGGCTGCTCTTTCATGCAACAGAACTTCCGTGAAATGCGTAAAAATCATCTCCCTAAATATAAATTTTGTGTGCCTGTTGGCCATTTTTTACTAGCGGAAAAGAAAGAGGAGTGCTAGCAGGACCCTCAGGAAGGAAGACAGGGCTGAAACTACACACCATGTGTGTCCTCAAAAAAATTTCCATGAAGGAACAAGGGCACTTGTTACCAAGATACGATACCTCGGGCTGGGCTCTGTTTGGTTGCTTCCCTTGGGTGGAAAGGAAAGTAAAAAATGATAGAATTACTTTCCTTTCCACCTTGGGGAGGAAACCAAAAAATGGAGCCTTGTGAGAGAGGTCTCATTTATGGAGGTGGCAGTGGTTGGGTTTGGTCATTGGTTTTATACGAGAAAATGAAAGGGCATCATCCCTCATAAATATACAAGGTAAACTTCATGTCCAAATAGCTCATTAGAGCTACCCATGATCACCAGTCTCAAACTCATAGTCTTACAAATTGAGGGCTGCTAGGAACAGACGTTCATTTTGGATTTTGAGAATAGATTTTCACTCCAAAACTGATTATTGGACTCAAAATTAAACGATTTTTTGAGTCAATAATCAATTCAGGAAAAATTTATTCTCAAAATCCAAAATGAAAAGGGCATAAGCTTATCGAGGCTTTTTGGACAATTAGACGTCCTAACCCTAACCATGGGACCCTATTGCAAAAGTGGAGCTCTACCAACTGAGATATCCCCAAGCCACTCTTGATTCAGAGGAACTTTCTTTGGTACTATCCAAAAAATTCCATTTCTCCATTGATATTTGAAGATTATCTCTGGCATGGGGCCGAGCTTCTTCATACTATTTGCCTTCAGCCCACTAGATCAACTGCTATTATATCACTACATATACATGTCCCACTTGTATAGTGGGTACACACTCGAGAATGTGAGCGTGCAATTTGAGAGAGTGGCACTGGCAATTCAAAACACTTGAAAAATGTTTCAAATAACAAGAACTACTAGGGGTAGAACTTGGGTCGGGCTCAACAAGAACCAAACTAGTTCAACCCAATTTCGGCTGGGGTTTGGTTGGCATTTCCTTCGATTGCATTAGGTTAGGTTTGGGAAAAGCCAACCCGATTTGATTTTGGGTTGGGGTTAGCATTGAGGTCTTCCGCAACCCAAACCAACCCGAAACCTATCCCACACTTTAATTTTATCATGATTTTCAAAAGGGCAATTATAAATCGACCCCTAACATCTTAAATTGACCCCCATCTCTCTCTAAGTGCTGCCCTATATGGGGGTCGATTCAAGATATATGGGGGTCAATTTATCACTGCCCTTTTCAAAATCTTAGGATTATGCTTTGTTTTTTGGGAAAAATACACTTAGACCCCCCGTGGTTTCTGACACATTCAACTTAACCCCTAATGTTTTAAAAGTTACAAATAGACCCCCTGTGGTTTCAATTTGTGTAAGGTAGACCTCCTCAGTTGACGGTTCGTCTACAGATTGAAGGGTTAGGATGATCCTATGGAGTTGATTTTTTGGGCACACCCTATTTATGTCAGAGCCCATCAAATGAACGCTTGGGATCGTCCAAACAATGTGGGCACACTGTGTTTTTGGTAGTGTTAAAAAATCAGCTCCATAGGATCATCCTAACCCTTCAATCTGTGGACGAACCGTCAACTGAGGGGGTCTACCTTAGATTGAAACCATAGGGGGTCTATTTATAATTTTTTAAACATTAGGGGTTAAATTGAATGTGTCAGAAACCACAGGAGGTCTAAGTGTATTTTTCCCTTGTCTTTTCCCCCCTTAGCCAACCCAAACCCAATCCGAATCAACTTGACAATTTGGAAAAAGATGGGTTGCACGGGTTGAGAGATTTAGAGGCGGGTTGGGTTAGGGTTGACCCTCTTCGACCCGAGGTTCGGTTCGGGTGGGGTACTGGGGTTAGGGTAAGCCTTAACCCGGCCCAACGTGGCCGAGGTGTCATCCTTCAGAGGCTACCCAGGGTTCCTCTTTTTTTCTTTCCCCACCTCATTTGAGTCCTTTCCCGGGCTTCCCTAATAACCTAACAAACCTTTCATTTGTAGCCCGCGAAGAATTTTTTCCTTTGTTGGCTTCCCTTAGAAGTTAGAAGGAAACAGAAGGTAACTTTATATGTATGTCTGATTATTATCGACACCCCTCTCTGCGTTTTCCCCTTTCTCTTCACCTTCTTGTATGTGTTCTTGTGCCATTCTCTCTGGTACAAATGAAATTTTCCCTCTTCTAATTTCATATTATTTCATGTTATAATTACCTGTTTAAAGTAAGACCCATGTTGTGTTTTTTCTCAATCTTCTTTTGTTTTGATCGCCAAACATTACCTATGACGGGTGATTTTTGAACCATTAGTTTTCCCTAACTCTCTGAATATTGTGCTTTGTGGGTTTTAATGGGATTTGTCTAAACTGCATTGTACTTTGTAATCCCAATATCATCAGAGCATATTTTTTTTTTAAAATACACAGATAGTTTTTGAGTGTTGCTTTGTTGAGGTTGTGCTTTCAGTTCTATACAACCCATCTCAAGGAAATCAGAAATGGAAAACCCCCCTCTTTTTTTTTTACTTATTTTATGTAGAAGTATGGAGTAATTGTTTTTTAGGACATGGTGGTGTTATGGGGATATTACTATCTAAAAGCTCACTGCCTTCACTGAGCTTGTTCAATTTTGGGGCTTTGTGGGTTTTAACGGGATTATTCTAAACTGCATTATAAACTCTAATCCCAATATTATCAGAGCATATCTTTTTTATATACACCGATAATCTTTGGAGTGTTGCTATGTTGAGTTTGTGCTTTCATTCCCATACAACCCACCTAACGGAAATCAGGAATGGAGAACCCTTTTTTTCTTCTTATTTGATGTATAAGTATGGAGTAATTATTTTTAGGACATGGTGGTGTTATGGGCATATTGCTATCTATAAGCTCACTGCCTTCATTGAGCTTGTTTAATTATGGGGCTTTGTGGGTTTTAATGGGATTCTTCTAAACTGCATTTTAAACTGTAATCCCAATATTATCAGAGCATATTTTAAAAAAAAATACACTGATAGTTTTTTGAGTGTTGCTATGTTGAGTTTGTGCTTTCATTCCCATACAACCCACCTAACGGAAATCAGGAATGGAGAACCCTTTTTTCTCTTCTTATTTCATGTATAAGTATGGAGTAATTATTTTTAGGACATGGTGGTGTTATGGGCATATTGCTATCTATAAGCTCACTGCCTTCATTGAGCATATAGATATTATCAGAGCATATTTTTTAAAAAAATACACTGATAGTTTTTTTAGTGTTGCTATGTTGAGTTTGTGCTTTCATTCCCATACAACCCACCTAAAGGAAATTAGAAATGGAGAAAACTTTTTTCTGCTTATTTTATGTATAAGTATGGCGTAATTGATTGTTTTAATTGATTTTAGGGCGTGGTGATGTTATGGAGATATGGCTATTTATAATTATGTATACAAGATGTGGGACTACCATCTTGGTTTGGTGAATAAGCGGATGAAGTATATTAACAGAAGAAGTTAGGGATTTGTTGTGGGGTGATGGGGAAAAGGCACATAGTCACTGTTTTATCATCTGACGACGAGGATATACATCATTCGGGGCATACAACTTGCAGCTCTTCCAAGTTGAAATCGAGAACGTCCCAAAAGAGATCTAGAGTTCCAAAGAAGGCGTCTATTTTAGATACTGAATTTTGTAAAGAGTCGCACAAAGTTGAAGAGGTATGCTTAGCTTTCTATTTCAGTTTTTTTTTTTTCCTTTTGGTGTTCTTGTTCCATATATCTTGATTTTTCTTCTAACAAGATTCTTCTAGAATAGTTGATGCTTTGGGCAATGCTAGAAACATTACAGTATCACAACAAATAATCGATTTATGTTATATGCGTGACCATTTGAATGTTCGTACTTCTTATTTATATCAATGGGTCCTGCTCGTACTCTCACATTTCTTTATTTGGATGTGCTTTTTCTTCTTTCTTTTGAATTACGATGATGCGTATTATCACTTTTGGAAGATTTAATTTTATTACTACAGAGTTTGGAATAGATTGAACCACTTTATCAAATATATGATAGAATTTTACTTATATTCTTCAGTGCGAATCAAATGAAAAAGAAAAACAAAAGATGCAAACCCTGAAATAAAATCCTTAATTCTAATTGCATCTGTATTATGTCTCCACTACATTTGACAATATTTTGTTGAGCCATATGATCTCAATTTTATATTACAAAATGACTCAATGTACTCCCTTGATAGGTTGATACCTGGTCTCCAGCGGAATTAAATGTGGTCCAATGAGTACCTGTAGTTTTAATGTCGCTCTTCTGGTAGTTTGATCATCATCGAAATAAGCAAGTTCTTTGGGAGCATGGCAACTTATCATGATATGGCTGATATTGTGAACGGCATGGTGTTTTGTGTGTGTGTGTGTGTGTGGGGGGGGGGGGGGGGGTCATAACCCGGGGCTATTCTTGGGAGATTGCCTAACGTTGCATGGTCTCACCATCCATTTGAGGCATTGATTAGTTCACATTCAACTCAGGTGGGTTAACTCACTTGAATATGGATGAGGCAGAATATGGAACACATCAAAGACTGTACAGGGGTCGACACGGGCTGTATCTTGTGGGCGGATCTTGGGGCTCATTGAACCTAGACCATCTGCTCTTACCAAGTCCATGTTCTCTTAGGAACCATCTTTGCATCAGTGAAGTGCTATTTTCTACGATCACATTACTAGTTCGTGAACATTGCCCCTACATTACCCATCAAAAAAAAAAAACAACATTGCCCCTACACTTTCTCAGACAGTCACTCATTGTGAATTGAATTCTCGGATTTCCCAAATTTCGGCTGAAATTTCGAGAAATTCAATTTTTAAAAAAAATATTATTACAAAATTTCAGTCGGTCCAAGGCCGAAATGGGGACCGAGACCAAAATTTAAATCCATGGTTGGTACGCAGTACAAATACTATTTTGATTGATGGATTTGGTGTAATCGCTTACATGAACTTGGTTTTAAGAGCTGAACCTTGGATTTGGTGTAATCACTTACGTGACAGTTGTTTCCCTCACGGCACCGGGTGACAGTTACTAACTATTTTGATTGACGGATCTGGTGTAATCACTTGCATGATCTTTGTTTTAAGAGCTAAGCCTGGTGAGAAAGTCGGAAGGCCTTAACAGTTGCAATTGTTTCCCTAGTTGCTGGTTCTTCATTGAAGACATTAGACCATAGTTGCCGGAAACTCCTTGGGGGGGTGGGAAACCTGTTTCCCCTCAAACGTGTTTCTCGCGGGTGGGAAACTCGTTTCCCCTAAAACATGGGAAATGCATTTCGGAAACGTTTCTGAAACATGATACAAAATTGGAGAAATGTTTCCGAAACGCATGAGAAACATATGAGAAACTTATGTAAATCATGTGTAAATGTGTGATAAACGTATGCAACACTCGTAGAAAAACACACGTGAAACGTGTGGGAAAGATGTGTGGAACTTATGAAAATCATTTTGAAAAAAACACACAAAAAATGTGGAATAGATATTAAAATAGAAAAGAATAGTGTATATGGTAATAAAAATAAGAAAAATCAAATAAAAATTCGAAATTAACAAAATTTGAATTTTCAAAACCACATATTTCGTGTTTTCCTTGTGTTTCATTTGTGTTTTTTGTATCGTTTCTGAAGCACTTTTAATGTGTTTCCTAAGACATTTTTCATACTGTTTTCTCGTTTCTCGTTTCCCCTGTATTTTTTTTCATGCGTTTCCCGTTTCCGTTTCATGTTTTGTTTCCCGAATTCGTTTCCCACTCTGGTAACTATGCATTAGACATTTCATGCTCTCTTCCGCTTGAACTTTCAGCCACCTTGCTAGGTAAAGTACTCTGCTTCATTTGGTTTCAGAATGCATCTCCAAATTGATGCCCCATTGATACAGATCGAGAACCAGCAATTAGACAATGGAGCCCTCTCCATAGACTTTTCCGTCCATGCTATGCACATTTCTTGAACAATGGAAATGTTGTCAGTAAATATTCAAGAGAGTTATTCTGTCCGAGATTGCTAATGTCTGCGTTTATGGTTACCTACCCATCATATATCTAGGCCTTCCCCTTAAGTGTTTCTACTTATGTCTATGTGGACGTTATTTGCCTCTTTTGTGTAGGATCATTTTGATTAGTCGACCTCGATGAACCTACTTATCTACTATATGTCCATGTGTTAGATGCCAGCCTTTGACCACTCTGAATCTAGTAAAGATGCAGTGAGATTTTCTCTGAAGTGATTATATGCATGGAAGAAAAATTCACTTGGCATGTACTTCTAAAAGAGACGGCAGTCTAGCATGTGAATGTTGAGAATATTTAAATTAACCTCTTGATATGGTTGTACTTTGTTCCGACCAAAGAAGCATGAAAACATTTGTATACTAAATTGCTATTTTTTTCTGGTATGGGAGCTTCTAAATTATAAACCATACTTTTAATGCATAGGGGGTTAGACTGATAAGTGTAGCGAATGGCTGAAGTGAAACTTGAGGAATGAGAGGTGGTGAAAAATGCTTCAACAGGGAACGACAGCTATATGTGTAACCACTCGTCAAAATGATGAATCTTATTTTGGAACTTCAGATATTTAATCTTACAAATCTAGACTTTATTCTTCTTATGTTTCTTTTTTTGGAATTGCTATTTGGAGCCTCTTATTTTAGTTGCTTCCAATGCAGGTTAATTTTAATACACTTTCTGAAGATTTTTATGAAGGTCTTCATGGGTTCAGCATATTCCCTGGTATGTCATGGTTGCCAACTGTGAAATTTATGCTTTCTTAATAGATTTCAATTGGAATAATTTCAGTCCTGGTTTATGGTGGTTTTTATTTCTACGCATTATTTTTTACTTGTTAATATCCCATACACTGGATAAAATTCTTATCGTGTGTTTCCACTCTATATTTCATTGGTTTGATACTTTGGACTGTAGGCGGTGTTGGGTGGGTGTTTATGACAAATCAGAATGTGATTAATGGTGTTGCAAATCCATCTTAGAAACGTGCAGGAGTCTCTGGATTTAAATTTGTTGGGCTTGCTGATTTGGGACCTAATATTTTTCTAGATCATAAATGATCGGTTTGTTTTTTGTGTTGATCAGATTGAATCAAGTTTGCCCCCTCTCACTTTTTATTGGAGAATGTGGATAAAGTATGCTAGTTCAAGACCTTGTTTGGAAATGATTGTTTTCTTTCAAATAGATGGTTTATGGGTATTGGATAGGAATGTTGTTTGGCAAACAAAAGGGAAAAGAGTGTAGTTGAAAATTGAATCTAGAAGGAATATGATGTGAAACCTTTTGTAGGAACACACATGTTTTTAAGAAGGAACATGTAGCAGAACTGAGAACCCTCCTGCATGAAATTTGCATCCTACTAATCTGGATTGTTGATGTTAGAAGAGAAATCTTTTTCTTCTTTATACTCTCATGTACATCGTTTCTTGGTTCTTATTAACATCGTTGTTATTGTTCAGAAAAAAATGTTTTTATTGTCTTCTCTAACTGTAAACATGGATCTCCAGTTTATCGTTTTTCTTGAATAATTGCTTTCAAAACTGCAGCTTGTTTTTTATTCTTTTAATTGTTTCCTAGCTGTGAGGGAAGGAAAACATGAATCAAGCTCTGGATGGACAGACAAAAAGGAGCTATGGGTTGACAAATATAAACCTCGTTCCTTGGCTGAGCTTGCTGTCCACAAGAAAAAGGTTTCTAAGTTATTTTTTGAATGATTAGGTTTTCTAAGTTATCGGTGTCATGTTCTTCTTTTCATGCTATGTTTCATTCCATGAATTGATAATTTGATATTCAAGCTTCTAATATTTACATAATTTGCACATATTTTTCATGCAGGATATTAATTCATTTTCGAGCAAGTAGTTACAAGTGTTTTTTGTATTTATATTTGTTTACGGTATTGTGTTGCAATTGCATTGTACATTGGTTTGTGTATGCCTGTAGAAGTGGGGAAAGCAACAGCCAACATTAGTTATTTACGAAATAGGTCTTACGCAGCTTCTTCCTTCAAACTTATGCAAAAATCTAATAACATTTCTAAACTCCATGACCTGAGCTAGCAGTAATTTCTAAAGATCTATGGATAATAGTTCTTGCTATTCTCTTAGTGAGCACAATGTAGATTTTCTATCCAATATGGATTAGTAAGAAATTTTTTTATTGTAATTATGGACAGTTAGCTCTATGCGAAGGATATTGCGGTGCTGTTTGTTATCTTCATCCATGAAACTTCCAATATGTGGCATTTGGTCTGGCTGGGATATTTTGGCAAAAATTTCTTCAGTCTTGTGTCGTTGTTATGTTCTATCTTTTTTCATTGAGTGCCCATGGGCAATGACATTGACCAAGTTGCTCACATTTTGGTAGATCTTGTTGCGAGTCCGTTCTTGTATTGTTGTGGCTTTCAGTGCAGAGAGTCCATCATCAACTTATGGGGCACTGCCACACACCTAGCTTTTGTCTAATGATGTATCGTGCATTAGTGTTTTGTATTTCATGTGTCTCCATTCTTTCACTGTTTATGGTTCTTACATGCAAAGTGAAGAATCCATTTATGTATTCTACATTTTACAGTGGGGATGACAAATTCTCCATCTCATTTTCCTTATCAAGCTGTTCTGATGGGGTGCTGGATAAATCTATTTCATATGAACTTGATTTATCCTAGGGCACATTTGGCTACCCTGAATTTTTTTTCCCCCCGGAATATTAGCTTATCCAAAGGTGAAGGGGAGTGGGAGAGGGATAGATAGGGGAGGGACTGTGTGATGAGAGGATAAGAAAAGCTTGAAACAAAAAATTCCAGTCAAAATCTGATCGACTTTTTCCTGGTTTTTTTAGCCACTTCTCACCCTCGACTCAATCGTACCCCACCCCTCCCTCACCACTTGGAGAAACTAATTTATCATATAAAAAAAAAATTCCTGGTTACTAGACATGGCCTTATCTGCAATGCATGATCTAGTGTTAGAATCAACAGTGAGTAGCATGAAGGGTTGAAAAGTTGCTAGAGTTAGTTATCATGAAAAAAATTCTTGGTTACCAGACATGGCCTTATCTGCAATGGATGATTTTTATTTTTTTTTAAAATATTAATAGATTAAAGAAGGGAACCGAGAAGGTTCACAAAATACAAAGAGAAGAAAAAGACAAATACAATTTACGGAGGGAGATAATCAAACCACTCTAAACTAGCCCTGCTAACCCCCGATTTAGCTAGAGAATCCGATTCGCCGTTTGCCGATCTCCGAATATGTAAGAAAACTGCAGCCGAATCAGAAACATAATCATAAATTTCATCCATAAGATTAAGGAATCTCCACGGCGGCGGAGCCAAACCCGATATCCACTTTATCACATTTGTCGAATCCCCTTCTACTATCACTTTGTCCAGAATGATTTTATCTATATGTAAAATTCCGGAAAAAGCCGCTTTTGCTTCCGCTTCAGAAGAATCACCGATACCTATTGGACCAGAGAAAGCCCAAACCACTTCACCTTTATCATTTCTAAGAAGACCACCAATTCCAGCTGCACCCGGATTCCCAAAAGAAGCTCCGTCAAAATTAAGCTTGAAAAAACCATCTGGAGGAAGAGACCAGTTTTGAATCACCTTGGATTTGGAAGTCGCCTCATTGCAAATAATCTGCCAACCCTCCCACAAATCATAGGCCGAGACCATACAGAAGAGAGGAGAGCTTTTTGCCCAGTGAATAGCCATGGCAATACCATAGGAAGATTTGGCCTTCCCCTTAAAGATTCTCTTGTTACGCTCTTTCCAAATGGACCACCAAACTGCCAATAAACAAATCTTCCATAGAACATTGCCTTTTTTCTTCCAAGGAACAAAATCCCAGCTTTCAAGAACTTGATCAGTAGAGTACGGGAAAACCCACTGGATACCGAATCTTACCAAAATCAAACCCCATACTTCGCGTACATAACTACAATGTATGAATAAATGATCAATTGATTCACCATCATTTAAGCATAAAGAACAGTGATCAACTAGCCACATACCTCTTTTTCTTAAGAAATCGATAGTCTGAATGCGACGGCAACTGACAGACCACCCAAAGAAACTTACTCTTAGCGGGCAATGGAAATTCCAAATCTTTGCCGACAAGGATTCCTCAGAACCAGTAACTCCCCGATTATAAAAAGACTTAACCTAAGAAGAAGCCAGACGAATCCAACATCCAAATTCTTTTATCCGAACCAGACTTCTTTATAAAATATTTTTCAATTAAATCAAATAATGATGAGAGAGAAGATAATTCTCTTTCGAAAAAGATCTTGCTAAATTTTGGGCACCACACCACTTTTTGGTCCACTCTTTCGAAGCAGTCACAGACAAGGACATTCTTTTCCGCAGCGACAATAAAAAGATCAGGGAAGATAATATTCAAAGGGTCCTTTGAACACCGAGCATCAATCCAAAATCTGATCCGATTTTCAGAGTCTACCTTGAAGCAACACCCTTTTCTGAAATCATTACTCAAAATAGAAATATCCCTCTAGGTAGTTATACCTTTCTTTTCATACAGGTCATCTGACTCCCAATTTCCGGAGAGAAAACCATATTTGCTGCCAATAACTCTCACCCATAAAGCTGATCTCTCTTCTCCAAATCTCCACAACCATTTGCTCATGAGAGCAAGATTGAATTGCTTTATTCTGCGAATACCCAGGCCTCCCTTGTTACGAGGAAGGCAAACTGTATCCCATTTTACTAAAGCAATTCCACCCCTGTGATTTGATCCTCCCCAAAGCAATCTATGCTGGATTTTCTCAATCCTCAAAACCACGCTGGCCGGGCACCTGAATAGAGATAAAAAGTAAACTGGTATGTTAGCAAGAACCGATTTAATCAGAGTTAATCTTTCCCCCCTTGAGACTAATTTTCTCTTCCAAGTATCCTACCTCCTCTCTATTCTATCCACAATTGGATCCCAAAGACTTTTTTTGGTCTTCCAACTCCCAAAGGCATGCCAAGATAAGAAGATGGGAATGAATCCACCTTGCATCCCAAAACTTCTGCAAACAAACTATTCTCTGTAGAAGAAATATTAATAGGAAAGATTCTGGATTTTAACAGATTTGTCCGCTGTCCTGTTATCAGTTCATAGCATCTTAGGATCGCCTTGAGATTTAAAAGATTGTTGTCCTTCGGCTCACAGAAAAGCAAGGTGTCATCTGCAAATTGCAAACTGGACACTTCCACTTTATCCTTACCGACTACAAAGCTTTCAATTAATTTCTTCTCGCAACCTTTCTGGATCAGTGTACTGAGAGTTTCTGCTACTAGAACAAAAAGGAAAGGAGATAATGGATCACCTTGCCTGAGTCCTCTGGATGCTTTAAAAAAACCTTTAGGAGAACCATTAACCAATATAGAGAACCAAGCCGAAGAAACACAGTTTCGAATCCAGCCTCTCCAAATACTCCCAAAACCCATTCTCCCAAGGATATAATCTAAATATTCCCATTCAGCTCTGTCATATGCCTTCTCCATATCCAGCTTACATACCACTCCTTTTCCACCATTTCTCGAATAGTAATCTATAGCTTCATTCGCAATCAAAGAACAATCAAGAATTTGTCTGTTGCTTACAAAACCACTTTGACTATCAGACACCACCCTGGGAAGGACAATTTTTAAACGATCAGTCAAAACTTTGGCTAAAAGTTGGTGTAAACAGCCCACCAAACTAATAGGTCTGAAATATGAAACTTTCGAAGCACCCTCTACTTTAGGGATCAAGGCAATGAAAGACGCACCAGATCCTTTATCAAGAGAAATACCTCTGTGAAAATCCTTGAAAAATTGAAGGACGTCGGCCTTGACATAAGACCAACAAGACTGGAAGAAAGCTAGACAGAAACCGTCAGGACCAGGGGCCTTATCTTTCTCCATAGAAAAAAGGGCAACTTTCACCTCGTCCTCTTCAAAAGTTTTTTCCAAATTAGAACTCTCTTCTAAAAATAAACTATTGAATTCCACATCCTCCGGAATTGGACGAGATAAATTCTTTGAAGTGTACAAGGATGAGAAGAATTCAACAAAGGCTTGAGAGATAACATCCTTTTTTGTGATCGAATAATTTCCAACGTTAATAACTTCAATTCTATTTCTTCTCCTCCTAGCACTCGCCATAGCATGGAAAAATGCAATGTTTTTGTCTCCTTCCTTCAGCCATTTAATTCGGGATTTCTGCCTCCAAGAGATTTCCTCGTGTAGAAGAAAAGCCTGATGTTCTTGATTTAGTTTACCCAATTCTTCCCACTCCTCTTCCCCGCCCAAAAGGCACTCGTCTAGAGCTTTTAATTCTTCCATTCTATTCTCCAGGACTAATTTTCTGTTTAAAATCTGTTTTTTTTCTTCTCCCACCCACACTTTAATTTTCTGCTTCATAAATTTAAGCTTCTTCCCTATTGTCACAACCGCTGGACCTTCCGCTTGATAAGATGACCACCATTCTCCCAACCTTTCCACCATCTGTGGATAATTCAACCAGGCAATTTCAAATCTAAAAGGGGTCGGGCCCCAAGATTTGAGCCTTGGATCAAGCAAAATAGGGGAATGATATGAAACTGAGTGAATCATAGTCTTTTGGAGGACATCCGGTACCATAGCCATCCACTCAACACATATTAGAAACCGATCAAGTCTGCTTCAATGTTCTCCTCGTGACCATGTAAAAGCTGAGCCTGTTAAAGGAAGATCAATCAGTTCATTATCTGCAATGCATGATCTAGTGTTGGAATTTTGGTTGTTCAATAGTGAGTAGATGAAGGGTTGAAAAGTTGCTAGAGTTAGTCTTGAGCCTTTCATGATCCATCTTCTATTGATAATATTAGCATATGATGTTGCTTTTGTTTTTTCTAGTTATAATATCAGAGCTCTTTTTGTTTAATTTGGTGCTCTATGGGAATTAATTTTATTCTGATATTTTCATAGTTATTTTGCAGATTGAAGAAGTCAAAATGTGGTTGGAAGAAAGGATTAGGACGTCAAAGGTGATTTTATTTTCTAACCTAGAGGATCTTCCCTCTGTTTTAAAGAACTCTCTAGTGCTATATCAGCATTGTACTATCTCTACTTGCATTTAGACAACCTAAGGTTATGATGGGTTAGTGGTACAGGCCTGCCTCACCTCATTATAATTCCTCTTTGATTAAGTGTCACACTCTCATGAGCTCAATTCTACTCATATGCGAACTTCTTTTCTTTTCTGAATTGAAATAGGCAAATCTGGCATCATTTATTTGGCAACTAACTGGCAAGTAACTATGATTTTAGAGAGAACCTCTTCTTTTTTTGCAAAGTAAATGTAGCAACTCAAATAAACAGTAGTATTTGGGAAAGAGAGATCTAAATGACTAAAATTTATGTCATGACTGTTGTGGTTGCATTTCCTTGTATTTGGGAAAGAGAGATCTAAATGACTAAAATTTGTATCATGACTGTTGTGGTTGCATTTCCTCCTCTTGGCTTTGAGTCTTCTCTAGCAAGGATTATATCTTTTTTATTATTTGTCATGGATGGATCCATTTGACAGTGGAAAGGATCTAAGGTTGAGAGTTTTAGTACCTCGAGATGTGAATAAGGACCCTTTCAACCATACTGTCTGGACATTGCCCACAACATGGGTGCTGTCATTTTTATTCATGAAATGATAGCAAACCATGCCAAGCTCTATAGAATTTGGTAGAAGTATTTTATTAGATTTATTGTGATTGGAGTTTGAATTTTCAGTTTCATATTGGATGAGTTTTGTGGATCAAAAACTGAAAAATTGCAGTGCGATGTTTTTCATAATTTGTATTGATTCTCAGATCTGTGTTAATATTTCAATTTGGGACCATACAGTTCTAAAAGCCATGCACCTCAGAAGTTGTTTTTGACAGATGCCATTGATTTGATCAGGAGTATGGCGAGAATCTGTTATGGGTTATGGCATGTTTCTCTAACTTTTTTTTCCTTATAACCAAAAACCCACATACCTGAGTCCTCTAAAAGGTTATTGGGAGTCATTTCTAATCTCTATTTGTAGATTATTTCTCTCAACAGCATGCTTTAATGTTGTTATAGGGTTTATGTGGGGGTATTTTGGTCGTTAACCAAAATCAATGAAAAGAAAAGGAGGGGACAAGACGCTTTGCATACTCTCTCTCTCTCTCACATCACTCTCTCCATCTCTTTCTCTCTTCCCTCTAGATCTCTATCATGTGAGTATTTACGCAGGATCAGAGCTTAGGATTCCCCTTTATATTTTTTCCCCTCTTTTCTTCCTTTCTTGAACACAAAAATAGGGGGAGGAAACATGGAGTCTCTTGTGTTTATCGGTTCGTTCGTGATACTGTGGTGATTGAAGCCTTGTTCTGATCCTATATGTTAAATTTTGAAGAGAAGATTTTTTATTATTCTTGGATGCATTTACAAGAGGATCAATGTGTGCTTATATAGAGCACTTACATGATAAACATGGAATGGAATCAAGATAATTCTAGAAGGAAATAATCCTAATCAAATCTACCTAATCAAATCTACTTTCCTAATCTCTATTGCTTGCCTCTTCTAATCCACTTGCCTAATTTATCTAGTTGCCTTGTTTACCCAACTTACCTAATCTACCTCCAAGATGATCCAACGGTGAGATCTTAACCCAATCTAACCGTTGGATCCCACATATTCTAACACTACAAAATGAGGACGATCTAAGTAGGGGTGGACATGGTTCGGTTCGGTTCGGTTTTGGGGTATACCCAGAACCGAACCATATATAATCGGTTCCCTGAAATTGGAACCAGAACCGAACCATATATGTTTGGAACCGAACCGAACTAGAACCATATATAATCGGTTCGGTTCGGTTCGGTTCTGGGTTTACCCAACCTTCACCAAATGTATATATTTTGCCTAATCGTATTTATAATCGGTTCGGTCCTGTTTATATATGAACTACAAAGACTAACATGCATGAATTTGGAATAATCAGGCCCAAATTTGCACAAATTTGGGCAATGCAAAAATTATATATGACCTACAAACATGCACAAATTGGAATAATCAAGCACAAATTTGAGGGGTGAATTAAAATTTTAAAGGCAAAGCAACACGTTAAAGAGAGGTGAATTAAAAGGGGGTGGGGTGATTTTATCAAGCGATGAGGCGTTGGGTTTTAAGGTGAGGGTCGGTTCTTGGTTCGGTTTTCGGTTCCGGGATTCCAAACCCAGAACCGAACCGAATTTCCATCGGTTCCAGGATATTAGAACCGGAACCGAACCATATAAATAAGGAACCGAACCGAACCGAACCATATGTGCCGGTTCGGTTCGGTTCCTCGGTTCGAACCGGAACCATGTCCACCCCTAGATCTAAGTAGTCATGGTGGTGTGATGTTTATATATGATCCGATGATCTCAAGCATTGATTGTGGTGTCGTGTGATTCAGATCGTGATTTCAAGAGAAGCATGTGGGCTTGCTTAGGTTAGAACTGGGCACGGTGTTGTTAGATCTGCTTGTTCTTTCAGATCTGGATGTGGTTTGGTTATATCTAGTATTGATTTCAGATCTGGATGTGGTATGGTGGATTGTGATCTTCAGAGTTGCTGATTTGGTATCTATCATGTGGACGGACCTTTGTGGTGCTATGTGCAGATTTATACGGTGTGTTAGTGTTGGGCTTTGTTGTGTGCAACTGTGCAAGTGTGTGTGGAGTGGGGAGTTATTCCTTGCGCACAACCTGTTTGGCAAAATTTCTCCAAGTCATTTCCACGTGTGGACTGCTGTGTGTGTGGCCTCCGAGAAGTGAAGGGCTGCCTCCATGTCCACGTGAAAAGATGTCTGTCCTTTTCTCCTTAGTTGAAGTGGTTAGTGATCTCTATACTTTTCTTTTATTTTCATTGATTTTGGTTAATGACCAAAATACTCCTAACGGGGTACCTACGCCTTATAACAGTTTTTTTTTCTAGTTTAGGATTTGTCGTTTTCAACATTTACTATAATTTATTCTTATTCCAAGGAACAGGGACACTGTTTTCGTAACCAGATGGGGAATCCACATTACCATATTATGTCAGTTAAACTGAACAGGAATATCTTTCTTGGTCCCAATGATTTATGTTTATTGAGGGTAAAAATTCAAGCTCTGGTATATTAATGGAGAATTTCTGAACCACTGATAATCTTATCTCAAGAACAAGGAATGCTGAATTCAGTTCTGCCACAAAATCAGTAGTGTGTTTTACTAGTTCTGTCTCAGATTGTTTTCTGTCCAGAATTTAGTCTTTTATTGGAATTTTTATGTTTTCCATTCATATAAGTCATTATAATTTGTGCCTTATTTGTTCTGTTCCATTAGTTTCTTTTTCTATTTCCATATCTGGAGAACCCCATACGCCTTTTCCTCCTGTATTGACAGGACGCATTTCGTAACCATGCTCTTGTTATTACTGGCCAAGCTGGAGTTGGAAAATCGGTACGTTCCTGCTCTGTTCTTTCATGGATTAGCACTTTCAACCTGTTCATTATATTGTCAGAGGTTTTTTTTTTAATGGTATTATATTGTCAGAGACAACGGCTTGGGACAAAGGCTTTGTTTGAGAGTTGAGAGATAGAATTATATTGTCAGAGAATGATAATCCATTACCCTTAGCATCCAATCATTCCTTACATAAAATATTTGTAATTTTCTGAACTCAAGTTGAAAATATTATATTGAAAGGGTGCGAACTTTTGATCAATAACAGATCTGTACTGATATTGTCCACTTTTATATTGGATATGCATACTAGTTTTCAATCTTGTGTACCAATCCAATTCTACTGTCTCCAGTTTCTCGATGAATGTGGAAACTTTTAACTACTAGAGAAGATATCACAATGTGAGGATGATTGTTAGACAATTTAGAATATCTTACACTCCAAGGATCTATATTTTTGCTGCATATGGCAAAGTTATTTTTCCTAGTCTAGAAAAACTTATTACTAGCGAGATATTATGCCTATCTATGCTGCAGATTCTATCGAGTAAAAAAAAAAAAAATTAAGAATACCAAGGGTTCAAATTCTAGTGCAGAGTATTAGATGTTAGTTCCCCAGTCAGATTAAAACAGAAAATCTCAAATAGATGACTTAGTATTACTAAATGTTCTTATGATGAAAACCAGTAATTCTGCAACCAACATTGTTAGGTAGCCATTGGAAATATATTGGAAGGTACAATTGTATGATGGAAATTGTTGAAGGTGTTCTCCTTTTCCTTTCCATGGAAGAAAACTTGATATATGCATATAAGCATAGCATAAAACATGTATCGAGCTGAGATCGAAGCCAAATCCATGCGCTTGCCTCTTCTCTCCAATTGGAAAGAGGTGTTGTTGAGTAACCTTGAGATACAATGAGGGTGCATTTTTAACATTGAAGAATTAATTTGGGCTAAATTGTAATTTTTTTTCAGTGAATATTTAACTATTAATATATTGATTTGTCTAATGAGCTGGGCTTCTATCCTGCCTCCCTCCTAATTAAGTATATTTGCCTCCCCCTTCAGGAAGGCAACATTTGCCGCCATGTCTGGGATCTGATGGTGGAGAAAATTCAATCTAGGTTGGAATACTAGCAAGGAGAATACCTCTCTCTTCTTGGCGGGATCTCTCTTCTTAAAGCCGCCCTTGCAAATACCCCAGCATATTTCCTTTTGATGTATCGCATTCTGCCTCTGATTGCAGATTGCATTGAGAAAATCCAGAAGATTTTTTTTTTTCAAAAGACATTCGTCCTCTTCAAATTGTTCATCTTATCAATTTGCAACAAATTTGCCAAGATAAATGAGCATGGGGTTTGGGAATCGAAAACTTTCGTGCCCAAAATCATGCTCTCCTAGCTAAATGGTGGTGGCAGTTATTCCACTCCAAAGGCAAATTATGTGCCGGGCGATCTATTCCAAGTATCAATTGGAATAGATCACCCTCCAACAACTTCTCCGTGTTTTCCTAGCATTTGGAATTCTGCAGCCTCTCCTGAGATGACTACTTTCTTATGGTGTGCTATGCACGGAAAGTTCCTAATTGGGGGGCCAACTTGTTTGGAGACATATCTGTTCGGACAGAGATTGCTCTTTCTGAGGCTCCTCAACAAAACATCGTTTCACATCTTCGCTATTTGTCCTTGGACTTCACAATATGGAGCTTTTTTCTTTGCTTTGTTCCAAATCAACCTTATGTCAAACCCATTTGAGTCTATTAAAGAGTTTTGGCATTGGTGGTGGCGTCGCTCTAATGGTAATAAGAGGCTTTATTGTTTGTGGAAATTCATCTTCCCTTAATGCGTTTGGTTAATCTGGAAAGAAAGAAATGATTCCATCTTTAATGGTAAGGTTAAAAATCTTGAGAAGCTAATTAATTCATTTATTGTTCAGGCTAGGTATGGGGTAGCCTCACGGATGCTTTTGGTAAAGTGATTATTGTTTTTCCGGCCCTAGGAAGTGAGGCCCAAACTACAAATGCAAAAGTCTTGGCTATCGGGTCAGGGTTATGGCTCTTGAAGCACGGCAATGTAAAGAATCTTTTGATTGAAGGTGACACACTTAATGTTAACAAATAGTCTTAACAGCCCGATATGCATGATATTATTCTCATGTCGGATAATTGCCTCTTCTCTCATATTCACAGGGAAGGGAATAGTTTAGCTGATATGTTAGCAAATATTTGGTGGTCTTGTAATAACTAAAGTGTGGCATGATATGCCTCCTTTACAGGAGTTTTTGCCTCGGGGGTTGCAAATCTCTTCCCGTTTTTTTTTTCTAGCTTCGGCCGTATCCCTTAGAGTGTATTTATAATACATATTTGAAAAAAAAAACAATTGTTTTACTCTTCTTCTTCTTAGGAAATTAACAATATTTATCTATATATGTGTGAAGTATGTCTATATGTATATGTATATGTGCCTACTGCATATATAAATATATGTTAAATCTGTACACACATTTATATGTTATTGTTAGATCTACATGATGGTTAATAGAAGGAAGAAGAAGTATGAGAGAGAGAGAGAGAGAGAGAGAGAGAGAGAGAGAGAGAGAGAGAGAAACGATGGAGGAAGAGAGTTACGTCTGTTGGGAGAGAGAATGCGTTAAGCAATCTCTCCCCAACACGCATAATATGTATATATATATATATATGTGGAAATGTCACAAATGCCCTTACTAGGGCGACAGTACATTTAACAGTTATTATGCACTCTAACACACACATGTTTGTATGGTGATTCTTTGTATCAATATTGATAAGCTTTGATTTAATTTGACTTTATTTAATTATGAGGATCTTTGACTATGGGTTGTGTACTTGTGCTTACCTGCTTCCATGACCATTTGCAACTTTATGAAGCTTTATGTGTTGGAAGAAAGAAATTTATCAATAAGTAGTCACCTATTCATAGTAATAAAGTAGCTATTCTGTCCCATTGAGCTCATATTTGAAGTTATAACACTTATTTTCTTGAAATAATTTGTTAGGTCTCACTAATTGCTTATACATTCCAGAAACAATTTAAAGTGATTGTGGGCTGTGTACGAGGGCTTTTTCTGTCTTGCAGGCAACTATACATGTGATTGCGTCTCAACTTCGAGCTGAATTGTGTGAATGGAAAACTCCTACACCCACTCTTTGGCAAGAACATATACATAATGCCAATTCAGGTAAATAAATAGATCTTGGTCATCTTGAAATAATAAAAAAAATGAATGTATATTTTAGTTTTACTTGTCTCCATTCATCTTTTATATTTAGAAATGGATTGTGTATGGCATTCAGTGGGGCATAAAAAAGGATTGATTTTTTTATGTAACTGATACTGATGTGTTTCTAGAGATGTGCTACACGTCGAAGTTGGAAGAGTTCGAAACCTTCGTAGAGAGAATAAGAAAGTACGCATTGCTCCCATCAGTCTCAATAGGAGGATCAAAAAAATCAGTTATAGTCTTAATTGACGATCTTCCTGTAACAAATGGAAGAGCTGCTTTTGGGAGACTCAGCAAATGCTTGCATTTTCTTGCTCTGTCAGCACAGATTCCAACTGTTATATTGTTCACAGATTATAATAAAACCGACTCTGGTGACAGTACAACACGGTACAGAGAGGAACTCCAATCATCTCTGGAAAGAGCTGGAGCTTCTAAGGTAATATTTCTTCAAAAGGTTTGTCTAGGAATTTACTATTTTAACATTTATCGATCACTTGTTTCAAACAAGGTTTTAAATTTCGGTTTCGGTTTCGTCCACCACTGAAATCGAAATATTTCAGTTTCCACCACCGAAAGTCGGTTAATAATTTCGGTATTTTTTGAATTTCGGTTCAAATTTTGGCAATATCGGTGTAAATTTTGAATTTCGGTGTAAATTTTGGCAATTTCCGTGGAAATCTTCAAATTTCGGTGGACATCTTTAAAATTTCGGTGGAAATATTTAAAATTTTCGGTGGAAAACTTGTAAATAAGCGTGAAAACTAAATTTCAGTTGAAATTTCGCAATTTCGGCGAAATCCTGTTAAAAATGATTCATTGTGAATTTCGTTAACCGAAACCGAAATATTTCGGCCGTAATTTCAAATTTCGGCTGAAATTTAAAACTATGGTTTTAATTTGCCTCTGAAACTTCTTGCAGGTGGCTTTCAATCCTCTTACAATAAATTCCATCAAAAAGACTCTTTCTAGAATATGCAGAGAGGAGCAGTTTCACGTG
Source organism: Tasmannia lanceolata (assembly GCF_043159265.1). Classification (NCBI taxonomy): domain Eukaryota; kingdom Viridiplantae; phylum Streptophyta; class Magnoliopsida; order Canellales; family Winteraceae; genus Tasmannia; species Tasmannia lanceolata. Next base: position 16,676,733 of record NW_027518688.1, on the reverse strand, counting down.
CCTGCTGAGCAGATAGATCAGATAGCAAAATCCAGTGGAGGTGACATCAGACACGCGATAACATCTTTGCAGTATTTCTGCCTGAGACCAGACCTTATGCACTCTTTAGCATTATCCTGTCTGACTATTACTAATTCAAAAGGAAAATCTGAGAAGCTTGATGCATTACCATTTTCAAGTATCAATAATGACGAGGGATTGGATGAGGGATTTTCCTTACCATTTGGTAGAGATGAGTCACTCTCTCTATTTCATGCCTTGGGAAAGTTTCTCCATAACAAGAGAGAGACTGTACATTCTGGTAGCTTGGGTATGTAACAAAAAATATGGTTCTTAGTTTTTTTGTTTGTTTGAATGGTTATGGTTCTTAGGGTTTAATTCTTGATACCTTACATATTTGATTCTAAACCTGTTATTGCAATATAAAAAGTGTTGTACTGTCGGTAGATGCTTAATAAATTGTGCCAAATTTTTACAAACTTTGTTTCTCGTTCTCCATCATGTTCTAGTTGCCAACGTTGTCTTAAATTTGAATGTCATGAAATATAGACCTATTAAGCGAATTTGAATGTCATGAAACTGAATTTGTATTTCAAATTCTACAATTACACCAATCAATATTCTAATGAGTTGTTTCATTATCTTAATTTCAGATCTGAATGTATTATGTTGTACCACTGTAGGACAAGATGTGTTTCTTTTACGGGAGAGCTTCGCAAGGCCTCCACTAAAAATGGATTCTCCAGAGAAAGTTCTTTGTCAAGCACATGGACAAGCAAGGACGGTTGCTGATTTTCTCCATGAAAATGGTGATCATGCAATAATTTGTTTGAAATATGTTTCTTTCATTCATTAGTACTTTATTATCACCTCCCTCTTTAAAGGATGATTTATCATGGCATATTTCATTTTTTGGCTATTATGTGAAGTACTTCATTACATTTCAGTGATGTTCTTTCTTTGTATACTGGTTGCTAACCTATGTTCAGGTTATACTATACCATCAGGGTTTCTAATTCATTCTGAAATTTAAATATGATATTTTAAATTTAAATCTGATCCCAATCCATTTAGTGCTTGATATGAAAATTATGGGCTATCTTCAATGACCACTTACTTTTCTTGCAGTTTTAGATTTTGTAAGTGATGAAGCAATTGATGATGCATGGACTGTGGCCTCTTATCTAAGTGATGCCGACTGCCTTCTTGCTACTCATGGGCCCACATGGCAACGGATGATAGCTGGCAGATATGAATTGGAAAATGTGGCTCAATTAGTTGGTGCTTCAGTTGCTGTGCGCGGGGTGCTCTTTGGAAATTCGCATCCCTCACCTCCCAGGTGTGAGTTTTATCCATGTATTGTTCCTGTAACATGCAACCAATAACTGTCAAACATGAGTTTCTTTTTATTGGTAAGTAAAAATGAGCTCCATCATAACCAATTGATATGATAAAGCAGGTGGCACTCTATTCGTAGTCCGAAGCTTTGGCAGGCTGAGCAGTCATCTTGGCACAACGAGGTGTGTTAGTACTTTTTATAAGTTTTTGTTTTGATTGCATAGAAATATGACACTTTTTTTTTTTATCTTAGCACATCACAAATTCATGGGTTCCCTATGGTAGATGTCTATTGGTGGCCCTGTTTTTTGACTGCCTGTATTGTATGTTTTAATTTTTATTGCTTATCTGCACTTGTTCATGGAGCGCCTTTGTCTGCATTCATTTTGTGTTACTTTTATTGATATAAATGAATACAGAATCAGATGGCGCTAGAGAGGTTCCAAGCTTACAATAGCTTCGGCTCATTGGGTATGTCTGCCATGGCTACTGAATATAAACCTACACTTAAATGGCTCGGATTCAGGGCACCGGAAGGTATTCGAACACATAAGAAACCGACCCAGAACAGCAAGGTGGAAGAGTGCGACTCTGATTGGATGGGTTCGCATGAATTTAAAGGCGAAAATTCAGGAGAAAGTGAAGGTGATGAAATAGAGGATTAGTAGGTATGTATCATTCTTTGCTTCTAAAATGATAAATCTCAATTCCTGGGCTGCTGAGCATGAAATGTTTTTTGGTAGTGATTTGTATGGAAGTATTTCCAATGGTGGGTCTAATCTGTATATGAATTTTCCAGACTGTTTTTTCAAATTCTGCGACTTCCAATTGTAAATAGGTTTCTATATGGCCAGAATAATCTGATGCCAAAATGACTGGTGGATTCATTGGCAATGTGTACTGATTGGTGGGCCCATATGGACAGATTGCAGCCTTGGCATCAGATCGATTAGACGGTTACGACCGTCTGATTGGTGGGTTGTGAATGGTTTTCATCCAGTTGGGGCCTCCATATAATTTAGGACATTCTGAAGTAGAGCTGCCTTTTTCCTGGAAAAGAATAACCCTGAGAATTGAGTTTTCTGAGATTTGGTAACCCAATTTTTAGGCTTTGAAAAGGAATCAGGTACACAGTGTTCATCAGAAAAGCTTGAAAGCAAGAAGACATGTCATATCTGTGTCCCTTTTTCCTGGGAAAAATTTTCTAAAAGGAATTTCTAAAAAGAATTCCACAAATAACTTTCACCAAAACCGATGAGTAAAATTTTTGAGTGGGGCCCAGTTGTTGGATCCTCAAAATGTACATTGGTGGGAAATGTGCCATCTTCCAAGAACAGGTCTAAGAGATAAAACTCTGGCTCACTTAGCAAGAGTCTAAAAAGAATTCATCCAGCCAGAACCTATGTTTTTTCCTACCAAAAAAATCAATACCCGTCCAAGTTGATAGCCACACCCCTTTTCAGACATATCTACATCTCTTTTTCCAATTTTTTTGGATGCTTTTGATAGTAAATTACCAATAGTAACCATGAAAGTATTATTTTCCCCATTTCTTTTTTCTTTTTCTCTGCTGAACACCTTTCATAGCTTCATTCTTCTGCACATTTTAACCTGAGTTGTTGGGTCCCACAAATGGGTAGACAACATAGATGGGTGTAAAAGATCTTGGCCTTTGATTGGATCCGACACTAAATGTGGGTAACATAGAAGGATGATGTGGGTCAGTTGGTGTCTCATGTTGGACATTGACACAACCCTTGAATACCTCCTTATGTTTTTATTTGAGGGTTAATTTACATATAAAAAATGAGAACTTATATGATGGCCGACCGTCAGGTTATAAAGGGCGGAGAGAGAAAACCATCTCTCTCTTGATTTTTAATCCAAGAGAAAGCCCTTTTTCTAACTTTTTCTTGGTTCAAAAACCAAGACAGCAAGGGCGGAGAGAGAAAACCATCTCTCTCTTGATTTTTAATCCAAGAGAAAACCCTTTTTCTAACTTTTCCTTGGTTCAAAAACCAAGACAGCAGGTTTTGTCTCTACCCGCCACCTTTTACATTCTCACAGTCAGGCCAATTTCTTTGTCTCTTAAGTGTCTTTGGCTCACAAAAGCCAGTATGGCTTAGGGGTTTTGCTTGGCATTTGGTGGCACGTCACCAGATTTTGTGTCTCGTCCCTATGAAATCCAAGCCAAAAAACTACAAAAGGGTGGGCTTGGATTTCCTAGGAAAGATGCTTTTTCTCTCTCTCTTCCCTCTTTCTTCTCTCTATATTGGTAACGACACCCCTTACCACTCCTTGTGAAGTTGACAACCAAACATGCTATTCCACGAGGTACGTTCCAAGGACTATTGTCTCCTTCATTTTCTTCGCAAATAGTAAAATCACACATTATTTTCTCTTTTCATAGGTGATTGAAAACATGTTGAAAATTTTGACTCTTTACAAAATGTTAATGCTCTGTTTGGTTGCCGGGTTTTTTTTGTTCCCGGGAGTTAAGTGGGAGAAAAAAATACCCTGGGAGATAGGTGGGAAAAAAAAAGTCCTAGAAGTATCCTGGTAAAATAAAAATCCCATGTTTGGTTATGTGGGAGAAAAAAATACCCTGGGAGATATGGTGGGAGAAAAAAAAACCTTTGTTTGGTTGCTTGAACTGTTGGGTAGAAAAAAATTCTTCTCAAGCTTATTTTTGGTTCCTGAGTTTATTTTGGTTCCTGGGGTTATCTTGGGATGGGATGAAAAGGCAATCATTACAAAAGTGGGATTAAAAAATTCACCCCACAAGTAATCATTACAATAGTGGGATTAAAATAAACCTAGTGCTAAAAGGCAACCAAACATGGGATGGAACCAAAATTTAACTTACTCTCCCACAAAACTCCCACGCACAAAAAAAACCTGGCAACCAAACAGAGCATAAGGGATTTGCTAGCGGCTTCGCTGGCTGTTGCAAGAGAGAGCAGCCACCTCAGATGGATTAAATGAATAAGACAAAACCTGCTGAAAAGTGACCTCTATGCCCCAATCAAATCCCAAATTTTAATTATCCAGAAATAATGGTAGGACAGGACACTCCGAGGAACTCCGAGGAATGTTCTAATTCCTTGTGAACATACAGAAAGTAGATTCCACATAGCGGACCGAGTAGAACCCAACCCAGTTAGGATCCATTTAACCAAATTAGGATTCAAATGGATTGGGACACATGCATAGATGGATCCGATCCAAGTGGGTCCATTGATTGAGATAATATGTGCCGAATATAGATTTTCATCCTGTGGGGCCCATCATTGGAAGCGCAAACTTCAATTCTTACCATGCAATCCTATCCATCCAATCACTGACTTGGAAACACATAAATGATCAACGGGCTATGATGCGTCTGTAGGTCCCACTAGATGAACGGTTCTGATCTCTGTAAACTACTCAATCATGATCCCCCCATTTACAACATAACACATCAACAAAGAATGAAGTAAATAAAAGGGATATTTACATTTACACCCCTGACATATCCACTTCCACCCCTGTAGTTTAAAACGTGACAAATACACCCCTGTAGTTTCAATTTGTTTAAGGTTTGCCCCCTTAGCTGAAGGTTCGTCCATAGATTGACGGGTTAGGATGATCCGATGGAGCTGATTTTTTGGGCACACCCTATCTATGTCAGGACCCATCAAATGAACGCTTTGGATCATCCAAATAATGTGGGCCCATACCCGAATCCAAACACTACCAAAAAATATCCAAATAATGTGGGCCCACATTGTTTGGATGATCCAAAGCGTCGTTTTTTCCCCCTTGTATCTCAATCATGATCCCCCCATTTACAACATAACACATCAACAAACAATGAAGTAAATAAAAACCAACAAAGAACAAGAACACTCACTTGTTACAAACTCTATGAAATCTTTTTTTCCCTAAAATCAAACACAAGAAAAGAAGAACAAGCTAGAGCCCCATCAAAAGGCTTTCCTGTAAGAAGACAATTATGGGTATAAATCCCATCAAAAATTTACATATACCTTTCACACATCAGAGGCGCCCCTCTCGCTTACTGTAACAGACCGAATCCAAGCGACGATTCAATTCTCTGTTCCAAAATCTGTCGATGATCGGCTACTTGTGAAGATCCTCTTCATCAGAATTTATATCTAAGATAAAATTTGACCACCCTTCTATGAAAATTAACAGTCTTTCTTTTTACAGAGTCTTAAAGTCTAGAATGAGTTCCTTTTCTCAACTTAGTAGCCTCTTTAAGTCATGACCTTGATCAGAGCTCTTGGGTTGGTTGTAAACTGACTCAAACACCTGCATACAAACGCTAGAAAACCCTGTCATGGCCTGGAACACGTTCGGAAAACCCGTTTGTAAATTGTTCAGAGTCATCGCCCTTGTCACGCTCGCACACTTTTCATGCTTTGTCTTCTCCTCCTCGGCCTTGGCCCTCAAAACCTCCACCTTCGCTCGCTTCTCCGCAACTGGTGATACATGTGTCCTCGGTCCCGAATCCTCCATCGAATAAGGGCCAAATTTACACTCCAAGGATCTCAGTTTCGCTACCTTTTTTTCTAACTCTTTAAATGCACCCTCCATTCTCTTCTTTTGTTTTTGTTCTTCCCCTTGTTGAAGGACTACTGCGTGAATTACTGTTAGGAAGCTCTTGATACCTTCGGAAGCTACCTTGTCGGGGATTCTATCAAGGGCTAGTTGCCATTCTTCGCATAAAGAATAGATTGAGGAGTTTTGTTGGGTTTTGGTAAGTGGGTGGTGGTTGAATTGGAAGAGGCAGAGCCTTAGCCAGCCTGTGAGGGAATGGATGTAGTCTCTCTGTGTCTTGACAAGATTGCAGAATCCCGTGTGCCATTGTTGGACTTCGAGCTCGAGTTGGAGAGTGGATTGTCGATGTATTTCGGATGTGGGTTCTGTCCCCGAGATGATGTTGTTGAGGAACTTGATCTGCTCAACTATATGGGTTTGGACCTGGTGGCATTCATACATGCCTCTCCACATGCACATCAATCTGTAGTTCCAGTTAAAAAGATTTTTTTTTCAATCAGATTATAATTGGCAGAAAGAAACCAACAGAAACCCGTTGCTCGGAGTAGTATATCAATAGCAATCTTGGTTTAAAGTATCTCACATATAAAGTGTTTGCAACTCCTTATGAAAAGGTTTTGAATGCTACTGATTTTAATCAATGGCTACATGTTGTTCTTCGTATCAAAACATAGATAAAGGATTTAGTTTACCAAACCTACTGAAATTGCCAAATAAAGTGCCAAATCACACTATACTTCGAACTCATAAACTGAATTTCACATGATTTTCTTCAAATAAAGTAGAGACTATAGAATTTTTTATTTAAACAGTGTCTGTGTAGGAACAGTGGATAGCTTTAACCATTGAAGAATAAAATAATCCTTTCCAAAAGAGAAAAAGGAAGAACATGAGTCTTAATTTGTTCATAAATTTCTTTGACCATTTTTTGTAGAACAACAAAAGGAATATTAGTTCTGCAACTCTCTAGAAAAACTGAGAGCAGTAATCAATTTCTTCTAAACAGAAGAAATAAACTGCAGACACAACAGCATGCTTAAAAAATGGCTTACCAACTCAAGTTATTCATGCAATGAGAGTTCCAACTGGACCTGACTCCATCACAATAAATATGGCACATATTTGACGTGTGGGGACCACAACACTATATGGGGCCCACCATGGGTGGTCTATGACCCAAAATCTCCACCATACTATAACACATTGCAATTGTTAGCATTTGATCCACCATGAGCAATCCATGTGGTGGGCCATGCCTAAGACTGTGCATTGCATAAAAATCAATCTGATCAAACAATCATAATCATCAATCTTTGAACATATATGATTGCAATTCTTTCTACTGTCTCTCAATTGGACGGTTGGGATCGCCTCGATCAGTTTAAATTCTAGGCCAGAGGCAATCCTAGGTGGGTCTTACCTGTGAAAGTTCCAGATTAATCAAGGTAGTGCCCACATGTATTGGTTCAGCAGGGCTCCACTACATATAAGATGTACGAACTAAGTCTACTCATACAGAAATGGAGATGAGTCAACCCTGATTCAAAGCAAATCTTTTTTACTTTTGTCAAAGGAAAGTCCTTTTCATTTTTTGACCTATTTTCCTAAAGGATCAGATTCAACTCTGACTATTCAACCCTGTGATGCAGGTCCATGCGTTACCCTGCCACCTTACTAACCATGCAAACATCATTAAGTTTACAAGGAGAACAGCCATGGCCAAAAAGAAAAAGTAAAAGAGGAGGTCAACATGCATACATAAAACCAACCATCAATCAGAATAGCAACATAGGTAGTCAGTCAAAAAAGAAAAAAAAAAAACACAGGCAGTCTATGTATGTAAGTTCCATACCATGAACAAGGAAAAGAAAAAAAGAAAAACCATTTAACAAAAATAGGAACCAGAAATATGGTAAGAACACTAACCCTTTGGCCAGTTCAAGGAGCTGTGGGTAGAGCTCTACTTCCCTCAACCTTATGATTTCAGCAGAGGTGCTCTCCATGGCTTGAGAGACCACCATCATCCTAGACTCAAGCCTCTCAATTTCTTTCCTACTCTTTTCAACCTTTATATAATCAGCTCCCTTTGCCTCTTGCTTCCTTAGTAATACCACCATCTTCTCATGTTCTATTTTCATATTCTCAGCATTCTGACAAAGAGGGGGAAACAAATATAATGAAAAGGAAAGCAAAAGATTTGAGAAATATAGATATCAGGGGCATGCCAGTCTTTTTTCTCCTTTTAAAAATGTTGGGACCCAGAAAAGAAAATCAAGGTTATAATGAAGTCAGAAGAAACAGAAGAGCATGAATTCTTATTTGGGACAAAAGAAGAATCATGGTTAAACCTGGCACAAATTCTCAGAGAGAAAATTCAGAGCTCACAAAAGGGAAAAGAAAATGCAGAAATCATGTTCAATTGATCTAAAGCACGACAAAAGAAAGGGAAAAAAATTTATGAAACAAAAAGAGTAAAACAGAGTTACATTTCTATTAAGAAGAAATGCTAATTGAGAAGTAATAATACCTTGACTTCCTGGTAGAGCTTCTTCTCCCAAGCATAAAGCCTCTCTATTGTAGAACAATGGCTTGTATTGACAACACCAATATCACTCCCACTCTCACCCAACCTCCCAAAACCACTAAAATTGCCTGATTTTGAATTTGAACCCCAAGCCCACAAAGATGGACTCAAACTCCTCCCATGGTTATACACCTTACCTGCAAAAAGAAAAGTGAGAAAAACCCACAAAAAAGAATTAAAAAATTAGATCATAACAAAGAAACAAAACACAAAAGAAGTAAAATCTCAAATGACCCATAAACAAAAAACACTTGCTTGTTGGTCTCTGATTAGAAAACCCAGAATTTGGAGCTTCCAAGAGCAAGGAAACATGGCTTCCAGCATTAGCAGCATTGAGAAAATACTCATCAAGTTCCTTAATAATCTCACTAAAATCTTTACTACTATTCCTTGAAACCACCATAGCTCTCTCACTAGTAGAATCCTTTGAATACCCACTAGCACTAACAGAAAGTGGTTTTGGCTCCACCACGGCGGCCGCGGTAACAGTAACTTCAGATACAATAGTTGTAGCTTCCCATTCCTCCTCAGTATTAGACCTTGAAGAAGAAGGGACAAAAGGGTCCCAAAAATCCCAACTTGAAGGGGGTGGAGGAGGCGGAGGAGGGGGTGGGAGAGGAGAGGAAGTTAATGAAGAAGTGTAATTATCTGAGCTTGGGCTTAGAGGGGGTGGAGGTGGGGGTGGGGGAAGGGGGGTGGGGGGTGGAGAAGGGAGAAGAGGGGGGAGATGATGGTTGATAAATTTGGAATGGGATTCTTCATTGGCAAATTGGAGGAGGGCGGCACCGGTGCCACGGAGTGACCGGAGGTAGAATGTGTGGGCCGCGGAGAAGGCGTGCCGGGCAGCGACTAGTTGTTTCATGTATCTCCGGCGAGCTTTGCATCTGACTACCATTTCTTCTCTCTGTAGTCTTGAATAACAACAACCCATTTTCTTCTTCTTTGAACAAATGTTTCTTCTTCTTTTTCTTTCCTTTTTTTTTTTTTTTTGGCAAAGGTGTCTCCTTTTTCACTGAAATTCACTATCTAACTTCTGTTGATGTTGAAGTTGTTGATTTTTTTCCTGAATCTCATCTGGGTTTTCATCTCGTTTTCCCCCTCGTATTTCAAAAGCTAAAAAAATGGCTATTTTGGGTCTGAACTTCTTCTGGGTCTCTTCTTCTTCTTCTTTGCCTTTTTTTTTGCAAAGGTGTCTCCTTTTTCTCAGAAATTCACTGTCTACGTTCTGTTTATGTTGAACTTGTTGAATTTTTCATGAAATCACATCTGGGTTTTCTTCTTGTTTTCCCCCTTGTATTTCAAAAACAAGAAAAATAACTCTTTTGGCTCTGAACCCTTTTTTTTTTTTTTTTGCAAAGGTGTCTCCTTTCCAATGAAAACTCACAGTCTACCTTCTTTTTATGATTAAATTGTTGATTTTTTTCCTGAATCTCATCTGGGTTTTCTCCTTTTTTTCCCTTGTATTTCAAAAAATAAAATAAAATGGCTCCTTTGGCTTTGTACCTCTTCTGGGTCTCTTTTTCTTTGTGTAGTACCAGAAAAAGTGGTTGCTTTCCTTTTGAAATGTATTCTGGGTCTCTTCTTCTGATTGTTTTGCCACTAGAAATAATCCTTCTTTCGCCAAACTTTATATCTTTTTCTTCTTCTTCTTCTTCTATGTATTCAACTCTTGTTTCTTCTTCAGAAAAGACGAAACCTTTGAAATCCCATCTGGGTATTCTTTTTGTATCTTTTTCTCCCTTGTTTTTCAATGAAAAAAAGGACTCTTTTGCCTCTGAAACTTACTTGTTCTTCTTCTTCTTCTTCTTCTTCTCTGTATTTTGTTCTTGTCTAAACTTCATACAAGCTTGCTCCTTTGAAATCACATCTGGGTTTCAACCTTTCCCCCTTTCTCTTGCCTTTGTTTCTCTTTCTCTGCAAATGAATTTTTTTGGTGGAAGTGAAAACAGAGAGGCAGAACAACAGTTTTGAGGAGCAAACAAACAATGGGGTATTGGGCAGAGTGAAAGAGATATGTTTATTTGGGATCAAATGACCAAACTACCCCTGGAATATTTTCTTGATACGCTTAAAAAGGGAAAGTAAGTTGGCCTGTTTTTAATGCGAAGCAAGCGTGCGTTTCATTAAAGAGGGTGGAGGGTATTTTGGTCAATCTGAGATTTCAACGGGATTCTAAACGCTTAATTTAGTTAACGCATGCATGGAGATTGGTATTTAGGGAGATATTATAGGTTTTTTGGGAAATGTACTTGTTTATCCAAGACCTTGGCTTTTTTGGGAAGATGTGCTAGTGAAAGCTGAGACTATTTCTGTAAAATTTACTAAAATAGTTGATTTTCTCACCAGAATATCCTCTGAAATTTACCCTGATTTTTTCTATTAAAAGACCATTGAAAACATGTATTTGACCATTGAAAATTGCTAAACAAGTTGATTATCTCACCAAAATATTCTCTGAAATTTACCATGAGATTTTCTATTGAAAACATGTATTTGACCCATTTTTATAAGCAAATAAAATAAAATTTTACATTCATATTTAAAAAAAAAAACTATAGTGGGCCCCACCATATTCGAAGATCCAAACCATTCCTTTGTTGGGCCCTAACTTAAATACAAGGGGTCCACTTGGGTCAGGTTGGATCGCGTTGAGGCCGACCCGACCCGGGAACCCTTTTTCCCAACCCGACCCGATCCAACCCGAGTTTTTAAGCTTACGAAAAAATTTCATAAAAAATGTTAGCTTTCACTCGGGTCGGATTGCCCAGACCTTCTACCGAAACCAAACCGGAATAGGATTAGGAAAACTCAATCCAAACCTGACCTGACCTTTTTTCGAGGTGAACCCGTTGGGTTCGTGTTGAACTGGACCCGAGTTGCACCCTATTGAATAAATACACCATGCGTAAAAATAATTCCCATAGGGTGATCCTAACCGTCCAATATGTAGAGGTTTCTATAGCGTGGCTTCCTTCAACATATCAGAGGACTAGGATCATTCTATGGAGATGATTGGGATGATCATCATATGGAGATCATTTTTGGGGCACATATTATTTGCATTGGGGCCCAACAAATGAGTGGTTTGGGACTTCGAATAAGGCCGGCCCACAGTAATTTCTTAAAAATGCATCTAGCTACGGGCGCGAATATAATAAATCAGAATAAATTGGAATTTACATGATGGATGACCAAGTTTTTTTTAGGGATTTGCTAGCTGCCATCTCAGAAAGGCACTTCACGGCTGGCTGTTGCAATTGAGAGCACCCACAGTCTCACTTTTCAGTAGATTTTGTCTTATTGATTTAATTCATCTGAGGGAGGTGGCTGCTCTCGTATGTAACAGCCAGCCACAAAATGCCTTTTTGCGATGTCGCTAGTATAAAAATTGGAGGGTTAGAATCGTCCAATGAGCATGGATCATGATCCATGGCCACCCATAGCAATGCCTATTGGATGAAGGGTTTGGATCAAACAAGTGGGTCCTACTTGTAATTTTATTCGTGCATATTTTTCATTGCAAAGATAAGTCCATTCATATATTACGTTTTAGTTAAGAAAAAAGGGGCCTTAATTAAGAGAAGATTTTGAGTTTTCATTTCTGTTAAAATCTTTCCCTCTATAATGATACTATGAGAAATGGCCACCAACATGATATTAGCGTGATGGCCCATCATTTTTTTAACCAGGAATTTTGTGCTATGGCCCCAAGTTGGACCTAATGATTTTATTAGAAATCCAAAGGACATGACCTAAATAAACTTACAAGAAAAATGATCAACCCTTAAAACGGAGAAGGGGGATCCCCAGGTTATCCCGTCTCGTTGATACGTCTTTCATTTGATAGGCTCTATCATGACCATAAGTATGACTAGAAAAGTCACTTATCATACCAGAAGACCAAAACACATTGAGTTAGACTATCACTTTGTGTGAGAGAAAGTTGCGCTTGAATTAATTGTTATTTGTTTTGTTTTCTCTCGTAATCAAGAAACTGATATCCTCATTAAATCTCTTCAAAGTTGCTCTTGAATATCTTCTTCTTCTTTTTTTGTTCTTTTTGTTTTATCTTGCAGTAGGAAATGTTGTAATCTGATGATATCCTCACCAAACCTCTTGAAAGTGTTGGAAAAAATTGAGGGTACTGTTATTGATAGAAAATAGAAATTTGTTGTTTCAAGACGTGATATCACTTTCCTTAAGACAAGATTCGCCCCCACTAGTAGTATACAAAGGGGATCCGCGAATTGCCTCCAAGATACAATGAAGCCTAGTAGGGAAGCCCTACTAATGTTTGATGACGCGTCGCACTAGCGGAATCAAACCCGAAATGCCCTTCCGAAATTTCAAGCTTTAGAGAAATTTCTAGATACTGTTTCTGCAGAAAAACAGTATCTAGAACAGTAAACAAAAGAAAAACAGTATGTAGAAATACGTGGGGATTTTGTAGGAGTGTAGAAGAGAGTGTAAAGTCTGTCAGAATTGCCAATTTGTTTTCCTGTTATGAAATGACTGAATTCTGCACATTTTGTAGACCACCTGGTGCACCTTTTCAGAATGTTTGAAATCTGACCGTTAGATCACACCCATTGATATTGAACGGTCCTGATCGATCCTAGAGGTGACTGTTGGTTTGAGTAAAACCTCTCTCCAACCCAGTCATCGTTAGATCAACCATCTATGGTGTGGATCACACCCCTTGGCACTTGACCGTTAGGGGAAGGGACACAACCCATTTGATCACACTCTTTGACCGTGGAGTTATGGGCCTGTTGGGCCAACCATTAGGTCCGAACCGAAGCCCAACCCAACCAAACCATTCGGCTTGATGGGCCTACGAACCATTTGACCAAGTGCAAAGTGCGCCTAAAAAAGCACCACTATGCGCCCTATAGCCCATTGCCCATGCGCTCGTTTGCGAACGGTGCGTTGCACCGTCCCACGGGTCCAACCATGGGTTCAACCCAATGTACAATCAATAAGTATTAGAGAAGTGTAGTGCTTTATAAGCCATTCTCTTTCCTTTCTCTCATCCGGTACGGGACTATCTTTTCAACTACACTTCTACATCCTTTCGTAAAAGCAAATCTTTCCAAGAAAATATTTTCTTTTTTCCAAACGCTTTTGATAAAACATTTTCCAAAACACTAAAACATGCAAAATACATTATTTTGAAAATCCAAAATCACTAACAGAAAGTTGCTCCCATGTGATATTAAATCGATGAAGATCTACTTACAGATTGAGAGTCTTATTTTAGAAAGGCCAAAATCTACAGATCTGTTAAATATTTTTTAATGTTTACTAGTAAGTTAAAAATATAATATGAATTGAAAGCTGACATCTGCACTCCCTTTTCAAGTTGAAAATTTGAGTTTCTTTATTGCTTACAAATTGATGAAAAAAAAGGAAGAATGTTCCACATTCAATTTCTTTGCTGGAATGAGGGTCCTTAAATAAAGGGTCTGAATCAAGTTGAGCTCATACGGGTGGGCCAAGTCAGTTTCTGTCCACAATCAATTTCTCATGGGCTTCTCATATTAAGAGAGTATCATTCCTCTTATACTAGGAATTTTTCAAAATGAAAGCTATATATGAAGGGCGTTTATTAGGTTTTACTCAACAAATAAGAGTAGTTTGAGAGAGAGTGTGTGTGTTTAGTTTAATAACAGAGGAGGCACGTGCTTAGAGTGTGTGGGTGCATGTTACCAGCTAGGCAGAAAAGAAACAAGACAAGAGAGAGAGAGAGAGAGAGAGAGAGAGAGAGAGACTAATTTAAAAACAGAGGAGGCACAAGCTTAGAGTGTGTGGCCGCTTGTTACCAAGTAGGTAGAAAAGAAAGAAGGAGAGAGAGAGAGCAGCAAATTAATACATAGACATGACTCATTATATATGTGGCACACTTATTTGGTTAGCAAGATGGATGCCCTTCAATAAGCAATGCATGAGTACATCTGCTAAGAAATCCCATTTATAAGATTGAGGCTTAAAATAGATATCTCATTTATAAGATCGTGGCATGCTAACAATTAATGAATAAAGCATCTTAAAAATACTTCCTTTTAACCATGAGATCGTATGTTAAATCCTAACTTATATAGCCAAAAGATTCATCTACAGTTGGAACTCTAATAACTGTTATCATTGGCGGCCACATTTTATGCCAGGCATTATAAAGTACTAATTATTAGATAGGTGTTGTCCATCACCCTCCCCATACCCCCCCCCCCCCCCCCCCCCGTACTTCCTGTATCTAACTCTTTGTCCTTGCCTAGCCCATGTTTCCGGTGCACTAGGTTTTATATCCTTCAGTTGGCAAGAAGAAAACTGACAATCTCCTATTGTCATTGCTGAGTATGAGTCTTCATGCATGCATCTCTCATTGGTGCCACTATCATTGCCACACTAGAGTCCATAACTGTTGCGACCACCAAAACAGATTCCACCGAATAGACTAAAGACCATTTTCCTATATACCTACATATAATATATACTTTGAATAACATTAATGTTCACCTACACATGCTTTAAACCACGTCTCCTAAGAAAGTACTCTCTTTTATCTTAGTCTAAGTTTGGATTAAGTATTAGAAATAAGAGAGTATAAACTACCACCATAGGAACGATATTGTATCCTTGTATGGGCAATAAGATATAAGGGAATATAAATTTATGGAGCAGTAGAGCCCTACCTAGAGCCCTACCTGTAATTAATGTCTACAAAGAATTAATGGCTAAATCGATCATCATTTGCAAATAAATTTATTTTAAGTTAATCTTATGGGAAGTTAGGGCCATTTTGGAACCCATTAACTAAGATAGATATAAAGCTATTTAACTATTATCTGCATATAAGATTATATGCAATTAAAATAAAACACATGAATTCTATGCGTATAAATTTTAGAGGGTGTCCAAAAAGGCTCATACTTTTTACGACCGTCGACCAAGGGGTTAGATTCATCCACAAGGGTTGCCTTAGGGCAATGGGTTGAACTTGTTAAGGCTAACAAGAGTCATAGACCTAATCAATTTTCATATGATTGTGAGTCTATGTCATACATTTATCATTCTTAATAAGAAAATGGTTAGAAAAGATTTTAAAAAAAATCAACAAAAAATTATTTCTAGAAAAATGGACAATTACATAGAGGGCTCTTTCTTGTTTATAAAGAGTTTTTATCTGGTGTGAGCACAAACAAGGTGCGGTCCAAGAGATTTTATCCAAAAACGGCCAACTTTATAAGGGATCAACCATCAAGGGTGGCAAATATGTGGTATCACCATTAAGTGCAGCTACATGTTGTACACTAAATAAATTTTCATTTATATAATGAGGAATGCTAAACTCAAGGGTGCCCTTGCAAAAATCGGATGAAAGGGCCCCCCCATTGGTGGAACATGACCTAAGTATATTTATAATATGCCTCTGATGAGAACTCTGGAACTGACTCAATGCAAAAATAGTTAAAAGTCCATACCTTAGAGATTGTGCCTTTATTTATGAGAGGGATTAGAGTCCTTACTTGCCATTAGTCCCAGCTAGAAGCATACCTAAGGAGAAGACATGTGCTCATGAGCAAACGGTAAAAAAACTACCTAAAGTTTGGATTCTAGGGAGCCTCTCTGATGCCTTAGGTCAGAACCGACAATAATAATATGAGCACTCTGATGAGAACTCTCGAACTAACTAAATGCAAAAATGGTTAAAAGTCCAAAGCGTGAAGATTCTCCTCTATTTATAGGAGAGATTAGAGTCCTCACTTGCCATTGGTCCCAGCTACAAGCACGGTTGAGGAGAAGACCTGCGCTCACGAGCAAACAATAAAAAAACCACCCGAAGTTTGGACTCCGGGGAGCCTCTCAGATGCTTAAGTAAGAACCGGCAACAGTAATATGAGCTATTTGATGAGCACTCTGGAACTGACTAAATGCAAAAATGGCTAAAAGTCCATACCTTGGAGATTGTGTCTCTATTCATAGGAGGGATTAGACTCCTCACATGCCATTTGTCACAGCTAGAATCACACCTTAGGAGAAGACCTGCGCTCACGAGAAAATGGTCAAAAAGCCACCCAGAGTCAAAACTCTGAGGAGGCCCTCTAATGCTTAAGTCATGACCAACAGTAGTAATATGAGCTCTCTGATGAACACTCTGGAATTGACTGAATGCAAAATTGGCTAAAAGTCCATACCTTGGAGATTTGCCTCTATTTATAGGAGGGAATAGAGTCTTCACTTTCCATTAGTCACAACTAGAAGGAAACTTGAGGAGAAGACCTGCGCTCAAGAGCGAAAGGTCAAAAAACTACCTAGAGTCCAAACTATGAGGAGGCCCTCTAATGCTTAAGTCAGAACTGACAATATTAATGTGAGTACTCTGATGAGAACTCTAGAAGGTACTGAATGCAAAAATGGTTGACAGTCCATACCTTAGAGATTGTGCCTCTATTTATAAGAGGGATTAGAGTCCTTACTTGCCATTGGTCCCAGCTAGAAGTACGCTTGAGGAGAGGACTTGCGCTCATGAGCAAATGTTAAAAAAAACCACTCGGAGTTTGGACTTTGGGGAGGCTCTCTAATGCTTAAGTCAAAATCGGCAACAGTAATATTAGCTCTCTGATGAAAACCCTAGAACTGGCTAAATGCAAAAATGATTAAAAGTCCATACCATGGAGATTGTGCCTCTACTTATAGGAGGGATTAGAGTCCTTCCTTGCCATTGGTCCCATCTAGAAGCACACTTGAGGAGAAGACCTGAGCTCACTAGCACATACTCAAAAAACCACTCGGAGTTGGACTTCGGGGAGGCTATCTGATGCTTAAGTCAGAACCAACACCAATAATATGAGTTCTCTGATGAGAACTCTGGAACTGGTTGAATGCAAAAATGCTTAAAAGTCCAAACCATGGAGATTCTGTCTCTACTTATAGGAGGGATTAGATTCCTTACTTGCCACACCTAAAGAAAAGATTTGCACTCACGAGCAAACGATAAAAAACCACCTGGAGTTTGGACTCCGGGGAGGCTCTCCAGTGCTTAAGTCAGAACCAGCAATAGTAATATGAGCTCTCTCATGATAACTCTGGAACTGACTGAATGTAAAAATAGTCAAAAGTCCATACCTTGGAGATTGTGCCTCTATTTATAAGAGGGATTAGAATCCTTGCTTGCCATTGGTCCCAACTAGCAGCACAATTGAGAGGAAGACATGCACTCACGAGCAAACAGTCAAAAACCACCCGGAGTTTGGGCTTTAGGGAGGCTCTCCGATGCTTAAGTCGGAACCAACAACATTAACATTAGCTCTATAATGAGAACTCTATAACTAACTGAATGCAAAAATAGTTAAAATCCCATACTTTGGCCTTGGATTAGATTCCTCACTTGCCATTGGTCCCCAGCTAGAAGCATACATGAGGAGAAGACCTATGTTCATGATCAAAGAGTCAAAAAACTCCCGGGAGTCTGTAATCAGGGGAAGCTCCTCGATGCTTAAGTCAGAACTGGCAATAATAATATGTGCTCTCCGATGAGAATTCTGGAACCGAGTAAATGCAAATATGGTTAAAGTCCATACAATGGAGATTGTGCCTATATTTAAAGAAGGGATTAGAGTCCTTACTTGCCATTTGTCCCAGCTAGAAGCACACCTAAGGAGAAAACCTGCGCTCACAAGCATACAATAATAAAAAAACGTGGAGTTTGGACTCCAAGGAGGCCGGCTCTCCGATGAGACCAATGGCAAGAGTATTATTAGCTTTCTGATAAGAACTTTATAACTGATTGAATGCTAAAATAGTTAAAAGTCCATATCTTAGAGATTTTTTCTCTATTTATAAGAGGGATTACCAGTCCCCACTTGCCAATGGTCCCAATTAGGAGCACACCTGAGAAGAAGACCTGCACTCATGAGCAAACTTTCAAAAAACCACCCGACGTTTGGACTTTGGGGAGGCTTTCCAATGCTTAAGCCTGAAATGGTAACATTAATATGAGCTCTCTAATGAGAACTCTGAACTGCCTAAATGCAAAACTGGTTAAAAGTCCATACCTCGGAGATTGTGCCTCTGTTATAGAGGGATTAGAGTCCTTACTTGCCATTCATCTCAGTTAGAAGCACACCTGAGAAGAAGACCTGTGCTCACGAGCAAACAATCACAAAATCCCCTGGAGTTTGGACTCTAGGAAGGCTCTCCGATGATTCAGTTAGAAACAACAACAACAATATGAGCTCTTTACTGAGAACTCTGGAACTGGTTGAATGCAAAAATAGTTAAAAGTTCATACCTTGGATATTGTGCCTCTATTTTTAGGAGGGATTATAGTCCTTACTTGCCATTGGTCCTAGCTAGAAACACACATGAGGAGAAGACTTACGTTCACTATCTAAAGGTAAAAAAGCACCCAGAGTTTGGACTCCAAGGAGACTCTTCGATGCTTAAGTCAGAACCCACAACAGTAATATGAGCTCTCTGGTGAGAACTCTGGAACCGACTGAATCCAAAAATGGTTAAAAGTCCATACCTTGGAGATTGTGCCTGTATTTTTAGGAGGGATTAGAGTCCTTACTTGCCATTGGTCCCAACTAGAAGCACGCCAAAGGAGAGGACTTGCGCTCACGATCAAACAATCTAAAATTCAACTGAAATTTGGACTCTGGGAAGGCTCTCCGATGCGTAAGTCAGAACCGACAACAGTAATATGAGCTCTCTCATGAGAACCCTGTAAATGAATGAATGCGTTTAGCTACACACTTAATAATTTTGCATTTATAGAATGAGGAATGCTAAACTCAAGGGCGCCTTTGGAAAAATCGGATGAAAGAGCACCCCCATTGGTGGAACGTGACCTAAGTGCATTTATAATATGTAAAAGTCAAAGAACATTAAGTGCACTTTGGTGACATTCCACCAAGGAGGGTGCCCTTTTGTCCGAATTTTGCAAGGGTGCCCCTAATGTTAGCATTCCTCATATATAATACATCAAAACAAATCCTACTATAATGTTTTCAATAAGTTGTTATTGAGATTTCTAATTAAAAAGGGAAATGTTATCAGCACTACCATATTTTGATGATAGCACTCCTCACTTAAGTAAAAAGTACAATATGGCCCTCACCATAAGATGATCCAAACCATCCATTAGATTGTCCACAGCCTAAATAGGTTGTGCCCCGAAAATCATTTCCATAGGTTGATCCTTTCCCTCCGATCTATAGGGTTAGGATCCACGTTCTAAGATTCAGTCCCTCTATAGATCGGAGGGTTAGGATCAACCTATGGAAATGATTTTTGGGGTCCAACCTATTTAGGCTGTGGCCCATCCAATGGACGGTTTGGATCATCCTATGGTGCGGGCCATACCTTACTTTTTAACAAAGTGAGGAGTGCAATCATCAAAATATCGTAGCGCTGATCACATTTCCCTTAAAGTAAACTCATAATTTAACTTATATAAGTAATAAACTCTCATTCAAAATTTCAACACTACATAAAAAATAAATGCTAACAGAAACATTCTATAATCTTTGAAGTAATTAGAAACCAGTATAATGCAAATATCGTACTAGTGCGAGTAAGTAAACAGAGAGCGTTTAGGCGATTTTGTAGAAGGGATTCTGCGTCCCATCTTGTTCTACATAGCAATAGAAGTGCCATCTGAGTCAATGCATAAGTAGCACTGTGACTCGAGCCCACTCATCTTCCATCAAATTTGGGGAGTATGACAAAAGTCATTTTTTTGAAAAAGACAAGCAAAAAAGAAGGTTAAATGGCCAAAAAATGAAGGGAAGAGGGAATGGGTCTTTCTTAAATACTTTTATTTGTTCAAAATATTTGATTGGTCTAATTATTCTTGAATCCGAACTTAGGTGAGACATGAGAGTCCAAATGGCACACAAATTTTCCAAATGCAAGCATGCCCTACCATAGAGCACGAATGAAAGTGCCTATGTAAAAACCATTATAATTGAGAGAGAGAGAGAGTTGCGAAATAGTTCCTTTGGTTGCACCAAAAATAGGGAAACTCAAGTTAATGGAATGTAAAGAAATGAGAATATGTTTTCCTTTCCTTCTACTTCTATATTACATGCACCCATACGACTCAAAAGGAAAATGGTAAAAATAAAGACTTTTATACTCTGTGGTAAAAGTCCTTACTAGCTCCACTTCTAACTTGTTGATCTGAACATCAACTTAAGAGAAATTCGGCTAAGGTGGCAGCCCTGCTGCATCCCTAAAAACTTCCTCAAAAAATGAGGAGAAATTTGGGTAAATCTCTCTCTCTCTCTCTCTCTCTCTCTCTCTCTCTCTCTCTCTCTCTCTCTCTCTCTCTCTCTCTCTCTCTCTCTCTCTCTCTCTCTCTCTCTCTCTCTCTCTCTCTCTCTCTCTCTCTCTCTCTCTCTCTCTGTGTGTGTGTGTGTTGATCTCTCAATGTGTTGAAGATGGCTGGAACCCATCTACAAGAGATTGCTAGTAAAATGTAACTGATTTTACTTTTTTAACTAATTTTAAAAGGAGTGATAAATCGACTCTCCATGTGCCTTTCTCTCGAGGCCCATTTTAAAATGTAACTGAAAATGATGTGGATCTAATGAAGAGCCCTTTTGTGGCTCTTTATGCAAGGGCTCCCTTGTATCTATCACTGCTCTAAAACCTTTATAATAATTTTTTTTTTAGGAAAACGTTTTAAACACGTTTAAAAGATGTCTTTTAGGGATTTGCTAGGGTCCATCGCAGAAGGCATTTCACGGAACGTATGTTGCATGAGAGAGCAGCCACATAGGCTCACTTTCCATCAGATTATGTCATTATTAATGAGGTGGCTGCTCTCACAATGGTATGTGAAATGCCCTTTGGGATGGACCCTAGCAAATCCATTTTCTGTTTTTGCCAACTTTTCAACTTTACCCAGCATGCTTTTTAATGACAAAATCTAAACCCATTTTCTTATGTTGCTGTTTTTTTGGGCAATGATTTTTCCTCCCCCACTGTAGGATTATGGGCCCCATTTAACGTGATTCGTGTCAAAAAGCGTTAAAGTCTACCCACAATTCACGTTACAAGTGGAGTGCATAATCCTACAAGGGGCGAAAAAATCATCTCTCTTGTTTTTCTACGCTCTTTTTTAAACAAAATACCATCCGGTCCCACTTTTTAGCGGAATCATCGTAAAAGTATGACAAAAATTCCAATCAGCGCACAAGCGTGACACGTGAGCAAGATGGACGAGAAGGAGATTTGGGAGAAGGATACTAGTAAATTAAAGGTCACTG
The DNA here is from genome assembly GCF_043159265.1 of Tasmannia lanceolata. NCBI lineage: Eukaryota > Viridiplantae > Streptophyta > Magnoliopsida > Canellales > Winteraceae > Tasmannia > Tasmannia lanceolata. The sequence continues at coordinate 16,654,971 of NW_027518688.1, read as the reverse complement.
GTAGGAAAACGGAATCCCGTCTTAGGAAAAACACGGGCATTAGCAAGTGGAACCACGTCCACTAAAAACAAACGGAGACTTCTCAAATCCCCATAAAAGTAATAAAATACACAAAAAGGGTTTAATCAACGGTCATTTCAGGCCCGTTTTTATTTTCCAAACGGAATCCCGTTTTCAAAGTGTTTTACTAAATTAAATAGGAGCCTCATCCTCCACGTAGAATTTCATAGTTTTCCAACTTTCCACAACACCTGTTTCTGATGTAACAGGGTTTCGTTTCTATAAAAACTCTCTCTCTCTCTCTCTCTCTCTCTCTCTCTCTAGGGTTTCGTTTCTGGAAAATCTCTCTCTGATTTTCGTTGGATTCGCACCCTTTTAGGTATTTTCATACCCTCCGAATTGATTTTTTTTTTGTTTCAATTTCTCTCTCTCTCTCTATGTCTCTCTCTCTTTTATGTATGATTTATTGTTTTGCCCTATATTGAATAGTTGGTATTGTTCTAATTTTATTAAATTTAGTAGATTTAGAAATTGAAGAAAATTCATGGGCATTGAATTTGTTTCTCAAGCATGCTAGGGTTTGGTTTGATTTCACTTAGAACGAACAACTGTTATGAAATTTCAATTGAAACCCTGGAAATTTGCAGGAGTTTTTGTGAACCTAAATCGTTATATGACGATGCGATTGCTTTGAATCTGAAACTTTTGGCTGGATGCTGGAGAAAGTAAGGGCTGGTTTGGGTGTGCAATCTAATTGGATTGTGGATGCAATTTGTATGTAAACATGCAATCTAAATATGAATTGGGTTTTTAATTAATTGGATTTGCCTGCAATTTGTGCCATTAAAAAAGAAGAAGATATTGGCTGAAAATTTGTATGACCCATAGATAGCAAAACGTGATTAGGCACAGTAAAAAGAAGGGACAGGAAAAATTCGAGTTTGATATGGTATTGGTTTGAAATTTTTTTTAGTAAAAAACGGCAACACAAAAAAAAAAAAGCGTTTAAAATTGTCATTTGCAAAATATAGTGGAGGTAAAGTTGGAAAGTTGGCCAAAAAATGTGTTTAAAACGCATTTTCCTAAAAAAAAAGGGGTTTTTTACTGTAAAAGTTTTGAACGGAGTGTTAAATGGCAAACTAGTAAAACACATTTTTACCAAGGAGCATTCGTGGTCTCCCTTGTTGGGTAATTTCCTTTTGGCTCGAGAGGGTGCCCTCAGCACCTCGGTCGATTTTGCGATATATTGATTTTGCGATAGACCATGATACTGGACGGGACTTTCAAGATTTGGGGATGATCTATTCTTAGACCTCTTGCACAAGATTTTGACCATGGTCACAGTAGTTGCTTAGGAAAACCGGCTAACTGGTAAGAGCCAGGCCTGTTTCTTATAGCGAAGCGAAAGAGTTTGCCTCTAAAGCAAGTGCTAAAAGAGAGGACTCGGACGGCGATTCGGTTAGGCTCGGGTAAGGCCCTTGATGCCTTCTTTCATACCTCATTTGGTTTTCAGAGTGTTCTCTTCCAAAACTCCTTTATGGTCATCTCTCTCCACCGTAGTAGGCTCATTGCATAGCTTGTTATAGCCTTTATACATTGAACTATTGGCAATTGTATCTCTGACCGCGCGGAATCTCCGTAGCCCATTTTCCATTTTGGATTATGAAATCAAAGGGTGCCTTTGGTACTACTCTTATTTCACACGATCCAGGAATTTTCATAACTTTGGCTTGATTCATTTTGTGTTTTATTCCATTTAAAATGGCGTTTTGCTAACTATGGTGTGAACTTGCAATCTATCTCTAAGACAATGATTTTGAGCACTTGAAGAAGCTAATTGAGTATTTGTTGGGAAAGTTGCCTTATTTCCCATGGTCGGTGGGGAAGGCAAAATAGAAACTGACTCTTTATGTTTTGGGAAAACCTGAAGTTATAAAGGTAGGCTTCTCTTGAACATGGTGTGGTGTGGTTACAAGAGAGGCTTGGGCGTGGCTAGGGAAAGAGATAAAGGGAAAGAGAGAAGGGGGGAGAGAAAAGAGAGAAGAGAGAGAAAGAGGAAGAGATAAGGAGAAGTAGGGTTTCTTCTCTGGGTTTCTTTTTTGGTTCTTCTTAGGGTTTCTTCATGGGTTTTATCTTGGGAATTTTCTCGGGGTGAGCTGACTAGTTGGACAATGGTGCTAAGAATACGGTGGTGGCCGTAACGGATGAGGAGAGCGAAGATGTTGGAGACGTTCTGATAGTCTCCACTGGTAATCACACTTCTCCTGTTGAGTGAAATTTAGATTCAGGGTGCTCTGTTCACATATGCTCCAGGAGGGAATATTTTGATACGTTTCAGAGACAAGGGCATGTGTAGTGTCCTTGGGTGGCGGGTCTACTTGTGATGTAATGGGAGTTGGGACGGTGTAGATCAAGATGTTCGATGGAGTGGTTCGTACTTTGGGTGGTGTGGCGTATGTCCCAAAGATGCAAAGGAATCTAATATCTCTTGGTTGTTGGAATGTAGGGGTTGTTGGTATTCTGCTGCAGGTGGAGCAAAGAAAATCACACGCGGCTGTATGGTTCTGATGAAAGGAGATAAGTGTGGCGAATTATATCATCTGGTCGGGGACACGGTAACCTAGTGTTCCTAAGATCTCGATGACTAGTTGAAAACGGAGTAATAGCGCGTGCACGTGTAGGGTCTCTTCTGCAGTTGGTGGAGAGACATGTTTCCAGGTTGAAGACGTTGATGAGAAGCTGACAAGACCTGCGTTGGGAAGGATGGATCGAGATCCCTCTCCAGGTTTGACTAGATGAGTTAATGGGTTGGCAGTTATACATGTGCATTGGTCGCGCTGATCGAATTGGGAAGAGTGAGAACCAGGATGATTCGAGGGTGTGTAGCTTGTACTTCAGAAGGCCAATAGTGGCTTGCGGCAACAACGGACTGGTAGCGGCATCAACGAAAAATCTTTAAGTGGCTGGGAAATAAGCCAAGGTGGGGATTGTTGGGAAAGTTGTCTTATTTCCCATGGTCAGTGGGGAGACAAAATAGAAATCGACTCTTTAGGTTTTGGGAAAACCTAAAGTTATATAGCTAGGCTTCTCTTGAGCTTGATCTACTTTTTGGGTTTTTAAATGATAGGTTCTTCAGGTGTGCCTTTTCTTTGTCGACATTTGTTTTCCTCTTTCGAAGAAGCAGGACTTGAGTTGATTCGACAATTAGACAGAATTTGGGTGGTATATCCAATATTTTGGTTTATTCTTTTCAGTTTTGATCTATAGTGATTTATGAAAATGATAGAATAAATGGTTGGGGAAGAAACCTTGCTGGATGGGGTTTTGGATGAGGTAGAATTAGAATAAATGTAAGAAACTATAGATAATAACAAATGATGCATCTATTGATAACTATCTTAGCTAGCTAGGGTTTTGAAAAGTGAGGTACTATAAGTGGAACAGATAAAAGCAAAAAATACCCTTCAGAGTTCAGACTATAGCTGTAAATAATGACAATTAGTTATCACAGGTATTTGCTTGGTTGCCTTGGTGCATATGTGCTCAGATGGGGGCAAAAAGCTTACAACAAGGGCCACAAGTACCACTATTAGAAGGGTAAAGACATCACTTCTTCCCAAATAAGGTGGGAAATAAGTGTATCCTTTTCCAACAATCATCCCCTATGACCTTTCAAAAAAAAAAGTCATATCCACCGAGGCGTTGGCTCTTCGGCACAATGTCACAGGTTTGCTCCCTGTTGAGGAGTGTTCGAATCCCGCCCCCGACTTACCTGATACACGTGGTGAGTGGGTCGTTGCGTGTATCCGTAGGGACTAGTCCTACTCCTGAAGGGGGTGGGGACATCCTACGTCATCAAAAAAAAAAAAACAGTCATATTCTATGTGTTGAGGAAGAGAATGAGAGAAAGGAATTGTGTGTGAGTTGGAGAGACTCCCCCTCACTTATGTATTTATATATAAAAGGAGATATTCAAAAGATGAATATGCCCATAGGCATATGCATACACTAACACTCCCCCTCAAGCTGGAATGTATATGTCAAACATTCCTAGCTTGCTACAATTATCATTCAATTTGGCTTTGTTCAACGGCTTGGTAAACATATCTGCTAATTGGTCCACCGATCTAGTGAACACTGTGCATATTTCTCCTTTTTGAATTCGATGCCGGATGAAGTGGCAATCAACCTCGATGTTTAGATCTCTCATGAAAGACTGGATTTGTGGCAATGTGAATCACTGCCTTGTGGTCACAATATAACCGAGAAGGAGATGAAGGCAAGGTTTTAAATCTCGGTTTCGGTACGAAATTTTTGACGAAATCTTGTAAAAATTTCAAGCGAAATTTTGTACTTTCCCGAAACTATGTGCATTTCGTTTCGTTTTCTGCCGAAACCGAAATATTTCGGCCGAAACGAAATGTTTCGGGCCAAAATTTAAAACCATGGATGAAGGGGAAAAACCGATCTCTGACCTGAGAGAGCATAACCAAATGAGCTCCCCATTTGTGTGTGCCATAGCTCTATATTCCGCCTCTACACTATATTTGGAGATAACATCCTGTTTCTTACTCCGCCATGACACAAGGTTACTTCCCACAAATGTGCATTGAGGTGGGAAGTGGGACGGGGGATTTGGAGAGGGGGACGGGAGGTTGGGGCGGGGGTGTAGGGAGAGGGGGGCGGTGTACAGGAGGTGGGGCGGGGTGTTTGTGGAGAGGGGGGACGAGGGCTGAAGTGGGGATGAGATGGGGATGGGTTAGAGACAAGGTTGTTAGGGACGGGTTTAAGGTTAGAGTTAGGGTTAGGGAAGAAGAAGAAGAAGAAGGGAAGAGGGAAGGGGTTTCTATGGGGGTCCCTAGGGATTCAGAACCCTAGGGCTCTGATACCATGTTGAGGAAGAGAATGAGAGAAAGGAATTGTGTGTGAGTTGGAGAGACTCCCCCTCACTTATGTATTTATATATAAAAAGAGATATACAAAAGACGAATATGTCTATAGGCATATACATACACTAACACTATGTATGTTTTTTCCATTTTTGAACATTTTTTTATTTTCTTCTGTATATGTGTAAATGCATTTTTACTATTAAAAAAAAAAAAGTGTATATGCATTTTGTAGAGAAAGTTCGCTGGGCAAATCAGATCCGATCATGCACAAGTAAACGGAAAGTAAAACAGGAAAACAAGCCACAAGATGAACACCAAGATTTACGTGGTTCGGCAAGATGCCTACATCCACGGGCGAGAACATCATCTTCCACCATGAGAAAAACAATATACAAGGATTACACAAAACCGCAACCTTTTCCTTGTCCTCTCAATCAAGATCATTCCCAAGAGAACCACGAGAAAATTCCCAAGAGAAAACCCGAGAAGATACCCCGAGAGTAACCCGAGAATAAACCCAAAAGAGGAAAACTCCTTTTTCTTCCTCTCTCTCTCTCTCTCTCACCCCTTCTCTTCTTTCTCTTTCTCTCCAGCCCAAGCCCTAGTCGCACCACCCTGTTATTGTGAATGAACTTGCTTTTATACCTAGGTTTTCTAAAACCTAGAAAAAGACGCTTTCCTATTTTGTTTTCTCTTGCAAAAGAGAAACAAGGCAACTTTCCCAACACATTTATTACGTACATTATCATTTAAATAATAATATTTTAATTGCTTTAATTCTTGTTTGCCCTGAACATAAAAATAGGGGAGGGCTTAAGGTTTACCTCCATACACCAGTATCCACATATCAGATTGGTTGATGGGTGAGCTGCAATAGACGTCAATCAATATCTAGCAAACTAAAGGCGAGTCTGAGAATCGGAGTGTGAAACGAGTAAGGATGATGAAAATGGTTGATTCCGGAAATGCAATTTTGGTGCTGCATTGATCTAATATTTTAACTATCTGAAAACAGGATACCTGTGAAAAAGACCTGATCCACTGGCTTCTAGTAAGCTGCCTGCAATTGTCTGAGCTGGAGGAGTTGAATGTCGAGCATTATTATACTATCAATTAATCTAGTAAGCCTGGATATTTTGTGCTTCTATGTCTGGTTTGATGGCTCATTCATATAAATCCTTCTCTTTCTGTATGAGCTATTTTCAATTTTGGAACTCCACTTCCAAATTCTATATAGCCGTGATTTTATTAATGCTTTCCAGCCAATACCCCCCAGTGCTTTCCCTCCTATCTGATGTAAGCTAGGACAGGAGTTGCTATTAGACACCATACATTAGGTGTCAAACAGTGTGGAAACCTGAGATGCTGACATTCTCTACATATGTGTTTGAATCATAAAAGTATCGTATTTGTTAGAAATGGGGATAAGGAAGAGACGGAAAAGAAGAAGAGTGAGGGAGAAGATGGTAAGATTCTCCACTTAGAAGCTCTCCCATGTAATGATGATGCATATATAGAGCCCAAAATAGGGCAACATAGTACAAAGACTACAATACTCTCACTTATACAAGTAATGACTAAAATGACCTTACACTCTTCAACACTCCCCCTCAAGCTGGAGTGTATATACTATGGAACTCCAGCTTGCTACAAATACCATACAACAAAAAAAGACCATACAACAAAAAAGGTACAATAAGCTCATACACACAGCTAGCTTGGTGTAACACTCCCCTCCAAGCTAGTGTGGTGAATACATAATGAAATACATAACAAAAAAATGATAGCAACGACCACATTGAATAGAATGGCATGCTCAATGGCCACCAAAGATAACAGCTCCCCCAAAATCAGCACAACGGCAAATCCGCAAGATCAATCACAACAGGGCCTCCCCCTGAATCAAAGGACGACGAACAAATCCGCATACCAATGAGCAATGGAGGCGTCTCGATAGGAAACAACAACGATCCTCGAACAAAATAAGCATGCCAAAGGCGTGCACATGAGCAACGGCGAAGCACCACGAGTAGATATCAGCTGAACAACACATCGCCATGAGAATAACCACCAACTAACCAACGGCGATCAACCAACCAATAGGGCGATATAAAGATCAGCCCACCACAACAACCAACCAACGACGGCCACACAGCACGTCGCCTGAAAGAAACAACAACAAGGTCGAAAGCAACACTAACGACCGGGCATATAGCCCCAACAACCGCAAGGCTGAAAGCAATGCTAACGACCGGGCATATAGCCCCAACAACCGTAAGGCCGAAAGTAATGCTAACGACTGGGCATATAGCCCCAACAAAGTGTTTTGCAACACAAACCACTACAACCACAACAAAGGCGTGAAACTATGCCTAGTAATTACACTCACTATGTAGAAGCACCAACAACGTGGATTGCAATGCAAACCGCTACAACAACAACAACAACAATAAAGGCATAAAATTACGCAGAGCAACTACACTAACTATGTAGAAGCATTAACAACATGACTTGCAAAGTGAGTCCACCAACTACCAACAACAAACCAACCAACCCAACCAATGAACCAACCAAGAACCAACCGAGAACCAACAACCAACAAACACCAACCAAACACTAACCAATCACCAACAACAACCCAACCAACGATAATCACAAACCGACCACAACCAACCAACCAACCAACCAACAAACCCACAACTAAACAACAACCACTATGATCTCAACCACGATCAATCCATCTGACAAACCGACCACAAACACAACTAACCAACATTCAACACACACCAACAACCAACCAAACAACTAATCACAACCAACCAACCAAACAACCCTTGTCCACCAACAACCAAACGACCGACTAAAAGACTACCAATAAAGACAACAACAAGACAACACCAAGACAACAATAAGACAACAGCAAGACAACACCAAAACCACAAGACAATAGCAAGACAACACTAAGACAAGATAGCACAATCATCTACATAATAACACAACTACATGATAACACTCCCCTCAAGTTGAATGCCAAATGCCTTCAACTTGCAACGAGGAAAAAAAGGACTTTCAAGGCACGACACCTCTCTTAGACATCTTGCCAAACACTTGGTGTGCGCCTTTGACATTAACACAAAAGACATAGAAGACTATGGAAATAACAAGACAACAATAAAATAAGGATACAACACACTCCATCCATGGAACTACATGAGGGCTTCAACACTCCCTCTCAAGTTGAGGCCGAAGGCGTTCAACTTGCAACGAAGAGACAACCTTCAACACACATTATCCCTCTTGGAGATTTTAACAAACACTTGGTGTGCACCTTTGATATCAACCAAAATGCTATAAGAAACAACGAATATAGAGGGATAGAACAAAAATTGGGATGGAGAAGAAGGGGGGATGAGACTCAAAACACGAAAGAATGAGAGATAGAAAAGATTTAAACCATAAAGAAAGGGTTAGAAAACTAGAAAGAAACCGACAATGGATTAAGATGTAGAAAAGAAAAGATTTATGGATTTAGAACAAAAGAAAGAACAAGAAAGGGATTTATGGATGGAGAAAAGGGAACAAAAGAATATACAAGAGGGGACTTTTGTGTTTTTTTGTTCGGAAAAATGGTGGATTTACAAATGGTAAAGGGGTTTGGGTTTAGGGGTTCACAAGATGGAGGTTAGGGTGTGAGGGTTATGGACTTAGGATTTAGAGAGGAGAAACCCAAAAAATGAGGAGGGAGTCTCGTCTCTTCTCGTCGCGTCTTCAGATGGTGGGGGCGTCTCGTCTCGCGTCTCGTCTCGTCGCGTCTTCAGGATACTATGTTGATGAGAATGAGATGGAGAGATGGAGAGATGGAGTATTATATAAGTGCAATTATACTTAAGTAATTTATTTTTAAAAAGCTCTCTGGCTATGCAGATGTGTATTATCCTATTAGGTATGTGTAAATAATAACAAGAAAAATTAAGAAAAAAAGGTATAATCAGTTTTTTTTTTTTTTTTTTTTTTTTTTTTTTTTTGTATCCCATTATCAGACTTGGTTCTTGTCTAAAAATGAATTGGATTATATACTCTACTCAAGATCGTGGATTGCTTATGTTATTTTCTGAATTTGCTTGGTGGTATTGAGTACATTTCCATATTTTTCTACTGTGGGGCTTGAGCTATTTGAGTTTGTAGTTTGCATGCATTCCTCTAAATTGTTCGCCTCTGGACAGAGTATAGTATCCAGATTTTGCTTGCTTCTATGACGCGGTTCTGTTATTGTAGGTTTATGTATGATTAGGTAATGAAGGGCTTGCCTGAGAGGGCTGTGGCTTCAAAATTTCCCGCAGGAAATTCAACTGAATCCACAAATAGTGACCCGGCATCTGCTAGTTCAGACGCACAAACTAGCCATACTAAGTCATCAAAAGCTTCCTTTTTGTCAAGTTTCTTTGCATCTACTTTCTCCATCTTTGAACCATACATTGAATCATCCCATTGCGAAAGAAAAGCTTCTAATACTAGAACACATGGGTGGACGGCGGCAGTGAGGAGAGCCATGACTAGTGGCTCAATGAGGAGACTCCAGGAGCGTATATTTGGGCTGAGCAAATCTGTTGTTTCTAGCTCAACTAGTGAAATATGGCTTCTAGGTGTATGCTATAAAGTTTCACCAGAAGAGTCATCCAGTGATGCAATTCTTGGGAATGGGTTGGTTGCATTCTTTCAGGATTTCTCATCAAGAATTAGGTTGACATACCGGAAAGGTTAGTTTTCTTTGAAGGTTTATTGTTCCGTTGATTTGATACTCCAAATTAATCTCTAAAACATGACTAGGATATTTTAATTGTCTCTGTTACGCACAGGTTTTGAACCTATTGGTGATTCGAAGATCACCAGTGATGTAAACTGGGGCTGCATGCTGAGAAGCAGTCAGATGCTCGTTGCCCAGGTATGGTGCTTCTTAAGTTCTTATGCATCCCTGAATATTTTGTTTTGAACATGGTTTTAAATTTCGGACCAATTTCGGTCTGAAATTTTGGTTGGGACTGAAACCTAAATTTCCCGAAATCTGAGATTTCGGATTTCCCTAATTTTGGCCGAAATTTCGGCCAAAATTTCGACAAATTGAAATTGTTTTTCAAAAATATAAAATTTTCTGAAATTTGGCTGAAATTACCGAAATAATAAATTAATACTTTTTTTTACCAGATTTCGGCCGAAATTTCGGGATTTTGGCCTAACGAAACCGAAATTTAAGTCCATGGTTTTGAATGGTAGTCCCTGAATATTATTAAGCAACGAAACTCTATACTTATAAGGTTTTTAGTCATAAAATTTGTGCCATTAGTGCTTATATTTGGTTCCCTTCTTCTTAATACTTGTACGCTGCTGGTTTTATGCTTTCAGGCAATGCTTTTTCATCGTTTAGGTAGATCTTGGAGAAAGCCCTTGCAGAAGGTGAGATGGATTGTATATATGAGGACATCACAATCTCATTAATAACTCATTTCAGAATAGTAAAAGTCAAAGCCTGGCTTGTCATTGTTGTATAGAGGGTGATAAGGTTCTTTAATTTTCATTGTAGGGTTGGGTTGCTCATGATGGTCCATGTTGATTATGCAGCCATTTGGTCAGGAGTATGTTGAGATTCTACATCTTTTTGGTGACACTGAGGAATCTGCTTTCTCCATACACAATCTCCTTAAAGCTGGGACGGTTTATGGCCTTGCTGCTGGTTCGTGGGTGGGCCCATATGCTACATGTCGTTCATGGGAGACTCTTGCCCGTGCCATGAGAGAGCCGATCAACTGTGAAAAACACAGCCATTCATTGCCAATGGCTGTGTATGTTGTTTCTGGCGATGAAGATGGGGAACGAGGTGGCGCACCAGTACTCTGTATTGAAGATGTTGCTAGGCTCTGTTCTGATTTTTGCAAGGGTCAAGTTTCTTGGGCTCCCATTCTCCTATTAGTCCCTTTGGTTCTTGGAATTGACAAAATCAATCCGAGGTAATCTTCTGAATGGTGATGAACTATCTGAAAATTTGTAGTTTCTCTATTCTCTTATGGGCTTCCCATTTTTATGTGTGTTTTATTATATACATTGCAAGTTAATTGGTGGATATGTTAATTTCTTGATTGGTTGGTAAAGTGGGTTCCACGGTCTGCAATTTGTTATGAGAAGACGACGTGGTACCTGGCAGTCTCCCTCACTAGAGATTGATTTTTACCACTTGGTTAATGAGTACATTCTTTCAACATTTCATGCATGAGTCTGCCACTCTGCCTAGGGTAGGTTGCATGTAACTTTTTAGAACTTCAACTAAATTTGTGGATGTATTTGCTTTCTAAGTTCTTTTAAACAGTCAAAATCCTTTAGCCGTACCATCCAAGAAAAAGGTTCCTTTCGTCACGAAAACATGGTTCACAGCCACTTCTAATATATGGCATAGTTTCCAGCACATTGGATCTTTAATTTCTTACCCGACTATGTAATGGTTTCAGTTGCCATGGTTCAGTCTAACAGCATATTTTTTCATGCGGAAAGTATACATCATAGTTTCAAAACTCCCCCGCGTGTGGACTCCCCCGAGTCAACTCCCTTTTACCGTGGCCGCGTTCCGCGTTGGCCACGTTCCGCCTTTTGCCCTGCAAAGTCAATAGAAACTCCATTGACTCGCCCAAGTTATGACCACGTCAATATAGTACTTTGCCGCATCAACCGAGTACTGGACCACACCACTAGAGTACTCAGTCGCGTCAACCGAGTGTTGGACCGCGTCATGCTGAGTTGACTACTTGACACATACTAATCATCTAATTCTCATCCAAAACCATGAATCTTGGTTAATAATCTTTAAAAAAAGGCACATGATCATATCAATTCTCAAAGTCTCAAACATCAAATGAGAAATATCAATCATAAAAGACGGGAATCGATGTTGTCCTTATTATGGTAGTCTCCCACGTCGACTCCCACCTTGATGTGAGTAATGCCCTCAACAAATGCTCTGTGCTCGATTGGTTCGATTTGTTCGATGTCCTAATCCTCCTCTGTCTTCTTCCTTCTAATGAGAGGGATTTCAAAGGCTTCTTGTAATGTAGAAAGGAAATGAGGTCTTTTGAAAGAAAGACATATTTTCTTTTATACAAAACTTAATTTGGATAAATCGCATAAATCGTATGAATCGTACGATTTACGATCGAATCGTAAGATTCAATAAAAAATCGTAAGATTCATACAAATTAAGATTCATCATGGGATTCAAATCGTTTTGCATAAGAATCGTAAATCGAATCGTAAATTGAACCGTAAATCGTAAGATTTTCAAAACAATGCATATAAGCTTATTTCTATAGGAAAACATCTTGTGCATTTTTTCTTTTCATCTCAGCAAGTTCTCTACATTTAGTTCTCTTTATTCCATGGGAAGTGGGGACTTGGATGTCACCTTGTAAGTTGACTCACATGTCATTCGCTTGTTGTGTATCAGGTGGTGCTTAATCCCCTTTTAACATTTTTAATAGCTGTTGTGTTGTATGTTATATTGTTTCTCTACTAATGGTAGATAGGAAAGAGACTCAGTCTTCCTTTTGTACATTTGTATAGGATCCTAAAATCATTGTACATTATGAACATGTTTAGATGCGTTGTTTGAAATTTCAGACGAAATCCAAAATTTCGGATTTCGGTTGGGACCGATATCTGAAAATTTCGGATTTCAGCCGAAATTTGGTCATTTGTAAAAATTTCGGCCGAAATGACCGATATTTGAAAAAACTCAGTTTCGGTAGCGACCGAAACCGAAATTTAAATCCATGGTTGGAAGATATATAGCCTGAATTGACCTGGATCATTCCAATCAAGCCATGATAAGTGATGAGTTATTTTGTGCAAAAGCTGGAATTGGATCGCCCTTAAATCACTGGGGAAACTAGTATATTAGATAAATTGTTTGCTTAAGGAAGGCATGGGATGTGCAATAAAATCTTATTGGCCCAAAATTGTTACAAGTCTTGAAACTTACCTATCTAAATGAGCTGAGCCAATAAAATTGGCATGCCCAAGTCTTAGAGTTAAGTCAATATAGTCTGACCAAGTTCAAGTTACCAATTTTGACATCTTTTGAAATATATATTTTTCTCATGCCTTCAAACAAATGCTTATCTGCTGGATTCCCTCCCCCATTATCTGAAGTTGTAGCTTCTTTGACTCATTGTAGAAACCGCCGTTCCTTTAATCTTATTTCTCTTTTCTTTACATAATCCCATTTGCATAAAAAAGAAGAGGAAAATGTATTTTGGATCACATCATGCAAGAGAAATTGGATGGTTTAGCTTGAATTTCAGAGTTTTGACTTTGATCAGAAATTCTCCCCTCGTGAGTGTTAAACCTGGAAGGCTGGAACACAAATAAGCAATGCGAATGGTGTTATATTCTTTCAATTCATTATTATATTCTCACTCATGATTTAAATCTATTATAGGAGGAGCATGGTACTTGTAGTGGGAAGTTTATGTACAATTTAGTGCCCTAAATGTTCATTGACTTCATTCAGTTGAGGTTTTACAGGTATATCCCACTGCTATGGGCAATGTTCAGCTTCCCCCAGAGCCTTGGCATCTTGGGTGGGAAACCTGGGGCTTCAACTTATATTGTTGGTGTGCAAGATGATAAAGCCTTATATTTGGATCCGCATGAAGTTCAGCCGGTATAGTATAATCCTGAAGCTATTATTGTTTCTATCTAGTCATTCATATGTACTGTTATGTCGTTAATTATATGCCGAGAATTGTTATATGCTTCAAAGCTACCTGTTGCCATCTAGGTTTGAAATTTCGGTTTCGGCCTCAGCCCAAAAAAAAAACAATTTCGGTTTTGGTGGAAATTTCAGTGTAAATCTTATAATTTCGGTGTCGGTTTTAAATTTCGGTCCCTGCGAAATCCGAGGACGAAATTTAAAACCATGGTGCCGTAAGTCTTCATATTGATAGAATAGCATAAAAGCTTATGCAATAACTGCCGAGATGATGGCATGTCTCATACCACCAGAACTTGTTGATGCCTTACGAAAGTTATAATTTTTGGATCCAATAAATCTAATTCCATACATAAGTTGCTATTTGTACATTAGTTGCATGAAGATAATCCTGATCTATCACTCCAAATTTTTTTATTATAGTATGTACAAACATTTTTCACCAATAGCATTTAGCTACATTCGAAAGTCTTTAGTTTGTGGTAAGTGTTAATTAGTGTGGACCATTGTTTGAAAACCCAAGCCAATGGAGTCCATTCATGCTTGTGACATTGACTTGAGCAAGTTGATACATGTGACACGACAAGTCTTTGCCTTTTTTTCCTAAATAGGTACTTCCAAAACTGAAAAATACAAAAGAAAGAGGAAAATTTTGGAATCCTTGAACACAATATGAATAAAGAATAAAACAAAATAACATATAGGATTTTCTTATTACAGAGCTTGCATCATATTCCTAACATTTGCTTCATGTGCAATTGTTTGGAGCTTGCTTGTATTTGACCATCTCAGTCTCTTCTCTTTTAATGACTGTACCTGCCAGGGACTTGTTGGAATCTTCTGGAACAAGTTTCACATTAGGATCCATATGTACAGATGCAGGCTTCACTCCAAGACTCCATGTCTCATCCAATAAATCTAAAATATACTTCCTTTGTGATAGAGATTGGCCTTGAGAAGAATATGCTACCTCTATCCCAAGAAAGTCTCTGAGGCGACCTAAATCCTTGGTGGAGAATTCTTTCTGTAAGAAGGTCTTTATTCCCCCTGAATTACTATTAATGACTATAATACCATCGACATACACAATCAACAAAATGCAACCAGTTGAGGACTGATGCCTGAATAATGAATGATCTATGGTACACTGATTCATGCCAAAACGCATGACGGCTCGCTGAACCTCCCAAACCATGCGCACGGAGATTGTTTCAAACCATAGAGAGATTTCCTCAGGCGACACAGAGAGGAAGACATCTCCCCCAGAGCAACATACCTTGGAGGTTGCTCCATATACACCTCCTCAGTGAGGTCGCCATGAAGAAACACATTTTTCACATCTAACCGATGAAGGGTCCAACCATGATTAACTGCGAGAGAAAGAAGCACACTGACAGAAGGTATCTTTGCAATGTGAGAGACCTAAGGTCTCTTTGCAACGGGAGAGAAGGTCTCTGTATAATCAACCCCAAAGGTCTGAGTATATCATTTTGCAACCAGGCGGGCTTTCAAACGCTCAACAGTACCATCCGGCGAGTATTTAATCGAGAACACCCTTCAACATCCAATTGGTTGAGCACCAGAAGGTTTATATTTCCAAATTTTAAAACTTCCCCGCGTTCGCGTCGACTCCCACTCCCCCAAGTTGACTCCCTTTTACCTTGGCAGCGTTCTGTGTTGCGTGCTGCATCCGTGTTCCGCATTTTGCCTTACAGAGTCAATAAAAACTCATGTGACTCCCGAATTATAACCGCACCAACCGAGTACTCAGCCGCATCAACTGAGTTGACTAGGATTTTCTTCGGTAGCGTTCGGCGTCGCATCCGCGTATTTAAACGCTACTGTATTTTTGCTTATTTTAGTATTTCCTGAAGTTTCTAAACACTACTCCCTTTTACCAATCTCCTACATGCGCTAGTGGTAGAGGCAATAAGTACTCTCTTTCCATGAGGTTTAGGGCTCAAGACTGGTACAGGATGAGAGGAAAGCACCTCAAAAAGTATTATTTCCTTTTCATCCTCTTTTTATGAATGGCCCTGATGTTTCATCAGAAATTCTTTCATTTGTGCATATGTTTCCATCCATTTTTGTGATTTTACGAGATTTCCATGAAAAATTCCAACTAAAACTGAAATGTTTCCTACGGCCAATCCAGCAGCAATAACGGAAGCGGCAGAAATCAGTGGATTCATGGTAAGCTCCTCGCACCAAAATAAAGAAATTAAGCAATCGAAGTGACCTAACCTGGCTCCATCTAGAAGGGCCCTCTGCCACCCAGTCAAGTTAAAAAAAAAACCGTGGAATCACATAACGCACGCTGCTGGTGTGTTTCCTGCCCACGAGGAAAGAAAGAAGAGCGACAAGGTTCAGTTCAGGTTTCCGTGGCGACCGAAGCCGAAATTTAAAACCTTGGTGATGAAATTAGACATATGGCAAGTGACATTAGATATATCCTTATTCTCACGTCTTCCATGAGGCCAAATGGTTGGCAGATATTTAGCTAGTGAAGGTGTTTCTAGGCAAGGATTGTGTATCAGGCAATCTCTGCCCTTACTTTTTTTTATAGAAATCTGCCCTTTTCTTTTGTATTTATCTCTTCTTTGCCCACTCGATGCTTGTTACTGTGCGTGTGCAACACATTACACATTAAGGGTAACATTATTAAGTCAACTGCTTGAGTATCTGCATTTTCTGTCTCTTTTTTAATAGAACTATGCTCATGAATGTCAAATTTGGCTCGCCTGGCACTGCCATGGAGGTGTCACATCCTACATAATCTTAGTGGGACCGAATAACACAGAACACTCATTGTGACTTGCAGAATGTGATGAAACCTTATGCATAATACGATGAAACTATAAATGGGTAATTTTCCGTTTTGGGTCTTCATTGTTTTTCTAGTTTTTTTTTTTTTTTTTTTTTTTTTTAAATTATGTGCCTGCATGTTATTGCTTTCGCCAAATAGGACCCGTTAAATCTTGCAAAAAAAAGGGAACCCATTAGAGCTATTTACCGTGCTATTACAGTGATAGTTGAGATGTGATGGTAATGTGACTCTTAATATTTTGACCTGATTGTGAATCAGGTTGTTGACATTACTAGGGATAATCTGGAGGTTGACACTTCGACCTATCACTGCAAGTATGTTTTGAGTTCCTGTTTTGAGTTTTATCATAACATGAACAGAGAAGATGCCAAAATTTGTAAATCTTACCCATTTCTGTTTTAATAATATTTGTTGTCCTCTCTGTAAATGGTTTTAGTGATGTACGACAAATGCCGCTTGACATGATTGATCCATCCTTGGCAATTGGATTCTATTGCCGAGATAAAGGTCAGTTGCGTGCTCTTGACCAGTTTTTTATGACCATCATGTGAAAGGGTTTGTCTATGACATGAGTATCTTTAATGATGTGCAGATGATTTTGTTGACTTATGTGCTCGAGCTTCTGAGCTCGCAGATCGGTCAAGTGGTGCACCACTCTTCACAGTGGCTAAGTCTCTCAATCTGCCAAAACCAGGCCACCATAAGGATGTGATGGTTGATGAAATTGGTGGGGATCATGATACCTTTGATGATGAGAAGTTGAGCTATTGTGAAGCTCACTCTCATGAGGATGATTGGCAATTGTTATGAAGAAGGATGGAACACTTTCTGAGATTGGGAAGTGTGTTTATATCAGTCTCTATTTATATGTCCACGTATTTATTTAACCTGATTGATTGCTGGGTTTCTTTTCTATTCTCATTTATCTACGATTTTTTTAGAGATGTTTATAAGGAAGCAAAATAGTTCTGCCCAGATCATTTGTTCTCCCACTTAATGCTGTATGGTATGGAGGCCCAGGGCCCAATGGGGATTTGTTTAAAAGTGATTTTTTTGGGAAATAATCCCTGCCCAAGGCCAAGTGCTTTCTTGTGGTGCCCTAGTTGGTGCGGATGGCAGGACTGCCTCTCTTGGGTATTTGGTGTGGTTGCACGAGTGTTCTGCTCTTGACACATTTTTTGTGCTTGGTGCTAGCATTTGTTTTTAATGTTGGCCAAAAGCACAGGAGAGCACTTCTGGAAAGTAGTTGAGGTTGAGAAACAAAGCCTCTACCACTGGCCCAACGCCCTAAAGAAAGCCTTTTGTTTTCTCTAATTTGTTTGTATGTGCAAGGGAAAAGGCTTTCCAAGTTGGAAAGAAGGAAAAGTTTGCATTGTCATAAAACCTTTAGATGTGGCTTTCCTTTCATCAAAGAAAGACATGGTAAGGAAACGTCTACACGGGGTCTATTAGGTTTTTTGGTTATTTGACAGTTAGAATGTATTTACATTTTAGACTTGATTACGCAGGGGTCCATTGGATCAAACATCACCGGCGGAACGAACCTTGATCAGATGGTGAAATTATGTGTTGTGCATAGTTTGATGCAAACAATGCGCTGTCGTTTGATCAGACATCAATGGTGGAACAACAACAACTTCGTAAAAAATGTGCTGTCTTTTGATCAAACTGGATGGATGAATAATTTTGGAGATTTTATATTGGCGTGTGCCAGTATGGTCCAGTAATTTTCAAAAAGTACTCTACAGCCCACTCCCTATGATGATCCACACTGTCCATTTGTTGCCACAATGTAGGTTGGCCCCATAAATCTTATCCATAGGATGATCCTAACCCTAACCTCTATAGATCTCGTAGGGTTAGGATCATCCTATGGAAATGATTGCTGGGGCACCAACAAATGAACGGTTTGGATCATCCCTTGAAGTCGGCCTTACGGTCGTTTTCGAAAAATATTAAACTATAGGGCGACACACCATATAAAGGGAAGGGAAGTGATATATTCACCTCCTTTTCTTACTTGGGACAGCCCATCTAGTGTATTTATGAACAGTAAAAGGTTTCTGAGGTATCGAGCCATCTGCCATAGTTGTTAGACTCATCCAACCCATTCATTCTATAGGTCATTGTTAGGATTATAGGTGATGGTTATGGTTATGATTTGTTAAGGTTTAAAATGGATGGTTACAAATTAGGCTCCTATAAATCGAATGGTTAGGATTATGGTATGACGATGGTTTGTTAGGAACACCCTATCTGTGTGAGGTGCCTTAGAATGAATGAGTAGGATGAGTCAAACAGCATGGAGATGGTGTGTTTATAGTGGGTTGCTCAGGCTGAGCTATACCTCATAAAACTCACCCCCATTTATGAAGGGAAGTGATATTTACGCCCCTTTTCATCACCAGGGACACCCAGCGTAAGTGTATCAATGGCAAAAAGGGAGCTCATGTACTTTATGTCAGAAAAATCCAGAGGCTTTGATTGCACAGTACACTGGCAAATGGGAGTCCCCGGTGATAAAAGGGGCGTAAATATCATTTCCCTGAAGAATTATGATCATGACTACTCTTAACACAAGAGGGGTCTGTCCCAAGAAAGAAAAGGGGGGTGAATAATATCATTTCCCCCGTATTAATTCTCAATATTTTGTAAGAACCGTTTTATTCGAAACAGAGAAGACTAGAAAACACCAACTGAAAGCGAGAATTACATTCATTTCCTCCTGAGAAGATATCCTTTTCCCCCCTCCCATTCCTTCCAAGCGATTCTACTTACTCTCTTTCTTCTTGTTCTCTTTATAAATCCAAAACCCACTTAGCTGTTCTTGTCATTTCTCATTTTCCTTCTTTGAAGCTCGGTTTCATCAACTTTAATGGCGGCACCAGGTCTTGATGTGGAGTATCTAAAGGCCATTGAAAAAGCTCGCCGTGATCTTCGCGCGCTTATTTCAAGCAAGAGCTGTGCTCCCATCATGCTTCGTTTAGCGTAATTGCTCTTTTCCTTTCTATTTGTTTTTTTTTCTTTGTCTTCTTTTGATTCTATGCAGTTCGGTATTTTTGTCTCTTTAGAGGATTATTTGGTTTTGGGTTTTGTTTGTTTCTAGTTTTCCCAATTGGGTTTCGTTTGTTTCTAGTTTTCTCAATTGGGTTTCTTTTGTTTCTAGTATTTATTTTTTTTTTCTTTTTTTTTTTGAAAATTGACAATTTCATTGATACTATGAAAATTACATTGGGGACCAGGGGTCCCTACTTGCATTACGTAGAATCAATTAAGGGTGGCTAGGAGCATGCTCCTAGACCAGTAAAAAACCAAAGAATGATCTTCTGGGTCAACCATCACAACGAGTTCTACACTTCCGTGCTTTACCACCCGGCCGAATACCTATTTCGCTTTCCTTTCGAGTTCTTCATCTACTACCGAGCTAAAATGCCTTCACCATTCTCTCCTCATTTCCTTTACGTTGCATAATGATCTCATTTGAAGGTGCCATATTTGTGAAGCTGGCACAACATAATATAATACCGGGCTCGGGCATACCCATGACCCAACCACACCTCATCTGGGTACAAAATATTACAAAACCAAAACCAACTTCCCTGATCCGTTCCCCTAATTAGAATTAATCGAAGAAATAATCTACGAAACGTATCCCTATTGACAATATCCACATCGCAATCTTCCAAACTTTCTAGATCCCCTTCCTCTTGTCAGAATTGACCTCAAGAGGAAACCCAAGAAAAGAAATCCAAGAACCAAAAAACCCCATACGGCAGACCAAAAGCAGAATGTAACCCCAAAATAAAACAAGCAATACCTCCAAACCTTGCTATCAAACCAAAAGCCCCACAGAAAGGACCGACCATCATCCATAATCCACTCAAAACCAAACCTCAAAAAAGTATATAAGAAAACCCTAAATCAATCGACTTAAGGATCGGACTCGACCAACCCCCTCCAATAGACAACAAGTCAAAATAAGTTCAACTTTCCAACACACCCTAGGAATAGCTAGGAAATTTGAATTTTGAAATCAAGAGGGGTGTCAGGAAGGCAAACTAGCCCGAACTCGGCTACTTGACCGAGAACGATTCCGGAGCCAAACCAGGAGAGATAAGGCTTCGGGGAAGACAACTTGCGCGAGGATCCGCTCTCCGGAAAGTCAAATGGTTCAACACTAATTCTATAGATCTGATTCATTATGTTAATGGTAACACAAGACCCTGAGATGATCCTTCGAGGAGCCAAGATTTTTGCCGAGACAAAGCTTATGCAATGCTGATGGCTTCCTGTCATCTTAGTTTCAAAGACTCTGCCAAATAGACTTCCCAATGCTTCCACCGTTGATATGGCCCAGGCATGCAAAGGGACTCCATAGAATTTAACCCACAAACTTTTCTCACCTTGGATAAACTCCTTACTCCAAGGAGCAAGAGAACACAGATGAGGACTCAAAACCTCAGGGCATCTGGATAAAATCTTCGAAGCCTGCGCCTCAGAGTCAAAACTAAAGATTAGCTCCTCTTCTGACAATATGCAAGGACATTGTAAAGATGGAACATTCCATACCTTTTGCGCCCAAGCCCAAATATCCTCAATCGATTCGTTGGGGCACTTTCTTTTCCCAATTAAACAGGATTTTAGGGATTCCATACGAACATCCACCTCCCTACCCAAGATGACCAAATATTCTCTATTCCTGTAGGATATAGAGCCAGAGTCGGGCCATTGACTATCCTCCAATAGTCAAGTTCAGGCAAGGCTGAGACAAAGACAGACGAGGAATCCATCTGGATGGCACTTTGCTCTGTCGACACCAACGACAGTTTTCTTGCCAACTGAAGTTAGAATATTGACATGGGGTGCAGAACCAATTTCCATACCCTAATTTTTGAAAAGGCTTTTTTTTTTTTTGATGACGTAGGATGTCCCCACCCCCTTCGGGAGTAGGACTAGTCCCTACGGATACACTCAACGACCCACTCACCACGTGTATCAGGTAAGTCGAGGGCGGGATTCGAACACTTGTCAACAGGGAGCAAACCCGTGACTTTATGCCGAAGAGCCAACGCCTCGGTGGGTTGATTTTTGAAAGGGCTTTGAGATCCCCTTTTCCTTCACACCCCAATTTTCTATTTTTCGATTACAAATTCTACATTTCCACCTCCAACTAAAATTCTGGTAAGAACAATGGCGACATTGCCAATCCGTCTGCCAGCTCTTTTCTGGGCACATCGTTGTTTCCTTGCAATTCAACGCCGTGAAATTTTCCTTCATTGACATGGCTACCATGTTGGCATTGCATCAAACAGTTGGCCTTCAATTACATTATTCGTTTGTTTCTAGTTTTCTCAATTGGGTTTTGTTTGTTTCTAGTTTTCTCAATTGGCTTTTGTTTGTTTCTAGTTTTCTCAAATGGGTTTCGTTTGTTTCTAGTTTTCTCAATTGGGCTTCTTTTGTTTCTAGTTTTCTCAATTGGGTTTTGTTTGTTTTTAGTTTTCTCAATTGGGTTTTTGTTTTCTTTCCTTATCTTTGATGGGTTTGTGTTAGTTCTAGTGTATTACCCTTTTCCCTTCTCTTTTATTGGTTTCTTTTAGTTCTGCATACATTTTCATTTTTTGCATTTATCTTTTATGCATTTCAGGCTTTTGGGATTTTATTGTTTAATATTTTCCATTTGGTTCTTTTTTTTTTTTTTTTTTCTTTTTTGGAATTTTAATGTAATGACCCTTTTCCTCTGCTGTTCCTGTTTCTGTTCTTTCCTTGGTTTCTGCAACACTGTTTTTGCCAATTTGTTTACGGATTTTGTATTTTACTGATATTTGGCCTCATTAGTGGGTTAGCATGTCCTTTGTTGAAGAATAACTCAACTCAACTCAACTAAGCCTTTGTCCCAAACTAGTTGGGGTCGGCTAATGAATCCTTTAGAAAATTTTCATGAAGAAGGTGAAGGATCTACCCGGCTCAATTCGACTAGGTCCACTCCTGACACTAGTTGGGTTCATCTTTGTTGAAGTATAAATGATTAAATAACGCCAACTCTAAGACCTTAAGCTTTTGGAGAAACTGGATGTTTCACATGGTATCAGAGTGAGAAATTGGTTGTTTCATATGTATCAGTCTATCAGAGCTATTGCCTCACGGCAGGTCCTGTGTTCAAAACCCAAGAAATCCTTGATATTAAAAATACATGTGTATGGCCAGCCTAAAAAAGAGGGGCTTGGTTGTTTCACATCCTTCCTGTGGAGATTAGTCTGGTGGCTTTGTTGTTTTTAACTGGTTTAATTTGCTACATTGGCTTTTATTCCTAGGGTAGGTTTGTTTTCGTACTAATGTGGTTTCTGCATTTATTTGTTTTATCTTCGAGCATTATGTGGTGTTTTGACTCTCTTCTTCGCTGAATATTTTCTTTAACTATTGAATCCATTTCAAAAAAAAAAAACTTTAACTATTGAAGTTCTTCTGTGTTCATCATCTAGTTTGTATTGTAGGAGTTGAGCGAACTTTGTTAATTATTATACTTCATTACTGGGGATCTTTGTCAGCTTAAAGTAGAATCCCTTTTCGTACCTGTAAAACGCCCAAACTGAACTAAAATAATAACTGCTGTGATGACAGTCCACAAATCCAGGAATTTTACTAGTTTAGAATCTATTTAATGCCCTTAAAACATGTTCTTTTCTTCCCAAACTGAAACTCTTGCACTCTATGAAGTCTACTTTGTATTCATATTGAACTCCAACTCATCACCTTTTCTCATTAAATTTCAAATTAGATACAAACTCCATTTTCTTGTGACCTGAGCATACACATGGGTAGCTTTAGAAACCCTTCCAATTGACGTAAATTCAAATAAAATTCCTCATAATTATCCAAAGAGAAAAGAACGACTCATTTTTCCCTCTTTTGTGAATCTGAGAGGTGTGGGGCTACCTGCTATGTCAAGATGATGCCATCCTAATGTAATCAATGTTAGTCAAATTTTGTCTCTTTTTCTTTAGTCTTCTTGTTCCCCTGCTTCTCGGGCTTTGAAGGATTGATTTGTAGTCATATTATTCTAAAAAATTCTTGCCTTTCTTCTTTTATTGCTTGTTTTTGTTTAATCAGTATTCTGTTTAGCCAGTGAAATCTTTGCCTGGGCATTTCTGTGGGATAGTTTGTAGTTTTAGTTTAGTTTTTTAGATGTTTAGACTATCACCTTGTTAAACCAAGGTGTCAGAGTAACATATGCTTTTCTTTTCTTGCAGATGGCATGATGCTGGCACTTATGATGTTAATACAAAGACAGGTGGTCCTAATGGTTCAATCAGGAATGATGAAGAAATTAAACATGGTTCAAATAAAGGCTTAGAAATTGCAATTGATCTTTGTGGTAATTTTCCTTCTCATATCTTGACATTTGGCAAGTTTGTTCCATACTTTTTTCTTGACATAATCTTTTAGTAATTGTTTTATTTTTTGATTATGTATGCACTTGTAATATACCCCAACTAGTTTGGGACAAAGGCTTAGTTGAGTTGAGTTGAGTGGTATGCACTTGTAATATAGGGCTTTGATCACTTAGAAAGATTGTTAGACACTATCCAAGCATTAATACAAGCCTACGGCATGTCATATATTTCTTTTTCTGTGTTAGTTATTTTCATCTTCATGAACTCACACTCATAGAACTGACTAGAGCATGCATAACTAATGTATTAACATTGCATGCAAGACTAATTATGTTTATAGTTGAAACCATATTTGGCTGGTTGATATTTTATATCCGTCTGGCAATTCTTTGGAACATCAAAGTTGTCTTATGAGCTAGGAAGCATGGGTACTCTACCGGGGCTCCCGTACCCGTACCCGACATGTATTGCACGGGTACTCTGGCTATTCTTTGGAGCATCAAATGGAGAATAAAATAGTTGTCTTTACTATTTTATTGTCCATTTACTTAAGATTTACATGTAAATAACGGAATAACCCCCATTTGGATTTATTAAAAATAGTTTCAAGAGCCAAATCTAAAAGGAAAAAAAGTCAACTCTCCTGTTCTAGTACAAAATTCGAAGAAAAATGGTCGGGTCAAAGTTTAACTTTCGTAACTTCCAAACGGTGGGGTATTTTTCAAATTTTAAAAATTCATAAAATCTATCATGTCCAAACATTATTAAATCCCAAAAGTCCGGTATAAAAAATCTTATAATTTGGTCTCTAAAAATTATTCATCTTGTCAGGCACTGGTCAACACACTGGTCAACAGACTTTTTTTTCTAATGAATGATGTATTGATGCCTCATGTTATGAAATATGGAACTTAATCACTTATGAAATGAAGAGTGATATTAGAATTTTCCATTTTGGTGATGTTATTATTATTTGATTGTTGTCCAATTAGTTTTTTAATTTTTATAAATATATAATAAAATATTAAAATATATTATTATATTTGGCATACGGGAATGTACCCGCAGCCGTTTTTTTTTGGAAAATCATGTACCCCCGTATCTGTGTCGTGTCGTACCTGCACCCCGTACCGGTACCCATGCTTCATAGCTTATGAGCAGAATTTCCATCTAGCATAATGAAGAATTCATATTCGGAGTTCTAGATTGGAATCAAGGCCCTATAGAGAATGCAACAGACATTGTAGACGAGAACTAGAACCTTTACTGATATTACTATTAGCCTTTTGCATTGTACAAGCTCGACTGTGCCACTGATCCAATGTGTTTTGGAAGGAATTATTGCTGAATAGCAAGGCAGAGTAAGATTTTTTAGATAGGATAGGAGGAAGCCATCCTAGAGATTGAGAAACTTGTTGGATGTGCACAATCAAGATAATGGATTATGAAACCTATTATTGATGGAGAGCTGCTAGGAAGACCCTCTACAGAACTTGTTACATAACTCCTTGTTACCCTGATAGCATTACCCCAATCAGAACCTTGGATTACCCCAATAGGATTACTCTGATAGCAAGCTTCTTTTCCAAATGTCTTTTCCCACGATAGGCCCATACAAAATAGAAAACCATTGTTTGAAAGAGGTGTAAGAAGTGCAACCTAGCCACATGCCACTTTATATTTGGCCACTTACTTGGGTCCCACAAAAGGGAGTTATTTAAGGAGTTGTCGAAGGAATCAATAAATTATTACCCTTATTGATTTTAGCCACATTATAAGGTTTGGATTGGCCAATAAAAGGATTGTTTAAGCTCATTTGTTCTTTTGCAAATACTCCTCTGAAAGGAGTTGTTCCTCAAACATTCCCACCCCATAGTTTCCATGAAATGCCCAAATTCATGAATGGGGTCAATAACTTAAATGATAGATTTGTGCATCATCTAATGGCATCAACAAATGCATCATTACTAACGTGAGAGGCATGAAAGCACGGACATTATAGAGACATCACCACAATCAATCATGGACCCATGCCATCACCTTATTGTGTCACTTCATTAGATTGAACAAAGTGCGTATTGACTATCTTCATTTCCCTTCTTACAGCAGTCTGCTTTTTTGCCCCCAATAACATCATCATCAAAGGACCCTAAATTTTGCTAGTCTATCAGCCTTGGGGTTTCCTTCTCGATGAATATAGGAAAATAGACACTCGACAAAACCCAATTTAAAAGCTGAGACTATCATTTAAAATTTTACTATGACCATCGAAGTTGTTTGAGCCAGCCGACTGTGGGTGCCACCCTAACTTCCCGAGGTCTGCAAGGAGAAACATAAGATTGGAATGCTTTGTCCCAATAAAAAATTGAAGAGTTAAAAGAGAAATCCATAATTTATGTCTTTAAAGGTCAATCAAATGCCTCCACTATTATATCATGAATGTTTTGCCAATGGTTTTACTTTTCTCCTTAAAACATCTAGAATACCTCTCGTTCCAAATTACCAAAGGGGTCAAGCATAATAGGATTTTCCAAATGTGCTTTTTCCTTTTGTTATTGAAAGGATGATGTCACCACTTCCATATGTTACATATACTTGAAGTTCCATATAAACTATCAATGATATTGAATAAATTAAAGAAATGAGACCAGATATGAGATGTCCTAATGCATTGTGGACATATATATGAGACACAATTTTCTCTGGACCACAAAAATTCAATCTCTCGAGTCTACTTGTAGATCAAAATTGATCTCCATTTCGAATCTTTTCTTGATTGGAATTCTAGAGTCTTCTCTAGGGAGAGAGGAGAAATAAAAGGACTTGATAGAGAATCGACGAGAACAATTGGCTAACCATATGCCCTCATTCTTGGTATTTTTAAAAGGGACATTTTTTTTACATGGCATCTTTAGAAGGGATATTAGACTTTCGAGTCTTTCCTGGAAGGGAAACAACTTAGTAGAGGCCCAGATAGAGAAACCTTCCCTATGTATAAAGGGCAGCCCGGTGCATGAGGCTCCCGCCATTGCTGGCTCTGGGGAGGGCTAGATGTACGCAGCCTTACCCCTGCTTTGCAGAGAGGCTGTTTCCGTGACTTGAACCCGTGACCACCAGGTCACGATGGAGCGACCTTACCGTTGTGCCAAGGCTCGCCCTCAAAACTTTCCCTATGTATAGAAGTAATAATTATAATAGGGTACTTCTATCAGTGTAATTGTCAAGGCCCTAGGGTTTTATGTTTTTTGAACAATATAAGTCCTCAGCTAGGATGAAATCCCCTAACCATTTGTCTAGCCAAAAGAAGGTCTTGGAACTGTTTCCAATGTAAAATCAATATAGTTGATAAAAGATGACAAAATGAGCTTCTAAGATTACCACATACGAGAGCCCTTCGAATTTCTATTCCCCCTGGGTGGAGGGGTATACCTTGCCCCTGAATTTTGGAAAAAAATAATTCCATCCTAGAGCTCATTTGGTTAGAGGAGTCTCCACGACCACTTGGTCAAAAGAGCTTTATATACACGGCCCAAGCCCCCTGCATTTTCAGGAAGGCACACATGATTGCAATTAACTAAGTGCACCTTTCTAAACATGGGATCATTATTCCATATAAACTTCCGTTGACCTTTTATAAGCAATATTATTAGTCATATTTTTTCTTATCATCAAATTTTTTATAATGAAGGATTAAGTTTCTACCAAATTCAACCATTGGTTTAAGATGAAAATTTTGTGCCTCAAATTTCTTTACAAACATAAAGAATTATGGGTATTGTTTAAAATGGGGATGCCTGTCCATTGTAATGCTAATGTGAAGATGAAATATCCTTAATGGTTTGATATAACAACAACTAATCAGCTAAGCTACCATTTTAAACTTCATATAGGAGTCCAATAGACCTTCCAAAACTCTATAAGTTTTAGGATGTTTGTTTCATATGAATTTCGCTGATATTTCAGCCCAAAATCTAGACATGATGGTCTTGGAAGCTTTAGGATTAATTGCGTGCAATGAGGCACATGTCAATCTTTTCTCTCTCTTGCAGTATAAGGACAGAAAACATACCATATAATACAAGGACCAATTATGTAAATAGAATGGATGTATGCTCACCTTGCATTCCACACCGAGGTTATGCAGTTAGTGCTCAAATTCAGGACCTATATTTTCATCTTCGAGGTTGGACATGCATATAAGGAGAATCTCTTGTAGGCTCGAGGAGGCCGGATTTAATGGTGAAAGGGCTGGATCTGGTTACGGCTGATGGAGAAATTGGGTTGGGGAGTCGTCAGAGGCTGTGGAAGTGGCCGAAGGAAAAGGGTGGCCAGATTCAGGAGAAAAGGAGGAGGTTGGATGTGGATGTGAGGGAGGTTGCGGATGGTAGCAATGAGACTCATTAGTAGCCATGTAGGGTTAGGGTTTGGAGGAGGAGGAGGGGAGTATTATGGTTGTTAGGGTTAGGGTTGAAGGGGAAAGGAGGAGAGTATTATAGTCGTTAGGGTTACGATTTGGAGATTAGAGTTTGAAGGGGGAAGGATGAGGGGAGTATCATAGTTGTTAGGGTTATGGTGTGGAGATTAGGGATTGGAGATTAGGGTTTGAAGGGGGAAGGATGAGCAGAGTATTATAGTCGTTAGAGTTGGGGTTTGGAGATTCGAGTTTGAAGGGGGAAAGATGAAGGGAGTATTATAGTCGTTTAGGGTTAGGGCTTGGAGTATACTTTCAGATGGGAACTGAATGATTTGATTCTAGTGGGGAGGAGGATTCTGATTTTTGGGTTAGTGGAAGTAGGAAATGGAGAGGAAGGTGGAAGGAGCATATATATTTTTAATGGGGACCCGTCGGTGTTTGGTGGTGGTACGAGGTGGAGGCCGCCGGAGATCGGATGATGTTGTTGGGTGGTTGGCTATCGTGCAAGGTTAGGGGCGCACAATAGCTCTGGGCCCTTCGAGCGTGATTTTTGAAAATCGAATTCACCAGCTGGAATGTGGTGGAGATGTCTATGTGACGTGGCAGGTTAAGATCTTGACTTGGTGGGCCCTACAAATATGGCACTTTTTGTTGGATTCGATACAATTGAGGTTATTGGGTAATGCAAGAGGTAATGGGTTTTCTCTTGGGCCAAGGAAAATTCTCCTGGGCAATTCATACTATGTAAATCTGGTGGGACTACCAGTCCCCATTGTAAATTTTGCTGGTTTGAATATATTTGTCAATTTAAAAAAAAAAAAAGTTCTGAAATATATCCAGGAAGATGTAAAAATTTAGTTATTGGGCATGTATACAAAGAGAATCCCTTGTAGGCAGTTTTCACATTTATTCAGGGAGATGTAAAAAATTAGTTATGTCTAGAATTGTAGGAATCTGTCTTTATGTATTGATTTGGATGGTTTTGTCAGGATCAATGCAAATGAAAATGACTGGTACCAGGAAAGAATTTAACTGCTATTATAGGATAGCTCCCAATCAATTTCTGTTTTGAGTTTCCATCCATTTATTACTTCAATTCCATTAAAAAGAAGTATTGCTCCCAATGTAGCTTCACGGTGGCTACAGAAGGGACCAGATTGCTTATGCCATTTGTTATTGGATACATATCTGATTCTTTTAAAAGCTTATGCATGGCCTAGATTTTGATCTTACATTTTATATGTAAATAACCTTACGGGAGGGTGAAATTATTTATTTATTTTCTCTCTTTTCTCCTGATATCAGAGCAAGTGAAGGCAAAACGTCCAAGGATTACATATGCAGATCTATATCAGGTGATTAGAGTGGGAATATCATTTCTGTATTTGTTGTCTCTACTAATTCATTGATTTAATTTCTAAATTCTGATCACTAGGAGAGAACAGCTTTGCTTATTCCTTTGCCTCTTTTTTTTGCAATGCTTTTCCCTTTGCTTGAGAATAGGAAATGTATTAGTTAATAAGAGAAGCTAACAAGGTAGCTTAAGCTAGTTGCTTGTACAACAGCTGCTGTTAGAGCTTCCAAAGACTATAAAACTATTGTAGTCACTTATTTATTTGTTGCTATTAGCTTAAGCTAATTGCTTGTACGACAGCTGCTGTTAAAGCTTCCAAAGCCTATCAAACTATTGTAGTTACTTATTTATTTGTTGCTATCATCATTGTTTGGACAACTGTCTTTTCTTGTCAATAGATTTGATGTCTGTCCAGTCATTCATGGTCTCTTTTCCTGACTCACAAGTTTGTACGTACGAAGTACAAACTTCGTACACGACCTCTCTCAATTTCTGTCATGAAAACATTTTTTTGACTTCTCTAACCTTTTAATCATATTGAACTCGAGATTTTGTATGTCTGGCTTGCATGAAAGAATATTGTCTAAAACTTCTTTGGCTAATTTGGGCATTTTTTTTATTATGATTGCATCCTTTGTGGACTGAAAGATGAATCTAGATCCCTAAAATTTCATTAATGTTTATTTGGTTACCTGAATTTGAGAGATTGATTGCAACACCTTGAACATAAAATATGTCGCCGCTCAATCTTTGCATTATTTCTCAATATGTGGACAGAGTTAAAGTTTTTAAGAGTAGTGATAACGTTATTACGCCTCCCTGTTATTTTCTACACCACTGGGTAGGAATTTGAGGATGAGAAAAGTGATAAGAATCCTCGATTCTCTATGGTTTTCGAACAGTGGGGTGAGGAAGAGATTGGTAATTGATACTGCTGTAAGCGTGGTCTAAATTCCAGCCAAAACTGAGGCCATACTGTCATGAAACAATACTGCAAGTCATGCTACATGTATAACTTGTTTTTTCTATTTGTTTGGTTTTGGTTGTTTTGGCTGAAACATATCAGTTTTGGCAACAAAAAAAAAAACTTCTTTTACCAAAGCATTCATGGAGAGAAATGGATTCATTTAAAGCTCAATAAAACAATCACGAGAATGAAAACACTCTCTCAGCCACTTTGCTCTATTTTGGTTCCAAAAATCAAGGATATATTGACACTTGACAAACGTACAAGTGGCAATGTACAGAACTACAGATCACTAGATTCTTTTCCTAATTTGATGAGTTTTTGGGATTGTTTTGGGCTCAGGGATGTTTATACCAAAAATAATATATATATATATATATATATATATATATATATATATATAGAGAGAGAGAGAGAGAGAGAGAGAGAGAGAGATTGTATATGCTTCCGTGTGCTCGTGAAGTCCAGTATTTTTTCAAAAAGTACAGTGGGGCCCACTTCATAGGATGATCCAACCGTTCATTTGTTGGGCCACAATGTAAATAGGTTGTGCCTCGTATATCATCTCCATAGGATGATCGTAACCCTCCAATCTGTAGGACTCACCATAGAAAATCTCTCTCTCTCTCTCTCTCTATATATATATATATATATATATATGTATATATATATGTGTGTGTGTGTGTATATATATGTATATATATACCATCACAGAAGGCATTTCGCTGGCCAGCCTGTGGCTACTCTTTCATGCAACAGACGCTCCGCCAAATGCCTTCTGCGATGGTCCCTAGCAAATCCCATATAATATATACCAATGTTTTTGCTAGAAATGAGGTTAGGGTGAGAAGAGAGGAAGAAGAAGAGGAGTAGAGAAGATGGGAAGTCTCCACTAGGGAGCTCCTCATGTAAATGATGTGTATATTAAGGCCCAAATAAGGAAACCATGGTACAATGACTACAATACCCTCTAATATAGAGGTAATGCCTAAAGTACCCTTACATGTTATTCAATACCCCCGCCAAGCTGGATTGTATATACTATGAAACTCTAGCTTGCTACAAATAAACTATAACAAACAACTTAAAATAACCTTACAACAAAAAAAGTACAATAATCTCAGACACACAGCCAGCTTAGTACAACACTCCTCAAGTTGGTGTGGTGAATACATTATGAAAAAGATAACAAAAAGATAGCAACAACCACAAGAGTACAACAGCGAGATTGACGGCCATCAAAACAGAGCAGCTCCCCCCTAAATCAGCATGACGGCGAGAGCAATCAAAACAGGACCTCCCCTTGAATGAGAGCTCAACAAATAAATCTGCAAACCATGAAGGATCGAATGGTGACACTGTGGTAGGAAAATAACAGCGATCTATCGAGCAAAATAAGCACCGAAAGTGCGCACGAGCAACAGTGAAGTAGCACTGGCTGGTAGAGACATCACCTGAGTATCACAATGCCAAGAGAAGAAGAACAACCACCGGAAAGGTCATCGGAACTAACCAATGACGGGGGACACGTCATCTGGAGAGATAAGGTCGACGGGGACACCGTCGCCTGAAGATAACCAACCAACGATGGGGGCACCATCGTCTGGAGACAAGATCGATGGGGACACTGTTGCTGAAAAGAACCAGCCAACGATGAGGACACCACGTCTGGAGACAAGGTCGATGGGGACATCGTCGCTTGAAGAGAACCAACCAGCGATGGGGACACCGTCGCCTGAAGAGAACACCGACCAACGACGGCGGAAAGCACGTCGCCCGAGGCAGGTAAGTTCGAAAGCCATGCTAACGACCAAGCATATAGCCGGACAAGAATGCGTAGAACTACGCCAAGAAAACGAAGAGGAAACACCGAACAATGTGAAGAACGACAAAGCAACTAACAATGCGAAGCAAGAAATGACAATGCAAGGAAGAGAGAAAACCACTATAGAAGGGTGAACAAACATCAATTAGAGAAGAAAATAAGACAGGTGAGAAAGAACAATAATCAACCAACCAAGAAAGACTAAGAACAGAAAGAGAACACAACAACACTCGTCTTGGGCGAGATTACATGAGCCCGGAGACGACACAAGAAAGACAACACCAACAAGGCAACGCCAAGACAAGAAAGGACAACAAAGAACTACATGACATCAAAAGGATTACATGACAACACTCCCCCTCAAGTTGAGGCCGAAGGTCTTCAACTTGAAACAAACAGAAGAACTCTCAAGGCACCCCACATCTCTCGAATATTTCATCGAACACTTGCCATAGAGGCAAAAAAATATAGAAAAGAGAAAATAAAGAGATTTAGAGTTGAGATTTGGGAATGGGAAAGGATTTTGGGGAGTAGATCGACACAAACACAAAGGCCGTAGGGGAGAGATGGGACACTGCTATGCGTGGCAAAATGGAAAACCAATTTGCAGACATGCCTATTTGCTCAAAGTCGCAAATACGAGAGGGAGAGGGAGAGAAAATCCGGGCGAGAGAAAATCTAAGATATGCGAGTGTGAGAGAGAAAATCTGAGAGAGATTTTCAGGATTTGGGAGAGAAATTGTAGGGTTTTGGTTGCACGAGAGATAAGGGAGAGAATATACGGGTTTTCGAAAAACAAAAAAAGAGGAAAAAAAAAAGACTTTGCGTTGTGCACAAAACAGAGAGAGATTAAGGAGATCCACGCATGAAAGGGAAAGAGGGTTTGCGCATGAGGTATGGTGTGTGTGTGTGTGTGTGTGTGTGTGTGTGTGTGAGAGAGAGAGAGAGAGAGAGAGAGAGAGAGAGAGAGAGAGAGAGAGAGATGGATATAGTTGAAACTCTTCTTCTTCACTCTTCCCAAAGATCTTTGCTCTGATACCATGTTAGAGATGAGTTTAGGATGAGAAGAGAGGAACAAGAAGAGTAGAGAAGATGGGAAGTCTCCACTAGGGAGCTCCTCATGTAAATGATGTATATATAGGCCCAAATAGGGCAACCATGGTGCAACAACTACAATATCCTCTAATATAAAGGTAATGCCTAAACTACCCTTATTCAACAGTTTTAAAAGATGTTCGGTGCATAGTCTGCGAGACATATGCCTCTGAGGAGGCATGTACGGTACTACGGTCCTCTGAGGCTTGCATTGCAAACTCCGAAGGCATATTAGGTGTACACCTAAGTCGAAGGCATAAGCCTCACAAAACCATTTATCTGTGGGGGTTTAAACTGTGATTTTAAAAATCAACATTTTGTCTTATTTAGCTGATGGGGACATCAGCAATGGGCGTGGATTCAAGGTTTACAAGCGCAGTCTTGGACGAGACTGATGGTGGAGACTCTAGTATAGGCCTTAGACACGGGTGTCTTTTTTTTATTATTTATTTTCTATTTTCGTCATTTTATTTGTAACATACTTTTTAGGTATCAAATCTCATCCGTTTGGCGTGTTTTGGTATTATTAGAAAGTTTTTTCAATTACCTATCTAATGAGCCTAAGATCACATGATTTGGATGTGATTTGAGAAGTTATGAGTGTTTTTAGAAAGTGGTATAGGTCTATTATCGGATTACTATTTTAGGTAAGTTTTGAACTTTATGTAGTTTACTTTGGATTAGATGAATGATTGAGATCAGTTTTTAACTTTAAGTTATCTTCTAGGGTTTTTTTATATAAATACATCTTATGAAAGCAATGTAAGGGACTTTTTTTAATAGAATTGATGTTTTCCTTGAAGCCAGAAATTTGTGCTTTCTTCTTCTCTCTTCTTGTTGTGGTTTGGAACCATCTGCTCTTATATATTATCTTCTATTTCTTCAATCAAATCAGCACAAACAAGGTTAGTAAATCAGATTTTCTATTTTCTTTGTTCTTGAACCCTAAAACTACCCAAAATCCATAGATCTCCCTTGTTCTTCAAGATCTTCGAGATTTTGAGGGATTGTTTTAGTGATTAAACCTTACCTAAAACTCACAAAATCTCAATTTTCAAACTTTTTTTGAACCCTATTGCAAGTTCTTACCCTTTTTAACAGTGTTTAAAAACGCGGTTTCGACGCGGAATGCGGCCGAAGGAAATCCTTGTCGACTCGACGCGGACGCGGTCAAGAACACGGTTGACGCGGCCAAGTCAGATGAGCCGTAATTTTTTATAAAAATAAATAAATAATTCAAAAAATAGAAATAATGTAAAAATAAGTATTAAAGTATCATTAGTGAAATGGATCATATTTTTCTACAAAAAATGAATACATTATATTTGACAAAAATGCAAAGAGTCGATATGGTGACAAAAAGGAAAAGAGCCTAAGATAGCCCATGATCAATACATGCATTGTGTTACATTAAATTCAAAATTTTACAAGGGCTTCCGCTCAGACAATTTCTTCTCGATGAATATAAGAGTAGGCACATCAGTAGTGTAGATCATAGCTACTCTCGTAGTGGCTATATGGAAATTGATGGATTCTTTGGTCGGTGTAATTATGGTTATCAATCGAGTTACTCTCAGAATATTCAGAAAATATGCCAAATGTGTTTATATTATGCTGCCATGTATAGCCAATATTCGGATCCATCTCTAGAGCACCATGCAAATCATAAGCGTCAACGTCCCCAGTGTAGTGTTGATACGGATCACGGTCATCATAATCATGTTGATCATCAGATCCAACAAAATATTCATGACCCGCAGCGTCTCCATGCGCATCAGGGTTGGGCTCATCAACACCTTCATTATAAACTGCAAAGTCACCTCTGTCGTCTCCATCACCATCATCATTATCACTAGGCTCATCATTTATGCAATGCTGATATCTATCAGAACTGTCACTTGACCCACCTTCATTTGTCGGTGACTCCTCACATTCCATCTCTTTTCGTCTACTTGCCTGAACATCTAAAAGTGGTGGTTCCTTCTCAACTAACCATTCCTCAGCATTTTCTTCAGCAAAAATTATATCCAAATCGATTGGACCTTTGGGACCACTTCTGACATTTCGTTCTCACAATCTCAAATTGTAATGGACATACACTAGTTTTTCCATCTTCTTCACTGCAAGCCTGTTTCTCTTCTTTGTATGAATGTGAGCAAATGTACTCCAATTGCGCTCACATCCTGAAGATGAGCAAGTTTGGCTTAACACAATCACAACAATCCTTTGCAATTCAGGATGCTTAGTACCATGTAAACTACACCACTCCGCTGTATTTAATAAAAACGTAAAAAATAATTATTCATATAAATTTGATAGAATCATGTCAAATAGTAATCATATGTTATTTACAATTACATCGTAATAAATTACCTGGGTCCATTGCTGATTTGGATCTCAATGCATCTTCACTCCCAAAATTACCAATAACATCGCGAAACTCCGCAATCTTATAAATAAAAAGAGAATGCATCAGTAATACTACATAAGATACTATTGAATCTAATGAAAGGAATTTATAATGAATAAATTATGTTTGATTGGTAAATATTTATACTTGAATTGATGCGTTCATTCGCTTTGAGGAACTTGGCTCCAAGCGGTTGAAGAGGGTGATGGAGTTGCGCTGCCCATCGCTTGTCAATGATATCCCACAACTTTTTGCATAAGTTTTTCATTAGTTTTTGTATCTCCTCCTTTGAACGATCGATAGCTTCATATATAAACCCCATAGCAGGTCTTTCTTCCGAATCCACCATTCTTAGCACGGTAACAAGTGGCTGTGTGACTTTGATGATTCGCTGAATATTTTCCCAAAACTTTCGATCTGTTATAATTTGTTCAACCTCTCTTCCATCTGCCAGTTTTGCATAGCGGGATCCATTCCATTCTCTCGAAGCCAACAAGCTTTTCAACCCTGCTTGACACTCATTTATGCTAGAAAGTGATAGGTATGCGGTAGCAAATCGTGTGACAGCGGGCCTAATAATATCTTTTTGACCAGTATGATGTTTCATCCAATTTAGGACTTGTGAATGATTATAAATAAATTTTGTTATCTTTCTTCCTTTCTCAATCCACTCTTTTAATTCTGGCAAG
Source organism: Tasmannia lanceolata (assembly GCF_043159265.1). Classification (NCBI taxonomy): domain Eukaryota; kingdom Viridiplantae; phylum Streptophyta; class Magnoliopsida; order Canellales; family Winteraceae; genus Tasmannia; species Tasmannia lanceolata. The sequence goes on along the minus strand of NW_027518688.1, from coordinate 16,618,355 downwards.
TCTCCTATCTCCTCCAGCATTAAGTCAATGCAATGTGCCAGACAAGGGGCCCAAAAAAGATTTTTTCTTTTCTCCATCAATAGTCTTCCAGCTGCTTTATAGTTCGCTGCATTATCAGTTACAAACTGAACAACATATTTTTCTCCAACTTCTTCAACCACTTTGTCAAATAGTTTGAATAAATATTTTGCGTTCTTCTGCTCACTTGAAGCATCAATGCATTTAAGGAACACTGTCCCTCGAGGACAATATGCCAAAAAGTTGATCAGTGTCCTTCCATTGATGTCTTTCCAGCTATAATTGTACATCCCGATCTGTCCCATATTCTTTTAAAGTCATTAACATATTGTCTGACATCTTCAACCTCTGCATCTAATATGGGACCTCCAAGTTCGTATGGAGTTGGTGGATTAACTCCAGGTCCTACTTGTTGCGCTGTTTCTATGGCCGCCCTATAGTATGGATTGGAAGCCGCATGAAATGGCAGTCCGGCAAAATACCATAGTCTTCCCACCACCCTGCCCAACTTCTTCTTCAAGTCTTTCCCCCATGCTGCTCTTAAAGTAGGTTGTCGTGATGGGGGTACAAACGTAAGTGGGTCTAAAGTTCCAGTCCTTGTAGGAACCTCTTGATAAGAGGCTGAACGAAAACCTCTGCCCGTACCTGTGGGCCCTATCGCCGATGGGCCAATATCAGAACTTCGTGCTGCCACAAATGGACCAGCATCAGACCTACGTCTAGGTGCAAATGACAGGTTTGCATCTGACCTACGTGAAGGTCCTGATGATGGGCCAGCTCCATCTCGTGCGATGCGTTGTGCTTCCATTTCCATAAAGAATGTACGTTGACTAGCTTTCCTCGCCGCACGCATATCTCTATCTAGCATGTCTTCTTCTTGTGTGCCTCGTTCTTCAGCAATCTGTTCGTTCACGTTCTTTACTGCTTGTTTCTCCTCTTTATAATTTTCGAGGGCAGCTCTCATTTCTTTCATCACTTGTTCAGGCACGCTTGGACACCCGGCAACGTTGCCATGTAACTTAGCAAGATGATGTTTAAAGCGATTAATCCCACCGGTAGTGATTTTGTTACAATAAATACAACGCACCATTTTTCTCGATGGTGGATTCGACATCGTCCCATGCTCCCATGCAGGATCAAGAGGCATTGTGTGTCACTATATCTAGAAAAGTGTAAAAATAGGAGAGGACTGTCATTACTAAAATAAGGGATTAGATTATATGAGTTTCTATATGGTGTAATCCCCTATAGTCCATTATTTTTCAGGAAGTACTATATGGCTTAAAAAATAACATGATCCCAACTGTCCATTGGATGAGCCACAATGTAAATGCATTGTGGCCCAAAAATTATTTACTTAGGATGATCCCAACCCTCTGATCTATAGAACTTTCCATAATATGCAGTTATCAATAGATTTAGGATCATCTTGTGGCAATCATTTTTTTGGGCACAACCTATTGATGTTTTGACCCAACAAATAGATGGTTTGGATCATCCTATGCGTGAGCCATACTAAAAATATACCAGATGTATTGTTTTTCAAGAAGTACTGTAAGGCTCACATTTAGACCTGGCAAACGGGTGGGTCGGGCCGGGTCAACCCGCGGGTGATGCGGGTGCGGGTCCATGGGTCGGGTGAGGAAATGACCCGCATTTTTGCGGGTCAAAATTTAGGTGACCCGCGTGGCCCGCGGGTCACCTGATATGACAGCATCTGTTTTTTCTGTAATTGTCATAACCTTCTATATTTTATTGGTATTTTTTTTCGTAATTTTACTATTTTATAACCATTTTTAGGTAATTTTTCATTTAAAACTTTATAATTTAGCTATTTTACTTTTTTTTGTGTAATGATTACTTTTTTTCGTTTTTTTTCGTTTGCTAGCAACATTCGCCCCTGTGTGTATCTTTGCACCACGATGGCCACTTGCCGAGAAATTGCCATAGGAGAAGCTTGGTAGCAAATTCTTATAAAATAAAAAACAGATGGAAATGTTATCAACACTACTGTTTCTTATGAGCGCACTCTCACTTTATTAAAAGTATGGTATGGCCCACACCATAGGATGATCCAAACCGTCCATTAGATGGGCCATAGCCTAAATAGGTTATACTCCAAAAATCATTTCCAAAGGATTTTTGGAGATAATTTTGGGGCATAACCTACTTAGAATCAACCAATGGAAATAATTTTGGGGCATAACCTATTTAGGCTATGGCCCATCTAATGGACGGTTTGGATAATCCAACATTGAAATGAATTTTTGAGCATAACCTACTTACGTTGTCACCTATCAAATGGACGGCTCAGATGATCAAACCAATTAAAATAGATATGACAGGGGATTATCCAACGGTTTGGATTATCCAAAATTAAAAGTTTAAATTGCAGCTAACTTTTTCAAAAAAAAATTGGTAGCCGCCCAGTACACCTATGCTATGCTATGCTATGCCTGTGTTTAATAAATGGCATTAAATGGGTCTGGCTGTCAAAGCAATTTTGATTTTTTTTCCTTTTTTTAAGGGAAATGTTATCAGCACTATTGTATTTTGATTCGGGCACTCCTCACTTTATTAAAAGTTAAAACTATATGTGCTCCATTTTTTACTCGGGACAACCACCTCAAGGTCCTCAAGTGTGTTTGTAGTTTGTACTTTGTAGCATTTCTTTAACTTTAAGAGGCTGTCCCAAGTAAGAACAAGGGCCCAACGTGTCATTTAATGCACTGTACCCCATTTTTCTTTCTTGGGACAGCCACCTTCATGTGTTTATGTCTGTTCTTTTACAAAGATGGGGGGCTGTCCCAGGTAAGACAGGGCCGGATGTATAATTTCCCTAATAAATACTTTATTGTAGGATTTCATTACCTTAGCAGATAAGGAAACTAGAAAATAACCTTTCTTCTTCCTCCTAACAAAGAAATGCACGAAAACCAGAGAATTTTTCTTCTTCTGCCGAAAATTGAAAGCCCAAGTGCCCAACTAGTAGGAAACAGAAACCCCGCAAGGAGGGTTTATCATAGGCTTTAGATGTGGGTTTGCTTCCACAAAAAGAAAACAGTGGATGAAGGCAATGGCAAAAGGTTTTTGCACAAGAAAGTGAAGAAACTAAGGGAGATTGAGCTTTTCTTTGGATGAATAGAAATGTGAGACATTCAACACAGATTTATAGGTATGAATCGTATCATTTTTGTTGAATAAATCAAGCACGGATCTTTCTTTTTTTTGTCTTTTTAAGCCTTAGATTCAGAAATATGTTTTGGGAAGATCAACCAGTGGGAGAAGTCACGGATCGCCAAGATTCTCCTGCTGGTCGATCCCATCCAAGAGAAAAGTAATATTCGTGTTTGACTCGGCCCGGACTCACCGAGTCTGCTACTCCAAAATGTGGTCTTCACGAAACCGAGTCGACTCGGCCGAGTTCTGTGCCGAGTCAACGAGTTTTTAAACACTGCTTTTTAAGCCCGAAAACTCTTTTTAAAGATCCATACCCTAAACCTACTATCAAATCAGAACTTAAAACCTAGAATTACCTTGATTTTCCCTTCCTAAACCCTTACCTAAGATCTGGACAACAATTTTCTTCAATTTTCAGATTTGCAGAAATTACCAAAATACCCCTACGGCCTAAATCTAGACCGTTTGACCCAATTCCTGCTGCTGGATATTTTTTTTATTTTTCTTCATTGATTATTATTAATTTCTACCAAGTTGAAGGGAAAGTTTGATAAGACCGCTGCGAGGCCAGACATGCTGTACGGCTCAGAATGTTGGGCCACCAAGAAGCAGCATGTGTATTAGTTGAGTGTAGCGGAGATGCGAATGCTTAGATGGATGTGTGGCCACACAAGGTTAGATAGAATTAAAAATGAAGTATTCGTAAAAAGGTGGAGGTGGCACCAATTGAGGAGGAGATGAGAGAGCACCACTTAAGATTGTTTGGACATATCCAACATAGGCCTTTAGATGCTCCGGTGAGAAGAGGTGACTCGTGCCAAATTGAGGGAGTAAAAAGAGGTAGGGGCAGACCGAAAACAACTTGGGTAGAAACAGTGAGGAAAGACTTGATAGCTAGGAACATAACAGAGAATATGACCTTGGATATGATAGAATGGAAGAAAATTGTTAGAATAAGTCTATGAGTCTATGGGCAGTTTGGTCATTGTACTTCTCTTTTTTATTATTATTAATAATGAGTGAGGGGGATATGCCCAACTCACTTTCTCTTTTCTCTCTAATCTCTCTTGCAACATGGTATCAAAGCCGTAGAGTTTCTGATCCCTAGGGAAGTTCCGCAGCCTCCATCTTCTCCGTCTCCCCGAAAACCCTAACCCTAACCTCTCTCTCAGCCCATCATCTTCCTCACCCTAACCCCCTCCTTCTTCCAGCACTCGAACCCTAACCCCCTCTTTCGCCCAGCACTCCGAACCTAACCCCATCTTTCTCTCTGACTCTCCTATTGCTTTCCGTACTCGTTCCCATTCTATTGCTCACCCACTTTCTAATTTCGCTTCTTATGATTGTCTAACTCTCCCTTTCAAAAGCTTCGTCTTGTCTATGTCTTCTGCTGTGTTACCACAGTCTTTGGATGAGGCTCTCCTCCACCCAGGCTGGCGAGCTTCAATGGACATTGAAATGGGCGCTCTTTAGTCCAGCAGTATGTGGGATCTTGTCTCTCTACCTGCCGGCGCACGACCAGTTGGCTGCCGATGGGTATTCTCCGTTAAGTATCTTCCTGATGGCATGGTTGATCGACTGAAGGCACGTCTGGTGGCGAAGGGTTACACTCAGACATTCGGTGTAGACTACCATGAGACATTTTCTCCAGTTGCGAAGATACCTTCTGTCTGTGTTCTACTCTCCCTCGCCGTTAATAATGGTTGGCCTCTTCACCAGCTCGATGTGAAAATCGCCTTTCTGCATGGCGACCTCCTTGAAGAAGTGTATATGGAGCAACCGCGAGGTTATGTTGCTCAGGGGGAGTTGTCCTCATCTGTCTGTCGACTCAGAAAAGTGATTTATGGGTTAAAGCAGTCACCACATGCTTGGTTTGGTAGATTTAGTGAGGCAGTTATGAGGTTTGGTCTCAAACAGTGTGCTGTAGATCACTCAGTATTCAGCTATCAGTCCTCAGCAGGGTGCATTATGTTGATTGTATACGTCGATGACATCATTATTATAGGCAGTGACTCAGGGGGAATTCAAAAATTGAAAGACTTCTTACAAAAAGAATTTGCAACAAAGGACTTGGGACGTCTCAAATACTTTCTTGGGATAGAAGTTGCGTACTCCTCTCGTGGTTTATCTCTATCTCAGAGGAAGTATGTTCTTGATTTGCTAGAAGAGACATGAAATCTTGGTGTGAAACCAGTAGCTGCACCCATGGATCCAAATGTGAAACTGGTTCCAGAAGAGGGTGATTTGTTGAAAGATCCTGGTAGATATAGAAGACTTGTGGGCAAGCTTATATACCTTACTGTTACTCGTCCTGATATATCCTATGCCGTTGGGGTAGTTAGCCAGTACATGATCTCTCCTCGCACATCTCATTGGAACACAGTGGTTCAAATTCTCAAGTATTTGAAGGGTGCTCCAGGGAAAGGATTACTATTCAAACGGCATGGTCATACACGGATTGAGGGGTTCTCAGATGCTGATTGGGCTGGATCTCCTGCTGATAGGAGATCGACTACCGGGTCTTGTACCTTTGTTGGAGGTAACCTGGTTTCATGGAGAAGTAAGAAACAGGATGTCATTGCGAAATCAAGTGCAGAAGTAGAATATAGAGCCATGGCGCATACTACGACTGAGATTATTTAGTTGAGGTCACTCTTAACTGAGATTGGTATTGGATTTCCCTCTCCTTCACAGTTATATTGTGATAACAGGGCAGCCATCTATACTGCGACAAATTCTGTTTTTCATGAGAAAACTAAACATATCGAAGTCGACCGTCATTTCATTCGTCAGAGGATTCAGAAATGGGAGATATGCGTTGTATTCACTCGTTCTGTAGAACAGTTGGCAGATATGTTCACAAAATCATTGAATAAATCTAAGCTTAGCGATATATGTAACAAGCTAGGAATGTATGATTTATACATTCCAGCTTGAGGGGGAGTGTTAGAATAAGTCTATAAGTCTATGGGAAGTTTGGTCATTGTACTTCTCTTTTTTATTATTATTAATAATGAGTGAGGGGGAGATGCCCAACTCACTTTCTCTTTTCTCTCTAATCTCTCTTGCAACAAAAATGATCCACGTAGAAGAACCCAACTAGAGCCATGATTAGAGCCGGGTAGATTCCTTTCACCTTCTCCATGAAATTTTTCTAAAGGATTCATTTAGCCGACCCCAACTAGTTTGGGACAAAGGCTTTGTTGAGTTGAGTTGAGCGGAGTTCAGATTATTATTAATTTCTCATGCTTTTGTTACATCTAATTGATAGGTCTTACATTATCTTTTAGTTCTTTTAATTGGTTGCATGCCTAGGCCTAGTTTCGGACTAATCTTTATATTTTTGATTCATCTAACGAATCCTTATCGCTTTGATTGATTAGTATAAAGTTTAGTTCATGCTTAATTACAATCTTTACACTTATTTATGCTATTTAAGGCTCATTATTGCTGCTGCCCATAGATTAATTAGGCGTTAATTCAGCCCTAGGTTAGTTGTTAAGTGTTCTTTTAGTCTTCCGTGTAAGCCCTAAACTGCCCTAAAGTCTTAATCCCATTCGGAGTGTGGGATTTTCCCTAAATTAGGTATTGTTCTGCATCATTTGCTCTATATTTTATTGCTTGCTACTTTGTCTGTTCCTTTTGTTCATCGTAATAGTTACTCTATTGAGCTATCATAATTCAAAATGGTGATCATGAACTAACCAATTTCTAACATGTTGAAACTTTCAGCTTTCTGGGGTTGTTGCAGTCGAGGTCACTGGAGGACCCACCATTGACTTTGTTCCAGGTAGAAAGGTATTGTAACATGGTATGTTATTGGGAAATAGCTGTTCAATATATTATTGCTCATTAATATCAATTGTTGTCTTGCTGTCAGGATTCACTGGCTTCTCCCAAAGAAGGACGGCTTCCTGATGCAAAACAAGGTTTCTTGATACCTTATTCAAATTTATTGACACCTTTTAATGAATGAAAAATGAAATTCTCCATTTGTTAGATTCTACTTCGTACGTGAATGATGTTTTGTATTCCATATTTACTTGGAACCCTCAGAGTACCCTAACCGTATTTACTTGGAACCTCGGAGTTTAAATCAGTAAGCTTAAAATGCACACACATACATACAAATGTACGTACATACATACATGATGTGTGGATGTATGGTGCGCATACATAAAGGGAACATGACATACACACACCAGCTTCCTATATGTAGTGGCACATCATGTTGGAACTTCACACAACATTTTCAAATTTTGAGTTCTTTCTCAGGATATTAGTAGGAAAATGTCATGGAAAATTAAATTAGTAAATAAAGGGAATCCAAAAAATGAACAAATATAAATATAATAAAAAATCTATTGAAAACTATGATTTGTGGACATGGACACGAGTGTCGTGTGCCGACATGGACACAAAGTGTCGGACACGGCAAACCCCCAAACTTTAGAAACGGGGACACGGCTAAAATAGAAAGTATATGTAATCATGATTTGTGGATATGGATTTGTGTATCTAGTTTCGACATGGATTCAAGTTGTTCAATAAAAAAACAGAATGTCACACTTGAAACGGGACAAAAACATGTCCACACACTCACATTAAGTCTAACACTTCCAGCAATACAACTAAAAGTGTCCAAAGGAGTGTCGGCAATAAATTCAAAGTGTCGGCCAAATCATAGATTGAAAATATGAGGAAATTTTGAAAACCTCATTTTTTGATATATTGGGAGGAAATACAAGAAGAATTGAAGCCTACAATCTCCCCCCCCCCCCCCCCCCCCCCGCCCCACCACCATGTAATATATATATATATACACACACACACACACACACACACACACATATGTATATACACATAATCTATGATTTAGCCCACTTTGAATTTATTGTTGACACACGTGTCGACACTCCTTTCAACGCTTTTAAATGTACTGCTAGAAGTGTCGGACTTAATGTGGTCGTGTCGACACATTTTTGTACCTTGTCAAATGTGACACCGTATTTTATTATTGAATATTGTGTTTACCTCCTTTATCATTAACTCTTCTTTTATTATAAACTTTTCTTTTAGCTCTTCTGCAACTAATATTTGATGTTATATCCCCTCCCTAAATCTAAAACCCTAAACAAACTCTTATTCCAATATTATATTCATGGTATCATACTGGTCTCCCTTTCTCGCTGTATATTGGAGACAGTAGGGAACTAGATTAAATCGGTGAATGCGTTATTTGATGATCTCATGTTTGTTTTAGATTATAGTTGGTTAATCCTAATATTATTAATTTGTTTAATGAATACCGTATTTATATTGTTGCAAATTATAATAATAATCAGCAATTTTATATGTATGTACTTGAATGGGCGTGCCACCATTTTTATATTTTTAGGGGTTACCATGTCAGACACCCCGTACCCACGTCGAAACTCAACACACAAATCCGTGTCCCCAAATCATGATTATATATACTTTTTATTTGAGCAGTGTCCCTGATTCTAAAATTTGGGGATTTTCCGTGTCCAACACTCCATATTCGTGTCGATACACGACACTCGAGTCCGTGTCCATACATCATAGCCCATAATACATGTATGTATAGCTCTATACTCTGTTTCTACGTCATATCTATCAATAATCCAACATCTATTGCTCCATGAAATTAAATTACTTCCAAAAAAAGTTATTAGTTCTTGTGATAAAAAACATTTTTCATTCCCTTGATGCATCTTAAAAGTCTGTTTACTGCTTCCATGTATAAAGTCTTATGCCCATATATCTGTTGACACCCTTGATTTACTACAAAAGCATCTTAGGTCAGATGCATAATGTCTATGTTATTCCCGCCATGTTTATCATGTGAACTTTAATGGCAGACCCTTTTTTGCTCGCAAAATTTGTTCTGTTTTACTGCTACAGAGATCTGTTACAATTTTTTCTCTTGCATTCATTAAGTAAACAAGGCATATTTTTCCGCAAGTTGTTGTTCCTTACTCCTTTTCCATACACCTCAATCATGGAATATCTGGTTGGTTCTAAACCTTTCATTTCACATATGGAGTTGGATGTTTCCTTTATTATTGCATTTTAGTCAGGCTGCTCCTGGCATTGTTATGTAATTGAGATGTCACAGTATTTGATCTATCACGATGGATCATTGCTTGCCCAAGTAGTGGTCTTTGACTTCTTTTTTTGATGACATAGGGTATCCCCACCCCATTTTAGGGTGGGACTAATCCCTATGGATGCACGCAATCGCCCGTCTTTGATTTTTTTTGAACCCATCATATTTTAACAGTGCATAAAAGTTATCAAACAAGGTCCATGGCATTGATGGCACATGCTTTTCCTATATGTTGCTCTCTTGATATTATTGTATAGATACCTCCTTACTTCCTCGTCTTTATTATGAATGTGCTTTCCAACTTCACTTAATGCTCTGTGATATATTCCAATTCAAGATTCAAATATGGATGAATGACACCTCACACCTGGGCGAAAAGCTCTGCATGTTTAAATCACTCACCAAAGTTTCTCTTATTTGAAACTGTTCAACTCGACCATTTTAACTATATATGTTGGTTGTAGGTTCAAAGCATCTGAGGGACATTTTCTATCGAATGGGTTTATGCGACAAGGACATTGTGGCATTGTCTGGTGCACACACACTGGTAATATAGAAATAGTGAGATACACGTCTGTGAACTAAATACATACATACACAGTTACACACACATATCACATACAAGGAAGTGGTATTCAACCTGTAAATTTAGGCTTTTTCCACCATGTGGGTTTTGTCATTTGATTTTCTTTTACTTTTCTACATAAAGGACAAACTGGCATGGGTGTAATGCCCAATTTGAAGGGTTTCTAACCATGGTTTTAAAGTTTCAGCAAAATTGACACAAAACAACCGGAATATTTTGTCTTTGTGCCCCACCAAAATGCATATCGAAATTGAATTGCATACTGAAACCAAAGCCGTGCTTGTATCAATGGTACACTATATCAATATGTATTACATAATAATATTTATAATGTTATATGAAATGCATATGAAATGTGGTGTATGAATTATGAATGAATATTGATATGAATTACATGTGAAATGTGCTCGATGTTGTTAAACCATTATGGGTACTTTTTTTCTTCTTATGTGATGTTTTTGAGTGTGTATCTGTGCTTATTCTAGCACTTATTGACGTTTCATCTATTGTGTGCATCATTTGCATATATTTTCATACCTTTTCACGATCTTATAGGATTTTGACTGAAATTTCCATCCAAAACGAACATATTTCTATTTCTGTCACGACGAAATATATACAAAAATCAAAACCTGAAACATTTGTCTATACTAGCCCCCTATATATGTATATAGGCTACTGATATTTGCACTATCATGTTTTGATAATGAGAAGAAATCACCTTGCCTTTTCTATTTTAATTAGCTGGTAAGAGCTTTTTGGTAATAGAAATAACTTTTGATTCTGGTTAAATGATAAAAGACATGGTGATTTTGACTCATTATCAAAACATGCCAGTGGGAATATCAGTAGCCTATGTTTATTGTTGTATCATGATGTAAGCACTCATTTATTAATTACATAATTTTTTGAAGGGCAACCTCTCATCTCAATGCCCTATGCATGGGGTCATCTCCACTAGAGCGAAGCCTCACCTCACATTTGTATGTTGTATATGACTTTGCTGTTGTAGGGAAGGGCACATCCACAGAGGTCAGACTTTGACGGCCCTTGGACCAAGGACCCCCTGAAATTTGACAACTCCTACTTTGTGTAAGAGTAATAATAAATTAATGGAAAATGATATCGTGGCCGAAAATAAGACCGATGGGAGAGCCCGACAATGAGAATGTGCCATGTGTGCAGAAAAATCTACTTTTTTGTTGATTTTCCTAAACCTAAGCGCTTGCTTGCATCACTTGTGATGTTGTGGCGAGAACCCATTTGTTCGGTCCCCTGCTCGGTCTTGCTAACATTACTCTAAATTAATCGTTTTCCATGTCAGTGGCATCTTTGGTGTTAATCTCTTGACCTTTTATACTTGAGTTAATCGAATAAGGGACCCGAGTAAATTTCGCTGTAAATATTGTATCAGGGAATTGTTGAAAGGGGATACAGAGGGGCTATTGAAACTTCCTACAGACAAGGCTTTATTAGAAGATACAAAGTTTCGACATTATGTTGAGCTGTATGCAAAGGTAATGCTTTTTCTTTCAACCTCCACCATGTAAGTACAGTAATCTTACATAAACCAAAAGACCCATGATTTCCTATAACCATGGAATGTCTGATCTCCAAATTCGGAACCAAAGTGTGAATTACATTCATATATATAGGAAATTCAAAACTTTTTTCATTCCATAAAACTGCAAAAATAAAATGTATGTTTTGTTTCTTGGATTTACCTGTTGCCTTTCGGCCTGGTTTGGTGTGATGAACTTGACATATTATAATTTTTGTTTGGAGAGGTGAATGTGTACCAACTAGAGAGATCTCAGTACTTTCCCATGCATCTTCTCTGCTAACCCAGATCTTCTCTGCAAACCCAGATAGTCAATTAAAACCAAGTAGAGAGATCTCAGTAATTTCCCAAGTATCTTCTTTGCTAACCCAGATAGATAATTAATGCATTTACTGACCTAAAAGTGTTGCTATGGTTTCCATTTTTGTTACTTCAATTACTCAGCTTCCTATATAGATGAAAACTTGGAGAGAACAGAACTGAGTTTCTTCTTATATTCCCCCTCAAAGTCTTGCTAATTTAGCCACGTCAAAGAAAAACCAGAGTAGAATATTGAACTGCAGTCGATTATCCTTATTTACAATGCGGAGATGTAAATACTTTATCTCGATCACAGTACTCCCTCGTTTTCTCGAGTTTCAGTAAAAAAAATTTGTTTCTTACCAGGAAAAAATCATTTCTATATTTGACTAATTTTTTCTCCTCCTTTCTGTATTTATCTTGATCACAATACTCCCTCGTTTTCTCGAGTTTCAGTAAAAAAAATTTGTTTCTTACCTGTAAAAAATTCATTTCTATATTTGACTATTTTTTTCCCTCCTTTCAACTTTGGCAGGATGAGGATGCATTTTTCAGAGACTATGCAGAATCACACAAGAAACTTTCAGAATTGGGCTTTACTCCTCCTTCATGTCCAGCCCCTAAGACCCGCATCACATTGGCACAAAGTTGCGTAGGACTAGCTGTTGCAGCTGCTGTAGTGATCCTAAGTTACTTATTTGAGGTTAGAAGGAATTGAAACAGAGCTGTTTGTGTCTGTAATCCTGATTTGGACCTTGTTGGATTGAGGGGGGGTGGGCACAGGGTTTGGCTCATGTTGGAAATCTACCAGTTGAACTTCTCTGCTTTGTTTCTTAGTAAAAAATGCCCAGTGGTATAAAAGCAACAGTTGAACTTCTCACATAGTCCCTTCAAATACTCTCTCCTCTCCTCTGTTTCTAAGAAATTAGATGGACACACCGCCCAAAAAGAAATTTCTTGACTGACTTATTTTCAAATAAACTTCTCTGCCTTAAAAACAAATGTGGTATTACCTTAAATGGGTTCATTTAATAAGGAACCCATATAAAGTATTTAATAAGAGAACAGGAGGGAAGTGATAAATCGACCCCCATATATCTTAAATTGACCCCCTCTGTGTCTATCTCTCTCCTCACATAGGGGGTCCGACTTATCAGTGCCCTATTAAGAGAGCAGCCATGTATAGAAATTAAAAACTATTATTGACAACATTTTAATTTCAGGCTGAGAAATTTAATCGTAGCTTTCAGTCTCATGTATAGAAATTATTAAATTGGAGCAAAAACCAGAAGTGCAGACAAGTGTTTCATTTAATGAGAACCCCATTTAATTACTATGCATGATACTGAAAAGCAACGATTTAATTTCAAAGTGTTTAAGGAAAACCCTTTGCAAAGAGTGTGGTTAGAGAAATTTAATCGTAGCTTTCAGTCTCATGTATAGAAATTATTAAATTGGAGCAAAAACCAGAAGTGCAGACAAGTGTTTCATTTAATGAGAACCCCATTTAATTACTATGCATGATACTGAAAAGCAACGATTTAATTTCAAAGTGTTTAAGGAAAACCCTTTGCAAAGAGTGTGGTTACAAAAACCTTAACAAACTCTCTCAACCAAAACCTTAATAAACTAACTGCTATCTAGTTTTCTTAAAGTGGGTCAATGAAAAATCACAATCAACAGCCGAACCAACAAAAGTAGTTTTTCCTTTTTAACACTTCTCGGTGTCATTCAAACACTTCTTGGTGGTTTTTCCTTAAACACTTCTCGGTGGTGTGAATAGAATTGAGAGAGGAGCAATTACAACAGAAGAATAAAAATTGGATGATAACACTTCCCAGAAGAATAATAGTAGTTTTTCCCTTAACACTTCTCAGTGACATTGAATGACTAACAATAATACCTTCTCAGCTACATTGAATGACTAACAATAACTAACAATAAATTGAGAGGAAATCTGCAAAGCAATACAACAGAAATAAAAATTAAACTTGGCCAAAAAAAGGAAGGGTAGTGTTATTTTGAAAGGCACTGAAAAGGACAGACAGGAGTGAAGAAAAATAAAGGAGTTAAGGAGAACAAGTTCATCTCCAAACCCCACCATCCCTAATCTATAAAGTTACTTAGATAAGAAAGTCAGAAACAATATAAGAAAGAATGAGTTCAAGCTCTGGGGCTCAAAGAGAGTGTCATATCCTGAAAGGCCTTGAGCCTCTTTTGGTGTATCTTCCCATGGCAAATTCCAGGATTATTACTTGTTGTTTCCATAGTTTTCGTGTCACAAAACGGAGCGAGAACTGCGGCCATGATCGCTTCCTCGAATTCATTACTGTCTGGCAACAAATCCAGCCACTTATTATCAATTTTCTCGAGAGAAAGAGATCTTCTTCTGGTCTTATTCTCCGATGGCTCGATACCTGAAATGGGTTCATGTGATTTCTCTGTTTTATGCTCTGTGAATAGGCCGCGGGTAATGTTACCAGACCTAGTCCTCTTAAGGGTACTGATTGGATCATGAAATTGGGCTATGCGTGGGTCTTTTACTAACTTTGAAATGAATGGGGGAGCATTGTAGTTGAGAGAGTTTTGGGGCTGAACAGTCCATTTTGTGCCTTTGTGTAATGGAGGAGGAAGTGCTTTTTTATCTACTTGAACCCCTCTATTTATTTTGTTTACATCAAAGTTCTCATCTGCAAAATCACCATGGAAATTTGATGGGTTTGTGGTTGATGGAATGGAGGAAGCTTTGTTGTAAGGCTGAGGAGCTTGACAGAGGGAGGACGAAGCGCCCGAAAATGCATCGAAAAGCTGGCTATGTTTGAATCTATCTTGCTTGTTATCTAAATCATCTATCAATTTTGATGAGTTTGTGATAGATGGAATGTGATCTTTACATGGCTGTGGTTGCCAAATGGAGGAAGAACCCAAGAACGCATCGAAGAGCTGACTCTGTTTCAATCGATCTTGAGAATTATTCATCAATTCGGACTCAAGGTCTCGGAGCATTTCTTGTGCTCTTTCAAAGGCTTTGAGATGGGAATCTACGCCTCTTGGGCCATCTGCCATTGCCGGTCTTACTTGTCTTAGAGTTTCTTTGGCCTCGGCGATTCTCCCTTGTTTCATCAAGCAGATGCCCAAATTGCACATCTTGTTATTGTCTGGTGCAATCACAAGGGCCTTTCGGTAAGCTGATTCTGCTTCAGTGTAGTTCTGCTGCTGCATTAGTGCCCAACCCAAATTACCCTGCAACATCCATAAATGATTAAATAACACCAAAACTCCAAGGGCTTTGCCTTGCGACAGGGTATTGGAGCTATTGCCTTGCGACAGGGTTCTGGGTTCAAAACCCAACAACTCCTTGATATTAAAAATTCATGTGTACAGCCCAACCCAAAAAGGGTCACACGTGAGGGGAGTATTATAAGTATAAATGAGTAAATAACACCAACTCTAGCACAACTCAAGCTTTTGGAGTAATTGTTTGTTTCCATGTGTTCAAAACCCAACAACTCCTTGATATTAAAAAGGGTTTTGCCAATGTGTGCAAGGGCACCCCCGTTAAGGTGCAGTGGAAATGATTTTTTACAATCATTTTACACATTGTTTGATAAAAATTCTCATATTCTTTTTTTTTTTAATGGGTAAAATTCTCATATTCTGTGAATTTATTATCAAAAGATGTGTAAAATACCATTTCCAATGCACCTTAACGGTAAGGGCTTTGCCAACTTTAGCAAGGGCACCCCCGTTAAGGTGCATTGGAAATGATATTTTACAATCATTTTACACATTGTTTGATAAAAATTCTCATATTCTTTTTTTTATGGGTAAAATTATCATATTCTGTGAATTTATTATGAAAAGATGTGTAAAATACCATTTCCAATGCACCTTAACAGTAAGGGCAACCCCGTTAGCAAAACCCATTAAAAATCCGCTGATTAAATAACACGAACTCTAACAGCTTAAGCTTTTAAAGTAATAAATTATTTCACAGTTATTATCAAATCAGACCCTCCTCCTCATTTTGGAATCACCCATGAAAAATCTTGGGGGAACAACCAAAGGGTACAAAAAAAAAGGACTAATTACCAGTAATCGAGTTGCCTCTTGCTCAACGGAGACCTGAAATTTCCTCCCTTGAGATCGAGCTGTCTTCGTGCGCTTTCCATTGAAAGCCATCCCTTTTTGGATCAAATTCAACTTGTGCTTCAATAGCGCAATTTGATCATCTAATCTCCCACATCTCTGCACAAAATTTTACTCATTCTCATTCCTTAGTTTCTAGGCCAAACAGCAACTCAGATATGAACAAATTAAACAAAAATTGGGAACAAAAAAAAAAGTACCTTATAAAGATCCAGAAGAATATTATCCAAAGACTCTTGGGCTTGATCCGAACACCGGCTTCTCAACGATTTAATCGCTTCAATGGCTTCTTCGGCCCGATTTTGTTGCTTCATTACAATGGCCATGTCTTTAAGAGCACTATCGACTCGATCTCCGGCATTAATGGCAGCCCAAAACAGAGCTATTGCCTTTTCTGGGTCCTTATCCACCAACTACCCATAGAAAATAAGCCAAAAGATAAATGAAAAAACCCCATAAAAAATCAAAATATCCTATCTTATTCTTCTAACCCCAAAAAAAAAAAAAAAAAAACCCAGAAACTTACCTGAACCTGTTTTGCCCTAACATAGGGAGAATCTCCAATAGGGACCT
This sequence comes from Tasmannia lanceolata, assembly GCF_043159265.1. Taxonomy (NCBI): domain Eukaryota; kingdom Viridiplantae; phylum Streptophyta; class Magnoliopsida; order Canellales; family Winteraceae; genus Tasmannia; species Tasmannia lanceolata. The sequence goes on along the minus strand of NW_027518688.1, from coordinate 16,601,858 downwards.
TATGGGCGACATGAAAGGACTCTGGTCCGGTTTTTAAGAGCGGCTTAATCGGAGAACATGGAGCAGATTTTGAAGGCCTGATTCCAATGGGAGCATTCCATAGATCCTGCATCATCTTTTGTTCTTATGATTTTAGTGCTAAAATTGTAAAGAAGATGTAGATCTATGGAATAAGAGACAAATTTAGGAATTTAAGCTGTGGAGGAATTAGAGAAGAGAGAAGAGAGAAGAGAGAAGAGAGAGAGTGTGAAGTAAAGGTTTCTTCTTTGAGATGAAGCCCCTGCTGTTAATATCGAAGGGAATTTTGAAGCATTCGACCGTTGGAGAGTTACCGTTCGAAAATCTAGCCGTTGTCTTCTGCTTTGTTTTTTTCGAAAAAAAAAAAATGTTTAGTCGATATGTACCAATGCCCTTTGGTTTTCCGTAATTGACAATTTTGCCCAGTCATTTGAAAATTGTACCAAATAAAAGATGGGACATTGCCCTGTATGTGCTGGGAAATGATATATTTGCCCCCCCTACTTCCCCTGGCCACCCCTTGCTGTGTAAAATGATGACTTATTATTATACGGACATGTTATCAGCACTACTGAACTTTGATGAGGGCACTCCTCACTTTATTAAAAGTACATAGGATGATCCAAACCGTCCATTAGATGGGCCACAGCCTAAATAGGATGTGCCCCAAAAATCATTTCCATAGGTTGATCCTAACCTCCGATCTGAATGTTAGAGGGTTGATCCTATTTAGAGGGTTAGGATCAACCTATGGAAATGATTTTTGGGGCACATCCTATTTAGACTGTGGCCCACCTAATAGACGGTTTGCATCATCCTATGGTGCGGGCCATATCGTACTTTTAATAAAGTGAGGAGTGCTCCCGTCAAAATATAGTAGTGTTGATAACATTTCCCTTATTATATTGTGCAAGGCTGTGGCCCATCTAATGGACGGTTTGGATCATCCTATGGTGCGGGCCATACCGTACTTTTAATAAAGTGAGGAGTGCCCTAGTCAAAATATAGTAGTGTTGATAACATTTCCCTTATTATATTGTGCAAGTCAGTAGAGTACAGGTTTTTCTTTTCCAAAAGTGCTGTACGGGTTACACCATAGGATGATCCGAACCGTTCATTTAATGGGCCAACACATAAATATGTTGTGCCCCAAAAATCATTTCCATAGGGTGATCCTAGCCCTCCAATCAATAGAGAAACTGCATATGAAAACCTCTATTGATTGGAGGGGTGAGATCATCCGGTGGAAATGATTTTTGGGTACAAATCCTATGGCATGGCCCAAGTTTTGGAAAAATACTAGACTAGACGGTCTTACACCATATAAAAACTCAGAAATGATATATACACCCATTTTCTTTCCTGGGCCACCCCGTCTAGTCAATGTAATAGGATTTATGGCTACACAATTGAGCGTAGTTCTAGATTAGGCGTACAACTACTCTGGGTTGCCTGGGGAAGAAAAGGGGGCAAATATATTACTTCTCTATTTGATATCTATTTATCATGAGTGGGACCCATCACAATGAATGGCCTACAAGCTCTACACGGTAAAAAATGGAGCATATATGGGCAGTGATATATACACTACAAGAGGGTGCCCCAGGGAAGAAAAGGAGGTGAATATATCATTTCCCTACTCATGGGGTTCGATATGCCAATATATCGAGAATCGTTGAGATAATTCGGTATCAGAGGGGATCCGATATGACCAATAGATCAGACCTCGAACTTTGTGACAATGTATTACAGAGGTGGGGGTTGGGGCTAGGGTTTGACTTGAACCCGAAGAGACAGATGAACAATATTTTTTAGTTTTTTGTTCTACTAACTAAATAAAAAACTTAATGGTAAAAATATAATTATAAAGTTAACCGTAAATGGAATTCAATGAAAATTAGTCTAGGGATGTTTTGGAAAAAAAAATTCAAAATCTTCTGTTTAGATAATATATGATTTTTATTGATTATTTGGAAATTATATTACTATTTAGAGACTTATTACAAAAGGGAAATGAGGTCAACACAACCATATTTTGATATTTTCACAAACCATCTTGTCTTTTAGTATTTAAAGAGCTGTCAAAAGCTTAATACATTTCCCAAAAGGCTCTCAGTAGCCAATTAAAGAAGAAAAGACAGCTGGGTTTGCGCAAATATCAAAATATGGTTGTGCTGATAACATTTCTCTTAGGCTCTGTTCACTTGCCTTCTCGAGAAATGAGAGGAAAGGAAAGTACCCAAAATTTTCTCGCGATTCTTACTTTCCGCCGTTCGCTGCATTTCCCTTGAAAATCGAAATACCGATGTGGAAAAGTAAGAAAATGATGTGGAAAATGGATTTTCCCTCTAAATCACGATTTTCCTTTCTCGTGAAATTTTGCAAAAACAGTGGGAAAAAGAACGCACGGGAAAATCTTTCTTTTTTCTCATCGCTTGTCTCTCTCCTCTCGAAACCCTCATTCGACGAAACCCTCGACGAACCCGCCGGCAACATCATCTTCTCCGGCGAGCTCCACCTCCGGCGAACACTACAAAGGTTAGTGCCCTTCTTCATGACTCTCATTTGCTATTTTTTTTCGCCCAAACTCGCCATTCCCTCTCGGTTTTTCATTTTATTCGAGATTTTTTCTTTATTTTTGGTGGTAAAACGTTGGTAGGGTTCAGATTTCTCCTCCCTCTCCCTCATTTTTTCATTTTTTTTACTGAATCTCTGCATTCCTTCTTCGTTTTTCATTTTTTGTGGGATTTTGGCCTTTTTTCTTACAACTATCCTCGACAAGTTCTGATATGCACTAATATTTTTTTTCATGGAAATATCAGTGTTAGTTGTTGAGAAAGCTTTTATTTAGGTTTTTTAGGGTTCAGATCCCTTTTCTTCCCTGTTTTAGGGTTCGGATCTGGAGAACCCCCTCTCCCTCGGTTCTACAGTTGTTATTGGTGTATGGCTGTTTTGGGTATGGATGTGTTGGTGGTTGTTAGTGTATTTGGGTTTTAGGGTTCGGATTTGGTTGTTATGGCTGATTTTGGGGGCATTTTGTTTGCAATGGCTTGTCTAAAGCTTTTATTTGGGTATTAGGGTTCAGATCCCCTTTCTTCTCTTTTCTCTTCATTTTTATGCTATTTTTTTGTCTGCAATGGCTTCATACAGATTTTTTTTTCTTTTTTTGCAATGGTTTTTATGGCTGATTTTGGGGGATTTCTGTTTGCAATGGCAATATTATATAATTCTGTCGGTGGTTGTTGGTGTATGGATGTTTTAAGTATGGATGTGTTGGTGGTTGTGAGTGGATGTTTGTGCTTTGGTTGTTGATGATGGTTTAGATGTTTTTGTGGTTCTGGATGGATGTTGGTGCTTTGGTGGTTGATGGGTGTTTGGTGGTTTAGTGGTTCTGGGCGGTTGTCGGTGCTTTGTGGATGATGTTGTTTGGTGTTACGGTGGTTGTGGTTGCAAGTCGGTGCTTTGGTGGTTGGTGGTGGCTATAGGAGTTTTGTTTCAATGGTTGTGACTGTGGTTATGGTGTCTTTGCCGGTTGTCTTCTTATACTAAATTTTGTTTTTTTAGTATTTCGTAAGGTTACCATCATGCCCCGTCAACTAGTAGATAGGCGGATATTGATCCTTCGAGCTGCAACTATAGTAATCTCTGCGACAGCTGCAGTTACGCTTAAGGTTCGACTATACCTAGAGCAGAATATTACAAGAGCACCTTACGAAAGCGGGTACCTAACCCGTAGGACCTTTGTTAGACGTATCACGAACGCAGATGACCATTGTATTGCTCTTCTTCGTATGGATGTTCGGTGCTTCCGCACCTTCGTGGCCCTTTTCAGAAACACTACTTTGCTGGAAGACACAATTCATTGCACTGTTGAGGAACAAGTTATGATTTTCTTAAGTGTGATTTCACACAACGAAAGGAATCGTACTGTTAAGGCAACCACAAGAAAGTCTGGGGCAACTGTTTCAAAGTATTTTAATAAGGTTCTCGATGCTGTTCTCATTCTGCAATACATGTTCATAGTACGTCCATCAAGGGAGACACCACGTGCAATCCTTGATAATCTTAATTTCATGCCGTATTTTAAGGTACATTTACGATAGCTACGTATTTCGACTGTAGTTTGTTAGTAATTGAGGCATGTTCACAGTGATGGTTGACATCTGGATGTCCATATTATAGGATTGTCTCGGTGCAATTGACGGGACGCACATTCCTGCAAAAGTATCTCAGGATATTCAGAAAAGATATATTTGTCGTAAGCACTTCCCATCCCAAAATGTGTTAACCTGTTGCGACTTTGACCTAAAGTTTACGTACGTCCTTTGTGGGTGGGAGGGGTCGGCATCGGACTCACGGGTGTTAGCATCTGCCATATCAAAGCAGAACAGGATTTCTATTTTGCCAGGTAATAGTTACCTTATTATTATGTTTGTACATATGCAGTTCCCGTAGTACATAGCTAATTTGAGTATAATCCTTTCTTTGATTGTAGGAAAGTTTTACCTTGGTGATGCCGGGTATCCGTGCCTGTCCCATTTTATAACTCCAATCTGAGGTATTGGTTACCATCTCAATCAGATTAGAGGGCGCAGACCAAGAAAACCCGAGGAGTTGTATAACCAAAGGCATTCTTCGGCAAGGAATGTAATCGAGCGAACTTTTGGTGTCCTGAAGAAGCGATTCGGCATATTAAATTCAACACCCATGTACTCATATGACAAGCAGATCAACATAGTGTTGGCATGTTGCTGCGTCCACAACCACATTAGGAGGGAGATGCCCGACGATGCCTACATTCAGGATGTTGACGATAAGCTGGCATTGCTTCCACCTGAAGAGGAAGAGGAGGAAGGACCTGTTCCTCCTCCTCCTATGACCAGGGCCGAGGATTTAAGGAAAGGTCGTAACATTCGAACCACAATCATGAATCAGATGTGGAATGATTTCCAAGCACGTCGTCGTCGTTAGGAAACACACCTATGTTTACATTTTCGATGTGTACTTTGTTGGAACTGTAGCTTATATTCCTTTCTTTGTGGTGTACTATTTTTATAGATATTCATTTAGTGTGCTGGTTGGAGATCTGTTTATGTAATTTATATGTTTGCTACAGTATTGGTTAATTTAACTTCTAAGATTGCTTATGTCTATTGGTTATCTATAATTCTATGATTGAAGATTTTTATATGAAGTGTTTCGAAAAGTTGCAGGCGAGATAGCAGCAACTGCAGGTACAACTGATAAGAAGGTGAATGTCTCATGGAATGTGACTATGGATGGGGCTCTCTTGGCAGCCCTTAAGAATCAGATAGCCGAGGGGAAAAAAACTGGTGTTGGGTTCAAAGAGTGTGCTTATTTTGCTGTTGCGCAGGAACTAGTTACTGTTCTGAACATGACCCTAACGAAAGAGCATGTGAAAAATCGGTTGAAGACATTGAAGACAACTTATAGGACTTTGAACTCCATCATAAATCTCAGTGGCTTTGGATGGAATGAAACCATATGTAAGTTATCGGTTGACGAAGAAGTGAAGAGTGAATACTTGAGGGTAATATTTATTTTTCGTATATTGCGTCCTCTATTTATAAGTTACATGTTTAAATAATATTCCGTGACAATTCCTTTCCTTTTTTACAGTTGCATCCAGAACACCAACGCTTCTTTAGCAAACGGTATCCCCTCTTCGAAGATATGAAAGCTGTCTGCGATGATGGTTACGCACGTGGGGAGGATGTCAGGGACACAAGAAGGGATCCCACTCAGACGACGCAGGACACACATGGTGCTTCTTCATCGACCCTTCCGATTGGGCTAGATGATATGGACGACAGCTTCCTCCGTACTCCGCCTCATGGTAGAGCGTCTTCATCTACACCTGCCTTAGATGCTAGCATTGGCTATAGTGACTCTTCTCCTATCAGGGGCCCATCTGCTAATGGTGGGAAGAAGTCAAAGAAGCGTCCTAATGCTGCACTTCTATCGGAGTTGCAGGTTGTGTCTTCCAGCATTAATAGGGTTGCCGATGCCATAATTACTACTGGTGAGGTGCACAGCCTCCCTGACCTGAAAGATGCCGTGCTTCAAATTGGGGGCTTCCCTAGAGGTGACCTCGTTGATGCTTATGTGTACGTGCACGGGCATCACAAGGAAGCTGAGGCATTCATTTCTCTGGAGAAGATGGACCGACAGGAGATGGTGGGGCGCATTCTGCGCCGTTTGGCTGGGTCTATGTCTTGAACCATTTCGGTTGGAGGTTTTCTTGGTTCTTGGGTCTTTTTATGGATGGAAGTATGTGTTACTTATGAACCTTTTACTTATGAACTATCTGTGTGTTATGTTTAGATATATTTTGGGTGTATTTGTTTGATGGAACTATGTGTTGTTTGGGAAATGGATGGAACTATGGGTGTAATAGTTTCTTGGAACTATTGGTTTTATGGATGGGTGTAATGTTTAGATATATTAGATTTATGTGAAGGTTGGGGTCTTTGGCTAAATTTTGTTTGATAATTTTGATGATTTGTGTGTGTGTGTGTGTGTGTGTGTGTGTGTGTGTGTGAAGGTTGTGGTCCTTGGCCCAAATCATAAGTAAATGTTGTTTATCTATCATTTCTTGTTGCAGCTATGTATGTGTTGTTTATGTGGTACCAGGTAATGACGAAGGATAAGTTTTATGTGGTTTTCAAGGGACGACAGGTGGGCATATTCAAGAGTTGGGCAAACTGTCACTTCAAGTGAACAAGTATAGTGGACCATCTTATCGCTCCAATGCCACAAGGAAGGAGGCAGAAGCAGCCTTAAATGCATATATTGAGCGCCATGAGGATTTGAAAGACAAGCGTGAAAAGGACATCCACAGTGTTCCTTGGTTTTTGGGGTTAGCCATTGGTGTGGGGTTAGTACCTATGACAGTAGCATTTTAGACTTTTTTCCACTTGTTTATGAGGTATGTTGACTCACATTATGGTTTTATATGCAGACTGGGCATTAAAATGGTTGCTAATGCCAAAATTACTTCTGGTGAGGTACACAGCCTCCCTGACCTCAAAGATGCCGTGCTGAACATTGATGGTTTCGTCAGAGGTGAGCTCATTGATGCTTACATGTACCTGCACGGGCATCACAAGGAAGCTGAGGCCTTCCTTTCTCTGGACGAGATGGACCGAGTAGAGATGTTGGGGCGCATTCTGCGCCGAATGCGCCGTTTGGCTATGTGATGTTTATCTATTTTTAATTGAACCGTTTATGTATGAACTATGTGTGTGTATCTATATTTTGTGTGTACCAAGACCTTGGTAGAAATGTTATAAGTTATGTTTATTTTCTGTTGGTAGATCATACTATGTACATGTTGTTTATGTGGTAGCATTTAATTTATGTATGCTTTCAGCTTTGGTGTGAATGAGGAGCATTAAGCACTTGCCAAGAGCTGTTCATAGTTCCTTGCGTTCGTGCATTTTTCTGTTTGACTTGACAAGAGTTGTTGAGGAATTGGTATTTAATAGTGTGGACGCAGGTGCTTCGAAGGTAATAAGATTGATCTCTCCCTGTTCAAAGTTCTTTTGATCTGTCTGCATGCTTAAATTTAATCAAGCTAGTCATTTTTGTTGTTGCCTTTAGTTCATTCTTTTGCTCATAGGTCCTCAAACATATAAATGACTAGTACTTTCCTATGACCCACAGCTATGATACACAAACTAGCAACTACATTAAGAGATAGTTTACAAACTCAACACCTATCAAGATACCATGCTCAATCCAAGCATCATCTTCTTCCATATAACTATTCTTTTTGTCTTGTGTGGGATTGCTCATTATGCACACATGGTTTTCATTCCCATAATGCACGGTTTTTGGCCCTATAATACCTTTTGCATTAAAAAAATTTAAGTCCAATAATGATTTCTATGAAAAGGCACTGGAGGGGCTAATACTGTAAATGTGGCTGGTTACAATGTTTTTGTAAAGAAAAAAGATCATTTTTCATGTGGGTGCCTTTTTTTGAGGTTTTTTTGTGATTTATCAATTCAGGTAATGCGATGGCAAATCATGCTAGCAAACTCTAGTTCGGTTTTCTTTTTCTTTTTTCCTTTTTTTGAATGGTTTAGTTCGGTTTCCTTCTAGCAGTTTACATATATAGTCCATCCATTTATGTTCGGTTCTTTCTTTTTTTTTTCAAATTCTGTAACTGATTATGATTTGTTGTGTCAGGTACATGTCTCTGTAGGTGTTGGGGCATGCTATGTTAAAGTAGAGGATGATGGTGAGTAATAATTTCACTTATTTAGTTTGTATATTATGGCACTCTTAAATTTAGTCCCCACTTACTATGTTCCATTTTGTATGCATGCTTGCAGGATGTGGTGTTTCACGTGATGGATTGGTTCTCTTGGGGGAAAAATATGGTATTTATTTAACTATGTGTTTCACTCTGTCCAGTCAGTCAGTCACACTCTTAGCAATCTATATTATTGTGTTTTACAGCTATTGCATAATATTACAAGAATGCAATTTATATTTATTTACATTCCTTTACATTTTTTTTCTCTTTTTCTTCTTTAAGTTGAAGCTGAAGTAAACTCAAATTTTCAATCTCCAAATTTTTGGTGCTCTATTTTCGTAGTACTCTTTCTTTTTTCTGTTTTTTCTGGACCAAAACCTGATTAATCCTGATTTTTTTCTCTGAAATTTACTATTTTTGCTATTTGCTTCGATTTTGATGGATGCTTCAAAGTTTCAATGCTTCTCTAATTTGTCAAAAAAGTATGGTTTGCTACCTGCTTTCTTCCAATATTGAAGTTATTAGATGTTTGTTGCCGCTCTATTTGGATACACTGCTCTATTTGAATCAACAACATGTATAGCCAATCATTCATGAGGCCTTACCCTGTGGTGCTTGATCAACTGTACTCATATTGCTTTTCCATGATTTTATTGTTGGCTGCTTCTCCATGGAGGAAGGTTTTGGTGAGTTGTGTGTATTTGTGTATGTGTGTGTGGTGTGCAAAATCCCAGATTATATTTAGATAATGGTCATCCTCTGTTTCAGAAGGTAATTTAATGAACTTGGTCAATGTTCATAACTCCCAGATTATATTTGATACGTGAACAGCCACATCGAAACTTCACTGCTTATCTGAAATGGATGCTGGTATTGAAAGCGTTGGTTTTAGGGGAGAGGCATTGGGTTCCCTTTCTGACGTCTCCTTGTTAGAAGTTGTAACAAAAGCTCGTGAGAGGCCAAATGGTTATCGCAAAGTCATAAAGGCATGCACGTGTTGTTTATGTGGTAGCATTTAATGCCCAAAAATGAAATTGTGCAAAATATGTTTAATATGGGTTTCTGCATATTTTCCCTTGCCTTCTGGACAAGTGAACAACGATAAAACAACTTTCCTGCATATTTTCTCTCGCTTTCTGGGCAAGTGAACAACGAGAAAGCAAGGAAAAATCATAGTTTTTTTTCCTTTCCTTTCCATTTTGCCACATCAGATTCCTTTCCTTTCTTTTCCTTTTCTTTCCCGGGAAAACAAGTGAACAGAGCCTTAGGAAAATTGTCTATTACATTTCCCAAGACAAATGGGTGTCTGATCTCTCTCTACAAGACATGTTTCCGGATTTGTATGTCATTGCATCAATGAAGGATAGCTTTGTAAAGGATAATATAGATAAAGAATCTAATAGAGTGGTGTGGAAACCTAAGTTTCGAAGGAACTTTTTTAAAAGAGAGTTGACATCCATAGCAAGGTTCTTGGAGATTCTATCAGGCACATATATTAAGAAGGATGGGGAAGATAAGAGGGTATGGATGTGGGATACTCTGGGGAATTCACAGTCAAATCGTTATATCATCAACTAGTAGCTAGTCCGGAGGCTTCCAAAGGAGCTAGAGTGTGGTCATGCCAAGGCCCTCCACGAGTTAATGTGTTCACTTGGGTGGCCTTGCAAGAAAGAATCCAAACGGTTGATTTCTTACGTGAGAGACAGATTCTAATAGTGGATCATTGCGCCTTATGTATTGAAGACGGAGAAATAGTGAATCACATGTTCTTACACTGCAAAGTGAAAAGGATAAATGCGGGGTAAAATTTTGAGCAGATTTGGCATTGAGTGGGTCTTCCCTAATAATCTCATGGATCTGTTACTTGGATGGTCACATGTTCCTTGAAAGAGGACAGGAAAGATACTATGGAACTTAACATTTTTAGCTACTACTTGGGTGATTTGGAAAAAAAGATACGCAAGAATCTTTAAAGGAGTTGCTAGAAGTGCTGCTTTTATTTTCATAAAAGCAATTGCTTTAACGATCTTATGGGCTAAGTCTCTTCCTTGTTAAGTTTGTATCTGCTTACGATTTATGGAAAAGATGGAAGGAAGTTTACTTCAATTCTGAGATTAAATTAAAAATCATCCTAGTTTGGAATCCTCCTCCTATGGATTTCCTAGAACTAAACTTTGATGGATCGAGTTTAGGAAATCCTAGACCTGTCGGAGTAAATGCGAGGCAAAGTGAAAAGGATAAATGCGGGGTAAAATTTTGAGCAGATTTGGCATTGAGTGGGTCTTCCCTAATAATCTCATGGATCTGTTACTTGGATGGTCACATGTTCCTTGAAAGAGGAAATGAAAGATACTATGGAACTTAACATTTTTAGCTACTACTTGGGTGATTTGGAAAAAAAGATACGCAAGAATGTTTAAAGGAGTTGCTAGAAGTGCTGCTTTTATTTTCATAAAAGCAATTGCTTTAACGATCTTGTGGGCTAAGTCTCTTCCTTGTTAAGTTTGTATCTGCTTACGATTTATGGGAAAGATGGAAGGAAGTTTACTTCAATTCTGAGATTAATTAAAAATCATCCTAGTTTGGAATCCTCCTCCTATGGGTTTCCTAGAACTAAACTTTGATGGATCGAGTTTAGGAAATCCTAGACCTGTCGGAGTAAAATGCGGGGCAAAGTGAAAAGGATAAATGCGGGGTAAAATTTTGAGCAGATTTGGCATTGAGTGGGTCTTCCCTAATAATCTCATGGATCTGTTACTTGGATGGTCACATGTTCATTGAAAGAGGAAAGGAAAGATACTATGGAACTTAACATTTTTAGCTAGTACTTGGGTGATTTGAAAAAAAAGATACGCAATAATCTTTAAAGGAGTTGCTAGAAGTGCTGCTTTTATTTTCATAAAAGCAATTGCTTTAACGATCTTGTGGGCTAAGTCTCTTCCTTGTTAAGTTTGTATCTGCTTACGATTTATGGGAAAGATGGAAGGAAGTGGGAAAGATGGAAGGAAGTTTACTTCAATTCTGAGATTAAATTAAAAATCATCCTAGTTTGGAATCCTCCTCCTGTGGGTTTCCTAGAACTAAACTTTGATGGATCGAGTTTAGGAAATCCTAGACCTGTCGGAGTTGGAGGTGTATTAAGGAAAGACTCAGGAGAGGTTATTTAAGCATTTGTAGGACCAATAGGGGTTGCAGATGCATCAGAAGCTGAAGTCAAAGCTATTCACCAAGACTTAAGCTAGTGGATCATAATCACCTTTCCAATTTAGTGGTAGAAGGTGACTCTCTTAATGTCATCCGCTGGCTTAATGGACCACATCATAATCCGTGGAGTTTTGAAAAATACTTTGATGAAATTAATTATATGACCGGCAATTTTAATATAATGCATCATCATGTTCGGCGATCAGCTAAGTCAGAGGCAGATAAGTTAGCTAGATCGGGTGTCTTCGAAGAATCATTGCTTTGTTCGACACCCTCCACCTTGATTTTGGTTTTTTCGGATCTTTGTAACCTTTATGCGCCTGTTATTTACTTTTGTACTCGACCATCTCGGTCTTTTTTTAAAATATTTTTGGCTATCATTCAAAAAAAAACTGTCAAAATTTTATTCTTGTTATTTAAACCCTTCTCCTAGCAGCAACAATAAAGATCTAAAATATAGAAACAAAACAAATATATATTATAAATAAATAGGCTACTGATATTTGCACTACCGTGTTTTGATAATTGCTTGTCTTTTCTTTTCAACTTGCTTCTGAGAGATTTTTTTGGGAATTGTGATAACCTTTTACAACTGGTTAAATAGTAAAAGACAAAGTGAGTTAGTGAAAGTATCAGAACGGGATATTGCAACTATCAATGCCCATATAAATATATTAGAAAATAGGGATTGCCATGAGCAAACCCATAATCTTTAATTAATAATGAAACAAATAAATGGGGAAGCTTGGGGTCTCTTAGATACAAACCCCTAGGTAGTTTATTTGGATTGGTCTACGCTCCCCAAAACTCTAGAAGAGAATTTAGATGCCAACAATTATATATTCCTTATATTTGCACTTAAAAAATATTGAATGTTTCTTTGTAAAGGGATTTTTTTCTTTCTTTAACTACCTTGATGGGTTAGAGGCAACGTTCTATGTTCTCATCTTATAACTTTTTTTTTCTTATCAATAAAATTTGAGGTGTTACCTGGGTTCCGAGATAAATTCTAGGTTAAAAAAAGAAGGAAAAAATCGTTTGCAAAATGGAATGGGAAACGATAATTAATTTCAACCGGAAAAGACAATTGATTCCCTAGATGAATTCCACTGCTTACATAAATACTAGAATTGGAATCATTATTCTATTTACAGAGGAAATTGGAATTGGATTGGAATGTGATACTGATACCGATTCATGATTCCTGCAGTCCAAGCACACCCTCGGTGTAGAGTTATTTAAATTCTATCTATACTATATATAACATGAAAACTTCGGTATGCCTCAAGCTCATTTAAATCCTTATCAATGTGCAATTTTCTTAACTAGTAAATTTCTTATAAATTTATATTTTGTTACTGCTATTAAATATCTCTTGCATGTACATTTCTCAATAGCTATTAAATCCTTTGTAGCTGTACATGCCCACTATATCGGTGGGGATCACCCCGCAAAGTACCATAAGTGTCTTGGATTGTGTTACCAAAATAATGGTAACACACACCCCTGTCCTCCAATCAATTCTTTTAAACTATTAGAGACTTCCTTATTAACGAACAAAAGTTGGCTCCAGATCAGTTTGGAAGAACTTCCTCCAACCCCTTAAGCGGTGTGGAAATATCAATTCAATGCTTACTTTTTGGTTTTAAAAGGAATTGATATTTCCACACCCCTTGCTTAGAGCTATTAGCAAGTGTTTGGAGGAAGTTTCTCTAGACCGATCTGGAGCCAAGTTTTTTTCCTTATTAACTAGCTTTTGTTGCGGTGTTATTTACATTTCTTCGATATCTTTGAGTAATTAGAATGCTGAGATAGTTGCTTTCTAAGCGAGCCAAATTTGAGAAATTATGGAATCTGTCTTTGCACCCAAATACCAATATTTAATCCAGTTTTACACAAGGGAATGATATTGGCACGGTCATGTTTTGTTAATGGGACAAATCACCTTGTTTTACACTTGTTTAACTAGCTGTCAAAAGCTATTAGAATTATCAAAAAGCTCTCGGCTATCAATTAAAGAAGTGTAAAACATGGCGAGTCATCCCATTATCAAAACATGGTCGTGCAGATATCAGACCTTATATAAATATGAGGAATGCTAAGCTGAAGGGTGAAATAAGCCGCAAGGGCACCCTCATTGGATCCATGCCATCAAAGCACATTTATAATAGCACTGAAAATTGTAAACGTAAAGAAAATATTAATGCACTTTGGTGACATGGATCCAATGGGGGAGTCCTTTGAGGTTGGATTTTGCAAGGACACCTTCAGTTTAGCATTCCTCACTCCCACTCTCACTCTCATTTTCACTTCCTCTACATATGATCTATTAAATATCTTACAAATGCATACTTTTTTTAGCAATTAAATTCCTTATAAATGTAAATTAATTTATCTATAGTTATTAAATACCTTATGTAACAAACAACTAGAGTTTGGGTACCTTATTATATAGATGTATGCAATACAATCTCTTCAAAAGAAGAATATCTAAAATGAAAAAATAAATAAATTAAACCTAACTATCTACCATCTAAATCCAAATATTTTTTGTTCCACACATGCATAGGCAATTAATTGTAAGCATGTGCCCATGCTCAAACATACATAGGCATGCACACATACGGGTACACACATGTGCACACACGCGCCTGCATCCGCAAGTAAGGCTTTGTTATGTTGTGTTCCTTAGTCAGTAAATCCGAGGAATTAACGTGGCAAAAAGAAAAGGAGGAAAAAAAAGGAAGAAGATTCAGTATGTTGAATTATGAGGAACCCTTACATGGAACAACTCACGGATTCCTACACGCAAATTAGATACTTTTGACCAGTAGTTTTCCGACAGGAGCCCCTAGAAACAATCGAGTTGTTTAAATCGAACTATGCAAGTACATAAGATCCTCATTCTTTATTCGGCTCAATCCTCTTAGTAAAAAGATTGGGCCGAGTTTAGTTTCAATTAGGAGAACGAACGGGAATTACTGGATTACAAGATATCCTAGGTATCCACTGCTTTGAATTTGAATTTGATCGCTTTCAAGTGGGCAGAGAGAGAGAGAGAGAGAGAGAGAGAGAGAGAGAGAGAGAGAGAGAGAGAGAGAGAGAGAGAGAGAGAGAGAGAGAGAGAGAGAGAGAGAGAGAGAGAGAGAGAGATTTTGTTTGGATTTTGTTGGGAGTTTGCTGCAGAAGGCCCGGTTTTGCTCGTGATGACGTGGCACCCAAAACCCAAGTAAATCCCCTAGCAAAGCCCAGCTTTTGTGCAATCACTAATATTTGATGCTGTCTTTACCAAGACAATATTATCTTGCTAATAGAGGAAACAGATAATTCCACCCCATTTCATTTGTCTTTTCCTAAAAAATGTTCATTTCTATAAAATAAAATAAAAATAGTTATTTCTAGAAAAAGAGAAATAAAAAGGTGTGGAGACCCTCAAAATGGGATGGAAATATCATTCCTCACCAGTCAAATCTCTTTTTACATACAAACATTTTTTCCTTTTCGTTTCAAAGCAAACAAAGACTAAAATGTCATTAGGAAAAAAATTGACATGTGAAATTAATGTTGCAACGTCAACACAATGGTCGTTCAAGCAATTGATCAAATCATGAGAAGTGATTTCAAAAGTGTTGAAAGTTTTAAGTCAATTGAGGAGACTAATTTCTTTTAATTAACCCTAATTAGAATTAGGAACCCCAAAATAGAAGTTCAAAAGTGATATCTCTTTCACTCTCTTTCAAAAATTGTATTTCACTTAGGGTGTTTGAATCTAGGGAAAAGAAAATTATGAAAAATAATGTTCCAAGGTAAAAGACAGAAAATTTTATTTCCCATGGAAAAAAACCTAAATTCCACCCCCCCCCCAAAACATCCAAACAGCCCCCCCTAGATTTCCAACTGGGAAGGAAATTGCAGCAACATTAAGTGGGTCCAAGAGAAATTCTTGTATATGGGGAATGATACTAGCTATGAGATTCTATGAATTGTTCACTTTGGTGTTAGACTTCTTATGAGATATATGCAGTGATTAAGATACTTACTTGGCATCAACATGATTTAGACCGTTTATCCGTGGGCCCATCTAACAAGTGAATCCTAACCACCGATTGTATCCGACCAATAAATTATTGGGGATTGTTCATTGGAGTGATTTTTGGGCAAGGAAATCTCGTGGTGGGTCCAATCATGTGAACGTTCCGTATCACATCGATGTCATGTAGGTGGGCCCAATCACATTATCCTTCAATCTGCAATATACACACCACTACTTTAGAACTTTCTGAGCTAATCATCAACTCACCTAAGTCGACTCCCTTTTACCTTGATCAGGTTCTTGTCTAAGATTGAGTATTGTCCCGCCGAGTCAATCACAACTCCTTTGACTCACCCAAGTTAATGAAAAATTGAACATGTTAATTATTGACTCGCCCAACTCGACTCCCATTTATCTAAGCTGAGGGTACAACTTGGGTCAATTTTTGGGAACTCGGGTTGAGCTTTTACCATTCCAATTCTCATTCAAAAGCTCAACCCGACCCGACCCGACCCAAATTGCACCCCTAAATTCTTGGTGTCCAGAGTTTTGAAACACTAACATACACCAAAAATCAATGCATACACTCGTCACGAGGCATATTATGAACCATTGAGACATCAAGTGCAGGGCACAATGCCTATTGTCACGGGGATGCAATTGACAGAGTGAGTTGTAGAATAATTTTGAAGGTCACTTGGCCTTAGCATATGCGTATGTGGGGTACCCCACGGGTTTATCTGTGAGAGAAAAGGCCCATGACAGTAGCCTACTTGTGTTCCAACCAATGGCACGTGTGGTAATTGACACAAGGTTAGGTGTATACACAGTACACAATGGGAAGGCCCTTTAACAACCATGGCCAACCTTATAGTCTGTTAGTGGGGACATGGAGACACCTTTAGGCAAGTAGGAAAACTAACAAGAGGGTGACAGCCACATGCAAAAGGCAACCAAAGAGTCAGGTAAACCTAGAAAAAACCCATGGGTCTACTTCATCACCTAAGCACATGATTTACATTGGGTCCCAGTGTAGGTGCGAACTAGATACTCTTTCTTGCCAACCCTAAAATGAGTCTATAGACATGACCATATTTCCATACCATTATAGCCCTATTTCATAAGCATGAGAGAGAGAGAAAGAATGAGAGCTATACACCGATATAAAGAGTATAAGCCATCTCTCCCATTAGGGCTTGATCAAGAGCTTTTGATTCTAAATGGAGAATAGATGTTAAATGGGCAACAATTAGAATCATTTTGTCTGTGATTTTTAGCTCATTGATCAGCTAAGTGATCACAATTGGACGGTGCAGATTTACGGGCATGTAGTCACCCGACCAGACAATCCGGGTAGTTTATACACCAAGTTTCTGTGCATACCCAAGACTGAAAATATGGTTTTTTAATGATTCAGGGAAAAAAACAATGCCACAAAACCCTTCATTTTTCAAAACAATAAAAATATAAAACCACAGAAGAAACACATAATTTTCACAAGGATATATTCATCCTTTTTTCCCCTGGGACAGCCCCCTCTAGTGTAGTGTAAAAGAGTAGTCATAAATACACCAGAGTGAACTGTTCCACATAAAAAAGGGATGAATAGATCACTTCCCACATATACAGGAATTGGAAGGCAATTTGGCCAAAAGCCACTTCTCGGATGATTTTGCATTAGAGAACAGCCACTTCAGATGAATTAAGTGAGTAAGACAAAATATGGATTTGTCTTACTCATTTAATTCATCTGAGGTGGTTGTTTCTCATACAAAATTCAGCCACGAAATGGCTTGCTGCAAAATTGCCTAGCAAATTCCATATAATAGAAATATATCTCCAATCGATTGTTTTAAACATTTTAATAATGTCACATTGTCAATCCTATCATTTACACTTGGGTGATGATATTTTCAACACCCCCTCCCCGCATTTATGTGCACGCTCCCCTTATAATGTGATTTGACATCAAAAAGCGTTAAAATTGCCCACTTTTCCCGTCAAATCAGGTTATAAGGGGAGCGTGCACGTAATGCAGGGGGAGTGAAAATATCATCTCCCTTTACACTTTTCTAATTAAGTTTGAAACTCTGCCTCTAGAAACTACTAAGAGCAAAATAGCAAATATCAAAACATGAGTGTGGATATCATTTCCCTTGTATTAAATTATACAAAAAGAAAACAAGAAAAGTAGACATAAAACAGACCCTCGTCCACTTGACCCCAAGGTCGTCCAAGACTCTTTGGGACTGTTACTATCAATATCATTCAAATGGGTGGCCACTGTGTGTGTGTGTGTGTGAGAGAGAGAGAGAGAGAGAGAGAGAGAGGTGAAAAATAAATGGAAATCTTAGGCAATGTGTGGTGGGCAACCCCACGTTGTTTGCAATTGAGAAAAGAGATAATAACAGAAAAGCAAACCAACCCTTCTCTTCCCTAACTCCACTTTCTACCTTAAACTTACACCACAAGAATGACCAGAAAAAAAGCAAGTGATATATTCGCCCCATTTTATTCCCTGGGCCACCCCCTCTAGTGAATTTATGACAACTCTTCGTACACTACACTGGGGTGGTCCCAGCAAGAAAAGGGGGCAAATATATCATTTCTATAAATAAATAAAAAAAGGGGAGGGGAAGGTATACACCAGAAGTAAACCCCACACACCACCACAACCACACTATTTCTATCCCCTCTCTATGTCTCTCTCTTAACATATACTTCTACAACCATCAATGACCACTACCAACAAAATAAGCTAATAAATGGAAAACAACCACACAAACAAAATAAAAACAAAATAACTCTCACTCTCTCTCTCTCTCTCTCATCATACCCAACACCCTCCAATCTCTCCATTAGTTTCTTCAAACACAAGGTTAGAAAAAAGAGAAAAATCAGACATGGGGGGAAATAGGAGAACTTCATCCATATGGGGCAAAGACAACTATTACTTTAAAAAGTTTGATTTAGAGAGATATATATATAATACATTTAAAGGCCGAAATCAAGGCTCTGTCTTTCAATACTTATTAAATAGTCTTATATCTATCCAACCCCACCTCCCCCTTTTTTAAGCCTTACCCAACGGTTGTCTTTTTTTCACTTGTATTATTACCCCCTCTCACCAACTCACGTCTAGAAGAAAAGCCCTCCTTTTTTTAGTCAAACGTCTATAAAAACCCCATCTTCCCATCTTCCCTTTGCCCCCAAAACTCAAAAAAGGGAAAACACACACACAAGAAATCAGAGAGAGGGAGAAATAGAGAAGAAAAAACATGGGAAGATCACCATGTTGTGAAAAAGCTCACACAAACAAGGGGGCATGGACAAAGGAAGAAGATGATCGTTTGATCGCGCACATCCGAGTTCATGGTGAGGGATGTTGGAGATCTCTCCCCAAAGCTGCTGGGCTCCTCCGATGCGGAAAGAGCTGCCGACTCCGTTGGATCAACTATCTACGGCCAGATCTTAAGCGAGGGAATTTCACTGAAGAAGAAGATGAACTCATCATCAAGCTTCACAGCCTACTAGGCAACAAGTAAGTTGTGACACGGCCTGTAAGATCTTATGTGGGCAATCATTGATCTAAGATCGACAGTCTAAATTGAAGAATGAGATTAAGAGTGAAATAACTGGAGTTACCCATTGACCACGTAAGGTCTTATACGGACCCATAACACAATTCTAATACAAGCCACTCTATTTCTTCTAATTTTCGATTTTTTTTTCAATTTTTTAGCATATGGGTATTGATTCTTTTTAATTTTTCTATGCTATAAAATTGAAGAATGAGATTAAGAGTGAAATGACTGGAGTTACCAACCACCACAATCCACTTTGTTTCTTCTAATTTTCCATTTTTTCGATCTTTTAGTATTTGGGTATTGATTATTTTTCTTTTTACTTTGTTATAAAGATGGTCTTTGATCGCGGGGAGATTACCAGGAAGAACAGATAATGAAATCAAGAACTATTGGAATACACATATAAGAAGGAAGCTTCTAAGCAGAGGAGTTGATCCATCGACTCACCGTCCGATTAACGAGCAGCATTCGCTAGCAGATATAACTATCTCTTTTGTGAAAGAAGAGGAGAAGATTGTTGGGTTTGAAGAAGAAAAGAGAGAGAAGGAAGAAAGGTGTCCAGATCTTAACTTGGACCTTTGTATCAGCCCTCCTTACCAGCAAGAGAATACTGAGTCAGTACAAAGAGGAACAAGCCTTTTTTTCCCTACTGATTTCTTGGGTTTGAAAACTGGGATGTTGGATTATAGAAGCATGGAGATGAAATGATGGGTTAATGAGAATATTGAATTTGTCTTGGTAAAGTAATAGAGAGATATAAAGAAGAAGAGAGATTGAAAGGGAAAGAGATGAATGATGGGTGTAAATTTGATGTTTTTCTCTTTCTTCTATTTGGGTAATTATTGAACTATAAGATAAGTAGGTTATTACATATGGGTTCTATCCTTAGATATATCGAATCTATGTTGATTCATTGAAAATATGTTGGAATATTTGCTCATTTATTTGAAAGAAAAAAAATGGGTCTTTTTCCAATTTTTCTCTTTAGTTCTTGGGTCTTGTAAAATGGGCTTTTGGGATTGGGAAGACATGATGAAAATCGAAGGAAAACACATGGGTACTGTTTTTCTTTTGCTTTTTTTCTATTTGTTTTAGGCTTTTTTGAGTTTTTTTTTCTTTCATTTTTTTCTTTTTTATTTTTTATTTTTTATTTTTTATTTTTTTAAATTCATGGCTTCTCTAGAGACAAGTTGGATTTCTAGTTCAGTGTATGTGAGCTAGTGGATAAGCCGTGAGAGGAGGAAAGCCAAAGGAGGTGGGTAGGTAACCAATCTCGTCATAAAGGAAAAGAAGATATAAAAGCTTTCGATATGTCCCTGACATAAAAGAGAGAGAGAGGGAGAGAGTCTACAACGTCATCCATACTCTCTCCTATCAGCTACCAACCAAATAATAAACAGGTATTCCCCACATAATAGAACCTACAACAAAACTAGGTTAGTAATCATTAATCATTTCTACATTGGTTGTAAGGCCACCTTTGGTTGCCTTGAAATTTTTTTCCATGGAATTTTAGTTTATGAAGTGGTGAGAGAGGTCTAAGGAGGATGGTTGATGGAGAGACTAGGAAGGGCCACAGTGAGGAGAGCGTAAGAAAAGAATGGCAAGCAAGGAAAAGAAAAACTCTAATCAAAATATAATTTCCTCCTTAGTCTTCTCTTACAACTTGATAAACTACAATATAATTTTATGAGAAAAAAATCACTGTTGCAGCAGCATTGATGCACTACCAATCTTACCAAAAGCTATAGATGATGGATAGGGTGAACCTAATCTTTCTAGACTGGCACAAGCTGGTGGGGCTAGGTTGATCAGGCCCTCATTGGTCATGCCCTCCGGGCCCAAGTGGCGTTGTTGGCCCCCATAAGCCAATAGTTTCCATTGCTTTGAATTCTCAAAGCAAAGTGGAGTCACCCCAAACAATTCTGTTTCACCCTCTCTAAAGTTCGGAGAATGAGAAGTGTTGATGTTTAGACATAGGAGCAAGGAAACATAGATACAATATCCATTCTAGTATCAAAACATCGAGACGTGATCTAAGCACTTAGATTCACGCCACCACCGCCATTTCGTAATTTGATCACATGGGTTTGATCTAAGAGTATAAATAAACTATACACCATATTTGGTGTATCATCGATCATCCGTTCACGAATAGTGGTATAGTAGCCTAAGATGATAGATAGTACACTGTGTTGATATCTTTCAATGGAATATAAATGGATGAATGACTATACACTGAATAATGATGTAGTTTACACATATGCTCATTCCTTAATCATAAACCTACAAATTGACCAACTTTCTAACATGTGGCAAATTGAAAATAATTTATCAACACAAAACTAATACACATAATAATTATTATTAATAGTAATCTTAATTTTATTAAAAATTCATAAGCAATCTATGCACATTTTATCAAGATAATAAAATATTCCTTGCTCATTTTATTAAATTAATATTTAATCCCATATTCACATAAACAAAACCCAAGATAGAAAAATTAAGTAAAAATGAAAAAATAATTAATGAAATTAGTGTCACTAAATTAGGATTGTACTATCCCATTAATTCCAAAAACGGATTAAGATTCATGCACATGTAATCAAGATCAAATAGAGGATTCATGCTAATTTTATTTATTTATTTATTAATGGGGTTAAAATTTATAATTATCGCCCCATTCTTGCTCATGTTATTAAATTTATGTTTAATCATCTATTCAAATAAACAAAACCAAGATAAATGTAAAAATGGAAAAATGATTAATGAAATTAGTTATTTAGTTTTAATGAAGAGAAAATGGTTTCTACACACAAGTGTAGATAAGTTATCTACACACTAGCTTAAAATACAGTGGAGGGTATTTTTTGTTTGGGTGATCCAAACCATTCATTTGATTGGCCCTCACATAGATAGGGTGTCCACAAAAAATCAGCTCCATAGGATCATCCCAACCTTACGATTTGTTGAGGTAAAATAGACGTGTATAAACCTTCATAAATCTGCCCATTTTTTGCCTCCATGGTTCGAAAGGTTAGGATGATCCTATAGAGCTAATTTTATCTATGTGAGGGCCAATCAAATGAATGGTTTGGATCACCCAAACAATGTGGGCCTCCACTGTATTTTAAGCTAGTGTGTAGATAACTTATCTACACTTGTGTGTAGAAACCGTTTTCTCATATAATTATACTATCCCATTAATTCCAAAAAAAAGGATTAAGATTCATGCACATGTAATCAAGATCAAATCAAGGTTTCTTGCTCCTTTTATTTAATTTGTGTTTAATCCCCTATTCACATAAACAAAACCCAAGTGGGAAAAATGTGTAAAAAAATGAAGAAAGAAGAAAAAAAAGGTTAATTTGGATTATACTAATTCCCTTTTGGATTATGCTAATTCCAAAAATGGATTAAGGTTAAGATCTCTAAGATTCTAAAATGGAGGCAGCTGAGCAATTAGGGTTTTGATGATGTTTATGACCCATATTATTTTTAGAGAAGTTTGGAAGGTAGCTTAGGGTTAGGACAAAAATCCCAAAAGGCAATGACCCCAAAAAAAAGGGGGTAGCTTTTCAGCATTCACCCACCTTTGCCTTTTTCCACAGGTTAGGTAGACAAAAGAAGCTTCTATAACCTTTTCCTTTCTTTAGCAAAAAAATGTATCCCTTCCCCTCCTCTACTTTTTTTAATTATCACTCTATTAATTGGTTAATTATTTATTAAATAATTTAATAATTCAACCTCCACCAACAACACATCCGTGACGGAGGGGTGGGGCCTTCTAAATTTCTAATGTCCCCATCTTCCATTTCAAAAGTTACCGGATTGCCACTTGAGTATTGACTTATTTACGAAAGTGCCATCCTATTCTTTTATTTGGGAATGACAAAAATATTCTGGTGGGCTCCAACCATATCTCTTTCTTGTAATTTTACAAATTTGCAATCGTAGGAACTACATTTCCGAGATTTTTATACTTGGCCTTGGTTAGATTGCTGGAATTTTGTGGAAAAGTTTTCAAAGGAAAATTATTTGTAAAATTGCCTGCTTTTTTAACCTATGAAGAAAATAAACTTGAACCAGTCTTGTTGAATTTTTATTTAGAGGGACCTTCAATTTATGATGGCATTCCTCTAAATTAACCATAATCATATTATTTCCCTCTAAATTGAAGAATGAAATCCATGAAAAATGTTTTTCTTGCAATCTAAACAGGGTTAGGATCATCCTATGGAAATGATTTTTGGGAGACAACCTATTTACGTTGTGCCCAAACTGATGAACGGTTTGGATCATAAAAAAAAGTGGGCCGTACCTACTTTCTTAGACTTCACGTGTTTTCACGGCCACCCATCATATAAATTCTACATTATAGAAACCTCTATAGATCGAATGATTAGGATGAAGATGATTTATGGGGTTCAGGCTATTTACGTAGTGGCTTAACAAATGAACGGTTGGGATCATTCAATGAAGTGGACCCACTGTACTTTTTGAAAAATGCTAGACTTCAAGTGCACAGAACATATAAAATGTCCTACATTTTCAGAGTCAATTTTTTGTGGGTCCCATAATGCATGTGTGGTGATCGTTGATCGTGTAGAACATCGTGAGACGACCCATGTGATCTTGGTCCCATCTCGAATGGAAATAAAATCAGCTAGAAAAATAAACGGTTTAGCTTCTCTTGACGTAACCCTAAAACGATTCTTGAAGTATCCAATCAAGATGTTCTTAATGGCATTTAGGAACTTGTGGTTTCCAATCCGATCAATCGATCTGATTATGTAAAAGAAGCACAAGTGGGGCCCAGTAAGTGTCTTTCAATGACTAACAGTACGATCTAACGGTGACCAAAGTGCAATCAAGACTAATGATCTGCTCAAACATTGTGTGGCATCCCACATGGACTTGGTCCCATGCTGAATGAACATCAAATGCTTAAGATACATTACTTTAAGGGCCCGTTTGGATGCCGAGAAGATTTTGATTTGGACTTCTCACATTTGCAGCCCTTTTTGCATTGTAATTTGGATCGGATCAAATTCTTGGATTTCTAATTCAGCAGCTGACAGTGAAAAAAATCCGATTTCTACATATGCTGTGGAAATAAGAAATTGAAAATCCACTGATGTGGCAGTTTACTTCACCCTCTTTGCTCCTCAACCTCTCCCCTCCACTAGGAAGTACCCCCTTGCCTCTGTGTCTCTCTCTACCTGAGCTGCCGGATCTATTCAATTTGTATTCAAAACTCAATTCTAAATCCAAATACAAATGGGAGGTATCCAAACGGGCCCTAAGGGAAATGATATCCATCAAATGCGTAACATACATTACTTGGTCCCACTCCAGTGTATTTATGAATACTCTTTTTATACTACAAGGTGTGGCAGGGGAAGAAAAGAAGGCAAATATTTCATTTCCCTTTTTTTTAAATGCCAAAATATTAGTAGGGGTGCAACTCAAGTCGGGTTGGATCGTTGAGGCCAACCCTAATCCAACCCGAGATAGGATTACCTCAACCCTAACCCAATCGAACCCAACCCGAGCCTCGTGTCACGGGGAAACAGTTCAGGGCCACAACCGGTATTAAAATCCAAACGTACCTCGTCTCGTTGCGTCTTGAGAAGTCGTCTCTAATAGCACCTTTGGTTGCCACGGTTGGTTGGTGAAACTCTATAGGGAGAGTTGGCCCCGTAACTTGTTGACTCCTTCCCCGATAGGCCTAGCAGGTGTGGGCCGGAACCTTGGCGGTTTACTTATAGGTTGCAAGAGAACTTGCTTGTGCATGTGACGCACACAGCAGGAAATCATACTACAACTCGTGGGCGTGCCCTAAGGGAGCTTTGGGTGCGGACTGTGAGTTATCCACAGGGATTCTCCAGTTTCTTTGGTCGAGGATGGAGCCCAAGACTATATGCACATCTGAAGCATCAAGGGGTGTTGGTGTGTAGGGCCTCCAGAGACTTGTACGATTGAAGGATTGCCCTAGCATTCGTGTATGTTGGGGCGCCGCACGGGTTATTTCGCTGCTCAAACATTAGGCCTGTGACAGTTGGTATCAAAGCAAAATGTCTAAGCTATGAATTCAGAGTGTGCTTTGAGAGTTGGTATCGGATGGTATCAAGTGACAGATCAGAGCAGGCTGTGAATGCAAGAGTTTGTCAAGGAGCTATGATACAGTTGGTGTCTGTGCTGGCATTGTTGCAGCAAGTTGCATTGTTTGCGGCTATGGTTAGTGCATCTCTAGTGCATGTTGCTATGCACAAAAGAACGTGAAACGCTTTCAGTTATGGCAGAGTTGGAAAGAGCTTGAATGTTAACCAAGTGGTTGCAGCTTGGTGTGTTAAGTCATGGATGTCTTTGAATCTAACACTTTGAAAGTCCATTAATCAACCGAAGAAGAGCTGAAATTGCGTGGGTTTGTTCCTTTCTAAAAAGTGACGCAAATCTTTCTCAGTGTTGTGTGTGAGACTTCATTGAGCCGTGTTGGTGGAATGGGTTACTTTGTAAACTCAGTAAACAAAGTGGCAAAGTATGGCAGCTTGGAAGTTTAAACTCTCCCCTATTCTACTTGAGTCGCGCAACAGAGGTGCGATGACCTGGAAAGATTCGTTTCAACAGTGTTTGTTTAAGCATTGTTCAACGGATTTGCTCGAAGCATGATACAGTGTAAGAGCGGCAACCATCAGCAAATGGGTTGGCATGTTTCGATGACCCACCGATGTGTGAGATCGGAAGTGGCAGTTGGGAAGTTGTGAATGCTCCGTTGCAGTGTTGGCTAAACATCGATGTGTTTGCATATGGTCTTAAAAGCTTGCTTTGACAAAGGGTTAGCTTGCTGGCAAAAGCTTTCCCCTACCAGATGAGGTGCTGAACGTGTCGGCACCAAAGCGCTCACCGAATTGAATTTGCTTACTCAGTGTGATGGTATAACCAGTTTGACGAACTAACAGACATGCTCAGGGTGAAGAGTTGGTCGATGACTGAAGTACTTGGATGGCAGTTCACAATCATTGTGGAGCATACGAGATGCTCACCTCCAAAAGACCTTGGAACGGACGCCAAGGCTGCTTAGATTGACAATGGGTTTGCCGTGCTGATATGGGACAATGTGGTGAGCTCAGATAGCATATGGGTTGACTGTGTTGATATGGGACTGCATAGTGGACTTGTGTGTTTCTTGCTACTTTGGAATTTTTGTGTTTGTTGAAACTGAAAAGAGCAACTCAATATGAATGATGGAAGATTTGGGCGGTTAGCAGTGTGAGTACTTGCCGTGGGTACCCAATGAGACCATTGGTGGCATAAGAGTTGATTGTTCAAATCAAGTAATATGGAATTGGATCGAAGTAAGCAAGACAAAGCGTCGCAGTTGGGGATGTAGTTGGTTCCCCGTATGATCTTACACCTGGAAGGAGTAGCGGGTGTGCTGTGCTGATCAATCCCAACAGAGGATTCTTGGCCTCACCAGGAGGCAGGACCTATTGTTGTTCCTTTCACCCGGAGATGTAAGTTGTTTCCCCGCGAACGTTCACACTTTGCGTAGCTGCCGCAGCAGTCGATCCCATCAGGGGATGCTTTGCCTCACCAGGAGGTGGGACCTATGACGGTCCCTCGCCCAGGAACATAAGCTAGTTCCTAGAGCTCACTCGCACTTGGCCAACAAGTGGCAAGTGTCGTGCCGCCAGTGATGACACTCTCTCAGCGTTTGTAGGTATCGACACAAAACCTTCCGCATCGTTTGTAGGCACCGTCAGAAAATATTCACCTAGTTTGGTGGAGTCCGAGAACACCATTGACATTGGAGATAACTCCAGCAGAGCTATAAAGCAGTGGTTGGCAGAACTTGAGGCAATGTGGTACACAGTAGAAATCAGAATGGACTGATTGTCGAAGTACTAGTGGTAGTTATTTTCAAGATTGAGAAGTCATTGGTATTGTGGAACTGAGCTTCACAGAGAGCTTAGTGTCGACAAGGGCGTCGACGTTATCAGGTGGGGGAGTGTCACAGGGAAACAGTTTAGCGATACAAACGGTATTAAAATCCAAACGTACCTCAACTCATTGCGTCTTGAGAAGTCATCTCTAATAGCACATTTGCCACTCCTGATTGAGGGGGTTGGTTGGCCAAACTCTATAGGGAGAGTTGGCCCCGTGACTTGTTGACTCCTCCCCCGATAGGCCTAGCAGGTGTGGGCCGAAACCCTGGAGGTTTGCTTATGGGTTGTAAGAAGACTTGCTTGTGCATGTGACGCACACAGCAGGAAATCATATTACAACTCGTGAGTGTGCCCTAAGAGAGCTTTGGGTGCGAACTGTGAGTTATCCACATGGATTCTCCAGTTTCTTTGGTCGAGGATGGGGGCCAAAGACAGTGCATGTTGAGTTGGGTTCCCACATGCATTGCACGTATGGACCGGTGCAAGGGGCTAGCTATACTGTTTGCCTCCTACACCGCGATACGTCTTGTGGGTAGGCCGATCTCTAGATCTTCCATGAGTTCGTGTTGGGGCGACCTCGGTTGCCCTCGCGAGGTGTACACCTTGCGGATCAGCCCATGGGGCATCTTGCTTCTTGGATGACCAAGCCCCAGTGCTTGGCGGATTGGTGCATGGTATCGTCATGCCTCGTACTCGATGGACTTTGCATCAGGCTCCAAAGCCTGATGCTCGATGTACTCGTGATGCAGGCTGATAATGAGAGTGTGTATCTAGAAGTGCATGTCAAGATCTTAGCCAAGTAGCCTGTTGACCAGCTTAGAGACTGTGTGCACATCCGAAGCATCAAGGGGGTGTTGGCGTGTAGGGCCTCCAGAGCCTTGCACGATTGAAGGCTTGCCCTAGCATTCGTGCATGTTGGGGTGCCGCACGAGTTATTCCGCTGCTCAAACATTAGGCCCGTGACACTCGGGTTGGGGATGATGGTCAACCCTAACCCAACCTGCCTCTAAATCTCTCAAACCTAACCCAACCCATCTAACCCAAAATCGGGTCGGGTTAAGACAGGTTGGTTCGGGTTTCCCTTTGGCAAAGAGAAAAATGCAATAACCCAAAAGAAATCAGATAAATTAGAGGACGGAGGTCGGGTTCGGGTTGGGTCGGGTTGCCAAGGCCTCAACCCTAACCCCACCCGAAATTAAATCGGGTTGGCTTTTCCCAACCCTAACCCCACCCAACCCAACCCGAGGAATTGCCAACCCCGAGCCAAAATTGGATTCAACCCATCGGGTTCGGGTTGAGCCCGACCGAAGTTGCTATATGAGGGTTATTTTAGTCAAAATAATAGCTCTAAGCTAGTGGTTCTAAAGAAGCTTGAAGGAAAGTCATGTGTAGACCTGGCAAAAAGTGACCCCGACCCACGGGTCCACCCGGCCCGCCCGTAAATTACGGGTCCGGGTCACCAATCAGTGACCCGTTTGAAATTGACCCACGGGAGCCCGTAGAGAAGTCAAAAGGTTTTATTTTGGCGTCTTTTGGCCTTTTTTCCGTAATTGTCATAATTTTTGCTTTTTCTATGTAGTTTTTTCCGTAATTGTCATATTTTAGAACATTCTTTCGGGGTTTTTTTTCGTAATTTTTCTACTTTGCTTCCATTTTTTCGTAATTTCTCATTTAACACTTAGTACCCCATGATTATTATTTATTGCTAGCCACCTTTTCACAAATCGTACTTTTGCCAATCTTTGCAGTTTGCACCACGACAACAATAAGACAAATCTCTCAAACAGTCAACATAAATGGTTGGCGAAGGTGGCTAGCAAATCCCTATACAAATAAAAAAAATCTTAAAAAATATGTCAAAAATTCCCCCAGCCCGTACGGGCCAGGTGCGGGTCCAAGCTTAGTGACCCGTAAAATTTTCCAGGTCATTTTGACCCGGACCCGTACGGGCAGGGTCAAACCCGGCCCGCCCGTTTGCCAGGTCTAGGCATGTGTAATCCAAAGCACTTTAGTATGTGGAGGGAGAAAGGAAGAAAGGGGTAATGTTGTAATTTGAGGCTAAAAGGATGGGCAATTTAAGGGTGGACCCCACATGCTACCAACTCTCCATCTCTTTTAGCGGTGGTTGGCAGCTTCACGTCGGCGCATGTGCGCGGTTGCAATTGGTGGGTCCCACTCTCTCTCTTTCTCTTAAGTCACTCTTGTGGGCCCCATTTTTTTTCTCTTCCTCTCTCCTCTGCATGCGGTGCCTGGACGCCCTTTTGGGTCAACCACTCGTTTCTCTCTGACTCTCTCTACCCTCTCTCTCTCTTGCTTCTAGAAGCCCGAGACAAATAAAAAAATTCTGAAAAATAAAAAAATCTGTTGAATATTTTAATACTTGAAAATAGAATAATATTATCAACTAAATTGGGGAAACGATATTTTCGCCCGCCCCTTTTTTTTACTTGGGACAGCCCACTTTACTGTAAAAGAGTAGCCATAAACATGGTTTCAAATCTCGGTTTCGGAATGCATTTCGGTCCTCACCGAAACTGAAATTTCGGCCGAATTTTTGAAATTTCAGCCAAAATCCTACTAAATCAATTAAAATAATATTTTATCTCATACGAAATTTCAGGTAACTATTAAGTAATGAACAGAATCGAGATTTTTGGTTGAAATTTTGGGAAAAACAAAATTTCAAAATTCCGGTCGAAATTTTGTAACGTTTCGGGTATCCCGATTTCGGTTTCGGTCTTGACCAAAACCTGAAATTTCGAATTTCAGCCAAAATTTAAAACCATGGTCATAAATATGCTACAGGGGTGTTTCAAGTAAAAAAAGAGGGGCGAATATATCACTTCCCTAAATTTAAGGAAGCCTCTTGATTGGGCCTACCCCGACGGCCATGAACTAGAAATAAGTACTATTGGACGATCTTGACCCTCCAATCAGTGAACGTTTATCTATTTTCTTTTCTCAATTCGCTGGCTATTGCAAGTTAGCAATCAATGGGATAATCCTACTGAAGAGATTTTGGGTTATTCTTAATCAAATGAACGGTTTAGATCTGGTTTGACATTGTGTAAAATTGGCCAATCGAACGGTTCTATTTAACCGATTGTCTCACCAGAGCATCATTCCATCATTCCTGTGCATCCCATTTCATATGATGATCCAAACCGTTCATTTCTTGTGCCACAATGTAAAATAGGTTGTACCTCGAAAATCACTTCCATAGGATAATCCTAACCCTCGGATCTGTAGAGGGCTGCACATTATAGACACCTCTATAGATCCGAGGGTTAGGATCATCACGTGGAGGTGATTTATGGAGGACAACCTATTTAAGTTGTAGCCCAGCAAATGAACGGTTTGGATTATCTTATGAAGTGGGCCCATATGTCACAATAATGAGATCCATAGATCTAGTTTGGTGAGATTCTGTGATAATTTAAACAGAGGAAAATCTTTCTTCCATTAACGGCTGTGAGTACACTTAATATGATTAGTGCCAAAGCCGGGTCAATCTTTTATTGGCCCGGGTTGACTCACTTTTACAGTTTTACTATAATTGAGTTCTTGTCTGAGTCCGAGTTTTATACTGCATTTACCTGCCGAGTTTTCATGAGTAAAAGTTTAACACTAGCCCAGATAAGAGATTTATATGGTTAGTGCGCGTGAAGTCCAGCATTTTTTCAGAAAGTGCAGTGGGGCCACTAGGTAAATAGATTGTACCCGATAGATGGTCTTCATAGGAGGGCTAGGATCATCCTAGGGAGATAATCTCTTGCATACAATTTATTTTGGTTATGGCTCAACAAGTGAACGGTTTGGATCATCCTGTGACATGGGCCCCACTGTACTTTCTAAAACATTAATACACTCGCACTCAAAATATAAAATCTCCTTTGCTTTGTACTTCGTCATGTGCATCCGAGTCAAAACTTGACCGAGTTCTCTTGTGTACAAGTTTTCAAACAATACTTAAGATAGATAGCAACATATTTCGAACTCCGTCATGTGCCTCACAAATACGAGTTCTTACATATGTCTAAGTGAAAAAAAAGAAAGAAGAGTAGGTAGAGATGTATGTGAGATGCCATTTGTTTAAAGATACAAATCATTTATCAACTATATTTTACTAGCCTAGGTTGACTCCTTTTATCATTTTTCGTGGTTGAGTTCTTGTCTAAGTTCAAGTTTTTTTCTGCATCTACTTGCCCACATTAATGAAAAGTTTACTCAGTCCATTATTGCTTACCCGAGTCAGATTTTTTTTTTTTTTAAAAAAACCTTGGTTCATTCATTAGTAGTATTAAGTAATAGTAGCTAATTCAAAGGCGGAAGGGAATCCGCCCTAACTAAGATGGGCTAGAACTGAGACTGGAGAAAGATGTTCGGGGGCGAATCCCGCATAGACCAATAGATCGAGATCCATAGTCCATTTCGGATCCATGTTGAGTTCTTGTGAGTACGAGTTTTTAAATAGTACCCCAAATAGGTAGTAACATGTTTGGTACTCCATCATGTACCTAAAAAATACGGATTCTTTCTTGTATGATGGATGTGTATATTTTTCTAAGAAAATGAGCAGGTAGAGCATACTTGGGCTTTCCCTTTGGACCAAGCCACCCTAAAAAGAATGAGGGATCCTATAGTGGAAAGGGTGGATAGAAAGCTATTAACGTGGAAGCAAAATTTGGTCTCTTGGGGCCAAAATCACCCTAATCAAGGCAGTTATGGCCAACATACCAATCTACCACTTAACAATGTTTAGATGCCCAATTAGTGTGATTAATAGAATCGAACAAATTCAAATGAACTTCTTATGGGGGGTGTTGATAATTAGAAAAAAAAAAAGGGTGTATCTAGTAGGGGTGCAACTTGGGTCGGGTTGAACTCGAACCTGAACCCGACGGGTTGAACCCGAATTTGGGTTGGGTTGGGTTGGGTTTTTAAAAAAATTGGGTTGGGAAAAATCAACCCGAATTGGAAATCGGGTTGGGTCAGGTTGGGGTGTCGGGCAACCCGACCCGACCCGAAACCCGATTTCCAATTCCGATATGTGCTTAAAACCCGATTTCAACTGAACACATTTCCCATTGAAGCTAGAAATGTGCTTAAATTTCAACATAAATTTATCCTTCAGTTCAGTTACAGAGTTTTTATATGGTGGATGCCTGTGTGGGAATGTGAGCAAAAAAAAAAACAGTGGGGCCCACAAAAAACATGTGCATAAATTGGAAATCGGGTTGGGTCGGGTTGACCCAATTGCAAATCGGGTTGGATCCAGCCGGGTTAGAAATCGGGTTGGGTCGGATCGGGTTGGCAAAATGGGTTCCTCGGGTTGGGTCGGGTTGGCCTCAACCCGACCCGAGTTGTACCCCTAGTATCTAGTCAGTTGGAAGGAAGTATGTCAGCCCATCAAAAGTGGGGTGAAGGAGGCGGTCAGGATTCGCAGCATAAAAGAGGTCAATAAAGCCCTTCTGGATGAGTGGCTATGGAGGTACAGAGAGGAAAGATCTCACCTTTGGACAAAAGTTATTGCAACAAAGTATAGGTCAAGGGTGTAATCATACCAACACAAATGTACTGGATCCCATCAAAACTTTGAAGTTAAGTGTGCCTCGGAGAGAGTAGTACTAGGATGGGTGACCTCTTTAAGTCCTTGTGTTTCACTCTCTATTTTGCCATTCAAACAAAAAAAAGGGTCAAATCCGTGACATCAGAGATCAGACACAAATTTAGACCCACTGATCTTACCATTTGGAAAGACATTTTGAGAAAAAATGATCAATTCCAAGAAGGAATCAGATACAGAGTATACAATGAAGATATAATGATGTTCTAGAAGGAAAGATGGTACACTTAGGGGCCTTTTATGGTGCAATTCCCAGCTCATTTTAGAGTGGCCTCGAATGAAGAAGCCATGTTCAAGATTGTTTTGTAGGAGAAGGTGATAAGATATCTTGGAAAATTGATTTCAGACAAAATTTCTTTGACAGGGTAGTAGATGGGGCTGCCACTCTCAATTATCTAATAGTTTTGCCACTCTCATTCATCTAATAGTCTCACTACATAGGGAAGAATGGAAGGGATAAAAGGATTTGGTCTTTGAATGTCTCTCATTGTTCTCAGTGAAGTCATTCTATCTCTATTTTGCTTCCTCCTCTCCTCACTCTCAGCTTTCTATGGTATTGTAGACACCTCATTTTGACCTAACCCTTTTACGTTTTGTTTTAAATAAAAATCCTAACAAATAAGTGTTTTAGAGTCCCAAATTGTACCCTAAGGTAGGTTAGGATCCCAAGTACGCCCCTGTAAAATTTTGTCAAAATTTGAACAAAAATGCCTAATAAGACGAGTCGAGTAATAAACATAGTGTGAATAGGGGTATATTAGCCAATAACCCAATCAGCTTTTACACTAGAGTGAAAAGGGGGGTGATTTAACTAATTACACTAAGAAAACTTAGCTTAGATGTTAAGCAACCTTTAGAGGGGGGTGAGTTATCATGCATTAATTTTTGGCCCAGTTTCTTTCCGAAACCACACATTTTTAGCAAAATTAAATGTAAAATACATAAGAGGGGGTCTTTAGAAAATTAAGGAGAATAAAATTATGATAATTTTTCATTAAAGTTTTTCCTTTAGACCACCAATTTTAAGTAAAACCAAGTCAACATATCACATTTTGGGGGTGCCCTAAAAATAAATAGTGGTAAAAATTAAGGGAAAAGTCTATAAATATAGCATTTGGGCTCTCATTTGAAAAAATTAGGGTTTTAATCTCCTTTTAGAGAGAGAGAGAATTCTAGAGAGAGTGGGAGAGCTTTCTAGAGAGAGAGAATCCTAGAAAGAGAAAGAGAGCTTTTAGAGAGAGAAAGAGAGAGAAAGAAGAAGAAAAAGAGCTAGCAAGGGAGGGAAATCAAAGGAGAAACTAAAAGCTGCTGGAATTCACATCAAAAGCTTCAAGATCTACTCAAATTTTGCTAGAGTTTTTAGTTTTTTGCATCAAAGGTTAGTAGATTTTTAGTTTTCTTTGAAAATCTAACATAAAATGGGAAATCTAAGTGAAAAATATCTAAAAATGGTTAGATCTAACAACCTAGGGCTAAAATCTGCCAAAATATGTTTAAAAATATGTTTCATATAAAGATCTAAAGCAATTCACCTCAGGTTTTGAGTTCTAGTTGAATTTCGATGTGAAAATAGCAAAACTAGGTGTTGTCCAGCCTCGTTTTTGACATTTTTCATTAATTTTCGATTGGAATTCATAAAAATTTCATATGCTGAGGTGTAGAGCTCATTGAGATCTTCGATTTGACATATCGCGGCAAAAAATTGGCCAAGAAACAAAAAAGTTATGCCTATTTTAAGATTTCAGCACAAAAATTGGTTCAAAATGGTGAATCGATGCATGTTTTGTATGAATTTCTTGTAGATCTTGAAATATGTGCTTATCATTGATAGATCTATGTTTAATTAACATGTTTCATCATGAATTTGAGTAGAATTTCCATAGATCTTGTGTTTTGATGTGAAAATGCTTTGAAAATTACAAAATACATGTCCAGATTTATTTTGAGTTTTTCACTAAAATCCGGTTAGAACTGAGTGTTATACTTCACATTAGAATTGTAGAGCTTGCCGAGATCTTCGATTTGGCATATGCGGCCTAAATTTGGCCAAAGGATGAGAGAGTTATGCTCTTTTTAAGTTTCAGTCATTCAATGTGTTAATTTTTCTAGTTTTTGGAAAATTATTGCATCTAATAACTTCTGGGCCGCTTCTAGACGGATTAGGCCGGAGCCATAGAAGACAAAAATTTTCGCAACAAGATTTTCTAAAACTTTGTCAATGTTTCAATTTTTCCAGAAACAATATCTGGTGTGTCAAAAATCACTTTCAAATTTTCAATTTTCTGGAAAAAATGTGTTTGCTGTAACCGTAGATTGTCGGCCATTTTTACGACGCTTCTGGCCGGATATGACTGGAGCCGTAGAAGACAAAGTTGTTACTTGAATGATTTCCTAAAACTTTGTCCTTGAAACGTTTTTCCAGAAATGATGTTTTGAATGTCAAAACTGAGCGCGAACGTTCAGCTGAAACACTAATATGTCTTTTAATGTCTTTTAATGGAGATGGATCAGAAGCGGCCATTTTCCGGCCACTTCTGGATGGATCCAAATGAAGTGTTCAACTAAGAGAATGTCATTAATGTTGAGATCTACAATTTTTATTTGTAGGGTTTTTTATAGTTTTGATGTTTGAGGGGTCCGAAATTCAATGCAAAGTTACATTTTTCACATTATATGACATAACTATGCAATTTCTTGAAAGACATGGACAACATGAGCTTTAATCATTTTTAGTGGTTGTTTTTGGATGTTTTGAGCTTGGTAGCAAGTCATGAATCACCTTTTGGATATTTTTCATAATTTACTTGCCATTTTTTGGATATTTTTGTGAAAATTACATCTTTAGTTGTGATTTTACCTTTTATTGTTTTTCAAGACTATTTTGGGCTTAAATCACTTTTAATGCTTATAGTTGGATATGATGAGCATGCTAATAAGTTTTCAATCATATATTGAATAATTCATGAATTGTTTGGCATTTTTGCCCCTTTTTAGTGAAAATTGCATGTTTGTGGAAATTTTGCCTTTTATTCTTTTTTAACAAATGATTTAATCATGATCAAACCTTAATAAAACATGCTCAAAATATCAAAAAGAAGCTGAAATTAAGCATTAAAAGATGTTAGGACCTTGCTAGAGACATACCACGAACAAGCTTGCTCCATTCTTCCAGTTCTTGAACTAAATAACAACTTATTATCTAAAACTCATATGATCACTTCTAAAACATGTTTAAACCTTTCAAATCTTACGAGTTTCATTCTTGGAGACATGTCATGTCTCATTCCGTCTTTGATATCCATCACTTGCATCTATTCCCTCTCGGTTGCATCATTGCCCATTGATTACATCTTTTGTACACGTCATCATTTTTCCTTTAATCCTTCCTTCATTGCAAGGGCGATGAAGGCGTTAGCCCAAGCCCATCATTTTAGGGGACTTACCAAGTCCTAGTAGTAATTCTCCCTCTCATTTAGGAGACTTTCCCAGTCTTTTAGACACTCTTAGACTTTAGTTTTCTATCATTGCAAGGGCAATGAAAAAGTCATCTAGAGCCCCCATTTAGGAGACCATTGTGGTCTCATTAGAAGATTAAACTAGGAGACTATTTGAGTCTCACATGTAGTTGTACCCCTACTAGTTAGAGACCAATTTGGTCTGTTAGTTGCCGTGGTTCTTTATTCATTGCAAGGGTAATGATAAGGTTACTTGGAGCCCCCATAGGAGACAGGCTTTGTTTCATTTGTTTTAGTTGTCCTCTTCAATGTTAGTCATGTTTTGATTTATTTGCACTCACTCATAGAGTGTCGGTCATGTTTTGACTTATTTGCACCCCCTCTGTAGTGTTTGTTTAGGAGTTTGTCTTATAGAGTAGCAGCTTACTTTTTTTTAGTTAGGAGTTTATCCTTTAGACATTGTTTCCTTTTTCTTAGAGACTAGCTTAGTCTTATTAGTCATTTACCTGTTTGAGATCTTAGATCATTTTAATTTTTCTTGGGATACTAGTTTACTCATTTTGGAATTATTTCACTTTTAGTGAGTTTGTTTGTTTGGGGTTTCTCCTTTAGCCCCAGGGTTTGGCCTTAGTGTGCTGTTTTGTTTGTTCTCTTTGGCCTTTGACCAAAAGGGTGAAATCATTTTAAAAACTCAAAAACCATTTAACATTTGAAAACCTTTAAAATTCAAAAATATTTGAAATATCTGAAAAGTCAAAGATTTTAGGAGCGTACTAGGAAAGTTTGTTTTCTAACTACGTTTACTTGATCCTCTTCCACAAGGTACGTAGGCAGCTTGGGATCCACATCCCAAAGCCAGTCAAATTTTGTAAATAAACCATTTAACTCTTTTTAGAAATACAAAAATCTTTCATAAAACGTGTTTTCGAAAAGATCTTCCTCTAAGAGTTAGGATTTTATCCTAGATAGAGTGATTTGGTGTTTTGTGTTTGTTTTAGAGTTAGAAGTTTGTCTTAGCTATGAAGCCTCCGTCTGATCAGTTGGCAATCCACATCGCCGACTGATGACTAGAGTAGGGTGCGTTAGATAACCCATTGTTTTTCTTAGGACACACAGCCTAGTTACACATAGGTTGTAGGGCCCACCTTCATTAGCTTAAGGCTAACTTGCACTTAGTCAGGGCATATAGGGAGTCTTAAAATCCACAATTTACTTTAACCTAAATAATCGTTCAAGAAGCTTTAAAAATCAGTCCGGTCTTTTAGGTCGAGTCTAGTTTGGTGGTCTAGATGTTTTAGGTATCATAGTTTAGAATAGGCGCGAAGAACTACATTGCCTTGTTTCTTGTAAGGCGGGCATACGTAGGCGGCTTTGGATGAACATCAGACCATCCAAGGATTCGGGCGTCAACGTTTAAAGTCTTAGGGTTTGTTATTAGTGTTTTAGAGTTTGTGTTTATTGTTATCATTGTTCCTTGTGTGTTTTCTTTCAGATGTAGAATATTTCTTTATTTGGTTATTCACATGCTTAGCCGTAGTTTATATGCTTCCTTATTATTTTGTTTATTCACATGTTTAGATGTAGTTCTTTACTGCTTATTCTTTTATTATCTTTGATCACATGCTTAGTTGTAGCTCTCACATATATAGCTATAGCCTTTTACTGTTACTGATCATTATTTTTGCTATCATCTACTGACGTTTGCTCACTGTGCAGGTTTATCTTTTTAGTTATAGATGTGCATGTGTATGTTTACTGCTTACTTAGATGTGATGTGTTATGATTAGATGTATGTTTAGAGATAGATACTAGGATTATCTGTTATTAGAGCAACACTAGCCTTTTACGCCTCTTTAGGAGACGGTGGATTCTAGTGTTATTTCTGATGAAAGATGATACTAGTACCATTTCTCTTTAGGCTTGGATGTTAGATGTGATATGTGGAGATAGATAGCAGGGTTATGTGATATTGGATAAACTCTAGTTTTCTGGTGGATTCTAGTGTTTAATTTAATGTTGGGTGACACTGATATCAATTCTCTTAGGACTTGGATGTTTTATTTTCTTTTACCCATCCCCGGGTCATGCATGTTTAGGTAGATATTTTCTCGGAGATGCATGTTCCCATTTCACATGATTTTTCACCTAAAATTCTTCAAAGTTAATAGATATGTGGCATAAGAGACCAAGTACTTGCACTTGGGCGGATGTGGTGCTCTTTGGACCTTCCTCATTCGTAATCAGGCACAAGCCCATATATATATTTTTTTGGTTATCCATTGCATAGAGAATTTATTTTCGGGTTCCAAGATTGACTTCCCTGGATGGCGACTCTGAGTTATTTTAGGTACGTCTTGGTTTCGAGCCTTGGCTCCGGATCAAGAGGTATCTCATTTTATCATCACTTGTGCTATGCTATGAGGGTGGCACCTGTTTCGAGAGTTCATTGGTAGAGCTCTCCTTCATGTGGAGATCCAAAGGACTGACAGGGGACTCGTTCCTCGCCGCCTCTTCCAGATTGGGGTCCACATGCATGTTCCCTCCCAGTTCCTCCTAGAGTACGAGCCTTCAGATGGACCGCTCTCGGGTACAAGATCTAGACCATAGACCTCCTCCATTGCCATATGCTTATCGTTGATCATTGTGCCCTTTGTGTAGGGCGAGATAGACAACAGACTAAATGTTTATCCATTGCAGGTTCGCTGGAGAGATTTTGGCAAAATTTTGTCTTGTTTGGGATCTCGTGGGTTTTTCAGCCCACATTACGGAGCTCTTACCTGGTTGGTTTAATGTGTCATGGCCCACTAGGTGATGGATAACATTATGGAAGCTTGTATTGATGGCATTTATATGGGTGCTCTAGAAAGAGAGAAATGCTTTCATGTTCGAGAACAAAGTTAGAAGTACATCATCCTCGTATGCAAAGATCATTGCTTAAGTAATTTCTTAGGCTAAATGCCTTCCCTGTTTCAGCTTGTACTCGGCCTCAGACATCAGCAGATGATGGAAGGAGATCTGTCTTAGCAGAGAGTGTGAGCAGGCTATCTTCCCTAGATGGAAGCTTCCTGGCCCCGGATGGGTAAAACTAAACTTCAACAGGTCCAACTTGGGTAATCTGAGGCCAACAGGTATTGATGGCGTTCTTAGGGATAAGCATAGCTTCACCAAGTGGGCCTTTTCGGGTCTGATGGCGTTAATGATTCAAATGATGTGGAACTCACAACAGTACTTCAAAGCATAAGGCTTATGGTGGATAGAGAAATGGACTACCTCATAGTGGAGGGAGATTCTCTCAATGT
Source organism: Tasmannia lanceolata (assembly GCF_043159265.1). Lineage (NCBI taxonomy): Eukaryota > Viridiplantae > Streptophyta > Magnoliopsida > Canellales > Winteraceae > Tasmannia > Tasmannia lanceolata. The sequence continues at coordinate 16,562,400 of NW_027518688.1, read as the reverse complement.
TATCAGGTAGCTTAATAGGAGGAGAGATTTTTAGAGTCAATTGACAAGATCCTTGATCTAGTGGAGGGTCAAATTGTTCATTGAATCATTTCCACCACATTAGGTGGTCGGCGAATGGAGAGGCAGATAGGCTTGCCAAATTCAGGGTGTCTAGATCTGCATTAGATATCTTTGACTTTCTTCCTTGTTTGTATTCTTTCCCTCTTCTTCTCTTGAACTCTTGACTGCCTCGAATTTCTCGGTCATGGGCTTGCTTTTCTAATATATAATATTACTAAAAAAAAATTTTTTTTTTTTAAAAGAGCAGGTAGAGGTGTATATGTAAGGCCCATTTTTTTAATAATCTACCAGCCCTATTTGTTTAATAATCCAAATCATTTATCTACTAGGTCCATTCCAATTAACATGTTAAAAAAAAATTATGCATCAAAACCCACTCTCATTCAATGATACTAAGCTTCTAATTTGTAGAGCCTTTCTTGATAAGACTTAACACTAAGGATCAATTTGGTTGCACATAGTTACCTAGTAGAGGAGGAGCAGCAGTAGAGAGAGAGAGAGTTTGTGTGGCCTACATTTTTGGCCGTACGTATACGCAAAAGATGGAGAGAGAGAGAGAGTGAGAGAGACAGAGAGAGTGGCCTACATTTTTGGCCAAAATTGTACCTATACGCAAAAGATGGTGTGCACGCGAGGTTTACACAAAACCGTTCAAACACATCAAAAGGTCGGTGCAATTATCGAAACATGATAGTGCCAATATCAGTAGCATACGTATATTATGAGAAATTATATGGTGTACACGCTTACATAAAAGAGCTAGTGACACCCACAGAACCATGTTTTGATAACTGGTTTTAAGTTGTTTAATTGGCTGCTGGGAGCTTTTGGGGAATTGCAATAGCCTTTTGACAGCCGATTAAACAATGTAAAACTAGGGTGATTTCCTGTTACCAAAACAGGGTCGTGCAGATATCAGTATCCCTTTCAATACCCACACCCCTTCAATTACAACACATGTAGCCCTCTCCTCTTCAATAACCAAACCCTACACGGGCCAACCCTTATAAGCCAAAAAGAGTAGTCATAAATATACTAGAGAGGGGTGGCCCTGGGAAGAAAAAAGGGAGAATATATCAGTTCCCTTTTACACTTTTTAGCTAGTGATCAGATATGACAGTCTTTTCAATTCATGAAGATAATTTATGAGAGCATAGTCCCATAAACTTAGCTTGTTTGGTCAAAAAACAGAAGAGGGTTGTGTACACCATTTATCATCTTGCATGAAAAAGTAGGTTGGCAAGACATAACTCTTCACGGCATGAATTATCAACGTCCCATTCATCAAATAAAAATTCAAAGAGAATTTATAGTAGGCAACCCAAGCTACCCAGATCAACAGTCACCAAATCAAAATGAACTGTTGCTTGCCAAACTCCACAACCTTTTAAAACATGAGGTGTAGATTGGTGGGTCCCACCCTATGCAAAGATTTGGGTGTTGTTGTTGGGCTCATGCAATTATGTGAAATGGTGGGCCCCACCATATGAATGGGTTTTGGTAGATATGGTGGACCTTACCATATCAAAACTTAGGGTGCAAAATGGTGGAGGCACTACTTGGGTGCAAAATGGTGGGTCTCACCTTATCAGAACATGTGTTGTGGAAATGATGCCCCCAGCCCGTGTTAATGCATAAGGTATAAAAAACCATACACTAAGTTCTGGTAAAAACATCTCCATGGAAAGAAAACGAATCACAAAGGAAAGAAACACTTTTTCCATACAGGGATTTTTGCCGATAAGTCAGTAGTTTGCAAAATAATTGGTAAATAGTCTCTAAGAGTCTCGTAATATCCAAAGAGCCCTGGTTTTTCAAATAGTTGCTAAAAAGTCCCTAAAACAAGCGGAAGTTAAATTTTTCAGTTAAAATTTATAAAATACCAATTTTACGCTCCCACCATTTCTAAGTATTTAACGTTACGGCTCAGTTTTTATTGGAAGAAAAAAAACTTTGACAGATTTTTTTTTTTTTTTCCCTTTAGGCCATGTGCAAGAAAAACATTTCTGGTGGAATATTTTTCTCTCCGAATTTTTTTTTTCTTTCCACAATTTTTCTTTCCACTAATATCATTTTTAATTGAAGGTCCCTCTAAAAAAATCGATTAGGGCTGGTTCAAGTTACTTTTTAATGGGTAAAAAAAGTAGGCAATTTTACAAATATTTTTCCTTTCCAAACTTTTCACAAAATTACAGCAACCCAAACATGGCCTTAGTTAACTTTAAATAGAAATAATTTTCTTGGAAATAATTATGATAGAAAAAATCTCTTAGAAATAACTCCAAAGTTAACTCTGATAAAAATAATTTTCTTGTAAATTATTCTCTTTTCACATTTTAGAGGGAAATTATATGAATATGGGTACTAGGGTTTTAGTTTTGTTTTGGAATAAAAAAGAGTATTTAGGGTTTAGTTTCTAATCATAGGAGAAGAGGTAGAAAGAAAGTAATCAAACATGGGCTGAAAACGAGAGGGTAATTTTAGCATATTTTACTATTTCAAACTTTTTGGATTATCATCAGAATTTTTGTCGAAAACATTGGCAGGGAAAGTCTTGAAGAATGCATTAAAAACGAGTTAATGATTGGAGCCTAAAAATTGGCATTTTATAAATTTTAACTGAGGAAATTAACGTTAATTTATTTTAGGGGCTTTTTAACAACCAGGACTCATTGGATATTATGGGATTCTTAGGGACTATTTACCAATTATTTTGCAAATTAGGGACTTATCCGCAAAAACCCCATACAAACACGTAAAGGTGGTACAATGGAAGTCCACGCCTGATATTTGATCCAATAGCAGCTGTTGGATCAAATATTAAGGGCGGTACCGGTACCGGTACCGCCCACTCATCAGATAAAATTCTCTATATTATAGATACATATATACAGCAAGTTAAAAATGGTTATAAAGATAATTATCTAGTTTGTATAAAACCAGATTCCCTCAATCAATTCATAATTTGGCACAGGCCTGTTTTCAATTGAAAACACAGTTATTAAGGGGCCGTTTTTGGATATGCGGATTTTAGAATCCAGGTTTTAGCTTGAAAACAGTGTAAATGAGGGTTGATGATCAAGCTACTGTGTGTGCTGTCGAGACGGAGTTTCTTCAATTTTAAGTAAGAAATCCTGGTTTTAGAAATCTCTCCCGCTTACTGCGATTTCTAAAACCTGGAAAAATGGGATGATCTGCTGCTCTCTCGCTGACGGAAAGAAGGGCAAGAAATCAGAAAATGACGGCTGGTCCGCTTCTTCTCTTATCTCTCATCTACAATTTTGAAAAAATTCAGGATTCTAAAATCCACGTATCCAAGCGGCCCCTAAGTTAATGATTGCAGGACATAGTATGACCTGCTCTAGCACATGGTAAGTAATGGCCTCTATGAATGGTGTGTTATGAATTTGGAATCATTGGAGGCTCAAGCACTAAAAAAGCAGTGAATTGAATGTTTCAGCTTTCAGGTGGATACACAAATCTACAAAACCAAAAGCTGAGAAGTTTCTTGTGAGTTCTGATGGCTTTGGTTAGATAAGAAACTGCATAAAAAGTGAAAGAGACCAGCAACTCAAAACCGGTGGTTCAAAAAGCAGACAAGGGTCAAAACGAGGCCAAAGCAAATCCTTGTCGATTCGGTGTGGCGTGATCGAGTACTCAGTTGATGCAGTCATAACCATGGTTTGAAATTTCGGCCGAAATCAGAAATTTCGGAATTTTGAGAATTTCGGCCGAAATTTTGAGAAAATGTTTTTTTTTTTTTTTAAGAAAAAGAAAAAAATAAATGTTACAAAATTTCAGCCCGAAATTTCGAAATTAGTTAAATAATCTTTTTTAATTATTACGAGATTTCGGCCAGAAATTTTGGATTTTGCCAAAATTTTGGATTTCGGTGGGGTCCGAAATCGGTACCGAAACCGAAATTTAAAACCTTGGTCATAACTAAGGAGAGTCAAAAGGAGTTTTGATTGACTTTGTAGGGGAAACACAAACTCGAACAAGACCAGTGTAAAAGGAAGTCAATGATGCCCCGAGGAAGTTTTGAAACAATGGTTAAAAACTTAAAACCAATGGCAATGGGAAACAACCATATGGCAATGCAAAGAGCAGTTGAATAATAGTTTGCGAAGAAGAAAAAAGCAGGAAATATAGTATATACGAATTTCACAAGTAAAAAATAACCCAAGAAATAGCTCATACATAAACAGCAACGGGCGATTATATTGTGCATGTATCATTGAATCTCAGTATCCTGCTTGGGAAAGAAAATAAAATCCTTGAGAAGAGAGACAATGCATCCAAAATAGAAATATACCTAATCTTTAATTCAAGGTCCTTCAAGAACTGGTGGAGAGGCATATAAGAAAAACCAAGATCAGGTTTCTCTAGGAGGACCCTTCTTTGCAGCTTCAGCTGCTGCTTTCTCTGCTTCAATCTCAGCAACAATAGAATCAATTTCAGATTCATCGAGTTGACGCAGTCCGTGCTCTTTTGTCATCACTGCAATCTCTATGTTCTTTCCCCCACTCTCAACAACCTAAGAATAAAGATGTAATTAAATTTTACAAGACAAAACAATCCAGATTGCACAAAGGTAATCTCTATGAGTGAGTTACAAATGCATCTGCATGCCTACATAGATGCAATCAGTGTTTTTAAAGGCAGTCTGAGGCATGTGCCTTAAGGCGAGCCTCAGGGTGAGGTGCATGGAAGATGCCATAGAGTGCAAAGCTAAAAATGAGTCATAACTCGGAGGCACAGCCTCTAGGGGTAAAGCGCCCTAATGTGTATGCCTTTCACAAAATGTGTGCATCTGTCGAAAGGCATTAGCCTCTGGAAAATCACAGGCAGGTACCATTTTTGTGAACCATAAGCCCTAAAATTGGAATTTTTGTTTTTCTTAAACACATCCTAATGTTTAAGTTTAGTTGAGGGGTGCATTCTAAAGCCCATTTCACAATGTAAAATCATGTAATTGATGATTTGAGATAGTGTTGAGGTTTCAGGGAATTTTTTTACCTAGAGCTTGTTTGGGTGATTTCTCCCCAACCATTCAGCGGACTCAAAAGTTGTTGTTCAAGTGGTCTTCTCGAATGAAAAAAAATCTATTGGTGTTAGTTTCATTTGTAATAGTGCACTCCCTCACTTTGTAAGTAGAAATCTCTAATTGATTGAGGATTTTTCTATACACATCCATTCAATGTTATTTTTACAAATATTATGGGCTATTGGAGTGATTTTGATCTATTGAGGTGTAACATGGGTGATAAGAAAGATTTTGCATGGAGATGTGCAAAAGCCATAGACGAAAGATTTTGCATGGAAATATGACAAAGACATAGACGGGTATTTTAAATATTTATTTTGCGAGAACCGTCGCACGGGAGGTGTTAGCCTCCTCAAGCAATATTAGTGAGGATATACCATGAAAAAAAACTACGCACCAAGTGTCCACACTAATCAAGAATGTGCAAATACTTACAAGAATTTCAAATTTGAAATGGAGAGAAGAAATGAGCTTCTAGGGGCATTAGAAGAGGGTTTGGGAGTGAAGATAGTCCAAGTGGTGAGGAGGTTCACAGTGAGACTCCTGTTGGTGGTGGTTCTTCACAAACACCTACGTTGAGGGGTCCTATTGATAGATTCAATGATACATGGTGGACAAACTACCTAAACTCTAGGTGGAAGAAGAAGAAGAAATAGTTGAATTTTTAAGAAGATAAGGAGATCTGTCTTTGCAAATGGTTGGCCTGAAACCCACTTCCAAGCATGAGATGAGGATAAGTATCCTCAAGGATGGCAAGCTTTACAGTTTCTTGCTCAAAAAAACAAACAAGTAAAATAAGTCAACATAACTTCAGAAATAAGAAAAAATTAACTTACTTCAAGCAATGCACGAATGGCAAGCTTTACAGTTTCTTGCCCAGAAGTTTCTTTATAATTTTTCTCCAAAAATTCTCTCATAGAATTGGAGTTCCTCCCAGTTGCATTAGCTTTCCAGGCTGAAAATGTCCCAGATGGATCTGTCTGGTAAAGTGAAGGAACACCGGTGTATGGATCGAAACCCACAATCAAAGTCGAAAGGCCAAATGGTCTCACACCTCCACTTTGTGTATACTTCTGTTGAAGACCAGCTATGTACCTTGTAATATATTCAACAGTTACAGGATCTTCAACAGTAAGCCTGTGGCTCTGACATTCAATCCGTGCCTTGTTTATCAAAACCCGTGCATCTGCTTTTAGACCAGCACAGGCCAATGCAATGTGATCATCCAAATTTACGATCTTTCTAACTGATCTGCAGAATAGAAGTGACTAAAGAAGTCAGGGCATAGGCAGACATAAACAGAAGAAAAAGAAAACGTAAACCTACACCGAAAATAAACATGTTGTGATATATAAGCTAAAGCCAGAAAATAGATTGAGAGGACAGATATTCAAATTTTGTTAGAAAAAAAAACATATAAAACAAAGGCACAGACTAGATCATTAAGGAAGCAACCTATCAAAAAGCCATTAAAGCAAAAATTTTAAGGGAATTTGATCCCAAATCCTTATGGTAAACCTAATCTAAAAACAGCTAGTTTAGAAAGTGAATCTTCATTGTTAGCATCCTTATTTATGACGGAATGAAGCAACCAAATCAATTAAGGGTTGTCAAATTCAATGACTAATGGGACCAAAGACTCGGGAAACAACAACCAAAATGCCTTGCAAAAGGTTTGTTTAAAAACTGGTGACAATAAACCAGCCGTTCTACTTACTGGGGGAGTTCTTAGTACACTCATTTCTTGACTGAAGAAGTAAGGGTTGATCGAGGGTTTCTCCACAGGGAGGCTTAACCTGGTCATCACCCATTTGCAGTTCGCATATGATGCATTAATCTTTTATGGTGTCTCTCCGAAGCAAGCAATTAGGGTCTCCGCTATCGTAGTATGAGGAGATGTCAGGTTAGAAGATGAATGGAGGGTCTTCGAAGGCACCAATATGGAGGAGAGTAAAGTACTGATCCTTGCGGAGGATTATGGTTGTAAGGCAGATAGGCTCCCTTTGCTTACTTGAACTTCCACTTGGCTTGGGTATTCCTTTAAATTCGTAGTGGGGTCCAGTGAGTTTAGTGGGAGAATCACCCTTTGATGTGATCCCTCTTTGATTTTATTTTATTTTTAATGGTAATCCATCGTTGATCATCAGCCACTTTCAGAGACTTTTTATTTTGATTGGTTTCCATCGTGGTTATTTAGGCTAGTTTTTTTTTTTTTTTTGCATACTTTCTATTTTAGCTGCTATTTTTTGGAGCCTAGATATGAGGGGTTGTCCACATCACCAAGGGCCAACACCACCTCATCTCAAACCTTGGCCTTATTAGCCTTAAGTGTGCTTATTCTTTTGTCCATTAAATAGGGGCATTTAAGTCATTCACTAATGACTTAAGTTATCTTATACCCTTATTGGTCCATAGGGTAGACTCACTCACTAAAGTTATATTACATCCTATTGACTAGTAGGGAGAGTCCAATAGCCCTTCACTTAAAACAGTATAAAAGAAGGCCTAAGGAGGAAATAAACCCTAATTTTTTAAATGATTTTCATGCAGCCCCTAAGGAGCAGCCGCAATTGGAAAAGGAGCAGCCGCAATTTTTGAAATGATAGCATTCCTTTGCGCAGGGTAACCTCCCCCCTCCCTTTTCTCCTATTTTCTTCTCCTCCTCTTCCTCTTCTTTCTTCAATCCTCCTTCCTTTCTTCTTTCCTTCATTCCCTCCCAATCTCTACGATTTCCCCCTCTAAAACAGTCCCTCGATCGTTTCTAGCAATCTTGACTGCAACATTCCCTATTTTCCGAATCCCCTCCACCTCTTACCCATTCCTCTCCACCTTTCTCCACTTTGTCACTTCCCTTTTTCTATCGTTTCGATTTCTTACAGTCCGTACATCCTTAGGACTGTTGGAACTGTTTTAGAGATCTGTACATCCCAAAACAGTCACCTCTTGTCTCCTTTGCCCTTTTTGATCCTCCACAGCTCGTGCTACGTAACTTGCTGTCCGGGACAGTTTCTTGTTGATTTCCGCTGCAAGTGCATCACTTTACTGCAGATTTTCATTCCTTCTAGGTTACCTGCTTCCTGGGGTTGCATGCTTCCATATCTACATATTCTTGCTTTGAAAACATCATACCACTGACGGTCGCCACTTTGTGACTGTTTAGACCTTCCGGGTTCCTACACCGCTCTCTTAGGCCTCTGGTATACGAGATTAAAGGTGATGTGCTCACTTGAGATCTGACCCTTTTAATTTTCAGCTCTATTAGCCCTGATTTGGTTCACCGATACCCTTTTGGCCTACCTCCTTTGCACCTATTTTTAAATAGAGACTGTTTTTCACTCAACCGGTGGTTATTTTGGCCCCTAGAGTTCTCCTTTTCTCTATTTTCATATGGTAACCAGACCCATTATTTGTTGATGCTCATATCATTTTCGTGTGGATTATTATTATTGCTAATGATTCTTGAAGTGATTTATATCTATGGATATAGTGTGTCAGGGATTTTTATTTGAACCTGGGATTAAATTTTTGGTAGCCTCATTAAGTAACTTTAGAAATTTTAGGGGGTTTGCTTTTAATTTGAGGTCACAGTGCTTACAGGCTGTTTGGATTAGTGTTACAAAACTTGGACCACTCAACCAAGGTAAAAGGGAGACAACTTGGGCAAGTAAGTAGTTGACGAGATTAAATTTTCACTAACTCGGGCAAGTCAAAGAAGTTTTCATTGACGTGGTAGGGAAAATTTTGGCCGCGGACAAGGACTCTGCCATGGTAAAAGGAAATCGACTTGGGAGAAGATTTTTATGGAAAACAATTGATGCCCAGATAGTAGGCCCAATAAGAGGCATATTGGCCCATTAGGATTTATTTTCATGTTATTTCTAGTATTTTTAGTTTTAGGGATTTTATTTTTCATGGAATTTTATTTCCATTGCCCATGTATTGAACTTTAATTAATTTTTTATGAATAAAGATTGATTGGCTTTCCCCTCTACAGGTTTCTTCTCCTTCCTTCATTCCACTTCTTTTCTCCTCCTATTCTTCTTCTATTCTTCTCCTTCTCCTCCTTCTCCTCTTATTCTTCTATTTCTCATCCCCGATCCTACATCAATTTGGTATCAAAGCAAAAGACCCAAGAGTCGAAGAAGCTGTTGGAATTCGCTCAATGGAGCCGTGATCTTGCCGAAAAATGCCCCCATCTCCACCTAGTTTTGATCACGAAGGTTCTTCCCCAACAGCAACAACCGGAGAACACTCATATTACACCTAAGCTGAAACTACTACTTTCAGCCACTTACAAGCCTGTCACACCCTTCAATTATCAGCAGCAGCACCCTCCAGTCTTCCTACCCAGAAATACCCCCTAGAGCAACCTAATATCCTGCTAACCTTCCCAAAGAAATTGCAACCGATCACAGCCACCTTAATCCTTTTGAATAGCCAACCCTAAACCATAAACCCCATCCTTGTGCACCCCTAATATTCTCTCCATACCCAAACCCTTTCGCACAGAACCTTGCAGAAAATCATCCAATTTCTGCATAAGTGAGAACCCCTTTGTTAGCAGCCCAAAGGCCTGTAGCACAAACCCTTGTTCTAAGCCTTCTTTACACCCAAAACAGCCCACTACCTAGCTTCAATCGAATGCTATTTTCCTACAAACGCTTTACAAATCTCCATCTCCCATCTCCCATCTCCTCCACCCAAAATCTGCAAATATATAAACCACTCCTTCCACCTCAAACCCCTAAAAACCCTAACCTAAAAGAAAACCCCAAATCAGTAACCCTAACCCTAACACAAACCTCTCGCTAAATTTTTCCCATCACTGATCCTCGTCCAAATCTGTCGCCCTCGCAAGGGAAGCTTTCTGCCACCAAACCTGAGATCTGCAGCCCCAATCCGATCTCTCGCTGCCATCCACCCACAATCTCACCGGAGATCCTACTCCACCATTGTTTTCCCCCAAAATTGCCGTGTGCCACCACCGTCCCTCATTGATGTTTCTTGTGATTGAAGGAAATCCATGAGATATTTGTGGAAATATCTTTAAAGAGGCAAGTTACTTTTTGCTAAGAAGAGTGGAAAGTCCCCTTTCTGTTTGCTATTTCTGGAGATACATAGTGTTGTGCGTACCATTCAAATAAAGTAAGAGAAAGGTAGGTTACTAGTTACCTATTGCCATAGTTGATATTTATTGGCAACCTACAGTTGTAGGTAATTAGAGTGGTAACAGGTAGCCCCTTCCTTTTCTGGTTTAAGTGGGTCACTCCGCGCGACCACATGAAGAAAAGGCAATAGCAGAGATCACCCTTTTGGACACCCCTTTCTTTTATCCCCTCATATTAAAGTGTTTATCACCCCCGCCCCCTTCCTTCCCCTTTTCCTCCCCATTACACCTCCACTCTCTTTAATTCTTTGTAGAAGGTAAGCATTCCCCACACTTTTTTCCCTTGGACCACGCAATTTCAAGCTTCTTTTCTTCGTAGACCACCACACCCCCCCCCCCCAAAAAACCCCCCCCCTCGCCAAATTAGTTAAATATGTTATGAATCTGCGCAAGAGAGTTGTTGTCATAAGTAACAAAAGGAAAAAAAAGAAAAAAAAACAGAACTTTCTCTCTCTAGTCCTACTTTCTCTCTCCTCTCTTTTTTTCTCTCTCCTCACCGGGCCATTTCTGCTCAGAATTTGACCATGCCGTAAACATAGAAGTTGTTCGTGCCAACTTGAAGAGTCTATCCAGCCTACTTTCAGCAGCCAGGCGTGAGCACAAGCACTACTTCGAGCAACTTTGGCCGTCTGTCCATTTTGGTCCGACCACTTATCCGAACTATCGAGGAGTCCGATTTGAGATCCGCAACAGGCATAAGATCATACGGCTGATTTCTCTTTTCGACACCGATCCCAATGGCTCCACCATTTGTTCCATATTTGATGGGTACGACGGTCGATATTTGAAAGACTACACTCACTATAGCTATTATGAGGATGCATGTGCTTTGGATGCATATTATGAGTTTTACGGCTATGATTACCGTGCGGCAATATGGGAGCCAGAGAAACTGGGAGAGGACAAGCCCGATCACATTCTGTCGATGGGAGGAGGTCTGTTATGAGTTTATGGGAGCTTATGCGCGAGTGGCTCTTTATCGGTATGAGAAAAGGTTGGTACGTGAGGAGGCAGCTCGCTGTGAACGAAAAGTCGCAACTCGACGTGCACGAGAAGCCGAAATTGAAGCATGCAATAGAAATCCCAAGCATCACATGCATGAGAAGGAGTCTGCTGACACTATTGAGGAGCCAGATGCTAGTGTTGACGAGACCATTATAGATGTTGAGCCCATGATTATGTCAAATACAGAGACCAAGATGGCAGATACAAAGTCAGAGATGGCATATATAGAGCCAGTGTCCAATGCCTGATGAGGCATTGCCAGAGCATGCAGAGCACGAGCAGTTCATTGAGGATGCCGACTCCAAATCATTACACAGGCACAGTGACAGTATTGATTCCACGGTAGATGCTCCGATTGAGATGATTGTGCAGGTTGAGACCAAGGATTTCAGTGCACATGACGATCATCAGGAGGATTATCAGTTTGACGTCACTAAGATGCCCATCGATAAGCTTATTGGTATTGACATTTTGGAGGATGGTCATGGATTGGTATTGCCCGTAGCTGTCATGCCGATCCCACCGATCCAGAAGGAGTACATTGCTATCTTCCCAGGCAATTTATTTCTTCATAGTGGATGTGTTTGTATGATTCTACATGGGAGATTTCATCCCTATTACTCTGCCGACATTTTCGACTACTCTCACGGTTGTCACAAGCTTTAGACATCAGGATTGTCTCCGACGGATTACAACTCCTACTGCTGACGTGGGTCGTCCACATATTTGATCTAGGCAGACTAGAACCTGAGGGCGAGTTCTTTTCAAAGGGAGGAGAATGATGCAGATAGTAGGCCCAATAAGCGGCATATGGTCCATTAGGATTTATTTCCATGTTATTTCTAGTATTTTATTTCCATGTTTTTAGTTTTTGGGATTTTATTTTTCATAGAATTTTATTTCAATTGCCTATATATAGGCCTCATGTATGGAACTTTAATTAGTTTTTGATGAATAAATATTGATTGGCTTCTCTCCTCTACAAGTTTCTTCTCTTTTCTCTATTCCTCTTCTTTTCTTCTCCTATTCTTCTCCTTCCTCTTCTTCTATTTCTCTTCCCCGGTCCTACATCAACAACATTTTTCATGGAAAAAGTATTCAACGGGAAAATAATTCTAGGGTCTGGGAAGGTTGAAAATTTTTTAAGAAAGTTTTCCCTGCATACATAAGTCTTAAAGAGGGAGGTAGTGTTTTGGAAGTTTAAGAAAAGTCGAGAGGTTTTTTTTAATTGAAGTGAACTTTATAAAATTGGAGATCAATGATTAATTGTTTTCTGTGAGTTCCTGGAAATGAGATTAGAGAACTATTGCAGTTGCTCAAGAGTTGTAGATAATTAGGCTTTTTTTCAAGGTAATATAAGTACATACACGTTGCCTTTTTTATTTTTAGTTTTTGATAGGTAAGCTGAGATTGATCTTTTTTATTATTATAACGGATAGACATTCAGTTTGTGCACTCTGTTTACCTTTGAAAACAGCACCAAACTCTTATCTTTCGTTCGTTTTCTTGCTCTTGTCAAATTTCTTGTGGGGATTGCTATTCATTAGGTGGTGTTTGGACTTTGGAATGTATTCTCCATCACTTACTGCTTTATCCTCACCACCTCATACTCAGCCTGTGCCCCCACCACCCCTTTATTAAAGTGTAAGTTAGAAGGATAACTCTTTCCAAATGACAAATAGGCAACAGGTAACTGATCTTTGATAAGGATACACATCAAGGCTAACAATGATATTCACAATTTCCACACTGCTCCCAGTGGCTTATGAGCCCTGAGTTAGCCTCTCAGAAGAAACAAAAGATCATTCCTCTTTTCCAATCTCCACTAGAAAGATTGACATATGGAATTAGAACACCCACTATGCTATGGAACTGGGCTCTTAAAACTGGGCACAAGACCACTGTTAAATGTCAACCTATAGGCAAGCATCAAAGTATCCTGATTTTTTAGACCCCATTTGTCAATCAACCTGTTAGTCATCAACAATAGGAAAACCACAAGTTGTAGGTGTCCCTTAATAAACTTTTCTTTTCATTCCTGTGTTAGAAGCTGGCTTCTCTAAAGGCTGCACTCTCTTTTTGTTTCTACTTCAGACACAGGACTTTTCTTCAGATTTTAATTCCTGACACACAGCAGTCCCCATTTCTGCAATGTCGGATGCCATCCTCTCATCGTCCTATAACAAAACAAATCTCCTGCCAAGATATTTTTGCTTCTTTCCTATTAGGGCCAAAATTATGGGCGAGACTTGGCGCAGCGGTAAGGTTGCTCTATTGTGACCTGGTGGTCATGGAAACAGCCTCTGCAAAGCAGGGGGGTAAGGCTGCGTACATCTAGCCCTCCCCCGCAATGGCGGGAGCCTCATGCACTGGGCCGTCCCTTTATTTCCTATTAGGGCCAAAATATGTCAGGCCAAAGAGAATTATAAAATAAGCCTCTTGATCACCACCAAGCCTCTTGACAACAAAGATATCGCCGCCAATCTTACCATCAAGCCCAACATTATGATCAAACTACAGGCATCCTAGGAGATGAGAAAGTTTCCAGTAAATCACCATAACCAATTCCAACCTGGTGAAATCCCGTTTCAAAGCAAAACAAGAAAGAGAAGTGAGAGAAATTGTTTTGAAGAGTGTTCTTAAATGAGGTGCAAGTGGACCTCCTACACCTTGTTGAAGATAAGGCAGTGCCAAGAAGGGAGGGATAATTTTGACCCTTTGAACTGATTTGATTATGATCAAACAGTCATGGATGTAAGATACCCACCCTTTGGGTTTCATACCACATAGAGGCATAGAGCCCACATGGTGTGTATTTAGTTCTTAGGATAGTTTCTATTTTGAATAAAGAATCCTAGATTCCATTTAAAGAAAGTAACTGTTTTAGACTTTAGAGTTAGTTTCCAATTTGAGATTGCTTCTTTTTTTAGTTGCTTGAAGTTAATTAGGAGAAGTTTTAACTTTTAAGTTACGACTGTTTGTTTAGGAAAGGGAGCTAAGTTAGGATTGTTAGAAGAATTAATTGGATTGGACTAGGATTTAAGTTTCTAAAGCTGCTTAAGGGACTGGTTGTGCAAGTTGTAGGTTTTATCTATAAATCTTGTAAGCCTCTTGGCACATGAGATGATGATGAATTGAATAAAGTTTATGCTAGCTGTTGGAATCCTTATGGTCGTGAGCTATGTCACAAATGTCGTTCTCGGGAATTTCTATGTAAGGGAAAATCTCGGGATATATTAATTTTTATTAATTTTTTCGGGTTTATATCGGAAAATAAACGGTAAAATTAAAATTATATAAAAATATTAAATTTATGAAAAAATATAAAATAAAAATATCGTAAAAATATCGGGATAATATCACGATATTATCGGGATATTTTATGATAAAAACGAAAATATCGCTATATTTTTAAAATCTCGGGATTAGTTCGGGATTTTGTCGTTTTATCAAAATCTCGTGATAAAAACGCTATATTTTGAAAATATCGGAGATATTTGTGAATAGGTCGTGAGTGACATCCTCGAACATCATGGTGTGATTGCCTTGAGTCCTTGACACTTTGAGATGTGATTGCCTTAGGAAGACCAAAGTGTGATTGCCTTGGTGAACTATCCTGTTACTCTTCTTTTTGAAATAATTTTATTATGAGAGGAAAGGGAAGGAAACCCCGCACCGAGATGGTCAATACAAAGAGGAGAACAGCATAGAACAAAGACGATAACAACAAGAAACAAAAGATCAACAAGAAACAGAGGATCCCAAGGGAGGAGGAAATCAAAAGTCCCCCAAGCCTCCCTACCAACACTCATCCAGGCTCACCGACCTGCATCACTATTAGCTAATCTCTGACATGCCGGAAGCGAACAATGAAATTTGCCACTCTATCCTGAATCTCAACAGACATATGAGCGAATCTCTGGGTGTGATGGTGACTCCCGACTAATTACCATATGACATTTAAAGAATCAACTTGGCCAATTCTCTGCTATCGGTAATCTTGATGCCCTAAAGAACTGCCCTCACTTCTGCTTCATTGGAATCCATGGTCCCAATGGGGCCAGAGAAAGCCCATCTAGCTATACCCCTTTCATACCTGAGAATTCCACCAACACCTGCAGGCCCCCCCCAGTTTGTCTAAACTCGAATCATCGAAGTTGAACTTCAACGTCCCTGTATCAAGAGGGGACCACTGCGGGGTTGGGACCTCCTTTTCATCACAGGAGCAAAACTCTCTCCAGCAACGCTTGAGATCGAAGCTCGAGATAAACCTAAAGAAAGGAAGGATCTTCACGACCAGGCAATGGTGAGCGATATGACTTCTTACTATCCCCTACTTTCTTCAATCTAACAGGTATTTAAGTTCTTGCTAAATTTTCAGTTCATCTTCTTCCTTCGATTTCATTCTTGAACTCCCATTGATTTCTTGCTCTATTCCAAAATAATAGCGAATTGTTCTCAAGGGCATTTTCCATCCCATGTCCTACCCGAGCCTGGTTTAAGTACAAACAAATCTATTGTTGAACTTTCTATTAAATCCTTTCTTTATCTCTTGTGTGTGTTAGTAGTCCTGCCGGAAAATTTTGTTAACAAATCTAGATTGATAAATTCTTGGGTATCCAAATCTTCTCTAAAGACTACTAATCACCCCACGGCAGTCCTTGATTAATTTTGATATCAAATTCCTAAATAAACTGTTTGGATTCCATCTAGTTTACTCCACATCAGCCAACTTTTCCTCCACGCCATATTCTCATGCTACTAAAGTGCAGCAACCGAATGTCCGGATTTCTGTCTTTTAGCCTAAAAGCACTACTTCCCAGTGGAATCCATTATGAAGGGCAACAACCGAACATGGCCTTAAAGAAAGCTGTCACTTCTGTGGATGGCAACTGATTCACCTTCATCTCCACGCTTACCTACTAAAAGCCTTTGGAGCAACTTGGAGAACAGGTTGATCTTCATCAGCTGAATTGTACGCCAATAACTAGAATATAGTATAGGTCCAACATTTCAAAACCCCATAATCCATTTAGGGGTTGGAGATTCCTTTTAACGCTGATCATTTGACTACCCAATGTTTTAAATTTCAGTTTCGATCACCACGAAAATGGAAACGTTTCAGTTTCGATTGAAAATTTCAGTGAAAATCCTATAAAATCACGAAAATGTATGGACACATATGCAAATGATAGAATTTTAGGATGAAACTTCTGGAAATGTTAGAATAAGCACAAATACATACTTCGAAACCATCACATAAGCAAGACATCCATATATTACGGTTTAACAACATCGAACACCTACTGACATGCGATGTTGCCCATGTTTGATAATTCAGCATATATCACAATTCACATGTAATTCATAAGCGTATTTATACATAATACATACATCTCATTTCAAATACAATTCATAAAAATATAATTATGTAACACATACTGATATGGTATATACTTACAGTTTTGGTTTCAGTATGCATTTTGGTGGATTGGAAACAGAAACATTTCGACTGTTTTGCCTCAGTTTGGGTTAAAATTTAAAACAATGTGACTACCTATATAGTCCACAGAAGCAAGGCTCCCCTAGAAGCAAGATAAGAAGCAACCTCCTCCAAAGCTAATAGAGCAAGATCAAACCTATTCTCCTTGAAAAGACAACTATTGGTTTTAACAAGGTTTCAGGTTTTGGTTTTGGTTTCGGTATGCATTTTGGACGTGACAGAAGTGCAAACATGTCTGCTTCCTATCGAAGTTTCAGTGAAAATCATATAAAATCATGGAAACGAATGAAAACATATTCAAACGATGGACACTTAAGATGAAACTTCAGGAAGTGCTAAAATAAGCATAAATATACTCAAAACCCATAAAATAAGCAAAAAAAAACATTGGTTTAAAAACATCGAACACACAGTGACATACGTGCTACTCATATTGGTTTAACAACATCGAACACCTATTGACATGTGTTGTCTGATAATTCCATACAGATTAGGGGTGCTCGGGTCGATTTGGGGAATTCAGGTTGAGCATTTACCTAAGTTTGGGTTCGGGTTGATTCCAATTTATTTTTCAGCAAAAGCTCAACCCGACCCAACCCAAGTTGCATCCCTAGTACAGATTAGATCTCATACATAATTCATATAAATGTGTATATATAATATATATAGTTCACATTCAATTCATATAAATATAATTATGTAGCACATACTGGGGTATAGTAAACCACTATTACACTTTTGGTTTTGGTTTTGTTATGTGTTTCAATTTCGGTATGTGTTTCAGTGGAAATGGAAATGGGAACATTTTGATCGTTTCTAGCCGATTTCAATGGAAATTTAAAACCAAGGTTTTTAATATATTTAAACCTACGTCTATTTGACAAAAACTTACTAATTAGGATTCTCTTAAGAAAATTATCCACATATGACATGATAATTATCCACATATGACATAAAGGATAGTTGATTCAAACCCAAAACAAAACCAAGCACATAACTCAAAATAAAGACAAAACGGGAACAGAATATGGTGTTGCCGCAAAAGAGAAAACAATAGAGAAAAGCATAAATCTCCTAAAATAAACTTCAAAATTGTAATTAATCAAAAACTTCCCAAAAAAAGTGTTCTACATCAGACAAACTTTTTTCACCACCAAAACATTTTCCTTTCTGGACACACATTCTAGCCATTTCCTACAAGCTATCAAATAAAAAACTTCCAAATGAATCCCAAACAAGTGAGAGCTCTTTCATAATAAAAATAGAAACTTTCCAAAGGAAAAAAAAGGCCCCGTCTCAAAATATTTTTTTATCATAAACTATGTATACTTCAAAAACAGCAATAATTCAACCTTCATACTTCAACTTCAACCTCCAAAATTCAAACAGAAACTCTAGAAGCTTCAAGCAACCTCAGCTTCTCCTAAAATATAGACTTTCTAAAACCCAAGAAAATATTCAAAAATTCAAATTAAATTACAAAATTCATAAAAAAAATTCTTTAAAGGCTATCCCACTTCTATTCTATTGGTTGAAAAGACCTATGGGATTGCACTACATCATTTGTTGGAAAAAATTTGACCCATTGAATTGATAACCTATTAGATGTATTCAAGTTTTGAATGAAATATTGTGGATATCGCTTCCACCGAATTAGGTATTTGGAGTAGAGCCCCATCTCTTTCTTCACAAATCCTTCATAAATATAATTTTGAAATTATTGTTCACATATTTTCCAAAAGAGCACATCATCTTCATGAGGGAAGTTCACAGTCATTGTGAACAATGAGTTTAATAGCCCCTCTTATTAGAGAATTTATCAGAAACTTCGATTCTTGCAACACTAAAATATTGCAATTGGGCATAACCCACAAAATTAATGATAAGACAACATTCTCAAATAATAGTTTTCATACTTTTCATGTATTCATCAATGTTTTCGTCATAAATCCAGTCATTGAAATTTTCTTGTAAATCCTCATGGTCATTGTAATATCGACCGGATCATGCTCACCTTTAACCTTTGTATCATTTGCCTCCTCTTCTAGGTACTCATCTTATTCCTACTCATGAAATTCTTCCAACAATTCTTCATCATTTATGTCAACAAGCAAGCTGGACAAAAATCGAACTCTTCTTTGTCGAAGGCTTCATCCTCTATTTTGACATTTTGAGTTAGATTCCTCAAGATCCCCGCATGGTGATTTCCACCAAATTGAAACACACCACCTCCTGAGTGGATTGGGATTGAGTTCCATCGTGGACACCCTCCAATTGATCAGTGTTTTTTTTTTAATGATTGTTGTCCTCTGCTGGTGTAGCCCTGACCAAACTAGTCATCTTCTTTTTTTGAAAGAGGTAGCCAAATTTATTAATAGCAGAAACAAAGACCGAGATGGTCCATACACAGAGAGAAACTACAAGATACAAAAGCTAAATGAAAGCAAGAGTAATCAGGGAGGAAGAGAGTCATAAAGCGCCAAAGACTCCAAGGAGGCTCCCGCTTTAGCAAGACCATCCGCCACAGCATTGGCGGAGCAGCACACATGCTGAGAAGCTATTGTATAGGATCTCACCAAATCAAGCATTTCATCAAATAAACTGTCAAATCTCCACGGTGGCATTCTTGTCAAATGTGAGGACCACTGAGCCATCTAATCACATTCAATGAGTCCCCTTCCACCGCAATCTTATCAATGCCATCTCTTGCTAAGAGCTTCAAACCATGATGCACTGCATGCACCGCCGCTTCCGCTACTCCTATGGGGCCTGCAAAAGGCGTAGCATCCGACCAATCCTAGTTGTAAAAGTTGAATCTCATACATAGCTGTAGCATCCGACCAATCCTAGAAAGTTGAATCTCATACATAACTATATTCATTTGGCTACACAAAGGATGCTTGTCTTTTCAAGAAATTAACAGTTTCTCTCAGGTTCGATCCCAGCTCACCAATCAAAAAAGGAAAAAAAAAAGAAATTAACAGTTTCAAAACATTGATTGATATTCTCTCAACCTCCAACAAAATTATCACAATTACAATTCTTTGCAATCATGTTACCAAATACACGTCCAAAGATTGCCCTTGCTATGATACCAACTATGGTGCAAAAAAAAATAGAATAATAATAGCAACTTTCAAACTTAAATTCAAACACAAAATGAAACCAAGAAATACTTCAATAAAAAAAAAAGAGAGCAAGACATGGTTCTCATCAAATATAAAGCAGCAAACAAAAGGGTAAAAGTACATAAAATTCAAAACCAAAATTAATTAAAAAATCCCCAAATAGATTGTTTCACATCATACAAGACTTTTTCACCTCCAAAATGCTTTCCTTCCTGGACACAAACATTATAGAACTGTCCTACACACTTTCTAATTCAAACACTTCCAAAAACAGTTCCAAATAAACAAAAGTTGACCAAGGATCAATCTCCAACAACACACAACTCTCCTTTCCCCGGGAAAAACAAAACAAAACAAAACAACTTATCCATTGAAAAAACAGTTCCAAACAAGTTCAAATTATTTCATATCCAAAGTAGAAGTTTTGCAAAGAAAACCATCCCAAATCTGCTCCCAAATTGAAACAATCTAGTAATATACTAGATTGTTTCAATGATGAACCAGCCCAGATTCAACTTTATTACTACAACTTCAACCACTTCAATTCAAAATAAAAACTCTAGAGGCTTCAAACAACCCCTTCTCCAGAAACATGGACTTTCTCAAATCCAAAAATTATAAAAAATTCAAAAAAAATTGCCAAATTCATAAAAACAATTTTCTTCAAAAGTCATCATTCCTTCTCCAATATCTCGTTTCAAGGACCTATGGATTTGCATGGTATCAATCCTCTGAAATGCAGAGCATTTCAAATCTTTTTGGCAAGGCACAAGTCCAGGACTGCAATTTTTGTGAGGAAGTGGGCCATGTTTTCATCGCATTGACCAAAGATTGTTCCCAGTGAAACCAAGGTTTTAAATTTTAGTTTCAGTTTCCATTTTGGTCACCACAAAAACCGAAACATTTTGGTTTTTGCATGGAATTTTTCGTAAAAATCTTGTGAAATCACAGAAATGTATGGAAACATATGCAAATGATAGAAATTTAAGTTGAAACTCCCGCAAATACTAGAATAAGCTCAACTACACACTTAGAAACCATCACATAAGTGGGGTTGGGCCTGCAGCTCAATGGTTGAGGCTTGGTTTCTCAACCTTGAGGTCTCAAGTTCGATCCCAGCTTACCAATCAACCAAAAAAAATAAAAAAATAAAAAGAAAAAGAAACCATCCAATAAGCAAGACAACCATCCATATAATAACATCGAACACTTAGTGACATGCGCGTTCACGCATGTTTGATAATTCAGTACATACCACATTTCACATAAAATTCATATAAATATTTATACATAATAAATACATTGCATTTCGCATGCAATTCATATAAATATAAGTATATAAAACATACATATATAGTACTCCACTAATGCACTTACAAATTTGGTTTCGGTATGCGTTTCAATTTCAATATCATTTTGGTGGGGAGGGAAACGGAAACATTTCCGTTGTTTCTTGTCAGTTTCGATGGAAATTTAAAACCATGAATGAAACATGAGTACAAAGTTTCTATTCAAAATGCAGGAGATATTTCAACTGCAATGGAAGAAATATCATCAAGACAACAAATTCAGCCGTAGCTAAATTGATGGTCTACCTAGGCTCTTTTATTCGTAAACTAGACAAGAATGTGAGTGAGCAGTCTTTGAGAAATGAAGATTTCCAAAGAAACACTAAGAGAAAAAATGCATCATTAAAAAAATAACTATGAAATACATGCAAACAGTGGTACAGATGAGGAGACTTAAAAGTGTGTGTGACCCTTTCCATCTTCACAATTTTAAAACCTTTCCAATCTCGGAAATTTTATGTTGTTTTCTCCAAGACCAGATATAAGGAGTAGAGTGAGAGGGTGCAGTTAAACTTTATGTCACAGAAGGTTTAGTTTCTCAATGATGTTTTTTGGACACAGTAAATTAGTTATCGATCTGGAACTCGCATTTTTGTTTTACATTTTCACTGTTACCTTGAAAAATGTTCTGTTCCTGTGCATAATCTTTTCCTATTGAATGTTTGGTATTTTTTGTATCCAAAATCCAACTCCAATTTCTCTTGGCTTGGATCCTATTCAAGGGAGAACACTGTGAACACCCTAGGATGTGCAGTGCTGATAATATGATTGTTCATTAGTGTTGTGCGAGAAAAGCTAAATCATTGATTTTTTGTAGTCCTTTATCTTATGAATGGAATATCCTTTGTAATGGGAGCGCGATCACGTCGCCAAAAACTCTCTTCGATTGATACCAGCATACAAAAAAAAAAAAAAAACTTTACCTGTTGGGGATCACAGAAATTTTCCCTTTGGTTATTACTACTGGGGATTGAAAATTTGAAACCAGGAACTCAAAGTAGGCGTACATAAGGTCACCACCACTAGGGCAAAATACTCAACCCCCTTCCATAGGACAGGCTCCGAGGCACTATGACTCTACATACTTCCATACATCAAGCTTCATGAACTTCAAAGATAACCCCATTAACAAAAGCATGAATTAGAACGAATCTATTTCCAATTCCCAATATTACACATGTAAGAAAGCAATCAAAAACATAAAAAGGCACAATTTCGAATGAAAACAACAAAAATTCTATTAAGATTTTATGCTAAAACTAATAACAACTCTCAAGAGTAGCCCCAATCATTACGTTTAGCATCCTAACTTTTTCAATTTCTATACTAAGCATCAAGGAGTCAAGATCACCCTAATTCCAATTTAAGAAAGCAACCTAAAACATGAAAATGCACACTTTCGAAAGAAAAGAGCAAAAAATCCATAAGATTTTATGCTAAAAAGATCCATAAGATTTTATGCTAAAACTAATAAAAACTCTCAAAAGTAGCCCCCATCATTACGTTCAGCATTCTAATTTTTTCAATTTCTGTAATACGCATCAAGGAGTAAAGATCCTCTCATCGTGAGCCCTAATTCCAATTTAAAAAAGCAACCAAAAACATTAAAATGCACATATTCGGAATAAAACAAAAACAAAACAAAAATTATTAAGATTTTATGCTAAAACTAAGAACAAAATGCACAAATTGCAAAATAAAACAACAAAAAATCTATAAGACTTTATTCTAAAACTAATAAAACTCTCAAAAGTAGCCCCAATCATTACGCCCACCATCTTAATTTTTACAATTTCTATACTACGCATCAAGTAGTCAAGATCCTCTCATCGCAAGCCCTAATTCCAATTTAAGAAAGCAATCAAAAACATTAAAATGCAGACTTTCAAGCGAAAACAACAAAAGGTCTATAATATTCTATTCTAAAACTAAGAATAACTCTCAAGAGTAGCCCCAATCACTCCATCCTAATTTTCTTTCAATTTCTATACTATGCATCAAGGAGTCAAAATCGTCTAATCACAAACCCTAATTCCAATTTAAAAAAGCAATCAAAAACAATAAAACATACAATTTCGAACAAAAACAACAAAAATATATAAGATTTTATGCTAAAACTAATAAAAACTCTCAAAAGTAGCCCCAATCATTACATTCTTCATCCTAATTTTTACAATTTCTATACTACGCATCAAGGAGTCAAAATCCTCTCATCACAAGCCCTAATTCCAGATCCATAAGAACAAATCCAACAAACAATGAAAACAAGAGAGAGAAGGTATATAACCTAGAGTCTTGAAGTTTTGCAGTGGATTTCTTCTCTACGCCGAGAACAATTGTGTCTGTGCCTCGAACACCAACAGCAGCATTACCCTTCCGAACGGCTTCGAGCGCGTATTCCACCTGAAAAAGATGACCGTCGGGAGAAAAAACAGTGATCGCACGATCGTATCGAGCCATTCCTTCTTCCTCAGCTAGGGTTAGGGTTAGGGTTTGGGTTTGAGTTTGGGTTTCTCTTTCTTCTCTTTTGCTGAAGGGGTTTTCTATTCAGTATTCTGCAGCTGAGAATGGAGAAGGAAATGAAATTAGTATTTAGAACGCTTGGGGTGCAAGGTACAAAAAAGAGTCTGCTTCTTTATGAAATTACCAAAGCCTCCGTACTCTTTTCTTTATTGACTAAAGTGCCCCATCTTTCTAAGTGACGAAAATGTCCATGGATTGAACACATAATATGCATATTTACATGCATATTTACAGGGGTGCAACTTGGGTCGGGCTCAACACGAACCCGACAGGTTCAACCCGATTTTGGCACGGGTTAGGGTTGGAAAAAGCCAACCCGATTTAATTTCAAGTTGGGTTAGGGTTGAGGCCTTAGAGACCCTACTTGACACGAACCCGACCTCCATCCTCTAATTTTATCCTGGTTTTCTTTGTGTCTTGGTTTTTTCTTGTAGTTTTCTATTTGGCCTTAGGTGAACTTGAGCCCAACCTGACCCGATTTCAGGTTAGATGGGTTGAGTTAGGGTTGAGAGATTTGTAGGTGGGTTGTGTTAAGCTTGAGGGAATGCTATCTTGGGTTGGGCTAGGATTGGCATGGGCCTGATCCAAACCGACCCGAGTTGCACCCCTAATTTCCATGGCTGTTATAGTTGTTCAACTTTGCACATTCTAAACTTCTTGGATTATAGGCAAGATTTAACATTGGGTAGATGCAGCCAGACCATACACATGGATGCAATCCAAATTGTGGGGCCTACATAGCCCATGGAAGAAAAATTGCACAAATTGAACTATCCTAACCACTTGATCAATAGATTTTTACTTCTTCTATGTAGGTCTCTTTTATTCACAATGGTCATGTCTGTCACCCAGAATTTTTTATTTTTTTTTTCATGATAAATTAGCGTCTCCAAGTGATGAGAGAGGGAAAAGGCGAGTGGGAGAAGGAGAGAGATTTGAGAGGGCACAATTGAGATGAGGGTAAAAAGTGGCTAAAAATCAGGAAAAAGTCCAATCCTATTTTGAGTAAAGTTTTTAGTTCCCTGATTTTCAGCCACTTCTTACCACTTGAAGACACTAGTTTCTTGATTTTTGTCTCCTAATTTTTATCCACTTCACCTGCCCTACGCCTCTCTCACCACTTGGACACACCAATTTACCATGAAAAAAAAAATGGAGGCCAAAAGTGCCCTATATGATTCATTTGTGTTGGGGTCCGCAAGTTGGGAACATACAGGAGGCCATGTGTAGCAGCATAGAGATGCAACCCAATATTGGCAACTTCTTTAACAAATGAAATTTTATTTAAGAAAAAACTGACTAGTCTAAGCTAATGTCACAATGCAGCGAGAAAAAATAAAAATATAAAAAAATAAATAATCTAGGCACCTCATGCCAAACCATCAAACTTGAGCTAGAAACACTAAAACTAGTCAATAAATAAATAGTAGTGTTTCCTTCTGAGTATGAGAAAAAGGAACAATCGATATCCCCCAAAATGTCATTGCTCTGTTTGGTTGCTCAAAATCAAGGATGGCTTATAAGTTTTGCCTGGCTTTTACATTAACAAAACCCTTGTCTGGTTGATGATGTGTCATGCTTTTCTCCTCTCAACAAAATCCAACCAAAAAACCACAAAAATGACGTTTTTGCTTGGATTTCTTGGGAATGATGCTCTTTCTCTCTTTTCTCTCATCTTCCCTCTCCATATTGGTAATGGCACCCCTACCACGTCATTTAAAATAATAATAATAATAATAATAAATGACACCCCCACCACTACTCTAATCCATTAACAACTAAACACTACTTACCACTATTCTACGAGATTAGTTCCAAGGATCTACAAGGTTTGTCTCCTCCCTGTTCACTACTTACACTACTACTCTACGACGTAACTACCTGCAACCAAACAGAGTCTTGCAACTGAATCTACAGGGAGAGGAGGACTACTTCCTACTAAGTTATTGAATGGTGACAAGGGAATCACTTTCTACCAAAAACTTAGCTGCTCTAAGCTATGGATGTTTGTTAGTGCTGGAATTATCATCTCACTTTTCCTCACAAAGTTCTTACTCGTTTATATTTCTTTGTGCAAGGGAATATTGTATATATTACTTTTGTTTAGCTCCATTAATTATTCCTTCATCTCCTAATTCTAGGCTATATAATGTTAAAAAATTTCCACAGGTTTGCGAGCAAGGGTCTTTGAAATTCTAACATGATTATATGTAGGTGTTTAGCACATGATTATGAAATTCGGTCTAATGTTGATAAAATTGGTATAGCAAAATAATTAGTCAATTTAAGTTATTTCTCTTAATTTCGCTGAGAATATAATTGATCGACCATGAATGGGTGTCTGATATGCTATGTTTATGAAACAACCAGTAGCTCCAAAAGCATAAGGGCATGTTCGGCAACACTTCTCATTCTCGCCTAAAGAATCGGGCGGAAACAGAGTGATGAGAAATTTTAGAAACGGTTATTTATCGCTTCGAGGAATCCTATTTTTTAGTCGAAAAAGTAGAAGCAATTTTGGAAACGGACATTAGCAGGTCATGCAGCAGAACAAGATTTTTGAGATTTTTTTGGCTTTCGTCATCCTCCACCCCTAAAAGAGGGGAAAATCCAGTAAAAGAATAGTTTTCGAACTCACCCTAATCTGTTGGAGAATGCGTTATTTATTCTTTTATACATTAACACCCCTACCCCTCATGTATGGCCCATTTTTATAGGGTTTGCCTACACGTGTCACATGTGGCCCCTCTTTTGGGTTTGGCCATTGCATGTGGATTTTTGCTATCAAGAAGGTTTGAACTCAGGACATTTGCTATGATAGATTGATACCATGTGAAACAACCTGTTACTCCAAAAGCTTAAGGGTGTGTTTATGGACCCCGATCCCGAGATCGGTGAGGGACGAGCCCCCAGCGGCCTCTAAGATCTCCACATGTGAAGGAGAGCTCTACCAAGGAACTCTCGAAACAGGTGCCATCCTCATAGCATAGCACGAGTGGCGATATATGATGAGATACCTCTTGATCCGGAGACAAAAGCCTCGAAACCAAGACATACCTAAAATAACTCAGAGTCGCCATCAATGGATAGGCCATGGAACCAAAAATAAAACTCTGTGCAATGGATAAATCTAGAGATAATCTAGGTCCGGTCAAAATGGGGTGTCTACAGTGTTCGGCAAAGCTTCTCATTTTTTGCCCAATAACCACACAAGAAACGGATTGATGAGATCTTGGGAGCAACTCCATGTCGCTCCGCAGAATCCCATCTTTTCAGGTTGTAAACGCTTTTGTGGTGGGTCAGTGAACTGAACAAGATTTTTGGAATTTTCCTATTTTTTCTCATTCTTACGCCTACAAAATGTTAGAATTAGTGCCCTAAAAGCCAGTACATTTTGTATATCATGTCACATTAATATTAATAAGGGTTTAATTTCATGACATGTAATGGATAATATATGATTGAATATGTTTGATATGCTTGTTATGCGTCACATATTCGTCCTTAGCTAGCAAAGTAGGAATACCATGCTCAAGAATTAAAAGATCCTAGGGAGCAGGGAGATATGGGATTCCAATTCTTTGAAGACTTTAAATGTTCTTGGTTGGGAGTAAGACTGAACATCTCGTCATGTACACACCCAGCACCAGTCTTGCCTACATGCATGTGTTATGGAGTGGCTTATCTCAATCACTGGGGTAGTGGACCCTAAGCAAGAAGAGTGAGTACGTCAATAGGATCACGCACTGAACGTGATCAAACTAGAATAACCTGTGGACATGAGTTGGTAACGCTACTCTACCAGACATGACCCTTTACATGTCCTTAGACTTGAGGGGTCGGTCATATTGGTCTATGGGCCCGACCTAGATTCTTGGTCTATCTAACCATAGTCCTTCTATGAGTCATCAGAAGGGAATACTGGAGTCTTGGAC
The DNA here is from genome assembly GCF_043159265.1 of Tasmannia lanceolata. Classification (NCBI taxonomy): domain Eukaryota; kingdom Viridiplantae; phylum Streptophyta; class Magnoliopsida; order Canellales; family Winteraceae; genus Tasmannia; species Tasmannia lanceolata. The sequence continues at coordinate 16,534,683 of NW_027518688.1, read as the reverse complement.
AAACCCACGAGGCTAATAGGGATACCGACATGGAATTCTCTGCCCCTATTTAAGGGGATATCATCTACAGTTTCAGTCAGAGTAGTAGGCCCATAAAATAACTTGGCCAAGCAAGTTTGATAAATGACTTATCAAATATTTTACTAAAACATGTTTTTGAAATGATTTTGCAAATGCATTTGCGGGCCCTAACTGCTTGACTGGAAGGTATACCACGAGTGGGTCCAGAGGGTAGTAGTTGTCCACCCCCAGTAGGACCCAACTCAGTATATGAAGAATGGAGAAAGGACTTGCACATATTAGATGTGATTAGTGGTACCATGATTGACGGTCATCCTCAGGGTTATTTCTCGATAGAGGCCGCTGATCCAATGTGATTGTAGTTATTGACTACGGAGCAAAATCGCAGTGAAGCCCATGATTGGGTTCTGCAGAATCGACCGTTGGATCCTGCAACGATCCCACTCATAACTCGGATGACCCATTTATATCCTTTGGATAAGAGTCCCGCATTTAGTAGATCACATGGACGAACTAGATTCGTCGCATTTGATGCGAGGGAAAATATTTACGTAGTTCCTTTGGTGTATACTTACCGTAGGACGCATTTGGAATACCCAAAGAGTTAATTGTTAACTTAAGGGTATTTTGGGAATTATAAAAAATTATGGATGGATCTTTTATCCCATTGGATGGGAGGAAATAAGTTTATTTAATTAGAAAAAATTAAATAACAACCTTATAGTCTCGTTTTACTAAAACAGTCATAACTCTCTCATCTCTTGGCCAAAATGAGCATGTAAGTACTTGATTCGAACAACTGTGAAAGGGCTACAAGATTCGACCATATAGTAGTCCAAAATTGAAGTCGAAAATTGGCTGGCAGTTTAGTTACGGGAATTCAATATCAAAATGGAAAAACATTTTGGTTTTTTATATTAGGGCGGGCCCCCTTTCAAAACGCCCAACTCTTGGAATGGTTACATGTTTCCACTTTGAATGAACATATCAAAATAGTATTACAAATGTTATACTCCTATTTAAGAGAAAGATAGGAAAAGTAGTAAAGAGAGAGAAACCTAGAGACTTTATGGGAGTCATATAAACAACTCAATTTTTAAAAGGCAATTCTCTTTTTTAAAGAATAGATTTATGCCCAACATGGGCAAGGAAAAACATCCACCAATGTTTCTTGAAGTTTCCTCAAAAGATTTGTTTCCTATTTAAAAACAAGTTTTCTCAATGGCTAGATTTGTGGAGAAATTGTTCGAAACTAAATAGGAAATTTAAATATACAACATAAAAACCTTTATGGACATTTTCTACAGAGAGCATCACTATTCACGATGGAATTTACTCCATAACATTTTTAGGGAAATGCCCAAAAAGTTTTATTTTCTCTCTCTTGCTTTTTTCTCAGTTCTAGTTGATGGTTTTTGAGAAAAACCATTAAAGCTCCATCATGTAATTTAGTTTCTCCCATCCAAGAGCGCTGATATGATCAGCAAAAGTGATTGAACAAGAGTTGTTTAATTTCCCTCAATGTAATTTGAAGGAATCCATCGGTTCAACTTGCAGACCCGCTGCGATCGGATCGTTCTTGGCCGTTTGAGGAGTAGATAAAAAAGAGGCGGTCAGTCACAAAGGTAATTTTATGTCTTATATTTTTATTTGAATTACCATCAGATCATCTAGACCATAAGATCCTGGGTTAACGGGCAAAATCAGCGAGAAATTTTTTGTTTTACGTGATTTCTAATTCCGCCGTGCGTAGCTATTTCGCCCGGGGTGAAAACCCTAACAATACAAAATAGACGGAAGCTACTTTTGGAATGGTTGCCAAACACGCCGTAAGCTAATGGAGAAGGCGTTCTTTATTATTTTATACTTTATCCCCCCCCCCCCACACACACATGTGGCCCCTCTTTCTAGGGTTGGCCTACACGTGGCACATGTGGCCCTCTTTTGGATTTGGCCATTACGTGTGGATTCTTGCTATCAAGAAGGTTTGAACTCAGGACCTTTGCTCTGATAACAGGTGAAACAACAACTAACTTCAAGAGCTTAAGTTGTTGGAGAAGGTGTTATTTATTCTTTTATACTTTAACACTTGGGCTCAATGAATGCTTTGACTATTTTTAATCGCCTTCGGTATGTTACACAAAATGTTTAGGCCCACCGAATGACCAACTCAATGGGGTTGTACTCGGGACCTCAGGCACTGCCATTGCTTTAGTTGTACTTGATATGCTTTATTGTATTTCTCGAGGTTACTAAGACCCTTACTACCTGAAAAATATAACTCGATTGCGGGGGCAAAATGAAGAGTCTCCTACTTTGCAAGTCCTAATTCAATGAATTTGTTAAATGAAAAATGAACAGTCTAAAGAAATTCAATAATACACACGTGAATCCAAGTCCTCTATTAATACATTACTTTTCCTTTCAAGATTCATTTATGTATGATTTGGTCCTTTCAAGATTCACTTATATATGATATGAACCCCAATTCCTCTACTAATACATTTACTCTATATGCAATAGGTGTTGATGATCTTATTATTAGGGGGAGTAATCCTGAAAATATTGAAAGACTTAAAAATGCTCCTTTCCAAAAGTTTGAGATGAGGAAATTGGGAGAATTACATTTATTTCTTAGAATTGAAGTTATAAGAGGTGATCATGGTATACTAATTATGAAGAAGTTCACCTTAAACCTACTTGTGAAATTTGGCATGCTAAATTCAAAGCCAATGACAACATCATTAGAGGTGAACCATAGGTTGTCAAATGACGAAGAAACTCTCATAGATGGCCCCTGATCTTATCGTGAGATAGATGGAAGTCTTATTTATTTAACAATTCTAATCCATATTTGGCATATCCTGTAGGCATTGTGTGGCAATTTATGTAGAATTGAAAGAAATCACACATGGACGCAACGAAGCGCATCTTAAGGTATGTAAAAGGAACAACTAATGAAGGGGTACTCTACAAATATGGAATTCCAATCAATCTATCGGGATATTGTGACACAGATTGAGCCGAAGATCCATCTCATGTCGTTCTACGTTAGGATTTTGTTTCAATTTGGGATTAGGAAGTGTGTCTTGGGCAAGTACGAAGCAATCCACCGTGGCATTATCTTCTATAGAAGCTGAATATATGGCTGTAATGCTAGCCACATGTAAAAGAGTGCAATTAACTCGATTACTAAAGATTGATTATATCATTCCTATCAAAGTGGCAACATGCATCAGTTCCATAATGCTAGCGTCTAATCCAATGTTTCATGCACGCACGAAACATATAGAAATTCATTATTGATTTGTCCGTGAGAAAGTCCGAAACAATGAGCTTGATTTGATATATATTTCAACTGATGATGAAATAGCAGATATCTTCACCAAACCCTTGAGCTTGGAAAATTTTAAAACCTTCAAGGCAAGCTTAAGAATGAAGGATGCCGGCATAACTAAGCAATGAGGGAGAGTGTTAAAATCATTGCTATCTTAACCAGTTATTTTATCTATTTGTTGGTACATAGTATGATTTAAGTTTAGGGAAAATTACATATACACCCCCTGTGGTTTGGCCATTTTCAGCTTTAAAACTTGTGATTTGGAAGTTACCAACGACACCCCCTCAACTTTCTGTGGGTTTTTTTAACGTGACGGAGTGGACGGAAAGGGGGAAATGATTGTTATGCCCTCGTCTTCCCCAACTGAAATTAGGATTTTCAAACTTTAAAACTGAAAACTAGGGTTTGATTTAAACCCTTGTTTATTTATCAACATAAACCCTCGATTTAGGAGTCTTATTTGTCTTCTTTTTTTTTTTGGATGGGTAAGCAGGGGTTAGGCAGGACCCCAACCAGAAATATTGATAAAATATAGAGTCAAAATACATAAGGGGGGCCTTGAAGGCTACACAGGCAGATCAAACGATAGAAGAGCAAAGAGGAGAGGGGAATGCTCAGAGACATATTACAATCGGGGGTCGAGCATGCCATCCCTATCATTTTGAAGAATGGAGAGGAGGCTTGAATGTTTTCACCTTTCAGAGGACATAGCCTTTTTTATAAGAAATCTGCAGTCGAGTTTGCTTCTCTCCAAATGTGAGAGATTTTCCAAGCCTTCTTCTTAATGTCATAAATAGATTAATGCATTTCCATGGTGTTTTACATTTCTCCCGAATGATGTTTACTACTGTAGAGGAATCCGACTCTATTCAGATGATGTCAGTTTTGTTTGATATTGCAAAATTCAGTGCAGTCAGAATAGCCTGCATCTCCAGGATAAAGATGTGGTTTTTTTGTGTTTCCATGGAGAACATTTGAATCACCCTGCCCTCCTCATTCCGGAAAATGCCACCAACACTAGCCCCCTCCTCATCTAAAGAGGCATCTGTGTTTATCTTGACTTCTCCCCTGGCAGGTTTTTCCCATGAACAGAATTTTGTAGCTAACTCAAACGGTTGGAACCTATAACCAAAGAGGTTTGCTGCTTTTGAATTTGATAAACAGGGGTTATCCTTGCTGTTAGAAACATTGACCATGATTTTGATGCCATTGAGAATGTCATTTAGAATGACAGTTTTATGGGTCTTTATGTTTTCGAAAATCTTGGAATTTCTCTCCCTCCATATATGGTATATGGTGGATTGGAATCCCAAGTGAACAGCGAGAGATCTTTGTCCATTGCCTTTAAAGTTTTCTTGGAGATTCCTTTCCTCTTCTTGGAGACTATCCTTCATTTTTCTTCTAATTCCACCACGCCATAGCACTGACTGTAATAACCGGTAAAAAAATGACCTCATAAGTGGGTAATCATTGGCCATTACTCATTTTTTCCGAGTTAATCAGGCATTAGGACATCTGGCATGATGGGGCTTATGCGATTCGAACCCGACGCTGAGCGTGGATTGAACGACTTCCTACCACTAAACCACCGCCCCAGATGTCAATTAGAAATAAGTAGATATACTTACATATATTGATTATTACCAATAGTCACTATTCAAAATTTACTATGCATTGACACAATTTACAATACTATTCATATTTACTATTTACAGTAGGACCCACCAAGTACTATTCACCAGCGGGCCCCACCACAAGCGAGTCCCACCACAAGCGGGTCCCCACCCAAGCGGGTCCTACCACCAGTGGGACCCACCACCAGCGGGACCCATCACTAGTGAGAACCACTACCAGAAGGACACACTGCAACCACTTTCATTAACTTACTAACTAAGCGGGGTGAACTCCACGACCACTATCATTAATGAGTAGTTGCGCTTTACCGACGAAATAATAATTAAATAATATTAATCATTCGGTTACTATTCAAGCAGCCTTTACTATTCATTTATTTATACCTTTACTATTTATATTATTTCGTAAATGCATTTAAGACAGTAGTTGAAAAAGTTGACGAAAGTTGTTGTTCCCTATTCAGTGTCACTATCCATTCACTATTCAAATGTCACTATTCAAACACTATTTATGTCACTATTCACTTCAGCTTTCCCTATAAATAGAGGAAGAGAAGAAGAAGAAAAACAGAAAGAAAGAGAGAGAAAAGAAATAAAAAGAAAGAGTGTTAAGAAAAAGTAGAGAGAGAGAGAAAAGGAGAAAAGAAAAATAAAATGACTTGAGAAAATTACTTTTCCCTGTTCATCACCACCAAAGTAAGTCTTTAATATGCATCATAATAGATAGTTTTAAAGTTATTTGTCATGGCTATTACTAATATGGATCGGTTCTACCACCTATGTTAGATTTTATTTCCAAAATATTGGGATGAAGCATGCATAAAAGGCAATAACTCGCTATGGATTATGCAAGATTTATCATTATATTTAGAAACTCCCGTGAGAAGTTTTTATTTACAATGGAGGTTTAATTTATAAAATTGACTTAGCCAGGTGGATTAATAATGCCGCACGATGCAAGCCTTAAAAATATTTGAACGGTGAACTGCTAGCATAGTAGCCGTGAAATAAACTTAAAGGAGAAGTGCTAAGCAAAGTAGCCAAGAAGTAAACTAAATCAAAGAATGGTGAACTGCTAAGCATAGTAACCATAAAATAAATTGGACAGAAAGGACACTGCCCTGAAGCATAAATTAGACAGAAATGACACTATCTGGACAACAAGGACACTGTTTTGAGATTAGAATATATTAAAATTAGAATATATTAAATTTTTACAGGATATTTGCAGTTCAATCCACTCCAAGGTGTAAGCTCGAAAAACCTGTGATCGAAAAATTTTCAAGTAAGGGTTGTCCTTTCCTTTGATTCATTTTTGCTATATTTGATGTAAGGGTTCCTGAAAATCCAAGGGTGGTCCCGAGTACGGCAACTTATGAGGAGGTAAAATTAGGTTACTAATAAGTTTTAGATTTTTGAAAACTTAAACCCAATTTTAGAAGATTAAGGGATCAAAAAGAAATTCAAGCATATAAGTTAAATCCTTAGTGCATTTGCAAAATAAAGAGCAAGAGATAAGAGAGAATGCACCCGAGATTTAAAGTGGTTCGGTCCTCAAAACGCGAGGCCTACTCCACTCCACCAACAAAAACCCGTTGATGGCTTCACTATGTGATCTTCTTAACTTCGGCGAAGATCAGTGCCGATTACAAATTCCAACCGCCTTTAACCTTGGTGGCGATCTTCACCACGGAGAGTGGGCTACGCTTCTCCGAACACTCGCCCAATACAAGTTCTTGAAACGAAAGAAAGAACAAAAACAATCCCTCACAAGGGTTTACAAGATGGTAGAAGATGTACAAATTGAGCCTATGATCCAAATCCTAATCTTTAGATGATGAGAGGCATAAACAAGTTTGATTCACTCTATTGATGTTCAAGAAGGTTTTTAGAGTGTTAGGATTGATGGTCTTGAAGTTTAGAATGCCCATATATATAGGAAAACCAAAATATGACCGTTCAATGGCATTGTGGTAATTCCAGCAAAATTCCCAACAGCTCAAAATATGACCGTTACAGTGTTCTCGGAGTTCCGAGAAAAAATCTCGGAGTTCCGGGAATTCAAACAGAAGATGAAAAAATGTCTACTGGACCATTTCTCGGAGTTCCGAGAATAATTCTCGGAGTTCCGAGAACTCTCGGAGTTCCGAGAAGCCTATGTCTGAGCAGATTTTCATTTCTGTTTTTGGGCTTTCAACTTAACACCAAGATGAGATTGCTATGAGGGTTCCAAGGTGTTGGAACTCCACAAATACAATCACTTATATTTTTAGGGTGTGTGTTTATTTACTTAATTTTGCCTTTCAAATCTAAAACTAAGATTGGATCTTAATACAATCTAATATAACTTGATCTTCAATGGATTCTTCAAGTCTTCATTTGTCTTGGATTTTGATGTCTTTGGCCTTCCTGAAGTGGTCCAATGAGTGCTTCTTGGCCTCAATCAAAGCAATGTTGTCTTAGCACCAATGTGATCTACAACTTAGACAATCAAACACATTAGTGATCATAAATCACTTGTGTATTGGAATCATCAAAATAAGATGGGAATGCCAAGGTGGAAACCATTGGGCTTACAATCTCCCCCTTTTTTATGATGACAAGCACAAGAGATTTTCCAATAAAAAGCACATATATTTTCCTTACTCAAGAATTCTCTCCCCCTTTGGCATCAATCAAAAAGATTGGGGTAAAAGAGAAACAAAGGGATGAAATATTCAATTTTAAAGCTCCCCCTTTTTCAAGGAAAAAGACAAACCTAGAACTCACCCTATTGAAAAAACAATTTCAATACAAGAGGGGATAACTATAAAAAGATATTCAATTTTAAGCAAAAACCCCTAATCTAAGCACATATGAAGATGATCATATGGGGGCTTTGGGAACCCAAGATTTCTTGGTTCCACCATAATCCCTAATCTTAGATGCACATTGGAATTGGTAATGACCATTTATTCCACAAAAATGGCATCTAACATGAGGGTTAGACAAGCTAGTCCTATCATATGCATGTTTAGGTCTTTGACTCGTCTTCCTCAAGATTATGTCAATAATTTTATCACCATTTAGGAAACCATGGAGACATAATCTTAATCTTTCATTTTCATTTTGAAGATGTGTTATTTGATTTAAGGAATCATTAAATTCATCTTCATAAGATTTGGAAGAGCTTGCCATATTTTGAATTTGGCAAGTTTTCTCATCCAAACAACCCTTAAGGGTTTCAATCTCAAGTTTAAAATTTTCAAGTTGTGCTTGAGATTTGGAAGAAAATTCATTTTTCAAAAAATTAATTTCATTTTCTAATTTTGAAATGGATTTCTTTTGAACTTTATTTTTAGAAATTTGAGAGTGCAAGGTTGAGCACAATTCATCATATGACATTTTTTCACTATCACTACTAGATGAATAACATGAAGGATTAGAGTTTACCTCGTCTTCATGGGTGAGTGCCATGAAGCAAAGATCGTCTTTCTTTTCTTCCCCTTCGCTTGAACTCTTTCCCGAGGTGCTAGTAGCATCACATCTGGCGGCAAGAGCTTTATGTTTCTTCCATTCCTTCTTTCCCTTGTATTTAGAGGAAGATGTCTTGAGAAGAGGACAATCCGGTCTTTTGTGTCCGGTCTTCTTGCAATTGTAGCACCTTATTCCTCCTTCTACTTCACTTTCTTCTTTCTTCTTCGTTTTCTCCTTTTTATGCTTCTTTCTCCATAAGCTTTTAAATTTTCTCAAAGCTTCTTCTTCATCGCTATCCGCCTCGCTAGAGGATGATGAGATTGCTTTGAAGGCTTTTAGAGCTAGAGAACGACTCTCTTTCTCTTTCTCTTTCGGCTTCTTCTCCTCTTGTCGGCTAGTGATGAGCATCTCATGGGTGATGAAAAATCCTACAAGCTCCTCCATGGTTAGCGTCTTGAGATTCTTTGATTCTTGTATGGCGGTTACCTTTGGATCCCAATGTGGAGGAAGAGACCTAAGCAACTTACTCACAAGCTCATCAGTAGGATAAGATTTACCAAGATTAGCTAATTCGTTAGAAATTTTAGAAAAACGAGTATACATTTCGGAAATGCTTTCGTTTTGATCCATTCTAAACATTTCATATTTGCTCTTTAACAAGATTATTTTGGAATCCTTAACTTGAGAAGTTCCCTCATGGGTAACGGCAAGTGTATCCCAAATAATCTTGGCGGAATCAAAAAGTGCAACTCGATTAAACTCCTCCGTAGATAAGGCGCAAAACAAAGAATTTATAGCTTTGTAATTTAAATTTGCATGCCTTTTTTCTACCGTATTCCATTCTTCAAATGGTGTGGAAGGCAAAATGTATCCATTTTCAACAATATGCCAAAGTTCCACATCTATCGAAAGAAGATAGATGCGCATCCTTGTCTTCCAATGTCCATAGTTGGACCCATTAAAGAAGGGAGGTCTAGTTGTGGAATGGCCCTCCGGAAGTCCGGTTCCATTTCTATCCGCCATTTCACAATTAGAAAGTTGCCAAAGATCTTATGATCTTTCCCTTGTTGAAATTTTTAAAGAAAAATTTTCCAAAGATTTATAGAAAAGAAAATCTTTTAAGAGCCTTAGCTCTGATACCAAGTGAAAATCCAAGGGTGGTCCCGAGTATGGCAACTTATGAGGAGGTAAAATTAGGTTACTAACAAGTTTTAGACTTTTGAAAACTTAAACCCAATTTTAGAAGATTAAGGGATCAAAAAGAAATTCAAGCATATAAGTTAAATCCTTAGTGCATTTGCAAAATAAAGAGCAAGAGATAAGAGAGAATGCACCCGAGATTTAAAGTGGTTCGGTCCTCAAAACGCGAGGCCTACTCCACTCCACCAACAAAAACCCGTTGATGGCTTCACTATGTGATCTTCTTAACTTCGGCGAAGCCGATTACAAATTCCAACCGCCTTTAACCTTGGTGGCGATCTTCACCACGGAGAGTGGGCTACACTTCTCCGAACACTCGCCCAATACAAGTTCTTGAAACGAAAGAAAGAACAAAAACAATCCCTCACAAGGGTTTACAAGATGGTAGAAGATGTACAAATTGAGCCTATGATCCAAATCCTAATCTTTAGATGATGAGAGGCATAAACAAGTTTGATTCACTCTATTGATGTTCAAGAAGGTTTTTAGAGTGTTAGGATTGATGGTCTTGAAGTTTAGAATGCCCATATATATAGGAAAACCAAAATATGACCGTTCAATGGCATTGTGGTAATTCCAGCAAAATTCCCAACGGCTCAAAATATGACCGTTACAGTGTTCTCGGAGTTCCGAGAAAAAATCTCGGAGTTCCGGGAATTCAAACAGAAGATGAAAAAATGTCTACTGGACCATTTCTCGGAGTTCTGAGAATTCTCGGAGTTCCGAGAAAAACTCTCGGAGTTCCGAGAAGCCTATGTCTGAGCAGATTTTCATTTTTGTTTTTGGGCTTCCAACTTAACACCAAGATGGGATTGCAAAATTCCCAACGGCTCAAAATATGACCGTTACAGTGTTCTCGGAGTTCCGAGAATATTTCTCGGCGTTCCGAGAAAAAATCTCGGAGTTCCGGGAATTCAAACAGAAGATGAAAAAATGTCTACTGGACCATTTCTCGGAGTTCCGAGAATAATTCTTGGAGTTCCGAGAATTCTCGGAGTTCCAAGAAAAACTCTCGGAGTTCCAAGAAGCCTATGTCTGAGCAGATTTTCATTTCTGTTTTTGGGCTTCCAACTTAACACCAAGATGGGATTGCTATGAGGGTTCCAAGGTGTTGGAACTCCACAAATACAATCACTTATATTTTTAGGGTGTGTGTTTATTTACTTAATTATGCCTTTCAAATCTAAAACTAAGATTGGATCTTAATACAATCTAATATAACTTGATCTTCAATGGATTCTTCAAGTCTTCATTTGCTTGGATTTTGATGTCTTTGGCCTTCCTGAAGTGGTCCAATGAGTGCTTCTTGGCCTCAATCCAAGCAATGTTGTCTTAGCACCAATGTGATCTACAACTTAGACAATCAAACACATTAGTGATCATAAATCACTTGTGTATTGGAATCATCAAAATAAGATGGGAATGCCAAGGTGGAAACCATTGGGCTTACAGTTCCATATCTTCTGATTCCCTTTTATGTAAGTGTGGACCCCGATCCGAGAGAGGCGGGGGGACGTGCCCCCATGGAAGTCTCTAGATCATCCACGTGAAGGAGAGCTCCACCAAGGAACTCTTGAAAGAGTGCCCCTTACAGCATGAGTGGCGATGCAAAGAGAGATACCTCTCGATTCGGGGACTAGCCCGGATTCGAGGCGTACCTTAAACAAAGAAAGAGTCGCCATCCAGAGAAGTAGGCCCTGGATCCAATGCTGTGCTCTGTTGCAACAGATAACCAGAGATATAAAAGGTCCGTGCCTGATGTTGAATGGGGAAGGGGTTAGGCGCCCCCAATTCGCCCAAGTGCAAGCACCTGCTCTCTTATGCCATTTATTATTAACTTCGAAGAGTTTTGGGCGAAAATCATGCGAAATGGGAACGAATATCCCCGAGATAACGTCTAGCTAATCATGCATGTCTCGGAGATGAATAAGAAGCACACACAAAAGAAATGAAAGACATGTCACCTAAGAATAGCTAGGTTATGAGTGTCATGCCTAATTGGTGTCTAAGTTCTGATGGGCAAACACATGCATGCTAAAGCTAAAGGTATAGGGTCTGTACATGAAAGTAAGAAAACACAGCAAAACGTACAATATGACAAACCCTAGACTCTAATGCGATACTTGACTCGGACCAAGATGGTCATCCATCCTGGCTGCACTACTCTAGACACCCCATTTTGACCGGACCCAAATTCGTAGCGTTTGTGTGAAGCCTCGTCAAATCAGTGAGCTTGGGTCCCAAATTGAACCCTAGGGTAGCTTAAGGTCTCCCATAGGTCTCAGTAAAATTTTGTCGAGATCCGAGCGTGTTTACTCAGTGAACGACCCAAGGGAGTGAGCGCAATGCAGACCAGAAGGAGGGTGAAGCATCTGAAAAGGGGTTTGTCCACGGAAAAAGGGAGGCAAATTGTAGACACCCCATTTTGTTTTGTTTTAATCAACAAATAAATTAGTGTGTTAAATCCATGTGAGAACCCCCTCTATCATTGATTTATATGTTTTAGGTCATTAATATCTTGATCTGACTTTACGGATCATCAATCGGGACAAAATAAGCTAGGGTCACTTCATAGCCCGGACCCTGATTCCATTCCGAGACCCGATTTCCGTAAATCGTTAGATCAATGGCAGATCATGACCTGGGTCTAACCATCCAAAACCACCTAACCTCTCCTCTCATCCTAACCATTCAAACCTCACCTAACCTCACCTAACCTCTCCTCCCATCATAACCATCCAAACCTCACCTAACCTCACCTAACCTCACCTAACATCACCTAACCTCACCTAACCTTACCTAACCTCACCTAACCTCACCTAACCTCCTATCCCATTCTCCTATAAATACCCTCTCATCTCACCAAAGAAAAGGAAAAAAAAAAAGAAAAGAGGAGAGAACCCCTCTCTTAGAAAATTCAAGCCCTCTCTCTAGACCAAATCCCTCTTCTCCATAAGTTTGCATGGAATATCGTCTACAAAAAGGTATGTCTTTTGGAATTTTATTTTCTTTTCTATATTTGTAGGATTGAGTGTTGTTTTGCGTATATTTTGGTTGATGTCATGTTTAATTTTGTACTAGTTTGGCCTTGGTCATGTTCTCACTTATGCTAAATATAATTAATGTGTTAGGGTCATTAGAACCTATTTGCGATGGGATGTTGAAATCATTGGCTTGTTAGGGAATTTAGATTTCTTTTGGGAAAACAATTCATTAAAAATTTTGAACATTTACAAGAAAGAAAACTTGAATTTTACATGAATTATCAAAACCCATTTAATTTGGCTTACAAAACCTCCATCTTTCAATTGATAACAACAGCCCCCACTCCAATTTGATAACAACAGCCCCCACTCAATCTCAAGAACCCAATATCCATACCCCACCTTGCCAAGTAGATAAAAACAACCCCTTTTTCAAACATCCCATTTGAATCTAATCTCAGGCCCATTCAAGCCATTTTTCATATTCACCGTCTTTTAATCACTAAAAAAATAAGAACTATCAAAAGAAAACATGGGGGTGCCAATATCATTCCCGTCATAGTGCTAGCTGTTAGACTTTAAACAGATTTTTCGACCTCTAAACAACAGAATCGTGGGAAATGGTTAACTACAAAGTAGTAGATATTTTCGTGCCGTTTCCAACGAGTATTCGTGCTAGATCAGACAGCGAGCGGTTAAAAAGTTAAGTCCAAAATGGTTGCGGCACACCTTTAGGCATTTCCAGTTTAATGTTGCTGTCCTTTTGTTTGCAACACAAATTCGAACCTCTAAATCACAGATTTACAAACAATGGAGAACTACAAAGTTGTAGCCCTATAAAAGATCTTTCCAACGCATGTTTGTACGTTGAATTTGGCCAAGCGGTTAAAGAGTTACGACAGTTTTAGTGGGCTGCATTTGTCAGATCTTTTAATGGTCAATGGTTTGTCGAATTTGTGCAATTGTCAAAACTTGGTTGTGTTAACGTCATTTTCCAAACCAAAATCGAAAGACATTAATCTAAAGTACATCCAACCTAAAATTAACAAAACTAAAATTCACCCATTTAAAATCCACTGATAAAAATCCGTTAAAAGCCATTAACCAAAAGACCACTAAAAATTTCAAATGAAACTAAAACCTTCTAAATAAACAACTTTAAAAGCTACCAAACACACTAAATACCTTCAGATAATAAAAGCTTCAAGAAAACTCTAAAAGTTTCCACAAGCCCAAAAGAATTCGAGATTCCCAAGAGCCGGTGGATTCAAAATTCCTTTAGGAACCCTTAGAGCCCAATTTAGGAACACTGGTGTCGTGTCCTAAGTTTTAGGGAGTCTTAGGTTTTAGGGAGTCCTAGAGTTAGGAGTCCAGCCTCATCACGGACGTTTGCTATGTATAGCAACCGTGCCATAGGTCTAGTTACACTAGTCACCCAATCTTTCCCTAGGACAAGCCTAGTAAACAAGGATGTAGGCAAACCTGCATTAGTCTAAGGGACCATTTGCATTTAGATGAGAATCATATAGCATCTTAGATGAAATCCTAAGATAATAAAATCCTCAACTTGAATTAAATAACTTCTCCTAAAACTGTTGAAACAGTCAATCCCGTCTAGGTCGGTGTCCTAGTTGAGTTAGGCATAAGTAGCTTAGCTTAGGTGCACCGAACTACGTCGACTCTGATCCCAGTGAGGCTTGGGTACGTAGGCAGCTTGGATGTCTGACGGCATACCACCCGCGAGTCGGCACCACAACAAATTGTGGTGTTTTGGATATTAATTTTCTTGTAAATGCTTAATCAAATCATTTAGGGCTTTCCATGAAATTAGAATTCTAGGAGAACTTTCACTTAGAATGAATCCAGACAAATTAATAAATCAAGATACACATCTAGGATTCACATTGAAATTAGATCATAGGATGCATGTCACTTAGTTCGCACATTAACATAGAGTTGAATGAGCCATTTAAAATAAATTTAAAAGAGTTAGCTTTTGGAATCGAAGACCGATTATCGGGCAGGAATGGTGCATGTGGCGGATAACTCCCCATACCTTCCATTCTCGTAACCAGGTAGCGAGTCTAGATTTCTGGTTAATTTCGGGTCCTAGATCCCACATCTAGGTGGCGACTCTGTCAGTCTCTTTCGTGTGGAATTCGGATTGCCTTAGTGATCCCAAGTTCACATGAAAGACGAATTCAAATCAATAATTAAATGCACACGCCAATCGCGTGGATACAGGAGACCAAGAGAGAGAGCGCGGCGGCTCGCGCACCACACCCCTCTCGCGGGATCGGGTACCACAGTTTGGCGACTCTGCTGGGGACCACCTAACTTCATTAAAATTTCAAAAGATAATTCATTTGAATTTAATTTAACTGGCTCATAAAAACTCTATACTTGTTAGATTAGTTTGTCTTGTTTTATTTTCTCATCACATTTTACTCGAACTTAACCTAACAAAACCTGAGGGCATCATAGATTGCGCAAACATATTGCACACACTTACATCACTTGCATCTAAACTCTTGCATCTCACGTGCACACACGTCCTATTTTAGGAACCCGGAGTGTTATCTAGCATGGTTGACTGGGATTTCATCACCTGGTGCCTCTGTGCTAGAGAAGCATTCCACCCTTAGCCTAGTACCTTTATGGTACGTAAACGGATCTCTTGTTCACGTACTGATACGCCGGACACTGGTACAGTATATCGAACAGGGATTCGCGCTAAGGGAACTCTTGGCCTTACCCCTAGATTAACCCACACATGCATGTAGTATACGAACACATGTGCATCATGTGTGTGAGCCTAGTTTAGGATATCCTACCCATTGGTGTCTAGATTAGGCCGTGGTCCATCTTCCAATGGTCACGATCGGTCCTTAGATACACGAACAAAGTCATGAGTCGAGATTCTCTCTCCACTCCGATAGATTAGGATTAGGGTTGATGCCTTCAGGTAACACTGATAAAATGTGAAAAAAAAAAAAAAAAAAAAAATTTCCCTTTGGGTTAGGATATAAATCCCATAATTTTCAAAGATCTCATAGGATTAGTCATTCATGATCTATCCGTTGAAAGCAATCTTATGCTATCTCATCTAATCTTTTGATCGTGCGTCTTTCGTTCTTCTGTCATACGATTCGATCGTATCTTCATGCCATCCCCTAACTGGCAGATGCAGAATCTCACAATCTTTCGATTATGCGTTCTCATGATCTGATCATGCCTGGTCCAGATAATCCAATCTAGCTTGTACCCCGGGTCTGTTCCTCCTCTAGGGGCTACCTTTTTCAAGATTATTTTGCTAAGTCCTTCAGAGTTCACTCTCAGAATCATTGAGCTAGGGGCATTTCCCTATGCGAATCAGTCATCATTGTCCAAAATTGAAAGTATCAGCCATGATGATGTTCAGAACGAACCAGCCTTCGCCGAGCCTTCAACGCCAAACAGTTGCAGCAGTTAAAGTTTTAGTCACTTACTATTTTATGTTGAGTCAGTCATCATGGTCAGTATAATTGTTGAGTCCGGTCTTACAGTTAAAGGTCAATGCCTAGTCCAGGCAAGTTATCTTCTGTTTCTCTTTCTTATTTAGAGTTGTGAATCGTGAGCATGTTCAGGATAGGTCGTCTGATGTAATAGCTTTTCTTTAAATAAAATTTCAGTCAGTTCCAAAAAGTTCACTTGTGTCTGTTCTTAAGTGTGCTTCTGATCTTAAAATAAGACTCCCTCCTCAAATGAGGACAAAATTGACGAAACTCCACTTGAGTCACAGCAATTACTTGAACGAGAGGAGGAGCGCCAATCCCAACCTTTCAAAGATGAAATTGAAATGATAAACACTGGCACTGAAACTTTGATTCAGTGAATGCCGATTGAAAATACATTACCCTCTAAAGAGTGTGAAGAATTGATAAAATTATTTCAAGAATAAGAAGATTGTCTAGAAAAGCTACAACCGATACCAGGGGCAAGACATAGATGGAAAGCTCAAAGAAAATGAAGAAAGTGAGAAGATATATGCTATACAAGGGGCATAGAGTGGAAACAACTTTCATATTTCCAATCAATGACCTTGGTTCTCAAATTCATAAAGCCAACAAATTCAAGATGAAAAGTTCAAAAGCAAACAATGAAAAGTGATCATCAGATATCGAGAGTACGAATCCATAGATGGAGGATGTCAAAGAACAAGTTTCGCTCTATGAAAGTCAAAAGCACGTATTAGAATCTTGAAAGAAGAAGATCCATTATCTCTTACCTGGAAATGCCGTCAAACTCCGCGAAAAAAAAAAAAAAACAAAAGAAAAAAAAAAAAAATCAGTACCAGAGGGACTCTAGTAACCTAGATCGATTCCCAATCTGAACATCGAAAGGCCTCATTTGGCCGATTAAATCCCAAAATCAAAACCCAATGTCAAAAGAATACCGATTTGCAAACCCTTCGAGCCTAAATCAAATTTTCTTGAAAACCCTTCAAACTTGGGGCATTCCCCCGAACTACACGAGACCTGATCCCTACACTGGGGTACGTAGGCAGCTCGGTTAAACCGAGTTCGGTCGATTCAAAAGAAAAAGAAAAAGAAAAATCAATCGTTCCAAAAAAAAAAGAGGGACAAGTTCCAAAAGAAGAGAAGATAATTATTCCAGAAAGAAAAGAAAAAAAGAAAAATCAATTAACCTTCAAACAATTTATTTTCAAACTAGGGGCATTTGCCCTGAACTACACACGTCCTAATTCCTACATGGGGATATGGAGGCAACCTGTTCACAGGTTTGGTCGAAATCTTTGTTGAGCCTTAAGCCATTCTTTGTAAAGCCCTATCCTACCTATAAAGTCCCTCCGGTGTTCAGATTTAATAATCTAGGTCCCGAAACACAAAAAGAAAAAAAAGAACGGAGTTTGAAGATCTGCTAGACTGAAAACCTGAAAGGGCGGTCTAGGCAAAATTTAAGATCATTTCCCTGCTAAGTTGAAAACCCGAAAGGGCGGCTTAGGCAAAAGCTAAGGGGATAGCCTGCTGGATCGAAAACCTAGAAAGGTGGTTCAGGCAAAAGTTAAGGCTAGCGCGGTCCGCCAAGTTAAAAACCCTGAAGAGGTGACTTGGTCACGGTAAGAGAATCAGTATAAGAAGGCAACAGCCGGTATCAAGACTGAAGATCAACTGAAGTTCAAGCAAATTCAAGTGATATCCTCAAAACTGGGGGCATTGAAGCTAAGCAATCTTAGGGGTCGTAATTAAATTCTTGAGGCATTACTGTTTCGAGGAAGAAGTCCAGTGTTTACGATTTCAAAAAAAAAAAAAAAAAAAAATTCCTTGAAATGATAGATTTACCAAATAAAACGTTAACTAAGTCAGAAGCATCACTGTGTTTGTCAGTATAGTCAGTCAATCTTTGTTATTCTAAGTTCACTCCTTCAGGGCTGCTCAATCCTTTGAGTAGTGCCTTTCATCTAAGTTTTCTCTTTAGAAAGAGTCAATCGTCGTTCCTATGTCCAAATGATGTAACTGTCTTGGTGAAGGAGGCCAGGCCTAGGCAGCTCCCTGCAATTATACCTGAAAGAGCTCGAGAATTTAGTCAAACAACTTCATTTCAAAGAAGATCAGCTCAGAAAAATTCAGAAGTAGAAACATCAGAAAGCCCAGCTTCCGTAAAAAGATCATACCCCAGGAAGGCACCTTAAGCTTGGAAGAACCTCAGATGCAATGGTGGTTGAGCCAATTTCTCAGAAAGATGAACCATTCAAATTCATAATTCCCTTCCGGTTAGTTATCCTGGTCAAGAAATGTTTATCTAAACACCTGTCAAGAAGCAGATCCCGCTTTTCCATGTTAATATCCAAGAGAGTCGTTGTTCTAAATTACCAATCTCAAATGTCTTGTTCAAGGTTTCAGTTATCAAAATCCCCAGAAGACAAGACCAGCAGTCTCTTTGAGAAAAATCTTGTTGAAGTTTCATAAAAATGTTCCTAATCCATTCTTGCTAGTAATGGTTCTTCGTTCCAAAGGTTTGCCGTTTCATCATTCGTCAAAGTCCTAGTTTCCAACATCTTTGTCGGGCACGATCCATAATATCCCCGATTTCATTGAGTTCAAAAAAATAAAAAATTCATCAAATCCAATCTTACGTCAAATTCAAGTTCATGGAAAATCTCTAAATTCTTCGAGCCCGTTTGTGAACGGTACCTCTTTTCTCGAGCCCATTTGCAAATGGCCTCGTCTTCTCCTTGAGCCCGTTTGTGAACGGTGCCTCATCTCTCGAGTCCATTTGTGAATGGTTTCGTCTTCTCCTTGAGCCCATTTGTGAACGGTGCCTCATTTTCTGAGTTCATTTATGAATGGTCTCATGTCCTCCTTGAGCCCGTTTGTGGACGGTGCCTCATTTCTCAAAAAATCAAAAATTCATCAAATCCAATCCCCAATTCAAAAAATCCAATCCTACGTCAAATTCAAATTCATAAAAATCTCTAAATTTTTCATTGTTGAATTCATCAATCAAAGCTATCTTGTGTCGTCGAGCCCGTTTGTGAACGGTGCCTCATTTCTCGAGCCCATTTGTGAATGGTCTCGTCTTCTCCTTGAGCCCGTTTGCGGACGGTACCTCATTTCCCAAAAATAAAAATTCATCAAATCCAATCCCCGATTCAAACAAATCCAATCTTACGTCAAATTCAAGTTCATGAAAAATCTCATGTCCTCTTTGAGCCCTTCTGTGAAAGGTGCCTCATTTCTCGAGGCCGTTTGTGAATGGTCTCGTCTTCTCCTTGAGCCCGTTTGCGGACGGTACCTCATTTCCCAAAAATAAAAAATTCATCAAAACCAATCCCCGATTCAAACAAACCCAATCTTACGTCAAATTCAAGTTCATGAAAAATCTCATGCCCTCTTTGAGCCCGTTTGTGAACGGTGCCTCTTTTCTCGAGTCCATTTGTGAATGGTCTCGTCTTCTTCTTGAACCCGTTTGTGAACGGTGTCTCATTTTTTGAGTCCATTTGTGAATGGTCTCATGTCCTCCTTGAGCCCGTTTGTGAATGGTGCCTCATTTCTCTTGTCCATTGGTGAATGGTCTCGTCTTCTCCTTGAACCCGTTTGTGAACGGTGTCTCATTTTCTGAGTCCATTTGTGAATGGTCTCATGTCCTCTTTGAGCCCTCTTGTGAAAGGTGCCTCATTTCTCGAGTCCATTTGTGAATGGTCTCGTCTTCTCCTTGAACCCGTTTGTGAACGGTGCCTCATTTCTCGAATCCATTTGTGAATGGTCTCGTCTTCTCCTTGAGCCCGTTTGTGAACGGTGCCTCATTTCTCGAGTCCATTTGTGAATGGTCTCGTCTTCTCCTTGAGCCCGTTTGTGAATGGTGCCCCATTTCTCGAGTCCATTTGTGAATGGTCTTGTCTTATCCTTGAGTCCGTTTGTGAATGGTGCCTCTTTTCTCGAATCCATTTGTGAATGGTATCGTCCTCCTTGAGCCCGTTTGTGAACGGTGCCTCATTTCTCGAGTCCATTTGTGAATGGTCTTGTCTTCTCCTTGAGCCCGTTTGTGAACGGTGCCTCATTTCTTGAGTCCATTTGTGAATGGTCTTGTCTTCTCCTTGAGCCCGTTTGTGAACGGTGCCTCATTTCTCGAGTCCATCTGTGAATGGTTTTCTATCCTCCTTGAGGCCGTTTGTGAACGGTGCCTCATTATCCAAGTCCATTTGGGAATGCTTCTTATCCTCGTTGAACCCGCTTGTGAGCGGCGTCTCATCTCCTTCTAAAAACTGTTTGAGAGCGATCTTTGTCCTTTCCCTTCAGAATCCATTCGAAAATGATATCTCATTCTCTAATTGCCCGTTTGTGAACGGCGCCGCATCGAGTTTTTATTATTATTCAAGTTCTAGGGTTTCATCTAAGGTTTTGCATTATGTTAAGGTGCGTTGTATCTAGAGAGTCCTTTGTCGATTAAAACTACGCAAAATGGTTCTGTCATTTTTAACTTTGGTATTCAATGACTACGTCATCTCTACCAAAGAGGGGCATCTGTAGACACCCCATTTTGTTTTGTTTTAATCAACAAATAAATTAGTGTGTTAAATCCATGTGAGAACCCCCTCTATCATTGATTTATATGTTTTAGGTCATTAATATCTTGATCTGACTTTACGGATCATCAATCGGGACAAAATAAGCTAGGGTCACTTCATAGCCCGGACCCTGATTCCATTCCGAGACCCGATTTCCGTAAATCGTTAGATCAATGGCAGATCATGACCTGGGTCTAACCATCCAAAACCACCTAACCTCTCCTCTCATCCTAACCATTCAAACCTCACCTAACCTCACCTAACCTCTCCTCCCATCATAACCATCCAAACCTCACCTAACCTCACCTAACCTCACCTAACATCACCTAACCTCACCTAACCTTACCTAACCTCACCTAACCTCACCTAACCTCCTATCCCATTCTCCTATAAATACCCTCTCATCTCACCAAAGAAAAGGAAAAAAAAAAAGAAAAGAGGAGAGAACCCCTCTCTTAGAAAATTCAAGCCCTCTCTCTAGACCAAATCCCTCTTCTCCATAAGTTTGCATGGAATATCGTCTACAAAAAGGTATGTCTTTTGGAATTTTATTTTCTTTTCTATATTTGTAGGATTGAGTGTTGTTTTGCGTATATTTTGGTTGATGTCATGTTTAATTTTGTACTAGTTTGGCCTTGGTCATGTTCTCACTTATGCTAAATATAATTAATGTGTTAGGGTCATTAGAACCTATTTGCGATGGGATGTTGAAATCATTGGCTTGTTAGGGAATTTAGATTTCTTTTGGGAAAACAATTCATTAAAAATTTTGAACATTTACAAGAAAGAAAACTTGAATTTTACATGAATTATCAAAACCCATTTAATTTGGCTTACAAAACCTCCATCTTTCAATTGATAACAACAGCCCCCACTCCAATTTGATAACAACAGCCCCCACTCAATCTCAAGAACCCAATATCCATACCCCACCTTGCCAAGTAGATAAAAACAACCCCTTTTTCAAACATCCCATTTGAATCTAATCTCAGGCCCATTCAAGCCATTTTTCATATTCACCGTCTTTTAATCACTAAAAAAATAAGAACTATCAAAAGAAAACATGGGGGTGCCAATATCATTCCCGTCATAGTGCTAGCTGTTAGACTTTAAACAGATTTTTCGACCTCTAAACAACAGAATCGTGGGAAATGGTTAACTACAAAGTAGTAGATATTTTCGTGCCGTTTCCAACGAGTATTCGTGCTAGATCAGACAGCGAGTGGTTAAAAAGTTAAGTCCAAAATGGTTGCGGCACACCTTTAGGCATTTCCAGT
This sequence comes from Tasmannia lanceolata, assembly GCF_043159265.1. Taxonomy (NCBI): domain Eukaryota; kingdom Viridiplantae; phylum Streptophyta; class Magnoliopsida; order Canellales; family Winteraceae; genus Tasmannia; species Tasmannia lanceolata. Next base: position 16,512,703 of record NW_027518688.1, on the reverse strand, counting down.
TTAATGTTGCTGTCCTTTTGTTTGCAACACAAATTCGAACCTCTAAATCACAGATTTACAAACAATGGAGAACTACAAAGTTGTAGCCCTATAAAAGATCTTTCCAACGCATGTTTGTACGTTGAATTTGGCCAAGCGGTTAAAGAGTTACGACAGTTTTAGTGGGCTGCATTTGTCAGATCTTTTAATGGTCAATGGTTTGTCGAATTTGTGCAATTGTCAAAACTTGGTTGTGTTAACGTCATTTTCCAAACCAAAATCGAAAGACATTAATCTAAAGTACATCCAACCTAAAATTAACAAAACTAAAATTCACCCATTTAAAATCCACTGATAAAAATCCGTTAAAAGCCATTAACCAAAAGACCACTAAAAATTTCAAATGAAACTAAAACCTTCTAAATAAACAACTTTAAAAGCTACCAAACACACTAAATACCTTCAGATAATAAAAGCTTCAAGAAAACTCTAAAAGTTTCCACAAGCCCAAAAGAATTCGAGATTCCCAAGAGCCGGTGGATTCAAAATTCCTTTAGGAACCCTTAGAGCCCAATTTAGGAACACTGGTGTCGTGTCCTAAGTTTTAGGGAGTCTTAGGTTTTAGGGAGTCCTAGAGTTAGGAGTCCAGCCTCATCACGGACGTTTGCTATGTATAGCAACCGTGCCATAGGTCTAGTTACACTAGTCACCCAATCTTTCCCTAGGACAAGCCTAGTAAACAAGGATGTAGGCAAACCTGCATTAGTCTAAGGGACCATTTGCATTTAGATGAGAATCATATAGCATCTTAGATGAAATCCTAAGATAATAAAATCCTCAACTTGAATTAAATAACTTCTCCTAAAACTGTTGAAACAGTCAATCCCGTCTAGGTCGGTGTCCTAGTTGAGTTAGGCATAAGTAGCTTAGCTTAGGTGCACCGAACTACGTCGACTCTGATCCCAGTGAGGCTTGGGTACGTAGGCAGCTTGGATGTCTGACGGCATACCACCCGCGAGTCGGCACCACAACAAATTGTGGTGTTTTGGATATTAATTTTCTTGTAAATGCTTAATCAAATCATTTAGGGCTTTCCATGAAATTAGAATTCTAGGAGAACTTTCACTTAGAATGAATCCAGACAAATTAATAAATCAAGATACACATCTAGGATTCACATTGAAATTAGATCATAGGATGCATGTCACTTAGTTCGCACATTAACATAGAGTTGAATGAGCCATTTAAAATAAATTTAAAAGAGTTAGCTTTTGGAATCGAAGACCGATTATCGGGCAGGAATGGTGCATGTGGCGGATAACTCCCCATACCTTCCATTCTCGTAACCAGGTAGCGAGTCTAGATTTCTGGTTAATTTCGGGTCCTAGATCCCACATCTAGGTGGCGACTCTGTCAGTCTCTTTCGTGTGGAATTCGGATTGCCTTAGTGATCCCAAGTTCACATGAAAGACGAATTCAAATCAATAATTAAATGCACACGCCAATCGCGTGGATACAGGAGACCAAGAGAGAGAGCGCGGCGGCTCGCGCCCCACACCCCTCTCGCGGGATCGGGTACCACACAAATATATCATTTTTTCGTAGAAAAGGAGGATTCATTTTTGTGAAGGAAATTTCGAGAGGGAGAGGGGAGAAGGAGGAGATTTGAAGGGGAAATCTCATATTTGGATCTGAGATTTTCAGAGATTAAGGAAGAAAGGGAGGATCTCATTTTCATTTTCTGAAAAAAAAAACAGAGGGAGAAGGAGAGAGATTGCAGAGAAAAGGAGCCGATCGGCTGTCCACCTTCTCCGAGACCAGCAACCCCATCTTCTTCTTCTTCCCCAAACCTACCACCACCTACGACCACCAGGAACCCCACCTTCTTCTTCTTCTCTACAAAACCCTAGATCTAACCCCAACCGCCATTAAATCCGGCCTCATCTCCGGCAAGCCACCCACCGGCCAGCCACCACCTTTACCCACCTCCAAAACCCGACCGACCCTCTCTACCACTACTCCTACCCAGTTCCACCTCCTCTGCCATTTCTTTCACCACTAAACCCACTTCAAAATCCCCATTTTCGTGAGAAACAGAGAGAAGGAGAAATCGAGAAAGGGGGAGAGGAGGAACCGCCATCTCCATCTTCCACCATCTCTGCAACTCACCGTACCATCACCATCGCTCAGCCACCTCTCATCTCTACCTTATTTTTATCTCTCCCCATTCAGATCATCATCTCCGGTCACCCCGCCGGAATCCGATACCATCCATCATCTTCATTCCATCACCCACACTTCCATTAAAGACCTCCATCATCTTCACATCACCATCTCTCCCTTGATTTCCCCCACCGATTCTCACTTTTATCAAAGCCCAAACCCATTTCAATTCTACTTTCAATTAGAGAAACCCAGTTCATAGTCTCAATTCCCACATCAATCAACGCCACCAATTTCTACCTAGCATTGACCCCCATTTTTCTCCGAAGAGGGTTTGCAGGAATTGTCCATCGTCAAAATCTGTGACCTCTGTTACCAGCGCTAGTGTAAGCCCCATCATCCATTGTCGACATCGGCGAGCACCAATATTCATGGTAAGCGAACCTTGTTGCCCTTAATTTTGTGTTTACTCTCTACTTTCAGGGTGATACGGTCTTCACTTATCATTTAATTTTACGTCGCTGCCTATTTCTATACCAGCAATGGATTTTTATTTGGGTTTCAGTAAGCATTTACGATTTATGTTCATATGGATTGATGTTGGATGGTCAATGGTGATTCCAAGATAAATTTTATGAGATGGAGTGCATTTGCAAAATAACAGTGATTTTTTCCTCTGTGCATTGGCGAAATCTTATTGAGCAATGATTTGTGCTTACAAGTAAAATCAGTCAATAATGCTTTGGTCTTGCCCCTAAGTCCGCATTGTTTTGGCCTGAATCTATACTTTCGAGTGGTATAGGAGAAGGGCTTTAATATTGAATTTACTAGTGGAATATTGGTTGCATTCTTGTTTTATCAAAAAAAGGGTTCGGGTATTATTCATTTGGATGTTCTGGATATTGGTTATTGTCAGAAATGTGAAATTTGCCTTGTTAAGAACACCTGAAACGTCTGCAATGCATTAGTTGATATCCCATTATAATCTTAGTAATAACGCTTGGTTCACTTGTGCTATTATTCACTTCGATATCCATGATATTTGTTCTTAACAGTGATGTAGAATTGGTTTTGTTTGAAATACCAAAATTGTATGTGATGGTCATTTCAATTTTGATAGTCGTTATGGGCTGGTGGATCTTACTGAGAATTCGATGATGCAATCAAGCATGTTGAAATTATTGATAAGATGATGCATTAAATCGACAATACAAAGTTCAGATGAAAGAATACCCTAATATCGCACTGTCTTGAAAGTGATTCAGTCACTCTTTGACTTTTATATGAGTCTAGCTTTGTTACTTTCATCGAGTTAACAATATTCATTGGTTGAGATATTCTTTTTACATTCCATTGTTTGATTATCAGCTCTATTCAGGCTCAGGAAGAGTAGTTTTGCATGTAGTATCATAGGTAGAGTGGGGCCTCTAGCAGATTTTCATCTCAACTCTGAAATTCATCTTGGTCTCTATGACTAGTTCTTGTAGCATGACCCTCCTTTGGTACATGTTAGGGTTTTTGCAGGATTCCTTTGATCCTCGCTCACTCTGATTCCTTAGGGTTCTCGAGTTCACCGTGATCTTTTGATAGATGTGTCTTCAGGATTATAGTAGGTGTGCCTTGCTGGGAGGTTTTAGACTCCAGTAATTTTTTGGGATTCCTTCTCTTTCATTGGGGCGATGAAGGCGCTAGCCCAAGCCCATCCTTAGGGGACTTGCTCAGTCTAAGCAGCATACCCCTCCTTTGCTAAGTAGACTTACTTAGTCTTTTAGACACCATTAGAATGGTATTTCATCTCTTCCTCATTGCAAGGGCAATGAGAAGAGTTATCTGGCCCCCCATTAGGAGACACCCTCGGTCTCATTAAGGTGATTCTCCTTCGGAGACATGCCTTGTCATTTTTAGAATCTATCCCTTAGGGAGCTCCTTTTTAGTTTTATAGAAAATTAACCCATAGGAGACACACACTGTCTCACTAGAATTTAGGTGCATCTTTGAGGAGACAAGCTCTGTCTCGCTGGAAAGTCGTACCTTCTTAGGGGGACAGGCTTTGTCTCGATAGTGAGTTTATCTTTTAGGAGGCTTATTCAGCCTCATGTTAAAGGTCCCCCTTCTTTTGGAGCGAGTCTTTGACTCGTTCATCCTTTTAGTAGTTTCATTAGAGAGTCTTTGACTCGTTTGTCTTTTTAGTGGCTTTATTAGAGAGTCTTTGACTCATTCGTCTTTTAGGTGGTATTATTAGAGAGTCCTTGACTCATTTGTCCTTTTAGCACTTTTATTAGGGAGTCTTTGACTCATTTGTTCTTTTGTGGTATTACTAGGGAGTCTTTGACTCGTTAGTTCTTTCGACGGTATTATTAGAGAGTCTTTGACTCAGTTGTCTTTAGGTGGTTATTAGAGAGTCTCTGACTCATTTGTCTTTAGTAGGGAGTCTTTGACTCGGTTATCTTGCTTAGCAGTTTTATCGGAGAGTCTTTGACTCATTCATCTTTTCGTGGTATTATTAAAGAGTCCCTGACTCATTTGCACCCCTATTTAGTGTTATTAGTTAGGAGTTTCTCCTTTAGAGTTGTCATTATTCCACTTTGATTAGAGACTAACTCAGTCTTATTAGAGCTTTGCTTGTTTGAGATCTTAGATTTGTTTTCTCTATTCTTGGGGCACTTCTTTAGGTGTTGTGGTTCGTCTCTTTGAGACGCTTGTTGTTTGTTCAGGGTTTCCCCTTTTGATTTAGGGCTTTGCCCTAGTTTATGGTTATGCTTGCATATTCCCTTGAAGGGTGAAAACATTTAAGAATCCAAAAGCATTGGAATATTTTAAAATCCAAAAATATTAGAAATTCAAAACATCAAAAACATTTGAAAAATCCTAAGAAAGCCTAAAGTGTTGAGTGTTTTAGAATTAGCAATTAGGAGAGTTCGTTTCGAATTACGTTGGCTTGATCCTCTTCCACGAGGTACGTAGTGCAGCTTGAGATCCATATCCCAAGTCCAGCCAAACTTTTTGTAAATAGTATTTTAAATCTTTCTGAATAAGCAGCCTTTAAAACCTTGTTTTCAAAAGATCTTCCTCTAGAGTTAGGAGTTTCTCCTAGATAGAGAGTTTCAGAGTTAAGAGTTTCTTTTGATAGGTTGTTTGTTTGTTGTGTGCTTGTTTTAGAGTTAGGGGTCTGTCCTAGAGTTATAGGAGCGCCTCCGTCCGGTCAGTCGGCGATCCACATCGCCGAGTGATGACTAGAGTAAGATACGCTAGTCCACCCTTTGTTTTCCTTAGGAAACACAGCCTAGTTACACATAGGTTGTAAGAACCAGCTGCATTAGCTTAGGGCTAATCTGCATTTAGTTAGGGCATATAGGGTGTCCTAAAATCCACAATTCACTGGAATTTAAATAATCGTACAAGAAATTTTAATAACTGGTCTGGTCTTTTAGATCGAGTCTAGGATAGAAGTCTAGGTGTCTTAGGCATCATAGCTTAGAATAGGCGCGAAGAACTACGTTGCCTTGATTCTCGTGGAGGCGGGGATACGTAGGCTTCTTTGGATGAATATCAGACCATCCGAAGACTCGGGCTAATCATTTAGAGTCTTAGGATTTGTTGTGTAGTTATTGTATTTTTTGATGTATTTTCTTACTTTTTGTATTGATCCTATACCTTTAGCTATAACTTGCATGTGTTTGCACATCAAAACTTAGACACCCATTAGGCATGTCACTCATAACCTAGCTATGCTTAGGTGATACATCTTTCATTTTATTTTATGTGTGCTTATTATCTTTATCCTCAGGAAATACATGCTTAGGTAGACGACTCCCGAGGATTGTTCCCATTTCACATGATTTTTACCCAAACTTCTTTGGAGTTAATGAAAATGGCATAAGAGACCAAGTGCTTGCACTTGTACGAATTGGGGGTGCTCTTTAGACCTTCTCAATTCGTAACCAGGCACGAACCCATATATATTTCTGGTTATCCATTGCACAGAGGATTTGATTTTAGGGTTCCATGGCATATCCATGGATGGCGACTCTGAGTTATTTTTAGGTACATCTCGGTTTCGAGCCTTGGCTCCCGATCAGGATGTATCTCTTTTTTTTTATATCGCCACTCGTGCTATGCTATGAAGGTGACACCCGTTTCGAGAGTTCCTTGGCAGAGCTCTCCTTTCATGTGGAGATCTAGAGGATGTAGGGACTCGTTCCCTCACCTTCCTCGGATCGGGGTCCACAACTACGTATCCCGGCCTCGGGAAGAATCAGAGTCAACGAAGTTCTGCACCTATGCTAAACTACAATGCCTAACCCTCTTGGACCGCTATCCTAAACTCGATCAACTAGACCTGACTAGTTTTTAAAGCTTCTTGCGCCATTACTTAAGTTCAAGTGAATGGTAATTTTTAGGACTCCCTATATGCCCTAACTAATGCAAGTGGACCCTACACCCTATGTGTGACTAAGCTGTGCGTCCTAAGAAAAACCATGGGCTATCTAAGTGCGTTCTAGTCTAGCCATCGGATCGATTAAGTGTCCAGCCGACCACGACTCGAGGCTTCCTAACTCTGAGGACACTCACACGACAAGACTCAGCATATCAACACAAACAGGATAGACTCCTAACTCTAAGACACCCCAAACGCCTAGGACAGACTCCTAACTCTATGAGAAGATCTTTTGAAAATGGTTTGCAAGGTTATTTTGAAGATTTTTGTATTTTGGGAAGATTTGAAAGGTTTTGAAGCTTATGGAAGTTTTTGAAGTTATGAAAGTTGTGACTGAACTCGGGATACCAGCTGCAAGCCCGATCTGCCTATGTACCCCTCAGCTAGGGATCAAGCCATCCGTAGTTCGGACAAGATTTTTCTAACTACACTCTTAATGACTCAAGATTTTTGAGATTTTTTTAGAAATTTCAGATGTTTTTGATGTTTTTTTGGAATTTTTAACACAAGAGGACAGAATCCTATCATAATAAGGGTAGGACAGACTCCTGATATCCCGCAAAGGTTGGACATCATCCTATACTCTGCGGGGGAAATGAACAGAATCACGACTCTGCAAGGGTTGGACAGCATCCTATACCTTGCAGGAGCGGATAAAATCACATGACTTGATGAGGGGTTCGACAGAATCCTAAACCCTATGATGATAGGACAGACTCCTGAAAGATTGACTCTCTAAGTAAGGACAGACTCCTATACTAAAGGACTGACTCTGAAAGATGGAAGGACGGAATCCTAAACTTTATGAAGGGATAGGACAGAATCTTAAACTCTACAAGGGTAGGACAGACTCCTAAACCCTAGGATGGTAGGACAGACTCCTAAACTCTCTATGACTGACTCTAAAGAGGAAGAAATCCCTTAACCTGCGAAGACTCTAAGGCAGGAAGGGAAGGGGTTGGCTCAAGAAGCATTCCATCATAGCCTTAACCTGAGAAAGAGGAAATTCTGGTATTCGAGAATGGAACAGCAATGGCCACATAAAGTCCTAATGGGGTCCTAAGGAAAACGAAGGGAGGATCCGACACTAAACGTAACTATATGACAAAGAAATTATTTACAAGGAATGATATTACAAGAACGATAACTTTGAAGCTCTCAAGTAAAGCTACTTCCTTTTTAAGATTAAAGAATAAATAATTTCTTTACTGCCATTCCATACTCAAGGCGGGTTACAGACCAAAGCAAATTAAATTCTGCAACATCACAAAGAGAATTCCACAGAAATTTGTATGGCAAAATGCATGCGAGCCATACGCAACCAGCTCAAGTATTGATTTCAACAAGAACTACAAGACTTAACAAAAAACCTTGACTCCATAAACCATGATAACTTTAAATTGATATTCCTCTAAGGAATAAAAATCATACACACATCTGAGTATACTCAAGTTAAAATAGACATTGACAGAAAATCCTTATATCCATTGAAACTATTCATGCCATTGTCAAAGAGAAACCAAGCCATAAGATTTTAAAGAGCAAACCCCATCCTCTATTCTACCCTTTATAAAACAAACAAGGTATACTTAACTCAACAATCAGTAAATATAACACACAGCTAACACAATTTGGCCATGGAAACACAAATGCTAAGAAGAAGCTAAGGATTACCTTCCTTTCCCTTTGTTGAAATTGCAGGATTCCGGTCAAATTACCAGAACAGATGAAGGGGCTGAGCTAGGGTTTGAATTTTTCTGCTTTCCTCCCTCCCTCACCTTCTTTGATCTTTCGAACAAAAAATGAGAACCCCTTCTCTGTTTTTAGCTTTTTCTATTTTTTCTTTTAAAAAGAAAGAGGAAAAAGAAAAAAAAGAAAAAAGAAAGAAAGGAAAACAGAAGACGATGAGGGATGGGTTTGGTGGCAGAGGAGTTAAGGGATGGGGAGATGGATGGAGAGAAAGGGTTTAATGGAGTTTTTTTAATGGAGGTGTGGTGGGCGGTTTTAATGGAGGAGATTCGGTGAGGGTACAAACGGTGGTGGAAAAAAAGAAAGAAAAAAAGAAAAATGGGGTCTCCGGCAAGGTTGCCGGAGAAGACGAAGGTGGGGTTCGACCCTCTCTCTTTAGCTCTCTCTCTATCTCTCTCTGTAATTCTTCCTTTTTGTATTTTTTATTTATTTTAAAATCTGCAATTCCTTGCAAACCAAGGTGGTCGGAGGTGATAAGGGCGTGACCGGAATACGACGGAATGCCCGAAGAAAATGAAGGGCTTGGGTTTAGTTTGGGTAGAAATGGGTTTGATGGGGAATAAGGGTTTAATGGAGGTGGATTTAGGTTTTTTCGAAGTGGGTTTGGTCTTAAAAATGGGTTTTGGGTGGTAGAGAAGGTGGTTGAGATGGTCGGATTCCGGTGGTCTTCGCCGGAGAAGATGGGTGGCTGTGTAGTTGCAGAGGTTGGATGAAAGGGGAAGATGGTGGCTTGGTGGTGGGAAGGTGGTGGCGAGGGTGGACTGGCCGGAGGAGTGACCGGAGGTGGAAGTAAAGAATGGAGAAAATGAGGTGGGTTTTGAGGGTGGCTGAGAGAGGCTTGGATGGAGATGATGTAGATGATGGAGATGGTGGCTTGCCGGTGGGAAGGTGGTGGCGAGGTGGAGAAGAAGGTGGAAATGGGTGGAGCTTGGGCTCCCTTTCTCTCCCTCTCAGTTTTTTCTCTTTTTTCTTCTCTCTGCAACCTCCTCTCTTCTAAAAAAAATCGAGCTCCCCCTCCCATTCGAGCCCTAATCGAAGCTTATAAAGGGAAAATGATAAAAAAAAACCCCCTTTTTATACCTCCTGGACACCCCCACAGTGACTTACGACTACTCTTTTTAATTTGTAAAGGAGTGGTCCAGGTAGAAAACAGGGCAGGAATTTTCTTCTTTTCAAATGATCTTGACCCCTTGATTTGATCCAATGGCCAATAAAGCTTGCTTACACCTTAAGTAATATCAGAATTACAACATCACCCTTCTAAAGATGGCAAATCACCATTTTACCAAACAAAATATCTTGCCTGTTATGAAAAAGGAGGGTGATATCTACACAACCAATCTTTGATAATTCATACCCTATCACAACCCAGTTTTGATTATTGCACAAACTTCGCCTGTCTTTCTTTATATTTTTCGCCCGATTGCCATGCAATTTTGCAGGGGTATCCCTGAGAATACTAATAACCTCTTGGGGAATTTGTACCCACAACCGTGCACAACAAGATGCCCAAAACCCGAGCCTTCTTCTCATTTTGGGCCCAGTCCCTCAGGAATTTTTGAGATTAATTTCGGAATATTTTGGGACTCGGAATTTGGGAATTTTATTGGATTTTTACGTCTATGCTTCTGAGATCCACAACTGATGAGAATCTAAGGGGGATCCTTTCTTTCAGACTCAATTCCTTTCAGATAAATGATTTTACTGATAAAGCTATAATTATATTTGTATCATCGAAATTTGTTTTCGTAAGATATGTTTATGTTTAGGGTTTATCTTGTGATACCCTAATTCTGAATATGGACTGAGTTATGATATGATGACGGGTGGACGCGTTATAGTCCTCCATATGCACGCGGGTAATGACGACTCTAGAGAGTGTAAATCTAGAGGATTATGACCGGAGTTACGGCTATGAATGGGCTGAGATATGGTTATGAGTGAAAGCATTTATCTTAATGAAGTCCATATATATATATATAGAGGAAAAGGATTGTACGCTCGACCGTACCTAAAGTTAGGTACGGTAGAGTGCCAAATCACATGGGTCTCACATTTGTGGTGAGCATCTAAACTATTCATTTGCAAGGCCCCATCATAGATAGGGTGCATACCAAAAATCGGCTCCATAGGATGATCCTAACCCATCCATTTGTGGAGGCCAAAATGGACAGACAGTGTTTGTCCACAAATCTGCCCATTTTGGCCTCCAGTTTTGGAGGGGTTAGGATGATTCAATGGTGCTGATTTTTGGTATGCACCCTATCTATGATGTGGCCTTGCAAATGAATGGTTTAGATGCCCACCAAAAATGGGGGACCCATGTGATTTGGCACTCTACCGTACCTAACTTTAAGTACGGTCGAGCGTACAATCTTATTCCTCATATATATATATATATATATATATATATTTCTTGATATCATGTTCTGTAAGGTTTCTCTATACATTTGGAAAGTATGTTGTGCTTATTCTTTCTTTCCATGTTTATAATGTGAGATGTTTTATCTACAAAATATCATATTCTTATGAGCTTGACAATTCTACATCATTTGTTGTTTATACCCTACTGGGCTATTTGAGCTCACTCTGTTTCCTTGTTTTATTGTTCCAACCCCCAGGTGAAGTAAATATGAAAGATGAGGAACGCTAGAGTTGAATCCAGAATTGTTCGAAAGGACAAATATGTCTTAATTATGTCTTGAATTAAGATGAAATAAGTTAGACCTAATTTCTGTAAATCCTCTAAACGTGGTTCTTGTATTTGAGATCTTGGGAATAATGAAAGTCTTTGAGAAAAATGACGTAATTTAGTATTTAATATTCTCCTATGCTTCGAGTTATGTATTTCTAAAAATCCGGGTTGTTACACTGACCTCCAAAGCCAAGATGAGAAACCACATTTGAAGAACAGGTGGTTAACTGAATCTGTGGTTGATTTGCAGAGTGCACAACTTCTGTCATGAATAGAGTGGGCAATGTATTGATGGTCTAAAGTAGGGAGCTTGTTCTGCATTGCCTTCCACTTTGTGAGAGCTTGACGGGAGAGGTGGCCTTTAACCCAGACGGTGCTACGCCAATCTACTTTCATTCACATCATTATCATGATTTGCGCATAAACCCTAATATTTTAGGGATTTTTTTTGTTTTTATCAATATTTTTTTTCTTAAAATGTGGGTTTGATGTACCCATAGGGTGGGGTTTCATTGTCTGTGGGGGAGGTGACCGCGGTGGCCGGAGATAGCGACGGCGGCGATGGGAAATGGCGTATCCCTAATCCCTTTTGCAAATGGCTTAAAACTAGTGATAAAGGGTATTTTTGTCCTCAAAATATTAACCATGGTTAGTTTTAGTCATTCCGTCAGGTTAAACTAACGGACCGTCAACGGAGGGGATCTACTTAAAAATGTCAGAAAGTTGAGGGGGTGTCTTTGGTAACTTCCAAACCACAGGGTTTAAAGCGGAAAATGGCCAAACCACATGGGGTCTATCTATAATTTTCCCTTAAGTTTATTAGCTGTTGAAAAGAATTAGGAGAGATAAGTTAGCATATCTTATCCATTTAGTAGTTGAGAAAAAGTAGGAAAGCTGATTTCGTCTTTTAGCTATTTTTTTTTTACTTGGAGTATGCATGTAGAAACAAATTGATGGGCATTATATCAAAGATTAAATAAAGAGAATCTTTCCCCCTTGCTTCTTTCTTCTTCTTCCACTCTTGTTTTTATTCCATATTTGTTAAACTTATCACATTGTATTCTTTATTTTTTTTCGTTGCTTTGGTATTCTCAAGTGCATCAATCAGCATATTTGTGTTATCTCCAGCTACTATCTTCTATTGATCTTGACCTGGGAGATAAGACAGATCTTTTATTGATCTTGACCTTGAAGATAAGATACATAAATTCTCACATTTTCAGTTGTTACTGAGCTTCATACGCCGAAATGACTCATGCCCCTTAATTTGGCAAGTATAATATGCACAACCTTCTCTTCTTGGGTCTTTTCTAAAAATCACATTGAGCTACCCAAAACAAGTCCAATATCATGTAAAGTGATCCAAACTCTTCATGTGTAGCCAAACATGTTAGACTACGCGCTCAAGACCGTAGAAAGAGGAAGGCCCACGCCTCAAAAGAGAAAGAATATGAGTACATAATGGAGAAAAAGCTAACAAAAGAAACTTTATTCAACTTAAAAAATGCAATATTGGAACTCAATTTATCCCTTGTACAAAAAAACTTAATAGGATATATAAATTGAGAAAAACTTTTTGAATGATTAAGTAGGAGGTTCAAACCCAGCTTAATTACCTACCAAAAAGTATGATAAAAAAGGTCCTTTAAGATGTCTTTAAGCTACTAATTTTTCTAGCCACAATCTTGCAAATGTGATATGTATTCATCATCTTACTTGGAACCCACTGAGTTTTCATGTAACAACTCATCAGATCAATGGTCCTGATCACCAATCACATATGCCACATGTGCACTAAATGTTATTTTCATTCATCAAGATGAGTTTGTCTTTCTAATTGATATCATATAAATTTTAGGGATGTTTCTACACACCTTTATATTATTTACTCTCTATTACAATAGAGTTTTAGAGAGCAATGCATGTACATACAAATATGCCCTGATTCTCTTCTAAAGTCTTCCAGTTGGGATTTCCTAAAAACTTTTAATATTACCCTAATCCTAAAACCCTAAATACCCATTTACATAGATCAATTATAAAATCTATTCAAGTTACCACAATATTCCATAATTTCTTATACGGTGAGTTTGGATTGCTAGAATCATGCACTGGAATTTGCATATGATTCCGATTCCACCCTATTTCCAATGTTTGGTTCCAAAAAAAAGAAGAAAGAATCTAGTGTGCTGAATTGACACCATGGCAGAATTAAAGGGGAAAATACTGTAATCTGTTTTCTTGCCACAAGAAGTGGTATTCTGATTTTGCCCTGGTCGGAATGAAATTTTTATTAGGAATTTATAATTAAATTTTTTATTTTTATTTTTTCTCATTCTATTTGAGGGAAAATATTTTAATAAAGTGGATCTCTTTATCAAAATAAGGGAGTGCAGATATCATTTCCATATGTTAAAGAAATATGCTCTTTGCAAATCTACTTTTCTAAATTATAAAATCTTAGATACAAGATGCCAAGCTAGCATTCTCTATGGATTTTATATTGATATTAATATCAAGGTAGATCCCACATGTATGATTACATGTGGGTTGCCTGGTTTCCACTTTAGGATCCAGATGGGTCTTTCTAACCCATAAAAAACTTGATAAAGAGAAGGAGTTATTTGATACAAAATACAAATCCCATATTGAGCCCCTTTAGCATATATTTACCTTTTTGGAAAATGATGTCTCCACCCTCTTTCAGCCTTTCCACTTTATTGGTTTGTATTTTCTTAAAAGTGACTACTTTCAAGAGATGACAAAAAACGAGGGATTGAAAAACTGTCATTTCAAGAAAAGACAAAGAAAATGGGTGGATCTCTTAGGTCCTATTTGGTTGCCTTTCCCCTTAGGAAAAGCTTGGGTCCATTTGGTTGCACAAAAATCATGTCTTATGAAAAAAATAAAGTAAAAAGACATATTTTCCTTTTCATAGTTTTGTTAGATTGCCATTTATTATTCACTTTATGAATGTGTTGGGCTGCAATTTTTCCAAAAGCAGATTATTTTTCATTGTTTGACTTTTTTTTCAAATCTAGAGGAAAACGAAAGTAAACAATGAGAATATATTTTCTACATCCTTCCATTTGATTGCAACTGTTGTCTAACTTTGGCATGAAAATAAAAGGAAAGCACATTTTTTTTTCTAAAAGACAGATCCAGGTGTTTTGTTGAGCCCCTTCACTGGAGTGAGAAAATAACATGGCAACAATGTTGGCCCAAGTGATTCTTTGTCAAACATAATTTTTTGCTTTCAAAATCTGGCTGTTAAGAGAGGATTCTGGGCATTGGAAAAGGAAAACAACTTTTGGGCTTGAATTCTTTTTTTTTCTTTTCTTGACAACAAAATGATCGTATTTTTATTCATTTTCGTTTTCAATAACTTTTCAAAACAACTGTTTTTTATTCATTTTCTAATTTTTTTATGTCACGTCATTTTCCGAAGGATTCCTACTAGGGCTGCAACTCGGGTCGGGCGGGCCGGGTTTTCCAAAACCCTACCCTACCCGAGAATTATCTTGGCTCAAGCCGGTTATAATTTTTTACCGGAAAACCCGAGATTCGTAAACCTGACCCTACCCAAGATAGTTTCTCGGGTTGGGTCGGGTCTTTATATTATAGCGTGGGATCGATAGTGACTAATTTTAAAGATTGTAGAAAAAAAAAATCTTCACACCAAAAATCTAATTTATGTCATCAAGTATATAAATATAAAATGGACACTATATTTTCACATAACAGACATGATCATCTCAATGAAAACAATTGTATCAATATATTGGAAAATAATTTTCTATGATATCCAAGAGATATTTAAGAAAGTCATAGTACACCCATATGAGTCGGGTTGGGTTTCAGGTTTTTTTCTTCTTTAAACCAGGCCCTACCTAAGATTGAATTGGGTTTTCCAATTTAAAACCCGATGCTACCCAAGACCCATGATTTCTAAACCCAACCCATGTTATTTTCGGGTCGGGTTGATGCGGGTCAGGTTTTGTCGGGTTGATGCGGGTTTGACCCAAGTTGCACCCCTAATTTCAACACAAGGAATGTAACTAAATAGGCCCCTAAAAGACACAACTTTTACTTTACCTAGTACGTTTGGTTGCTATGCACTACTTTTCTACTTTCGTGGTCTGCAAGAAATTTTCCAAATAGTAGCCTTTTGATTTCCTAAAATCAAGAGAAAAGGGAAAGTAAACAAGATTTTTGTACTTCGAATTTGTTTTTACTTGAAAAATGATGTCAGTTTACTTTGCTTCTAATCTTACTCATACTCTTCCTCAACGTGCATCCAAACAGATTTTCAAATATCTTGTTGCATGGAAAGTGAGAATTAGAATAGAAAGATTGTCTTTTTCTCCTTGTTTCATGGCACAAAATATCTCCTTTTTTTATTCTCCAAGGGCGTCCCTATTGGACCATCTCACCTAAATGCATTTATTATTCTTTTAAACTGAATTTTCTGTGCATTATAAATGCACTTTAGTGAGATGGGCCAATTGGGGCGCCCTTGTAGATGAGTTTTGCAAGGGCACCCTTCAGTTTAGCATTCCTCGCAAAATAATAGCCTCTCTAAAACCTTGTTTTGATAATGACTTAACTCAACTCAACAAAGCCTTTGTCCCAAACTAGTTGGGGTCGGCTAAACGAAGCTTTTAGAAAAATTTCATGAAGGAGGTGAAAGGAATCTTCTCGGCTCTAATCCTAGCTATAGTTGGGTTCTTATATGTGGATCATTTTCTTCCATTCTATCCTAACCAAGGTCATGTTATCTGTTAAGTTCCTAGCAATCAAGTCTTTCCTTACTGTTTCTATCCAAGTTGTTTTCGGTCTGCCCCTTATCTTTTTATTACTCCATCAATTTGGCACGAGTCACCCCTCTTCTCACTGGAGTATCCCTACATTGGATATGTCCAAACCATCTTAAGCGGAGCTCTCTCATCTTCTCCTCAATTAGTGCCACTCCTACCTTTTTACGAATGTCTTCATTTTTAATTCTATCTAACTTTGTGTGGCCGCACATCCATCTAAGCATTCACATCTCCGCTACACTCATTTTATGCACATGCTGCTTCTTGGTGACCAAAAATTCTGAGCCGTACAACATGGCTGGCCTTACAACTGTTATATAAACTTTCACTTCAACTTGGCAGGGATTTTACGGTCGGACAGAACTCCCGAGGGAAGCTTCCACTTCAACCAACCTTCTAAAATTCTAGAACCCGGTTTTTAATAAGGACACGCACTTCACTTTCTTTCAAGGAAGGCGAGTGCGACTTTTCATTTCATTTTCACATGGCACTATTTTGATAGATACACCCCTTTATTTGTTTTTTGGCCTTTTCCTAAGCCATGAAATTTTGTTCAGAACAGAATGTGGAGAGATTCTGAATATAAGCTCCCCCTTTTCTTCTGCGTGCGTTACAAAAAATGGTGGGTAGTTTACGTTAGTTAAATGGCGCCCATTTCATGTTGCCCTGTCAAATGTGGAGCACCATAAACGTGGGCTTGTTATAAACAAAAACGCTTCTGTAAATTCTCTCTCTCTCTATTCATTTCTCTCGTAATCTTCTTCTTCAAGAACTGGCAAGGAGCCAAAGAGAAGTAGAAATGGAAATAAGAAGTTATTTTCCTGTTCTTAGATCCTCACACTTGATGTTCATGGCCTTTTGCCTCATCTTTCTCCTCTTCTTTTGCTCCTTACAAACCCCAACAGATAGAATCCAAACATTCCATGATTTCTTTCTCAAAATTGGTAGCAACACCACTGTCTCCATTCACTTGAAGAAGCTCACTTCCAAAACCCATGTTGCAGGTATGTGCTTTTATTGTTATTTTATTTGATTTTTTATTTTGGGTCTACTGGGCTCTTGGATATTTTAAATTTATTGATGTATTTATAAAAAAAAGTTAGGCACTGTGAAACAACCAATTTTTCCAAAACGTTAAGCTGTTAGAGTTGGTGTTATTTAAAAACTCCTTGACACGACAAGGCACTCGCCCGAGTCAACAAGGATTTTTCTTGGCCGCATTCCGTGTCCCACACATCCGCATTCCGTGTTTTGCCCGTAGAGTCAATAAAACTCCTTTGACTCCCCCCGAGTTATGACCGTGTTGACCTCGTCGACTGCGTTCTTCACCGCGTCCGCGCCGAGTTGACAAGGATTTTTCTTGTCCGCGTTCCACGTCACATCCGCGTTTTTAAACACTGCTTTTAATACTCCCCTCAAGTGTGGCCCCTCTTTTTTGGGTTGGCCCGTGGATCTTTAATATCAAGGAGTTGTTGGGCTTTGAATCCAGGATGCAGATTTTAAATATCAAGGAGTTGTTCGGTTTTGTACCAGGGATGTGGATTTTTAATATCAAGGAGTTGTTGGGTTTTGAACCCAAGACCGCCGTGAGGCAATAGCTCTGATACCATGTGAAACAACCAATTGGTCCAAAAGCTTGAGCGGTTAGAGTTGGTGTTATTTAATCATTTATACTTTAATGCTTTCCTCACGTGCGGCCCCTCGTTTTTTTGGGTTGGTCGTATACACGGATTTTTTAATATCAAAGAGTAGTTGGGTTTTGAACCCAAGACTTGTCGTGAGGCAATGGCTTTAATACCATGTGAAACATCCAATCACTCCAAAAGCTGAAGCTGTTAGAGTTCGTGTTATCTAATCATTTATACTTTAACAGGCACCCCTGAGAATTTCGAGACTGCAGATTATGTTTTGGACATGTTTAGAAGGTATGGATTGAGAGTGCATTACAGGGATTACCTTGTTCTATTGAGTTACCCTGTGAGGTCTAGTGTGTCTATGAGTCTTGCTGACCGCAAGCTTAAGCTCTTCGAGAACGAGGTTGGAGATAGAGCTTCAAGTCCCTTCCCCCCCTTCCATGCGTACTCTCCATCAGGACACATTCGAGCAGAGGCCATTTATGTGAATTATGGAAGTGCAGAGGATTTGGAGGAGCTTAAGAGAATGAAATTAAGTGTCCAGGGTAGGATTGCAATTGCGAGACAAGGATTGGTGTTTAGAGGAGACATGGTTGAGAATTGTGCAAATGCTGGTGCCTTGGCAGTCTTAATCTACCCTGATCCTCAGCAATTCAGTGGTGATTCCAATGACGAAGGATACCCGAATTCAAAATGGTTGCCAAAGAATGGAGCTCAGAGTGGAACGGTTTTTCGAGGCATTGGGGACCCACTTAGCCCGGGTTGGCCGAGCAGTTCTAGCTCTGAGAGATTGAGTTATCAAGAGTTAACATCTGTTCTACCTAAGATTCCATCACTGCCAATATCTGCATTTGATGCGCTACACATAATGTCATTTCTTACTGGTCCGGTCGCACCTCCACATTGGCAAGGGAAGCTCCAGATGACTTCATACAGAGTTGGTCCCGGACCTGGTGTTCTAAGTGTCTCCTATGTGGTAAGGACAGCATATAAATTTGTGAACTTTATATTCCTTTAGATGCAGTTCAAGATTCAAGAACTTGTCCATTTGGTTTTGGATTTTAGGCTAACCAAACGATTCAGCCCATCAGGAATGTATTTGGGGTCATCAAAGGGTGGGAAGAGCCCGACAGGTAAGTGGGTTCTCTCGACATCACTTTATAATACAAAAAAATACTGGTTTTTAATCTTACCTTCCAGTTGTTGGATATATCAGTTTAGAGGCCTATTGTTTTCCTCTTATTAGGTATGTTCTGATGGGTAACCATAGGGATGCTTGGTCATTTGGAGCAGTTGATCCGAATAGTGGCACTTCAGTACTCCTAGAGGTAATGTTCAATTAATGACATTTTTATATTCTACTTTGTATGGTGAGAAGCTTCTGATTTTGCAATTTTTTGTTGTAGATAGCTCACAGGTTTGGGAAGATGATGAAGCAAGGGTGGCGACCTCGAAGGAGCATAATCTTGTGTAGCTGGGATGCCGAAGAGTATGGGCTGGTCTGTGATATAGCACCACATTTTGTGGGCGAAAATGCAAAATCCATAGATTTATTGAGTATTTGTTTGATTGTAATTTTTACCATTGTGTCTGCCAGTTTGCATCCTTCTATTTTCTTGCTCGAATCCGATCGCATACATACTCCTATGCACTGCATACTTCAAAGCACAGAATAGGATTATTCTCATCATGTGAAAATCATATAGTTTTAGATTCTGGTCTTGGTTGTAGACCTTTTGGGTATCTTTTTATTTTTAATCTTCATTCTTTGCTTGTAGTGGAAGCTCTTGGATCCTCTTCGCCTGTGGATGTACTCACACAACATGATAAACCACAATCCACATAAATTTCTTGTGTTCGACGATTTTTTTTGTCTAATTCTCTGTTTTGGTTTGAGTTTTCATCGAACCCTTGATCGAAGTTTTTTGCTCATTCATCTATACTTTTGCCAAACCTTAATCTCCATCATGACACCCTTAGATGGTTTGGTCCAGGTAGGGTCCACAGAGTGGGTGGAAGAGAACTCTGCCTTGTTGTCTTCACGAGTAGTTGCCTACATCAATGTAGATTGTGCAGTTGCCGGTCCTGGTTTTCATGCTTCTGCCACACCTCAACTTGATCAACTTTTGGTGGACGCAACAAAGCAGGTTAGACTGGTTAAGCTCTGCTACAACTACTTTTACAAGTTACGTGTTCATTTGTTATTCAATTAATTTTCCTTGCAGATAAAGGACCCTGATGATCATTCTAAGACAGTTTACCAGTCCTGGATGGCCTCAAGTGCAGCAGCAGATGAAGTGGTACTATGTTTCTTAACTTATCCTTTTATGCCATGCGTGTGAAACTTGTAAGCTATTGGTTAGAAATTCACCAGATTTGTCTGGTTTTGCACAACGGGGATGATACAGATTGGTAGATTGGGCAGAGGTGGATCGGATTATTCAGCATTCTTGCATCATGTAGGGATTCCTTGTATGGACATATACTTTGGAAAAGGTGCAGTCACAATTATAGATTATTCTCCTAACTACATTGCATGTTGTAGATAATGAGCAAGATTAATTTTTCATTATTTTTGGCAGATTATCCTGTCTATCATTCTATCTTTGACGATTTCTTGTGGATGACAAAGTACGGGGACCCTGAATTTCAGAGGCATTTAGCAGGTTTTCTGGAAGTTGGTGGAGATATTGTAGTGGATCCTTATTTGAAAAAAGAAAGATAAAACAAAATATTTTACTCAATCCTTTCTTTTTTATTTTATATACCGTGTCCCTTAAAATTACTGGGTGTTTTATCTTTCTTTTTTTATATAGTTGAGTTTCTGTGAACAGTTGGGCAAATTTGGGGGTTGGTATCACTGAAACTTGCAGATGCAGAGATTCTCCCTTTTAGTTATGCAGGTTATGCACAAGAGCTAGAGGTACATTTTCTCTTTCTTCTTAGAAAAGTCATAATATCTGTATTAAATTATTAATCTTTCTGCTGCAATTATTCTTTGCAGTCTTATGTTAGGTCTTTGGACTCAAGGCTGAAATCTGTTGCTTCTTATCCTCCTACGGTGACTGCTCCTTTGTTTTTCGCACTTGGATGTTTAACGAATGCCATTGAATCCTTTCGAAAATCACAGAAGGTTCTGAATTTCATGGCCCATAATAATCACTGGATATGATTTTCTTTTCGCCCTGAATTTACTCTCACAGACTCTACATGCAGGCACTGGAAGGAGGAAAATCTGTTTTTGCTGGCTACAACACCTTGACCATTATTTCAAGGAAGGATTTGAATGATCGACTCATGTTAGCAGAGCGTTCATTTACAGATGTCGATGGGCTTCCCAATAAGCCCTGGTACAAACATCTGGTATAGTATACATTGACAATTTGACAAATATGCATTTATTTATTAATCCACATGTTTCTATGTAATTTCTTTTTTGTTTTTGGTTATGGGTGATTTATTATGTGCAGATTTATGCCCCCATGACTCATGATGATTATCGGTCAACGCCACTTCCTGGAATTTCTGATGCCCTAACCATAGCAGTTATGCGCAATAGTACGGAAGCCTGGTCTGATGTTAATCATGAGATTTGGAGAGTGTCGAGAGCCATCATGAGGGTTGCTCTAGTTCTCAATGGTGAGCTCACCTAAAATGCCCCCAATGTGGCTCACTTGGGGATCCAAAAGTTATTCCAACTCATTAAGCGGCAGCTGAAGAATTTTCAGGTTCTGGGTATTTAATTTTTTTTAACCCCGAGCATTGGATAGATAATTGAGATTTGCATTACAAAAAGCTTGTACTCTGGGCATGTAACCTTGGCTCATGTATTGGGATGTACAATTGGCCAATTTATAATTTTAAAAATTCTTAACAATTACAGCCATATCAATATGTATTGCATCTACATACTGTCTAGAAACTCAAAGTTATGTCATTGGGCTTGTTGGCCTTCTGATAAGACTTACTCTTCATGGTTTAAAAGTGCTTAGATCATCCTCTTAGTTAGGGAAAGAATGGTGGAAACCATCAGGTTGCAGTCAATTGGTTTTGTTAGGTATGCGTCCATTCCGACTCCCAAGCATTTGGCTTCATCAGATGACATGGCATGTGCAGTCAGTGCAACGATGGGAATATGTGAACCAGTTCTCGCCTCAGACCTTCTAATTGCTTTCGTTGCCTCGTAACCATCCATTTTCGGCATCTGCAGTTCTCACTCAGAAAATTGAGGTTCAAAAGCTGTAATTTATAATAGCATTCATCATAGTATTGAAGATGATTAAACATTCTATGCATATTTTGGTGGAAAAAGTGTCATGGACATTATTTGAAATAATGTCCCTATGGTAAGCATTGGAATTTGATAAGATGCGGATCCAGTCTGATAGCAAGGTGTTAGTTGATTTACTTAAGGACAAAAAGGACCCTCCTTGGGCCATAAAATATTACTAGCATGACCTTATAACGCTTATAGATGAGCTGAAACCATGGATGTCTCTTGCCTCCAAGAGGTAAATCAAGTTGCCGATTCTTCAGCCATTCATGCTTGCGACAATAAATGTAATAATATCTTCAGATTTTAGAGAGTTCCTAATAGAGCAAGAGGTACAGCTAAATGTGGTGCTTTGGGTATACCAAGTATTCGATGTAAGTAAGTTGGTAGTCTTTTTTTTTTTTTTTTTTGAGTTCAGAGGTAAGGTGGTATGCCCCTCGCATACCTTTTTCTTTTATCAATAAAATTTAAGGTGCCAGCCCGGGTTCCTCGATAAATTCCCGATTATAAAAAAATAATGTCAAGTATCGTTGGTAACTTCTTGAGGCATGGCAAATAATAGTGAAGGCTCTTACTTTCAAGTCTCAACACATTTTCTGAAATTGAGGGGATCACACATCAGAGAAGAGCCAATACTTATTTTGTTGGAATGTCATAGATGGAATGGTGGTGTTCTGAAGAATATTCAGTGAATATGATTATCTATCAACTTCGTATGTTACAAATGTGACCAATCTGTAATGGAGTGTGCAGAGTTTCCCTAATTCAAGTGGTAACATGGCATGATTTACTTACATATGGGTCGAGTTTGTAAAGAAAACATGATTGAAATCAAATTTTTGAATGACTGAAAAATCCACTTCATACACTGAAAGATGCACTAAGCAATTTCAAACAATAAATGAATATCCAGAAGAAAGGAAAAACCCCATAAATCCTCAGATTGTTCCTGGACAACCTCAACATAGGCCAAAAAAGATATTGTTATGTAAATACAAACATCTGATCTTCTATCTACCTGAAATGTTACATTTTCTATTTAATACAACTTCAATATTTGGTCTTTGTTGTGTTCACGATTGTTAGATGTATGTATATGCCTAAGGGCATAGTGGTCATATGTAACTTTTCTCTCTTTATATATAAATACATAAGTGAGGGGGAGGACTCTCCAACTCACTTTTCTCCTCTTCATTTTCTCTCCAACATGGTATCAGAGCCCTAGGGTTTTGATCCCTAGGGACCACCATCGTCACCCTCCTCCCCAACCTCTCTCCATCCCTCTCCCATCTCTCAGCCATCTCCCTCTCCTCACCCACGGTAGACCACCATCATCACCCTCCTCCTCAACCTCTCTCCCTCCCTCTCCCATCTCTCAGCCATCTCCCTCTCCTCACCCACAGTAACCCCACACCATAACCCCTTACCCACCGTAAACCCTCTCCCTCCCGTAACTCTCCCCTCTTTATGCAAACCCTCTCTCTCCCACTCCCCTTTCCGTAATCCCATCCATCCCGTATCCATTCCCCACCCCACCGTAACCCCTCTCCCTTTCCGTAATCCATCCACCCCACCCTCTCCTCGCCGTAAACGCCAAACTCCCCCCTCCCCTCGTCATTATCCTAAACCCCTCTCCCCTCGCCGTAACCCTAAACCCCCCCCGTAAGCCTAACCCCCCCCACCCCCATCCTTTTCCGTAACAGCACCCCCTCTCTCTCTCTCTCGATTTCTCTCACTCTATTTTTTCCTCTCTTTCTCTCTCTCATTCTCTCTCTCTCTCTCTCTCCTATTCCTCTCCCATCCAAACCCTAATTTTGCTACGCTAATTCCCTTTTCTCTCTTCTTTCCCTACCCTTCAACCCTAATCCCCTTTTCTTTCCTCATGTTTTAAATACATTTGACTCTTCTTCTCATCTCTTCGCGTCTCCGACGTCTTACCTTTTTTTTTTTTTTCTTTTCTTCATGTCTTAGAGGCTCTCTCTCACATGCCCTTTTCCTTAGTTTCCTCTTTTCGGTACCGCGATCTCCATTATTGACCTCTCAGCTCTCCATTATCGGAGTCGCTCCTTCTCGTCAGTGGGCCTCTTATCTTCGATTCTCTTCACATGGATTCCCCCATTATTGAGGATCCCTCTCTTGGCAGCCTTCTGTGGCTCCTGCCCCTCCGTCTCGCTCACCCTCCTCCTCGTATACCCCCTCTTCTTCGATGGATAGTTCATTCCCACCCATGACCACAGTCAAGCTTGATGGGTCCAATTACCTGAATTGGAGAGTGGCTGTGGAGACTTACCTCATTGCTAGGGGGAAGCTGTCCATTATTCGTCGTGATTCCCTTCCTTCCACCGATCCCACTTATGAGAAGTGGGAACAGGATGATGCCCTTCTCTGTACTCTCCTTTGCCAGAGTATGACTCAGATTGCCGGGACCATGATACATCTTCCGACTTCTCGACAGGTCTGGGATCACACTGCTGTTACCTTCTCTGGGTTGGGAAACCTCGCCCGCATCTGTGCCACCTATTCTCAGTAGATGCACCTTCGGCGTGGTGACACCCCTCTCTCTACCTATTATAGTCAGTTTGTTTCCCATTGCCAGTAGTTAGATGCTCTTATGCTCCTCACCACTGATTTTTCCATTGCCACCTTTTCTCTGTTTGTAGTACTTTTCATGCAGAAGTTACCAATCAATTTAATTGTACTCTCAAATATTTTCGCACTGATAATACACATGAATATTTCTCCAAATCTAATGGTTTTGATGAGTTACTTTCAACTCGTGATATTCTTCATCAATCTTCCTGTGCTCACACCTCAACAAAATGATGTAGCCGAACAAAAGATGAGATCTCTACTGGATGGGGCCCACACTCTTCTTCTCCAAATGCGGGTTCCAAAGACTTATTGGGGTGATGCAGTTCTTACTGCAAACTATCTTGCCAATCGATATCCTTCATCGGTTCTTGGCAGTTCATCACCATTTTCCATTTTACGTCCTCATCATGACCCGTTCCCTATTACTCCTCGGATCTTTGGTTGTGTGTGTTTTGTCCACAATCTTGGTCCTGGTTTGGATAAGTTGGATCCTAGATTTGAACGATGTATTTTACTGGGTTACTCACGGACCAAGAAAGGTTATCGTTGTTACAGCCCACGCTTACGTCAGTCCTTGTCTCGGCCGATGTTACCTTCTTTGAGACTGAGTCTTACTTTCTCATCCCTCAGGATGCCACACCCCTCTCCCCTTATTCGGACATTCCTCTACCTATTCCACTTCTTCCTGACTCGGTAGTCACTCCTTCTCCATCTCCTCCCTTATCGACGGTTGAGGTTGTTCCTGTTTGCGATACTTCTGCTCCCCTAACTGCTCGTCCACCACCTGTAACTAAGAAAACCTATCAACGTCGCCTCAAATCTGCATCTCTTCCCTCTCCGGTGCCGCTATCGTCAGCTTAGCAGGAGATCCCTCCTTCTATTTCAGAGGTACATGTCAACTCTCTTGTTGCTTCTTGTACTCGTTCTCATAGTACCGCTCATCCTATCTCTTCTGTTCTTTCTTATGATTCTCTCACACCTGTTTTCCATAGTTTTGTGTCTTCTTTGTCTTCTATTTCCTTGCCATAGTCATTGCCTATAGCACTTGATCACCTAGGGTAGCGGGTAGCTATGGATCTTGAGATGGAGGCCCTTCAAGCCAATCAGACTTGCGACTTGGTACCTCTTCCTCCTGGTGCTCGTTCTGTTGGCTGTCGTTGGGTTTACACAGTTAAATATTTACCTGATGGGTCTGTCGAGCACCTTAAGGCGTGCTTGGTTGCCAAAGGCTATACTCAAACCTTTGACGTGGACTATGGTGAGACCTTTTCTCCTGTTGCAAAGATACCCTCTGTCCATGTTCTCTCTCTTATTGTCAACCATGGATGGCCTCTACATCAGTTAGATGTCAAAAATGCATTCCTTCATGGTGAGCTCACGGAGGAGGTGTACATGAAGCAGCCTCCTGGGTATGTTGCTCAGGGGGAGATGTCCTCCTCCGTATGGCGATTGAAGAAATCCATCTACGGCTTCAAGCAGTCCCCTAGAGCATGGTTTGGGAGGTTTAGTGATGCTATCATGCGTTTTGGCATGAAGCAATGTGCAGTTGATCACTCTGTCTTCAGCCATCAATCTACAGTTGGTTGTGTGCTATTGATAGTCTACGTTGATGACGTCATCATTACCGGCAGTGATTCAGTGGGGATCCAGAAATTGATGATCTTCTTGCAAAAAGAATTTTCTACCAAAGATTTGGGCCGTCTTAGATACTTCTTTGGCATTGAGGTAGCGTATTCTACCAGGGGGATCTCCCTCTCACAGAGGAAATACGTCTTGGACTTACTTGAGGAGACAAGTTATCTTGGGGTGAAACCTGCCTCAATTCCCAATGGACCCAAATGTAAGATTACTTCATGAAGAGGGAGACTTATTAGATGACCCTGTCAGATATAGGAGGTTGGTTGGTAAACTTATATATCTTACAGTCATTGCCGAGACATCTCCTTTGTTGTTGGCGCTGTTAGCCAACATATGAGTTCACCTCGTACTTCACACTGGGTAGCAGTTCTTCAGATTCTTCGATATTTGAAAAGTGCTCCAGGTAGAGGTTTGTTATTCAAGAAGTTTGGACATCAGAAGATAGAAGGGTATACAGATGCAGATTGGGCAGGATCTTCAGCTGACAGGAGATCTACCACAGGGTATTGCACATTTGTGGGTGGCAACCTTGTGTCATGGCGAGTAAGAAGTTGGATGTTATCTCTAAATCTAGTGCAAAGGCTGAATATAGAGCCATGGCCCACACAAGTGGAGAACTTATTTGGTTACGCTCTCTTTTGCCAGAGATCGGTTTTCCTCCATCTTCTCCTTCTCAGTTATATTGTGACAATAAGACAACGATTCATATTGCCACAAATCCGGTCTTCCA
Source organism: Tasmannia lanceolata (assembly GCF_043159265.1). NCBI lineage: Eukaryota > Viridiplantae > Streptophyta > Magnoliopsida > Canellales > Winteraceae > Tasmannia > Tasmannia lanceolata. The sequence goes on along the minus strand of NW_027518688.1, from coordinate 16,485,995 downwards.
TGAGATGACCAAACATATTGAGGTCAATTGTCACTTTATCAGGCATAGGATTCAGAAAGGGGAGATATGCACAGTGCTCACTAGATCTGTGGACCAATTAGCTGATATGTTAACAAAGCCACTGAACAAAGAGAAATTGAGTGACTTTTGTAGCAAGCTAGGAATGTTTGACATTTACATTCCAGCTTGAGGGAGAGTGTTAGATGTATGTATATGCCTAAGAGCATAGTGGTCATATATAACTTTTCTCTCTTTGTATATAAATACATAAGTGAAGGGGAGGACTCTCCAACTCACTTTTTATCCTCTTCATTTTCTCTCCAACAAAGATGATATACTTTTGAGACTTTTGCTCTGAAGTAAAAGATTTTATATTGTCCTGCTGCATTATTTTCTTAATAGAATGGAGATAGAGGTTTTCACATAGGTGGAGTCCTGGGTGATTGCTTATGGCATTATGCCGTAGAATGGATGGAGGAAGGGGAGAAAACCACTAATGTACATATTTACATCCAACCTCCTTTCGGGCATTTGAAAAGAATGTTAACAAAATAAAGAGAAAAATACATAAGAAAAAATAGATAGACTAAAATTTCAGTATGCATTCTCTAGTGGATTCTTAGTTCTTCAACACTTCCCCACAATTGGAGATATTGTTGGAAAGAGTTGTTCATGTGGTTGGAAGTGAGATCCACCCTTTAGAGTAACATTGAGGTATGTAATGACATTCCACCTCGATATGCTTTGTTCTCTCTTGAAAGACTGGATTAGTGGCTAATGGAAATTAAAATACAATTTCCATTGGCAAAGAATTTCATATCATATTGTTGGTGCATGAAGATTATTTTATTTTCATTTCCTAACTCTTAGATATAAATGAGCATAGTTGATCAATATCACAATCCAAAGGCACATAAAAGCAAAACTATAATATGATAAAACTCAGGATGATTAGAAACAGATTCCATAAACGATAAGAAACAGGGATTTATTTGCAATAATGTGATGCAGTTCTATAGAACGGTTAAAACATAGTTATAATATATTCCTTATCTTATGTTTAATTACCTGACAATCCATGAGTATCAGATCAAATGGTGGAATTTTCTCAAATTGTGTTTGATATCTGGTTTCACCGTCTTTCTGAGATGTGATTTGTCTTTTACAATCAGCACTGAGTGCACCTTTCAGAACCTCTACTGCTTGCAGTCCATCTCCTACGACAGTAACTGTGGCCCCCATTTTCTCCAGCATTATGGTCGCAACTCTCTGTAGCACCGGTGTATCTTCCACAAGTAGTATACACAATCCTTCAAGAGAGTTTTGGCAGGGTTGGGCCTTAGTTGAAACTACACAATCTTGTTCATTAGGACTACCATTGAGGACTTGATGTTCACTAGCTTGCAAACTTTTACACGCAAGTTCTGTTAACCTGTGGGTTGTAGATTGTGTTGCTATTTTCTCCACATGTAATACCTGAAACTGATGCTTTTTGGTCATTTGGTAACTTACATTTCGATTATATTCCTTTGAAGAACTTTCTTGCAAATGTGACTCTGAATCTTCTGATAACTCTTCCAATTTACGCGTTCTAGTTCCTTTGATTGCTTTTTCGTGTCTATCATTTCCGTAAAAATCCATATTGGTGTACCCATGGACGCATTTTTCAGAACCGAAAGTATCAGAAGATTTTCTAACATATTCGGGTCTCCGCAAACCGTTGGGGGTCCTTAGGATTTTATCTGGGTAGGTTGTGTAAGTGGGAGACTCATTTCTTGAATTACTTGTCTTGTAATGTGGAGGACGAGATCTCGGAGGCCTTTCTTTTCCACCGTCAGATTCATCTGAATCATCTGAGTTGGCATCATCAAAATTGATCTGGTCTATTTCAAGGCATTCATGGAAATCTTGATTTGTTGATGTTCCCGAAGTGTTACTTTTTCTTTGAAGTTCCACATTTCTTCCTCTTACAACAGCTCCCAGAATATGGATCATTTTTGCTTTGTAGAGTGGACGGTTAACCATCAATAAATGTCCTCTCCTCCTCAGCTCCATCTTAATGTCATTCGAGGTATCATGGTTCAATATCCATGCAAAATTTGCCTTCCCGTGATAGTTATCTAGAAAATTTAGCTGCTCCTTCCATATATCTGTGCTTAGATCTAGTAGCCCTATGTCCACTACAATGACAAGATCTGAAGTCATCATGTTTTGGATATTTGATTCCTTGGGAAAGGTTCTTATTCTACTCTGTCTCAAAGGTTCACTTGTTGAGCACTCTGTAGCAAAGCCAGACTCAGTAATTCTACTTCCTTGAACAACTTCCTGAAGAATTTGTGTTAGTTCATTCCACTCAGATGCTTCCCATGTAGAGATCCCATTTTTCCTTAACCACTCGGACATGGTACATCTCCCTGTGCTGCCATTAAGTGCGAGTAAGACCTGCATATACATTTTAAGAGTGTCATTACCTATATTTCAATACCAGAGTAAGTAGAGTTTTATGTTCAGACAGTAGAATGCCACGAGCAGTACTGTAGCCAAATATAAGTAGTATGTCATCCTATCTGTTGACCAACGTGTTGATCTACGGCTTAGAATCATCCAATCATTGAGGACCAAAGCCAATTGGCTGAATAGGGGTGACCCACTAAATAAATAGATATGATAATGTGCACCTGTATGGTGGGTAAGACCGTTTTATAGGAAAATTTGCATGACCATGTCTTCTATCATGGCTTTAGTTCGTTTGTCATTTTGCAAAACAAATGAAGAGGCTTTGCAATTACCCCAGCTTGTCATTGTTGTTGCTATGGGTTACATCCTGACTGCCGCGGCATGTTCACCTTAAGGGTGAGCCGCCTGTGTACTCCCAACACAAGCATAAGATATAGAAATGGTTATCTAGATAGAAGGAAATGCAATAAAATAACATATACATGTATGCATGTATAGTGTGCATGTAATACCAAAAAACAAGAGAAAAGATAATTCAAGATTTTTCCTATTAATTGTGTTGATTTGTGAACAAGTCTGGCACATTACAACATTACAAATGTGTGTGTGACACAACAAATTTTCTTAGAAATGGAATGGTCTTGTCATATAGGAAACATTACTCCCATCCAATTTTCATTGGAGTTCCTCTATTTTGTGGATCTTACTTTATGTTTTAGGGCTTGTTTGAGGTAGAGATTCTGAAAACATGAAACTTCATGCTTATTTCCAGGCGTAAAAGTGCATGACTACGTTTCTGGATTTTCTAGGAAAAGATTCTTCAACTTCCATACTTGGAAAATTATTGTAATGAATATGTTGAAGTATCCTGGTGTTACCTGACTCAGCTTTTAGTAAAGGTTAAATTTGCAAATTTAAAGTGATGTGCCAATTGTAAATCAAAGGAGCTATCATTGCCTGTCAAAGCTACTGTCTCTGAATAAAGATCTAGTGGATGAACTGATGACCACATGGAGGTGGTATGCACAGGAGAAATATAAGTCTTATTTAGTTGGGAAAGATGCCACAGATCAAATCTTAGGATCATGGTAAGAAAAAAGTAAATGGCTGATGTGGGGCATTTTGGATTTTGCTGTAGACAACACTGGTACTATTCTTCCATGGAGAGTTCAGTAAAATAGCTAAAAACATCAGCATTTTCAGGTGGATTAACAAAATATATTGCTTGTTTGGATTACAATGCATATTATAATGGGTTGGCTAATGGAGGAGTGGTAGAAGGGTAGACATGTGAGATAATCTCTGATGGATTTGTGTAATTTTGGTATGGCTGGTACAATCATATGGTAGAATTTTAGGAGGTTTGATATAAAAAGAAATTTTTCATTCAACAAAATGGCATATAATCTTAGTTTCCAACAGCTTATCTATACTTTATATAAAGAAAAGCCCTCCTCTTAGTTTTAAGGGCTTATTAAAAATTGATTTAACCAATTTTCTAACTAGGGAGCGGTCCAACTGCTCCATGCCCTAAAAAATGTGGCTAGCCTAATATAGTAATATTCCTCTCATTACCACAAGATTCTCTCTCATTTACTCCAAAATACACACTCTCTCTCTGTCTGTGTATATATACATCTATATATAGACACACACATCATCTACTTTCCAAAGAAATTCACCTGCAAACATAATGAACCCTCCATTCATAATGAACCCTCCATTCTCTCTCTTTCCCACTACCATAAAAGCTCCACCCATAATGAACCCTCCATTCATCTCACTCACTCTCTCCATGTTTTCCTTTTCCTTCCTCTGTTTATGTCAGCTGTCGGCCAAAGAAGTTTTCACAACAAAAATCTTCACAACCTGGTAAAGATCTGAAGCCTTGCAGGGGAACCTGGTACGTACTGTTGGTCCGTTGATCTTTTCTGCTCTCCACAATTGTCTGAGCAGGCACTTGAGCAATCTGCTGAACATCGTCACATTGGACAATACAAAGTGGATTTGTGTGGTTCAAACATAGTATTGAATGCAACAATCAAAATATAGGCAAAGAGGAAAAAAGTGCCTCTAAAATTAGAAGATTGCATATTTAAGAAAGGGAAGCTTAATCATCACTATTATAGCTTTCTATCTTTAATATAACTTTTAGGAGGTGCGAACTCCATAAATTAGACATTTTCTTCCTATTTTTTCTGTAAGTAATGGGTTCTTTCTCTCCTCCTCTCATGTGCTTTCATCCCCGAATGCCTCTTTACTAGTACATACGAATGGAAGGATGAAAATTTTCTGAATTTGAGAAATTTCCCAATTTCCACACAAAAAAGTGGAGGTGACCTTAGTATATGTTTTGCTTTCCTTCTGCTTCTCTCAAATTGTTTTTAGCCACTTACAGATATCAGGCAGAGATTTCAAGGAATTTCAGTATTTTGTATGAGGGAATTCCTTGTTGTTTGCCTATGATACAGATACTAGGGTAGCTATGCCCATACCACAGCCAAACATAAAAGCTTCACGTTTTCATTAATGGACATTGAAATAAAGAAAACACAATAACAGTGGAATATTATTGAGGATATTGATATGGTCCATATGGTTACTCACCAGTAAGCCATGTTCACCAAATTCTATTTGACAGTGCTGTCCAGTGCCATCCGCAGGTGAACTTAGTACCAAATATAGTTGCATCAATGTCCCAGGACCATCTTTCTTCACAACTTTGATTTCTCCACCCATCTTGTTAACCTAGTGATATTTATCATAACCCAATGTGAGCATACTGGAAAAAAGTGAAGAAGAGTATGCTATGATGAAAGGAACAGAAGTCAATTACGGGAGATAGTTTTCTAATTGGCCTAGTAGCAGTTCAGATCATGTGATGGAAGCAGAGACACAAAAAACCAGCGACCAATGCTCCTTGTGATGCATCTTAAAAAATGTATGTGGCACTACATTAGCAGCTTAGAGGATGGTACTTGTGTTCCAAATGGGAAAGAGTCAAGGATTTAAATTTCGGCTTCGGTGTAGGTTTCGGCCACCACCGAAATCGAAATATTTTGGTTTTGGTGAAAATTTCGACTGAAATAATGTAAAATTTGGTAAAATATTTCAGTGGAAATTTACAAAATTTCGGTGGAAATCTTGTAAATAACCCAGAAATTCTGTATAAAACCGATTCAATGTACTTTCGGTGTCGGTTTGGAACGAAACCGAAATATTCCAGCCGAAATTTTGATTTTCGGTCTAAATTTAAAACTATGGAAAGAGTACATTGTTTATTTATAAATTTCTTCACCCACTGAACTGATTCAGCTCTTGAGCATCAGAAAGGCCTGCTTCAAACTAGATCATTATCAAAATGTGGGTTTCTCTTTTGATCTTTTGTTTCTAATGAAACTGACTTGGGTTTCCTAGTTAGCATTCACTCTTATAGATATTTTACTGTTTGGTGATATGGGTAAGTGGGTAACTGTTTACGTAATATAGTTTTTTTAATTCCTGCCTGGATCCAGATGAAACATAATAATTACATGGTGTTTACACGATAAATCTGGAAAAGATACTATATTTTAGTTTGTGTAGTGTAAGTAGTGTAAGTGGTGTGAACTTCAAAGTATTGCTCCAATTTTACTCCAATATGGAATTTGACAACACTTTGAAATTTGAATATATGGTTTTCCAAGAGACTAAATCATTCTGGAATATTGAGTGGATCCTTGTTAAATATTTCATGTGCATAGGTTCCATAAAGATGACATAAAAATTATAAAAACATCTTAACTCACCAAGGTGCGCACAATGCATAGGCCAAGACCAGTTCCTCCATGCCTGAAAATAATGAAAAAAATCTGAATAAGCACATGAAATTTCCATATTCTATATATAAAGTATCTCTACTGACAGACTTCAAGTTGAACAAAAATGTGTGATACTATATCCTTTTAGAATTTTGTAATAAGCTTACGACTAGTGGAATAAATCCAATCAAATGGATAGATTGATTAATAAATTTTATGGACACATTGGAATTTATGGTAAAGCGCATACGTTCTGGTAGTTGATGGGTCAGCCTGCTCAAAGCTTTCAAATACAGATTCCCATTTGCTTGGATCAATTCCTATGAGATAATATGAATGGATTAATGCTGATATATCTAGAAAAAAATATAGAATGTGTTGGCAAAAAGGTTATAATAGCTTAGGATATGGGTAGAAGAAAAATAGCATACCACAGCCTGTGTCATCGACTTCAAACCAAAGAGTAATTCTGTTATCTTTCTTGGAGGTTCCTTGCACAAGTTTTCCATGTTGCTTTGACTTTGTCTTTAGTGCAGGCCTTGGTTTGTTTTGATCAAGATACAACTCTGTCTTATTAAAAGTATTGGAGCTTTCACACCATCCTCGCAAGGTAACGTGGCCCGCTGTTATCCATTCACAACTGAAACCCTTAATCATACTCCGAATTTATTCTAAAAAAGAACCAAAAGAACCACATGTGCACAAATACTATCTCCAGTTATTTCTTGGATCAAATTTTTATCTCTAAACTCTCATATAAATGATGGTGATTTTTGACCAAAATTACAAGAAACCAACGTTAATAATCTCTTGACATTCCTATGCTTAAACTACAGATAATTCTTCATGGTATGCCTAGTGAGAAAACTAATTAGAAGAATGAAGAGCTGTTCTAATAACATCAGTTTTTGTTAGAGTTCTTCATGTTAAGTGCTAATATCTATTTGGACTATTTTTGAATTTCTATATTTTGTTCCTATATTAGTGCTAAGGTGGTATTTATTCTTAGAGGACATTTCTTTTTTCTTTTTTCCTTTTCCTGCTTGAAATATCAAGTCCAGATGTCTATGCTCTGGGTTACACTAGAAGTTCTAGAAAGAGAAGCATCAAGCCAGCCACTAAAATTAGATAAGCTATTCTATGACTTGTAAAATAGCCTTATTTATGTCTTCCTAATCTTCAATAGGCACCTTTGGTGTTGCATGTCTGTAACATCACACTTACTTTCATCGTATGTATGTTCAACATTCGTCACTGTTTTTCTATGTTTTTGCTAAAACCCCTTCATTTGGAAGTGAACTTTGAGAATAATGGCATTGTCTACTATGATATTGTATATCCTCATATAGCATCTGCAAGTGTTTTGAACTGAAAAAAATGATTTTGATGAGAATCTTAGCAATAACATATTTACCATTTTATATTTCTACTCTTGAAGGCAATTTGGTTTAGTTTTGCTATCCTATTTATTTATTATCTTTAATATCATATCCTTAAAATGATGCCTAGGCATTCGTTTACATCCAACATAAGCTTCCATAGTTTTTCGTTTTTTTTTTAGTTTCTTTAGCAAATTTTTTTATAACCCTTGCAAGCTGTTCAGAAATTGTTTAGTCTTTTAAACACCCATAAAGTGATATGTCATGATTTCCTTTTTAACTAGAGGAAGTATACATCACAATCTAGTGGGCAGAGGCATTTCTATTTTTAGTCTATTAGAGAGCATATAAAAGAGTAGGCAGATGTATTCCTTTTATTAGTCGATTAGAGAGCATATAAAAGAAATTGCGAAAAGGGTTCCAAGGCACATGGATATAAAGTACTGATTTGTTAAGCATTGACTTGTAAAATTAAAGATATCAAGGATGAAGTGGCACTTACACGGTGTAAACTTGATAGAATTGCTTATGAGATTTGCAAATATTTGAACCACTCTAGCGGAGTCCCCACGAATCAGTTTTGGCATATCATCTACAACAATATAGCATAAAATTAGAAGCATATGATATTTTTTTGAATGGTAGAAGCATATGATTTTTAGCCATAACTAATATAAAAGTAAAAAAGGAAGCTTGGATGTGTTCTTGCACTACTTGAAGTTTAGACTTATATTCTTGTACTTTCAAACCAGGTAGTTGAGAAACTCTAGATTTGTTTTATTTCATTCTTGTTTAGTTATCCATATTGTTGTCCTTATTCATTTCCTTGCCTGATAGCAATCCTTCATCACAATCACGTTTTGGGGACTACAAAATAATATTTGTGAGAAATAGATTGTGAATTGTCATCTTCCCATAATGGTTTGAACTTTGAAAGTATGTGTGCCATGTGTTCAATGGATAGAGCTATTTCATCACTTGTTATTATCATACAACGGCATTTGAGATTACTATGATTACCTTGATTTACTTAACATTATTAGTGTCTCTAGTGTCAAACAAACCAATATGGATATGTTTAGAGTTTAAGAATGTCAAACAAACTCCAAAGTCGCCAAGGTATGGAGCATCCAGGCACCACCCAGCGTACAAGCTTTTGCATGGACGGCTATTTTGGAGAGAATCCAGATAGTGGATTTCCTTCGAAAGAGGAATATTATAATTGTTGATCATTGTGCTCCTGCATTGCAAGATAGCTAGAAAGGTGTGGAATAGATTGTTATCTAGATTTGGTGTCCCATGGATCTTCCCAGAAAAATTATCACAATTCTTTGAACATTGGGAGTGGTGTCCATGGAAAGGCAAGGGTAAAATTCTGTGGAGTATTTCCGTTCTAGCTATAATATGGGTGTTATGGAAGGAAAGAAATGCTAGGGTCTTCAAAGGTATCTCTAGGCGTCCCTCTTTCCTCTTCAACAAAGTTGTAGCACTTATCATTTCCTGGGTGAAACTCATACCCAGCTTTGCTTTTGTATCGGCCTTCGATTTGTGGCATGGTTGGCGGGTGATATGTAATGGAGTTAGGGAAAAACTGAGGGTGGATCAAGTATGGGAACCACCTTTACAAGGTTTCTTGAAATTTAACTTTGATGGATCTAGCATGGGGAATCCTGGTCCATCTGGTATTGGTGGGGTGTTAAGAGATGATCAAGGGAAGGTTAAATGGGCCTTCTTGGGTCCAATCGGGATTTCGGACGCGAACGAGGCAGAGGTTTGAGCCGCACATCATGGTATAAAGCTTCTTATCAATGTCTTAAATAGGGTGAAAATTGAAGGTGATTCAAAAAATGTCATAAGTTGGATGAGATTCAAGACATAATTGGAGTCTTTCATCTTCATGCATATCATGTGAAAAGATCGGCAAACGGGATTGCAGATAAATTAGCCAGAGAAGGAGTTTTCAGGGAGGGCTTGGAACAGTTTGACCATCTTCCTCCTTGACTTCCCGGTTTATTGATTACTGTACTCTTTCTGTTTTTGTTTTGTTTTATTTTATCTTGTACTTCCCTCGGGACTTCCTCGGTCACGTTTTTTAATATTATCTATTTGCCCTTTAAAAAAAAAAGAATGTTTTTTAGAGACTGAAAGTGCAATGAGTTGATAATTAGGTTTGAACTAGGGGCAGAACCCAAGAAGCTCATTGATTGATGTGGGGGCATTCCCTTTTCATCATGTGAATGTCTGAATTCGTAGAATTTGTACTCTTCCTAGTTGCAGACCAACATGCTATCAAAGGGAATTTGTTTGATGCTTTGTGCGGATGGCTAGATTCTTGAGGGATGCCCTAGCCAAGGTTCTAAATTATGGTTTCGGTTTTTCTGTCTACACAAAATATGGATTGCTAATTTCTTTACTCACTTTCTTTCCTATAGTGTTCAGACTAACGAGCCTTTCAAATGAAAAATTTGATAACATACCAGAGAGATCTAGAACAATCTCTACATTATGGTTAATGCATTGAACAGAGAACATATCCACTAGCCCTTCGAGTTCTCTCCCCAAGTCAAACTCAGCTTCTTCCATTACTAGTTTTCCAGATTCAACCTACAAAATTGTGTGAACATCAACCATAAGTTGATTCTATATGGTAGTTATTACATTCAAATGTATAAGTATGGTAAACTTATATGCTAGAAATGAATACTCCAGGAAAAATATTTGTTAATGAAGAAAAATATAGTTGGACTAGTTGCACCAAATAAAAATAAATAAATATATGATAAGGAAACCAGATGAATCACACCAGAGTGAAAATTAATAACAATTTTATGTGCATGAATATCGAATACTAATAATGATATAAAAATTGATCATAAGGAAAGAACTAGTAATTGAAATTACACTACTAGATTTGCAAGTTGTTGGGGGTAAAAAAGTTAAACTATGTTACGACGATGACACATAGCATCAGACTCGTCACGGCGAGGCCTCTCGGCCAGGATAGTAGGCGACCTTGGTGAGAGACATCTTGCCCTGGAGCACCTCCAGCTCCAAGTGACCTCCGCCCTGCCCCCCTCCCCGAGCGGATGCCTCCTGAATCACCTAGCGTCACCTCCAAGAAAAGCTCCCCGGTGTCTAATCACTACCACGCGCTGTCATCGCTAGTATCTGGGGCAAATCCTGCCTCTGCCATACAAGGCTTTGCATCAACCAGTCGCCAATCGTCACCATCAGAAGAACCAAATCTTTTGCTCCGTTGTATCACATCTTCCATGATCGTACACGCATGCCCTGCCACGCCGACATCTCCAATGATATATGCGGTCTAAGTCACCGCCACATCGCGCCTAGGAAACCGAAACTCCCGCCTATAAATGGGAACCTTCCACTCAAAGAGGAGGCAATCGATTCGCCTCACCCAAGAGAAGAGACCTTTGGCATCCTTACCAGAGTGATGCACATCGAGGCATCAAGCAATCAGTTGAGCCTAGTCCATCTCCTCCACCCTATGGTGATCATACTCTCTTGTGCGCGTTTCCGCCCCAATCCACAGTGATCTTCTCACATCTGCTCCGTTCAGCTCTCCTATCTCCTGGTGCCTCGATCTGACTTGAGTGTCAAAGGGTTCCCCCAGAGTTCTGACTCTGGGTTCCATGTACGCAGGTCACAGGTTGAGCCAACCCACGCTGCAGAGCCCAACAAGAGGCAATACCCCAACATCCGGACTGTTCACATCCAAGTACAGATTCAAGCAGCATCAGGTTAGTGCTTTCATTGAAAGCTGGCCCCGTTGGTAGGTACGGACCGCTTTCAGCTTCCCGTCTTCTCTTATGACGACGGAGATGGCTTATAATCATCGCTCTGATAATGACCTCCCCTTCATGGAGGAGATCATCCGCATTCTTGTCCCCTACAATTTGCAATGCTTCCCAGGTCAACACCTTCATCGGCTATGCAGAGAGCGCATCCGCGCCCGAAGCCCCAAAGGAGTTTGGCGAAATTCATCCCTCCATCAGCATGGAGGGCGTAGCACTGGTTCACTTGGAAGAGAGCAGAGTAGGCTGCCTCGTCAAGAAAGACCACCTGAACGAGCTAATAATCCGCCTTCGAGGCCTGGGGAGCATGCCTCGCTTAACACCTCCTTGAAGGTCATCCTTTCGTACATATCCCATGAGAGCGGAAGCCTTCTTTGGTGGCCTGCAAGACTATGCTCTGACGGTGCGAGAGTCGACAAAACTAAGTTCTGCTAATTCCACCGAGGATATGGACATGACAATGAAACCTCCCGCCTCTTGCAGAACCAGATTGAGGAGCTCATTTAGCAAGGCTTCCTCTGTGAGTTCATCCAGAAAGACCTGCCACTACGGTAGCTAGCAGCTCTCTCCTCGTGCGAGGATCCGCGCAGGTCTCTGCTACGACCATGATCGTCGGACCCTTCTCCCTGATACTGGTCCCCTCCTATGAAAAGAACATCATCCACGTCGAGGGGGGCTCAACACGCGCTCAACACATCGTCGCCTCGCTGGCTGAGTTGATTCCATTCTTCGGCAACATCCTCGCCGCATCAAGGGGGGCTCAACACGGGCTCAACGTGTCGCCACCTCGCCGACTGAGTCGATTCCATTCTTCGGCTACATCCTCGCCATGCCAAGGGGGGCTCAACAAGTGCTCAGCACATCGCCACCTCGCCGACTGAGTCGATTCCTTTCTTCGGCTACATCCTCGCCGCATCGAGGGGGCTCAACACACACTCAATGTGTCACCACCTTGCCGGTTAGTCGATTCCGTTCTTCGACTATATCTTCCCCACGTCGAGGGGGCTCAACCGCCCTCAACGCATCACCATCTCGCCGGCTAAGTCGAGCCCATTCTTCGGCTATATCCTCCCCACGTCGAGGGGGGCTCAACACGTTCTCAACACATTGCCACTTCGCCGGCCACATTAACCCCTCTCTTGGTCATGACTTTGCCAAGGCAGGCAAAACCTAGCATGCGCCCAGCCTTCTCAGCCCTGTCAATTCATCGGATTAGAGATTTCTCCGGCAAACAGCCTCGCAGTCTACTCGAGAGCATTTAGCCTCGTGGGCCCGCCGAGTGCGTCAGCTTCGCGGCCTAGATGACCGAAACATCTCGCGGGCTAGCTGAAAGCATCAAGGGTTTCTCCAGCGTCGCTGTCTAATCGAGAGCGTCTAGCCTCGCGGGCCCGCCGAGTGCTTCGGCTTCACGGCCTAGACGGGCGGAACATCACGCGGTCTAGTCGAAAGTGTCAAGTGTTTCTCCAGCATCGCAGCCTAGTCGAGAGCGTCTAGCCTCGCAGGCCCGTCGAGTGCTTCAGCTTCGAGGCCGAACATCCCCTGGGCTAGTCGAAAGCGTCACGTTTTCTCCAGCATCGCAGCCTAGTCGAGAGCGTATAGCCTCGCAGGACCGCCGAGTGCTTCAGCTTTGCGGCCTAGACGGGCAGAACATCTCACAATCTAGATGAAAGCGTCAAGGGTTTCTCCAGCATCGCGGTCTAGTCGAGAGCGTCTAGCCTCACAGGCCCGCCGAGTGCTTAAGCTTCGCAGCCTAGACGAGTGGAACATCTTGCGATCTATTCGAAAGTGTCAAGGGTTTCTCCAGCATCGCAGCCTAGTCGAGAGCGTCTAGCCTCGAGGGCCCGCAGAGTGCTTCATCTTTGCGGCCTAGACGAGCGGAACATCTCGCGGGCTAGTCGAAAGCGTCAAGGGTTTCTCTAGTATCGTAGTCAAGAGCGTCTAGCCTGTGAGCCAGCCGAGTGCTTCAGCTTCACGGCCTAGATGAGGGGAACATCTCGCAGGCTAGTCGAAAGCGTCAAGAGTTAGTTTCTCCAGCATCGCGGCCTAGTCGAGGGTGTCTAGCCTCGCGAGCCTGCCGAGTGCTTCAGCTTCGCGGCCTAGACGAGAACATCTCGCGGGCTAGTCGAAAGCGCCTTTGGTTTTTCCAGCATCGCGGCCTAGTCGAGAGCGTCTAGCCTCGTGAGCCTGCGGAGTGCTTCATCTTCGCGGCCTAGGCGAGAGGAACATCTCGCGGGCTAGTCGAAAGCGTCAAGAGTTTCTACAGCATCGCGGCCTAGTCGAGAGCGTCTGGCCTTGCGGACCTGCCGAGTGCCTTAGCTTCGCGGCCTAGACGAGCGAGACATCTTGTGGGCTAGTCAAAAGCACCTCTGTCTTCTCCAACCTTGTGGCCTAGACAAGAACATCTCACTAGCTGCTCGTATGCTTCGAGGGTTTTGCCAGCTCAATTTACCCCTCGCGAATAGCATGATGCAATATCTCCCTTCAACCCTTGGGTGAAATGTGGCAAAAGGAAGGAAAATCCATGGACTAACCAATATAATGTGGCAAAAGGAAGGAAAATCCATGGACTAACCGATATATATATATATATATATATATATGTGTGTGTGTGTGTGTGTGAGCGTCACTTTGTATCGTTGCCTCTCTCTCTCTCTCTCTCTCCACCACAACTGTATCTTTTATGAATCTAGTTTTATCTATCTATTTCCATATCCTACTTTGATGGATCCATTAGATTCTGTACCTACAGAATGTCTAGTACTGAGCAAGGTTTTAAATTTTGACCGAAATCCGAAATTTCGGTCAACAACGAAACCGAAACCGAAATTATCGAAACGTACCAAATTTCAATCGGTCGAAATTTGAATATAATATTAATATTTTATTTCTTTACGGAATTTCAGGCGAAATTACCGAAATTTCGGGAGAAAAATCAGCAGTTTCTACCCAATTTCGACCGAAATTTCGGGATTTCGGCTGAAATTTCAGTTTCGGTGAATCCCGAAATTATAGCCGAAACCGAAATTTAAAACCTTGGTACTGAGACACCATCCAAGGCATAGTGCAGAAGTTAGATCCATTGAACTCATCCAAGGCATAGTGCAGAAGTTAGATCCATTGAATGATATTGATGCTATATGAGAACAATAATTGGTAAAAATAGGCTGAAAAGTGAGTCCTGATATGACCCATTGTCTTCTGGAATTTTATTACATGGATGCTGTAAAAACTGAGCAGACATGGTTGACATAATGTAACCAAGCAAGTAACTAGCTTCCATATGATAGATCACATTTTTATGCATATCTTTGCCGCAGAGTTGTAATTATAACATATATTCCTTTTCCTGATAGAATTAGTGGTGAAGTATTGAATGTATATGATAATTTAAATCAAATTTCATCGAAGCTTCCTTGTTGACGACCTGAATTGCAAGTTGAGCTCCAGAATATGGCCATGCAATTTATTGACACATAATTCTAATTTAATTGTGCATGTCCTTATCAATCATAAATTAACTTATATTTCAATCTCACCTTACTAATGTCCAAGATGTTATTGAGAAGCCGGAGTAAAGCAGTTGAACATATACGAATCTGTGTAACCATGGCGAATTGCTCATTTGTAAGACAGTCATCACATAAAAGAATGTCCAACAATCCTATTACTGCAGCCATAGGTGTTCGCAACTCATGACTGTAATGTAACAAAAAAGAAAATATATTTTACCACATTATGGATTAAAAGATCAATATAAAATGCATCAGACCTTTGGTATCTACTTTCTAGAATGAAACGGTGCAACTAAGTGTTGCATTTTCTGCCAAATAAGGAGTCATTCAATCTCTGCAAAGTGTGTGATGCCATGGTATTAGGTAACTAAGTTCTCAAGACTGATAATGAAAATGCACTAGTAATGACCTAGGATTTAACTGGGAAACTCGTTAAAAATGTATTTTGGATTTAGTTTATGATGCGAATTGTAGGCCCAAATAAGAGGCATATTTTCCCATTAGGACTTTTAGGGATTTATTTCCATCGTATTTAGTTTCTAAGAATTTTATTTCTATGTTTTAGTTTTTAGGGCTTTTATTTTCCATGCTATTTCAATTACCTATATAAAGCCCTCATGTATTAGAGATTTTAGCTTTTGATGCAATTAAGGTTTTGAATTTCGGTTTCGGCTATAATTTTAGAATTCACCGAAACTGAAATTTCAGCTGAAATCCCGAAATTTTGATCGAAATTGGGTAAAGGTTATCGAAACGGCTGATTTTTCTCCCGAAATTTCGGTAATTTCACCTAAAATTCTGTAAAGAAATAAAATATTAATATTATATTCAAATTTAGACCGAAATTTCTGAAATTTTGGAAATTTCGATCGAAATTTGGTACGTTTCGATAATTTTGGTTTCGGAACGTTTCGGTTTCGTTGTTGACCGAAATCCAAAATTTCGGATTTCGGTCGAAATCCAAAATTTCGGATTTCGGTCGAAATTTAAAACCTTGGATGCAATAACATTGATTGAGATTCTCCCCTCTAATCTCCTCTCTTTTTCCCCTTTCCCTTTCTTCTTCTCTTTCTCTATTCTTTCTCCTCTTATTCTTCTATTTCTCTTCCGTGGCGTACATCAGTTTAGTTTCTCAAGCTGAGACTAGTAGTGATGCTTGATGGAATCAAGAGTGGCAGTGGAGAAACAAACAAAGAAGAAGAAGATAGGAAAGAGATGATAGAGAAGATAGAAATATTGTGATGAAAAGTGTAAGGAGAGAGTCCCCTTTCCCATATATCAACATCCAAGAGATATATTTTATTACAATGACTAAAGTACCCTTAATGAAGGGGAAACAATAAAAAGAATAACCTGCGCACATAATTCACACATAAAAATGTACCTATAACACAAGACAACACTCCTGAGGTGAGAGAAGGTCCTAAAGCCTTAGTAAAGTTATCACCCAATAGATATGATGAGGGAAAATAAGGACCCATCATAGATCTTCTCCCATCTGTGTTGCATGGATTCTTTGCCTGCGTATGTTGAATCCGTGTCGACACACGTTTCGTACATGGATTCACGTGGGACACACCGTAATCTTCTCGTAGCCGTGTCCCACACGAATCTTATTTTTTTGGGCAAATCCGACACATTGTTGTCTCTTTTAAAATTTGAATCCTGCATATTTTCCCTTTAAACATATTTTCTTCTTATTTTTTTTATTTTTATAAAAGCACAGCTTGTCCTCTCTTAATAAAATCCCTAATGCCTCCACCCTCCACCCTCAAATTATATATATATATATATATATATATATATATATATATATATATATATATATATATATATATATATATATATATATATATGAGGAAAGTGTTCCTAAGCTATAGCTTAGATAAGCATATCTAAGCTATAGCTCAAAAACACATGTGGCCCCACATTTTTTGGGGGATCCAAAGCATTCATTTGGAAGGCCCTTCCAATTTTAAGTTTTCTATTTTATTTAATAAAAATTACCAATCCCACGAGTCTTTTTGCGGTTTGCCTAATCTGACACCTCAAATTTGTGTCAAATCCCGACACGCAAATCAGAATCCATGCAACACAGCCTATCACCAAGTGGATCTGATCCTCAACAACCTTATTAGTTAAAGAATCGTGGATGTTTGAACTTTGCACCAATCCCTATACATTGAAATCCTGAGTTTCTGCTTTGATACCATGTTAGCTTTGATTAGGGAGCACAAACCCAACATAAGGGGTTAACCTAGCTGGGATTCTATGGTAAAAACAGACATTCAACATGGATAAAATTTCCAATAACAAATGTTCTCATGTACATGATAACCCTATAATTAAGGGGAGTATAATTAAGAGTACCCTAATCATTTATTATTGCGAAATCTGTTCTGGGCGCCACCTTTTTTCTCATTTGGCTTCGACTGAGTTTTGGAAAACTCTATACAATTTTTTTTTTTTTTTTTGGTATTTTGCTAAGCTACTTGGGCCCTCTTCTTTTCCAAAAACAAGACATATCTGAGTTAAATATCTCAGTTCTTTATGTAGCAACTTTCTTTTTCTTAAGAAAGCTATCTCACAACCTAATTCTCACCCTCAATTTGGTAATATGGCGTTGTAGGGATTCCCTTATTCAAGTAAGGTCAGTGCGAGAATCTCTATAATCAAAGATACCAAATTGGGTTCATGGATATGTTTGTGTTTGTTTCCATTGCTTGTTTACATTTTTCCATGTCATGGATGGCTGATGGCATGGTTGCTTCTGTATGTTTTATTTTTCCATGGGATGGTTGTTTATTAAAAACATGCATTTACTACCCTTGTGACACCGTCACTATGTAACCTTTCTAAAAATCTACCTGCTTAGGTGTAGAAGAAATTTCACTTGCAAGCTTAGGTGTTGAATAAATTTCAATTCTAACATGGAATATGCTTGAATAAAAATCTTTCATACACTTGTTTATAAATTGAATAGTCTGAAAATGATTGGTTACCTCATATTTGCTAGAAACTGGCTTTTGTAATTGCTTGATGCCTCTGCCCGCCTTCTTGCATCAAGATGACTTATCAGTTCTGCTCTCAGTTTCATTTCCTTTGAAACACCACTCGTCAATATCATAATGCAAACACACCCAATGACAAGAATACAAAGAGATGCAGATATCAGTATGATCAATGTCGTGAGAGCTCTTTCATCGACTTTTCCCATTATGTATTTTCTTGGAATGATGATAACCCCAACCTGCAGGAAGTTTAATGATCACAATATCTTATAAAACTCTGTAAATTACAATATATTTCAAAATAGTAAAAAATAAGAACAATGCAATATGGCCCAAATGAGAATTAAGATCAAAATGCATACCCATAAATCTTACCGAAGGAAGTCTCTTTAAATTTAGGGAAAAGCTATCAATGTAATATCTCTGGTGTCCAAGCATTACATTCTCAGCATGAACCTCATGATTGAGAGAAACCTTATTGCCATATGCATTCTGCAACCACTCAGCTCCTGATCTTATTATGCGATCTTGTGAATCAACGGCCATCATAAGCTCTGGTCCCTCTGTTGAATTCCTCAAAAGAGGAGCATCTGTTGAAGTTGCTAGTACATAACCCTCCTGAGAAGTCAAATACATGTACCCACTATTAGATTCTACCAGTTCTCTCATCAGCTGACCCACACTATAAAGGGCGGCAGTAACACCAACAACCGCCACTATGCTTCCATTCGAATCGCGAGCTGGTAATGCTGCTGAAAGCATTGGCGAATCTGTAAATTTGCTCACTGCTACATGCCACGACGCTGCACCATCGCGTACTTCTGATAAACCTGCAATGTTGATTAGATCATCTGGTGGGATTTGTCTTTGAATCCCGGTCTTCACACCAGTAATGGGATCAAGTGGTTCTCTATACCATATTGCAGAGGAATTATGATCTACGGATTTGTCGTGCCAGCCATTATATGAAGAATTTACGAGGTCAGAATAGATGAAAAATGTGCTGTTACTCCTATGATCTCTGTGAAATGCCTGAACAAAACCATTTCTGTAACTTATAGTTATTGCATTGAGAGCTTTTCGACTTGCAAAGAGAGCCCACGTTATGTCTCGCATTTCTTTGTACAACTGCCATGAATCAAAGTAAATAATATCTTAGTAATGAATTATTTGCAAGGAAGGAATTACAGATGTAGCATAGAAGTAAGACAGACCTCGAATTGTTGCGTATGGGTTACTGGGTTTCCATACTGACCAATCACATATTCAGAAAGCTTAACCTGGGCCATTGTGATTTCTACAGTGGAATTCAAAATGTTCCACATCCTCAATATGGGTCTCTGAAGAAGTTCATAACGGAGTCCGTATGCTAAGGTATTTATTGATTTTGTTGTGTAAACCTTTGTAAAATGCCATGTCAGTATGGTCAGCATCCCAATTAAAATGGCTAGCATTACCTGCAGAAACAAGAAGAAATGAGAAGCTAAACAGAGGATCTATACACAACTCTGTAATTTTTAGACAGTATGAAGATGTATATAATCCATCACAGTGTAGTGCCCTCAGTTTGTTCCCAATAGCATTCAATTTGATTTTTCATCATTTTTCATCAGAAAAGGCATTTTCGGAATCTCTTGGGTGTTCCCAGCTCACATTGCTGATCTCCTGGACTCTTGGTTTTTTGTGCCCTTGCCTAGAAAAGGCATGATCCTATGGAAGCTCGTTCTGTTGGCCTCCATTTGGGTATCATGGAAAGAATGAAATGCTCGCACGTTCAAAAATGGAACCAGCAGCGTCACTTTCTCCTTTGAGAGGATTGTATTGTTAGTAATATTGTGGGCTAGAATTCTTCCTTGCTTCATATTGTACTCTACCTCGATATCAGACGATCGTAGCGGGAGATCTGTGTGAGGAGGGATCATGAGGGTGGTGAGGGCTCCCAGGTGGAGTTCCCCTGAGCCTGGGCGGGTCAAGCCAAATTTCGACGGTTTTGGTCTTGGCAACCCATGCCTGAAGAGCAGCGAGGGTCTTATCAGAGCCAATGCTGGTAATACCAAGTGGGCCTTTTCTTGGCCTATTGGAATCAAAGACTCTAACGAAGAGGAATTGAGGGCTGCGCTCCAAGGAATTAGACTGATTGCTAAAGAAGGCTTGGATAATATTATCGTGGAGGGTGATTCACGTAACGTAATCAGATGGCTTGATGACACTCCCTCTTGGAGCTTCTCCGAGATTATAGATGAGATATTAGATACTGTGGAGGGGCTCTTGGTTCGATTTCAGAATGTTTAGAGATTGGCAAATAGCGAGGCAAATAGGCTTGCCCGGGTCAGGGTCAATCGCCCAACATTGGAGGTCTTCAACTTCTTGCCTCCTTGACTATCTTTGATTTCTTGGTGATTGTTTTCTGTATGTTATCGTTGTGAGCTTTTTTCTCATCAATAAAACTCCCCCATTTCAAAAAAAGAAAAGAAAAAGAACGAAACAAACTGTGCAGTTGTGATGTATCAGAAGCCTGGATGAATAATCTAATCGATCCTACACCAGGATCCTGTATCAGAAAATCTAATATCATTTAAACATCCAGCCTCATGTTTGTTGAGTGGAAGCCTAAAAAATAACGATTCTAGATTTTGTTCCAGATATAATTTGGCATGAACTGGTTTAAACTTTATCAGATTTTGAATTATAAAGAAGCCCCTCATGAGAAATGTGAGTGAATGTGATGAATTGAGCCTATCTTATTAGTAACTTAAAGCAGTTAACACTGATCCAGACAATTCAAGATCTTGGTGACTTGGAAGTTTCATGGACCATTAACTTGAGCTAAACATACTGCATGTTGTGATTTTATTGAAAAATCCACAGCCACATAGCAAAGAATAAAGAACAAAAAAGGCAGACATAAATACCAAGATTTTTTGTGATTTGGCAAGGGTACCTACGTCCAAACGCGAGTCAACAAGAAATTGACTATACCCAGAAAAAAAGACAATGATTTTTCTGATTATCTAAACCCAGATTAACCTTACAATCCTTCTTCATGATCTTTACAAAACCTTTTACTCCCTCTCTCAACAGTCACACACCGCGCCATTCTTGTAAGGTTTCTAATAACATTATGGAACAATTACCAATGGGGGACAAACATTAGGTGAAATTATCAACAGGACCCATGCTTTTCAGAAATTATCAACGAGGGACAAAAGAGGTCTTGTCAGTAAAAGTTGGACGAAAATGCCCTTTGGCATTTATAACACGTTTTGACCTTGTTTTTTCCTTCTTCCCTCTTCTTTTACTTTTCCATTATCACATTTTTTTATTTTTCACAACACTGGTCATCTTCCCCCTTGTTCAGCCTCCATTGTTGTTGGCAAATCTTAAAAACTTGAATGTTGACTTCTTACCATCTATTTGTCTGTATCTAGGTTTTATTTTATTTTTTATTTTTTTTATGGTTTTGCACTATTTTTCATTCTTCTGGTTCTGATTTATCTTGTTTAGGGTTTAAGCGGTTTGTATTTTAGGGTGTGTTCTGGAGATAATGCATGGATGACTTCATTTAGTTTTTGGAAGACAAGTGGTTGTATCAGAAAAAGTTGATGTAATACATGAATGGATGGCTACACATTTTTTGATTTACTTAATTTTTTTTGTAATACACAAATTGGGATGTAATACATGAAGCACATTTAATGAAAACAACATCAATTTCTTTTGTTATTTCTATCATGAGCAGAATTGTAATGTCATTAGAAGAGTTGCTATAGGCAGGGGGTTTTGTAGCAGAAGGGGTTTATCAACTCTTTGGAAGGGGGTTAACAACTCTCAAAAGTAGGGTTATCAATTTTCGAATGGGCTTATCAAGTGCTTGAAAATTGGCCGATGGTACTGGAGTTTTGGAAGGGGGTTTTTCAAGTCTCTAGGATTGGGGTTATCTAGTATAAAAAATGGGGTTACCAATTTTTGAATGGGGTTATCAAGTCCTTGAAAATTGGCCAAGGGTACTGGAGTTTTGGAAGGGGTTTTTCAAGTCTTTGGGATTGGGGTTATTTAGTATAAAAAATGGGGTTACCAATTTCCGAATGGGCTTATCAAATCTTTGAAAATTGGTTGAGGGTACTGGAGTTTTGGAAGGGGGTTTTCAATTTTCTAGGATTGGAGTTATCTAGTATCAAAATAAGGTTACCAATTTATGAATAGGTTTGTCAAGTCCCTGAAAATTGGTCGAAGGTACTAAAGTTTTGAAAGGGGGTTTTCAAGTATTTGGGATTGGGGTTATCTATTATCAAAATGGGGTTACCAATTTACGAATGGGCTTATCAAGTCCCTTAAAATTGCCGAGGGTACTGGAGTTTTGGAAGGGGGTTTTCAAGTCTTTGGGGTTGGGGTTATCCAGTATCAAAATGGGGTTACCAAATTCCGAATGGGCATATCAAAGTCCCTTATGAACACGTTTTTACTTTCTGTATCAAGTCCCTTATGAACACGTTTTTACTTTCTGTTTTTTCACTTGTTCATTTTCACCGTTTTTTTTCTTTCTACCCTACAATTCATCTCCCTCATCCTCCATTAAAAGGGAGAAGGAGAAATGCAAAACCCTAAAACAAATGAAAAACAAAACCTACAGAGAGATAGATGGGAATGAACTCACGTTTCAAGTTTTCGAGCTTTCCCGCCTGCCAATGGTGGCTAAATGACGAAGAAGACGACTGGTAGGGTAAAACACAAAGTTGAAAATGGAAAAGTAAAAGAAAAAAGAGGGAAAGAAGAGAGGAGAGGGAAAAGTGGAAAAACAAAACGTGTTGCTTAAGAAAAGGGCATTTTCGTCCAGCTTTTACTGACAAGACCTCTTTTGTCCCTCGTTGATAATTTCTGAAAAGCATGGGTCCTGTTGATAATTCTGCCTAATTTTTATCCCCCATTGGTAATTGTTCCTAATATTATATGCTTAGATATCCAAAAACTAAAACATAAATCTACTCTTAGTCGATCAAGGAAACTAGAGATAGATCTATGACTATGAAACAAGTTACTAAAACCAAACAATCTCCATATTATTGGCTTGCTTTTTAGCCACCTTGAAGATTTATTGATGGCCTCTTTACCTGTCAGCTATCATCACAAACATCTAATGGCTCTTTGAAGTACTAACTACACACTTTTATTTAATCATCCTAGTTCTGACTATATTTGACTTTGTCAACAAAACCAATGCACGTGTGTTGGCTCTCTGAAATTTCGGCAAGTTAGTTCAAATATTGATCACAAAAATCACCTATTGATTTTAAAAAAGCCCAGCCAAAACCTAAGAGTGACACTTAGAACCCCATCAATTTTGATCAAAATCGATGTTCTTCACCTGCTGATTTTTTAAAACAGCATGGAAGCATGATTTGATCGAGCAAAACTGAATACAAAGTTACAAACTACCTCTAATAAATTGGAAACTCTATCAAATCACCTACTCTAAATACCAAAATGAAGAGAAGCACACTCAACATGCAATCAGAGTCCACCTACGTATACAAATCTCTGAAAAAGATACATGCTTCTTCCTCTTCCTCAATTTAAGCCACCAACCAGGCGGCTCTGATACCAATTGTTGTAATTTTACGATAAAGTCCACACTCACACCTTGCGTGCAATAAAGAAGAAATATGGCACACACAAGAACACCAAAAACTTTTTTGCATGGACAATGGTACCTATCCTTGGGTATGGCAATGAAAAATCACTAGAAACAAGATGATTACAATTGTTTTTATTAATCTAACTAAGATCAATCTAACAATCCTTACCAATAATCTCTCCAAATTCTTTACTAATCAGTTGTATAAAACCACAATAAAGAATAAAACACTGAAAAATTGATCTAAAAAATCATTTTAGTTATGGAGAACTCTAAGAAAGAATAACTATACAATAGTTAATTGTTATCTAGATGAAATCCCATTTAAGTTCTTGAAGCATCAAGCTTGTTTTCTCTTTGAAATATAAAAGATCCATCAAGAAACTCAATCTTAATCCTGAAGTGCAAAAAGTATTAAAGTTGACTATACAGTCTATACATAATACAGGGAGATTTTATATGCCGTGTGCTCATGAAGTCCAGTATTTTTCAGAAAGTATGGTCGGACCCACTTAACAGGATGGTCAAAACCGTTCATTTGTTGGACCATAAGGTAAACAGGCTGTACCCCTCAGATCATTTCCATAGGATGATCCTAACCCTCCGATCTACAGAGTTCTCTATAATTTGCAGTGCCTCTACAGATTGGAGGGTTAGGATCATCCTATGGATATGATCTAAGGGTGCAGCCCATTTACGTTGCGACCCAACAAATGAAAGGTTTGGATCATCCTATGAAGTAGGCCCACTGTACTTTTCGAAAAATATTAAACTTCATGGAGATTTTATATTCGTGTGAAGTCCAGTATTTTCTTCTCTTGCTATGTGACTTTTTTTTTCACCATTTTAGATAACTATTCTATGTGTATTCCTGTATTCAAGGTTTTAAATTTCGATTTCGGTACCTATTTCGGATCCTACTGAAATCCGAAATTTCGTATTAAGCTTCAAAATTTGGGACTGAAATTCTGAAATTTCGGCCAAAATTTGGTATTTCGCGAAATATCAAATTTCTGGAAATTTCGGTTTTGGTCCCCACTGAAATCCTAAATTTCGGATTTCTGTCGAAATTTAAAACCATGCCTGTATTAGAGACTTTATATGATATGTGCACGTGTAGTCCAGTATTTTTCAAAAAGTGCAGTGGGCCTACTTCATAGGATGATCCAAACCGTTGAGAACACCTTCCATCAAGACTTGATTATTTTTTGTCGAGAAAGGATAAACCATTAATTTTTGATATCCTTTATCTTATTCGAGGGATGTACGTCCCCCTGATGGGACCAAGATCATGTGGGTCAGCTCATGACGTTCTAGATTATCAACGGTCTTGATGTCACATATATGCCCTCATATTATCAACGGTCAGCTCATGATGTTCTAAGGTTGATGATAACATGAAAAGGATTCTGTATAGAGAAAAACAGAAAAGAAAGAAACTTCATTACTGTTAGATCTTCTTGGATATCTCATATGGTCTTGGTCCTACACAAAATGGACATCCCATGCTTAAGAAAAAAACTACAAAATCCAATGGTTTAGCTTTCATTTGTGGAACCCTAAAGGAGGCTTAATGGATCAAGGATCATTCGATGAAGGTATTATCAATGGTATTTGGCCAAATGTGCAGCCGGAGGTTGTGTTTCTTTGTAAGTAAAATGGTGTAAAACAAAATTTACACCCATTTTATGTGAAAAATGACCATAAAGTTTGTTTTACAACCATTTTACATTTAAAGAAACTGAGATCAAGTAAAATAACTTCATAACATATGGTTAAGGGCCTAGTTGGATGCCACCCATTTGGCCCCTTATTTGTAAAAAAGATTAAATTAATTTAATATTATTTTTAAGAGGAAGTCTAGACTGAAGGGAGCCCTTGCAAAAAAGAGGTGAAAGGGCTCCCCCATTGGCTGCACATCACCATCATGTTTGACTTTTCAGCCGTTATTAATGCATGATGGTGATGTGTAGCCAATCGGAGAGCCCTTTCACCTCTTTTTTGCAAGGGCTCCCTTCAGTCTAGAATTCCTCGATTTTTAAATAAGAAATTAAGACCACTTTGAAAACCATTAACTAAGATAGATATAAAAGTAATATGGGATTTGCTAAGGTCCATCGCAAAAGGCTTTCGTAGCTGGTCCGTCACACTTTAGACCAGCCACGTCGTGAATGGAGACAACAACTTTTGTCTTCATTCACGTGGTGGCTAGTCTGACGCACGACACACCAGCCGTGAAAAGCCTTTTGCGATGGACGCTAGCAATTCCCAAGTAATATATATCATATACAATGAAAAAATTCGGTTGCCTTGTGCACTCCCCAAATTATTTAAAATTCGGGGTGCCAATTGGATTGAAAGAAATGGTACCGAAAGTTATTTAAAGCGTCCTAAATGTATATTAATAATTTTAAGCACTCAAGACTCCTTTTGTATTTTTACCCATTAAAATAATATTAATAAAAACACATATTTTAGCCATGAATCCAATTCGCCCATTGTATATAAGCAAGGGAGATAATATTTACACTCCCTTAATTTGATGTTGTCACTATTTTTTAATTTTTTTTCTCCCCCTCTCCAACAGTAGAAGCTCCTAATAGACTTCCACTCCTTCCTAAGATCTATTTGCTTTACACCCCAGATTTCATTAGGGTGCAGCTTGTGTGTAAACTTTCGATCAAACAAATTTTTGGGACACTTTCTTTTTATTACAGGAAGAACCTTCTCTTGCCATTCAAAAAGAAGAGGAAGAAGAACCTTCTCATTTGGAATAATTTGTGTTCTACAGTATTATTTTATAAAATTTTCCTATATGTTATTTCTCATACACAACCCATTATTATTATAGTTCATCTAACTATATCACAGTCAAAATTTCAATCAATTCCCAAACCAGAAACTAATCAAACTCCTTCTCCATCTAAGCTATATATGATCAAGAAAACAAAATTAATCTCATAAAAACCCATTAATCAGTTTTCAAAAATTTAAGTACCATGATGGCAAGGCGTGCGACGAAGACACTGTAGTAGGATGAGAGGCACCGCGTATTTGCAAATATAAATTCTTGTTCTTCATCCTCTTCGGGAAGAATTCTCTGACGGGGAACCGAAGATGCAGGAATCGGGCCCGATGAAATGGCGGAGCCACGTAATCTGTTGAAAAATCTCTTCCATGGGGCGATAGCCATCTCGGGTCTGGTTGGAGGTGATTCAAAAGTGACTGAAGGAGGAATTTTTTTGGCCATGGTTCTTTCAGCCTGTGAAACAATGGGAGGTTCATGAAGAGAAGATATGAAGGAGAAAGAAGAAAAAGTGAGAAGTGGGCTGACGATTATAATTCATGGGGTTGTTTATTTCTTTTGCTTTGTCATTTCCCACTTTTTAAACGAGGATTCAATCCCAATTTCAAAAGTGGAGTCCTCATCATCTCCCCCTTTGCCAAATTTTCTTCGGAAAATTTGACATTGTAGCTATGGGAGGGACAAGATTGCATGAGGGAGTTAAAAGCAGGAATGGAAGGACTCAACTAACCCCAAGTAGACATGAGATTGACAATCTTGCTTTTTTTGAATTACCAAATCTCTGATGAATGCTTACTTCACAAAATGAAAGTGAGAAGCTTTGTTAGCCCATGTAAATAAGATCAGGATGATCGCGGTCCTTCAAATAAGGAACCCTATGATTTTGGATTGCCTTCACCCATGTAATTGGTGATAGAAAATGATGTAAATCGCTTGTGTTCTCAATTAGTGTTTTGTTTGATTCTGATGGAAAGTTGCCTTGTTTCCTATTTTGTGGAGAAGAAAAGATGGGAAAGTTTTTTCTTTTAGGTTTTAGAAAACATAGATATAAAAGCACCTATTTGCACGACCAAGTGTTGGTGCCGGCAAGAGGCAGCTAGAGAGAGAGAGAGAGAGAGAGAGAGAGAGAGAGAGAGAGAGATTCTTATTTGGGTTTCTCATGTTCTTGACAGGTTATTCTCTTGGGTTCATCTTTTGGGTTTTCTTAGGTTTCACTTGGGTGCAGTCTTGGTTGAAAGATGCAAGGAAAGGGTTGTGTGTTTTCATG
Source organism: Tasmannia lanceolata (assembly GCF_043159265.1). Classification (NCBI taxonomy): domain Eukaryota; kingdom Viridiplantae; phylum Streptophyta; class Magnoliopsida; order Canellales; family Winteraceae; genus Tasmannia; species Tasmannia lanceolata. The sequence goes on along the minus strand of NW_027518688.1, from coordinate 16,458,316 downwards.
TTAATCCTATTGTAATCCTTGTATATTGTTTTCTCATAGTGAATCATGTTCTCGCTTATGGATGTAGGCATCTTGGTCGAACCACGTAAAATCTCAGTCTTCATCTTGAGATTTTCTCAACATATTCCTCCATTTTTTAGCATTTTTGTTGGACCCTAGATTAATATTTTGCTGTAGAAAGAATCACAAATGACTCCATGTGACACCTGCACATAAGAAATAGTGCTAGAAGGACAAAACATTGCGAGCATGCATATTTGATATGGACAAAAACCAAACCAAGAAAGTATGGCATGGAAGAAGTTTCTTATTCTTCAAAGTCTATTTTCATCATCTTTAGCCTACTTTTTAGGCATCAAATCTCATCCGTTTGACTTAATTTTGATATTATTAGAAAGATTTTTCGATTACCTATCTATCAAGTCCAAGATCACGCGATTTGGACGTGATTTGAGGAACTTATGGTTGTTTTACGGTCGCGCTATATGCTTATTACGAAATTTCTATTTTTGATTATTTTAGTTATGTTTTTTTATTAGTGCCGCCTTAGATGGAAGGTTTAGATTAGTTGCTTAGGTCTTAACTTAGCCTTTAGGGTTTCTTTTTCTTATAAATAGATATTATGAAAATATTGTAATGAACATATTTGAATTATTAAATGAAAACTTTGCCTTTAGGCTTTTGAGTTCTTTTAGAACTTTTGAGTATTTTTTAGTTTCGCTCTTAGAAAGTCGACTTCGATGGGATCGAAGTAAATATCACCCCCTTCGATAGTGATTGAAGTATTTTATTCCCTGCGATGGTGATCGAACGGCCCTTTTATTCTTTATTTCATCTTTTTGGCCTCCAGTGGTACACAACAAGGTAAATCTAGGTTTTTAGACTACATTTATCTATAGAATGGTATAATTTTGGCCGCGACTATCAGAATCATTTGCATATAATTGGAAAGACAACGTGAGACCTACTGGTAGGCCAATTAACTAAAGCTTATTGTCCGTAAGAAAGCATCTCAAAAAGAGGACATTTAGAGTTTAAATTTCAGTTTAAAGCTAAAATTTATTATTTATAGTAATTTTATCCTACCCATTTCTAGCTATTTTAAGATTTCAAGAGTCCATTAGATTAGAATTCTCTTAATTAAGGGTTGATAATGAGTTTTAGTAATATTTATATTTTTAACTATTTTAAGAAATTACTATTTTTAGCAAGTATTGCTTAATTATACGAAGGAGCGTTTGCTTAGGAGTCATTAGGCCCATTTAAGGCTTGGCAATTCTATTGTGAGGAACTTTCGATTATTATCAATGGAATTTCATTTTAGGAAAGTTTATTCTACGGTGCTCTTTGTGGATTCGTGGGTTCTCTCGAAGGTAGAAGACAATGATCTCCCTTCATTTAATTTCTAGAACTTCATTCCAGCATCATGTTTCCATAACAGATTTCGATGTAATAGACTATATTTATCTCTAGCGTGGCGGAAGCATGCGGAAAAAATGCGAAGATCAATACTGTCTCCTTTAATAAAAAAACTCTTGAATTGAGAAAAACCTTGAATCCACAAGGAAAAGAAATAAATTGAAATTTATTCCATGAAAAAATCTCCACTATACATCACAAGACCAAACATTTATAGAAATCAAACTTTATCTCTAACTAGATTAGGATAAACTCCATATCTAATTCAACTCTATCTCTATTAACTAAACACAAGTAAGATATATCTCTAGGACTCCTGCTAGAAACTTAAAACAAATAAAAAAAAAAAAACGTCCTACATCAATCTCAATTGATATGAATGTTTGAACGTTACTTATTGCTTGATTTTACATGATTGGCAGATAAATATACTTTTACTGGAAGTCATTAAACCATACTTCTATAGATAATTCTATAAAAGGATGTAGATTTTAGACTTGGATATTATTGGGAAGGGACAAGTGTGACACATTGGCAGACATGCAATGATTAACTAGCTAGGAGACATCCCTAGGAGTCTCTAGGGATTTCAATGATGTATTGACAATCAAACAAGGAGTTTTGCTGATGCGCATGGCACCCAGATGCCAAGAAAAACCCTCAAATCATCCCGGCTTTTGTGCAACCAGGGAAATGGTGGCCTGTTTGGTTGCAAGAAAACATTTGTGATGGAAAAAAATTCCTTGGGAAAAAAATTCTTTTATATAGAGAGAAATAATATTATTACAGGAATGCGAGACTCATTGGTGCCCTTGGAAAAAAAAAAAAAAAAAAACTTGTAAGGGCACCCTCATTGGTCTAAATCATTTAGGATGGCACAGAAAATCACAAGCATAACTGTCGTAAGTGGATTTTGATCAGTGGGGGCGCTCTTTTACTCATTTTTTGGAAGGGTGCCTATCAGTCTAGGCGTCTAGCATTCCTCATATGATTAATGTTAACTTAATTAGGGGGACATCATCATAAATTGAAGGTCTCTTTAAATAAAAATTGAATAGGGTTGGTTCGATTTATCTTTTTTTTTTAGGTAACAATAGTATGAAATTTCTAAGGGACCGTTTGGATACGTGGATTTTAGAATCCAAGTTTTAGTTTGAAAACAGTGTAAAAGAGGGTTCATGATCAAGCTACCACATGCTGTCTTGACAGCGTTTCTTCGATTTTAAGTGAGAAATCCAGGTTTTAGAAATCTCTTCCACATCCTGAGATTTCTAAAACCTGAAAACATGGGATGATCTCCTGCTCTTTTTGAGAGAAGGGTGAGAAAACAGAAAACGACAGCTGGTCTTCTTTTGCTCTCGTCTCCCAACTACGATTTGGAGGAAATCTAAGATTCTGAAATCCGCATATACAAACGATCCCTAAAACAATTGTGCTTTCCAAACTTTTCAACAAATTCCTGCAATCCAAACAGTAATTAAACATTTTTTTTCTGGTTTGTATACGCATGCGCAATGAAAGGAGGAAAAGAATACCACTAATTTGAGCGAGACTTTTGATGTTTTTATTTGTACAACAGGGAACTCTGAGATCACTTCTGAAAAAAAAAAAAGTACCCGCATTTGATGAAATTGCCACTAAGGGGTTATTTTAAAATTTACCTAAAAACGCATGCCGTGTTAATACGTGGCTCATAGAGTCCCTAAGAGGGCTTTCATTGATAGAGAGAGATCCTAAGGGTGCGTTTGGAAACAGGAATCAAGAATTGGTATGGGTAACAAATTCCAATCCCATTCCAATTCCCCCGGTAAACGGAATGTTCATTCCAATTCTATTGTTTGGGTAAGGATCAGAATTCAACGAAGGAATCAGTCATGATTCCAATTCTAGTGTTTAGTACCATCCTGCGTAAGAATGGAATAAACTTTCAGTAATTGTTTTTGGGAAATGATATTTACGCCCCTTTTATCAACCGGGACACCCATTTGCCAGTGTACTTTGCAATCAAAAGCCACTGGATTTTTCTAACAGAAAGTACATTAGCCTTCTTTTTGCCATTGATACACTGACATTGGGTGTCCCTAGTGATCAAAAGGGGTGTAAATATCACTTCTCTTTTTTTCATATTATCCAAATGGGATTTCCTAGGCAATTTCGTGGAAAGCCATTTCGCGGCTGACCTTTGCACGAGAGAACCACACATGCTCAATTGACATCAAATTTTGTCTTATTCATTCGATTCATTTGAGGAGGCTGTTCTCTATTGCAAAATTCAGTTGTCGAATGGCTTTCCGCAAATGGCACAAAAATGTTAAAATCTAACCCACTATTCACCATGTGGACATGGATCAACCACCCCATCAAAAGATGTTCATCAAGGGCGCACAAAAAGGGAAAATACTTGAGATAGTAACCCAATCCATCCTCATCCCTGCAACATCATCTCCTCAATGTCTCAGCCACTTAACATTGGGCAAACCCCGAAAATCATGGCATTCCAAGAACCCAAATCTCTAACTGGCATTTCCTCAAACACTTCTCAAGCATCGGCCCCTAAACTCATTTCCTGTATACAAGTGGATCAAAGAAGCATCCACAAAGAAATGCCCAAAACAGATGAAAGGAAAATATGTAATTAGATAAACTTTCAAAAGAAAGAGAGAGAAAGAGATCTGGGTTTTGTAAAAAAACAAAGAGAGAGAGAGAGACCCATCTTTAGGTTTTGTAAAAAACAGAGAGAGAGAGACCCATCTGTAGGCTTCGACAAAAACAGTGGGAGAGAGAGAGAGAGAGAGAGAGAGAGAGAGAGAGAGAGAGAGGGGGGGGGGGGGGGGAGACGCATACGTTCTGACTTGGTTTCGATTTATAGAGCTGGAGAGGAGAAACCTATTTTGAGTTGCAGATCCGGAGAGAAAAGGAGAGGAGATGAGAGGTATGTTTGTGAGGAAAACCTAATATTATTAGAAGCTAAAATCGACCAGAGATTTCACACTTTTTTTTTTCTCTCTTGTTTCTGGGAATCAGAATACCACCCCGCTTAGGTGGGTATCAAAATGCGCCAAACATTCCCACGCTAATTCCGTTCGAACTCAAATTTCCATTCCCATTCCATTTGCAAAATGCAGCCAAACGCTGGAATTGCTTAAGTCTGTATCATATATACATATTGATTCCCGATTCCGGCAATCCAAATGAACCCTAATTGTAAAGTAGCTTTGTTGAGATTACAAGATCCTATCATATCGAATAAGATAAAGTTAGAAAGATAAAATAAGATAGATCATATAGGAAAGATTAAAAAGTATACATCTTATCAATGAATTAAAGATTGATAAGAATATCATGGATCCTTAATGGACAAGATTCGTGCTCATGAATTGGATCCATATCCTAAGATCCGACATTCTTTTGGACAGTGACCTACACATAGCCAGAAATCGGATGAAGCGTCCTAGATCAGAATGAAGGGTGCCAAAGTATGAAAATATATCCTTCATATTTTTGTTGGTTGATATCTATTCGTGATTGGTATTTTTGTAACATTTAAAGACCCTACTCCAAACTTCATACATTTCTTTTTTTCTCATGTTTTGTTTCAATGACTATTCTCCTTTTTCTTGAGTTTTTTTTCCTCTCCCTTTCCTCAACTTTATGCCCTAACTATGTAAAATATAAGTAGGATCGAGGACAGTCTGATGAACGGTCCGATTCAAAATAGATCGTAACCCAGACATAAGATCAGAAAAGCACTTCTAAAAGAATCCGACCTATAATGGATACTGACCAAGTCATAGGTCGATTTGGTCAAAAGTGAATCAATTGATGCCCCGACCTTTACTAAGGCTTTGTTAGCCTTGTATATTGGTGAATTAGAACTTAAGTAGTCAGCGTGTGTAATAGCAGCGAAGTAGTCTCCACGTAGGGTAATGGTAAGTAGAGTTTGGTTGGCAACTAAAGTAGTTTTTTGGTGTGGGGTGTCATTACCAAAATAAGGGGCAGTGGGGTGTCATCACTAATATATAGAGAGGAGAGAAAAAGTCAGAAGAATGCTAAATTCCAAGACTCTAAGAAAAAGAAGTTTTTTTCAAGTTATTTGTTAGGGAACAAAAGTCATTACACATGAGCACACAAGGCAAGTAGGCTCCTTGTAGTTTGAATCAAAACATGCACCCAAATGCCAATATAGATGATATGGCACCCCAAAAATAAGCAAACACCTAATAAACCCTAGAAATTGTTCAAGCAAACATACCCTAAAGCAAATAAGTGTGAATATCATTTTCTTTTGAGAATCCGTGCTCTCCTTTCCCCGCTTTTCTTTTTAAGATCAAACATGACCAGATTCAGTTGTTGTGTCCAAATCTTGTACATCAACATTCGGATCCTTTGGATCCATCTGGCCGTTTGAGTCCATCTCTACAATCCTACATATGACCAAGTGGAGGGTATATGGAACAAGCTCATTCTAAATAGAGATCCCGCATAAGGATAAACCCTTCTTTGAGAGGGATATGGAATCTTTGGGAGACTATTCCAGGTTCTAGAGGCATGCTACATCAAGAGTAGTGACATGGACAAAAGAATATGGATCTGGGACACTACTGGGGTTTTCTCCGTCAAATCCTTCTACAACCATATTGTGCTGTCATCTAATCCCTCCACAGAAGCAAAAGTGTGGAATATATAGGCTCGGCCTGAGTATGCATTTTCAGTTTGGCGGCTTGCAGAGGTAGAATTCATATATTGATTACCTTCAGGTTAGAGGGATGTAGCTGATTGACCATTGCACTCTCTACATTGAGGCAAGTGAAACTATTGATCACATGTTTATCCACTGCAAAGTGGTAAGGGCAGTGTGGGGCCATATCCTATTCAGGTTTAGTGTTCCTCTCTCCCTGATTTTATTGAGGGTTGGCCAGGAGTGCCTTGGAAAAAGAAAGGTAAGGTCCTTTGGGAATTATATTTACGTACAACTTTGTGGATCATATGGAAAGAAAGGAATGCTAGAATTTTTGAGGGAGTGGCTAAATCTCCCCACTTCCTATATATAAAAACTTTCATTGTTGTAATTGCTTGGGAAGAAAGGAGGGAGGTATGCTTCAGTATGGAAAGAAGGCCTAAAGTAGTCTAAGCTTGGATATCTCTAATGGAATGCTCAAAATGAATCTCGATGGGTCTAGTACGGGGAATCTGGGCCCTGCTGGCTAGACCTGGCAAAATGGGACCCGTACCCGCGGGTACACCCGGCCCGCAGGGGTACGGGTACCAATTTCATTACCTGCGAAAAAAAAATACCCGTACCCGTGACCCGCAGGTGGGTCTAGGTCGGGCGTTGGTGCCCGCGGGTTACCCACCATTCGGTTTTCAACTTTTTGTTTTTAAGGCCGAAACACTAAACAGTAAAGAAAAGACTATGTGGGTGGGCCAACAAAACAAGTCAAAGCAATAAGATTATGTGAGTGGTATCTTTGGTTGTACCAAAACAAACACTTGTTAAAGTAAATGAAAAATTGTATGATGAATGGGCGTATAAACATGTACTCATCATCCCATCCTTGATATTTGATCCAACATCAGCTCACTTGTTAAGAAGCTGCTGTCGGATTAAATATCAAGGCTTGTACATCCATCGTACCACCTTTATGTGTTCATATATATATATATATATATATATATATGTACCAAAAGAAATTATATGATGAATGGGTGTATGAACACATAATGGGTATATATATAATTTCTTCTTTAAATTTGCCGGGTTACCCGCGGGTATACCCGTACCCGCCCGGGTGGGTTCCGGGATCATGAAAGGCGACATGTACCCGCGCTGATATTTCTTACCCGTACCCGCTGGTACCCGTACCCGCGTGGGTTACCCATTTGTCAGGTCTACCGCTGCCATCGGTGGGGTGTTGAGAAATTCTGGAGGAAATTTTTTGTGGGCTTTTTTGGGGTCCATACCGACCGCGGATGCAAATGAGGTGGATGTTAGAGCTGTGCACCAGGGAATTATACACCTTAATGTAGCCATGTGTGGACCCCGATCCTGAGGACGGTGAGCGAGGGACGTGAGATCCCCCGTCAATCCTCTAAGACCTCCACGATGTGAAGGAGAGCTCTACCAAGGAACTCTCGAAACAGATGCCACTCACAGCATGGGGGGCGATGTATATGTATGAGATACATCTTGATCCGGAGACAAAAGCCTCGAAACCAAGACATACCTAAAATAACTCAGAGTCGCCATCCAGGGAGTCGGCCCTGGAACCCCATAAAATACTCTGTCGCAACGGATAACCAGAGATGCAAAGGTCCGTGCCTGGTGACGAATGAGGAAGATCCAAAGAGCACCCCCAATTCGCCCAAGTACAAGCACTTGGTCTCCTATGCCATTTTTAATTAACTTTGAAGAGTTTTGGGCGAAAATCATGTGAAATGGGAATGAGCATCCCCGAGAAAACGTCTATCTAAACATGCATGACTCGGGGATGGGCAAAAGAAAATAAACATCCAAATCTTAACTCATCGCATCTAATCCTAACTCATCACATCTAAGAAAGCAGTTGGCGATCGCATGCATGGCTATAACTAAACAGGTAATGACAGATATAATGAGATAAGGAAAACAGTAAAGAGCTATATCTAGACAGATAATCAAGATAAGACGAATAAATAAATGCTATAGATAAGCAACCAAAGCAGTAAAGTAAACACACTAGCATGCAAACCTATGCGAGAGATAAGGTTAAGGAAATAGCAATCAATCACATGCTTGAGAAGCAAATAAACTAGAAGCGACGCATGAGAAATCTGAGACAAGCACACGACAAGCTAAAAGATGCAAGAAAAGAAAAGAATCAGAAAATCATCGGTATGCGAGAACAAAAAATTGTCAGGAAAAGAAAATGGAACACACGATAGGCTCGATTCAAAAGGAATCAAGCCCAGCGATCCTAATCTGTTGAAGATCGGACAAGTCTCGCGATCGTCATGACCTATCGTTGGGCTCAGCGAGGTCAATCCCTGTGAAGGGGCCACGCTACGTCATCGCCCGTCCCAAAACCCGATAAAATGTCGGAAAACCGATTAAACCGAAAAACCACGATCAAAATCGGAAATGGAATGAAAAGGGGGCTCCGAGTGACCTGGCCATCACCATCCTTGCCCATTTTTGTTTTTATTTTGAAATGTTTGAAAATATTTATTAAAAGGTTTGACTGAACTTGGGTGGACCCAAGCTACCTACGTACCCTGTGGAAAGGGATCAAGCCAACGTAGTTCGAAACAGCTTCTTCGAAAAATATTTTTGGTGTTTTTGATGTTTTTATGTTGTTTTTGGATTTTTACTATTTGATTTTTATGTGTTTTTTATCCCTTTTGATTGAAAAATGGGGTTTGGCTCAAGAGGTTGCCGTCCGTCATAGCCTAAACCCGAGAGAAGTATTCCCAAAATCAATGGAATCCCGAAATTCGAAAAGGATCCCGAGGAACGTAAGAAGGGTGAACCCGAAGGAGAAACCCCGAACCCTGTAAAAGATAATGATCATGAAGAAGAGGAAACCCCTAAGCCCCATGAGAAGTGATGAGTTGACGAAAGAGATATGAAGGGCAAAGGGGTGGCTCAAGAAACATTCCGTCATCGCCTCGACTAGGAGAATATTTGAAACATTCGATGCGAAGTCCAAATATTAATGAAGGATGTAAAACCCGCCAAGCTAAGCCCTATGACATTTCTCCTTAAAGGAGGGTCCAATGAAGACATTAGCGTAAACATCATTGCAGCCAAAGACTCTAAAATGATTTGGTCGAAGCCAGGAATGCACGTCACTTTCCACGTCATACTGAATAATTCCATGATGACCTTTATCCACACTGAATGAAATAGGATAGGAACGATAAACCATGATGGGAATAGTAGTGCAGGCCATGCTCTATTCTGGCAATTGCACTACCATTATCCGAAGCACCATACTTTGAGAGGTTTTTTTTTTTTGAGAAATGAGTTCGAACAGAGAGACATGAGCAATTTGTCTGTTATTGTCAACACACGGTTATATAGATAGTAGGCCTGTGAAGAAAAGAGAATGCAATACGGGGGATCAAGTCTACTCTCAAATTAAATGTGAATACTCATGAAGCAAGCAATACCTACTACATCTGAACCTTAACCAAAATTTTATTTCATACATTTTCATTGAGAAAACCTGAGCATGGCAACAATATGGAGTTAGTTAAGGAGAATGAAACATAGGGACTACGGATCGTTGATTAAGGGAATGTGGAAACCAAAATCTGCTGGCCATAGACCGCCTTTGTTTGGCCCAACATCACACTCCACCTCTCTAGTGTAAAAGTTTTTGGCACTTTTCAATCATACTCCCATCTTCTCTCTCAAGTGGATCCCCGTTACATCTTAGGATTAGCCATCATAAACCGATTCTCTTCCCATGGCAGACACCTGGACTTCTCCCATTTCTTCTCATTGTACTTGACAAGTTAAAACGCTTTGAATTTTGCAAACTGACTTTGTATGTGGGAAAACAGAATAAGTAAATGGTGCGGGGCAGATTTTTTGATAAATCTTTGCTAATATACGGGACAGTTAAAAGCTCCTTATGTCAATCCATCGGGTGAAGTCCGAGTAAGCTTCACGCCAAAATGCAAAAAATGAAATAAGTAGGGGCAAAATCATGCTTAGCAAGTGGGTAGTATTATTTGAATCTTGATGCATCTCTCATTTTTAATTATTTTACTAATAAATGGCCCAGCATTTTCATTAAACTTTATTTACCTTTATTATTTGTTTGATGCATCTCCTTTTCAAACAGTTTTACATCAATCTTTCTCTAGAGCGTCAGCGATTTTTCTATACAATATGTTTCCGATGGGATCAGTTTATATGATTGCTTATGAGATTAGAGTTCTTGAGGTAAGGATACGAATCTCTAGCTCTTGGTGGTTTGTGGTTTGATGCTGTTTAGAATTTCATTACCTTCCTTCTTTTTTTGTGACCTCTGAAGCTAGAGTTCGGAATTTGTATCTTATATGATTTACTTTTTTTATTCAGATTTCAGAACCATGAAAAATGGGTGTACAGCTTCTGTAGATGATTTACGATGGATTTTTCATTCTTCGAAAACGCCATCAAAATCAGAGTGTATATATATATATATATATATATATATATATAAAGGAAACGGTTCCTACACATGTGTAGAAAGTTCTCTACACACTAGCTTAAAATAAAGTGGGGGCCCACATTGTTTAGGTGATCCAAGCCATCCATTTTAAAGGCCCTCACATAGATAGGGTGTCTACAAAAAATCAGATCCATAGGATCATCCCAACCCTACGATTTGTGGAGGTAAAATGTATGTCTTTAAACCTTCACAAATTAGTCCATTTTTTGCCTCCACAGTTCGAATGGTTAGGATGATCCTATGGATCTGATTTTTTGTGGACACCCTATCTATCAAAGGGCCTTAAAAATGAATGGTTTGGATCACCCAAATAATGTGGCCCCCATTGTATTTTAAGCTAGTGTGTAGATAACTTATCTACACACGTGTAGAAACTGTTTTCTCATATATATATATATATATATATATATATATATATATATATATATATGGGAAAGGTGTGCGTACTCGGTCGAGTAGATAAGCTTATCTACTCGGTCGGGTTAAAAACAGTGGGGGCCCACATTTTTGGGGTGATCCAAACCATTCATTTGAAAGGCCCTTACCTAGATAGGGTGTCCACAAAAAATCAGCCCCATAGGATCATCCTAACCCATGCAACAGTGGAAGGAAAAATGGACAAACACAACTTGTCCACAAATCTGCCCATTTTTCCCTCCGCTGTTGGATGGGTTAGGATGATCCTATGGGGCTGATTTTTTGTGGACACCCTATCTAGGTAAGGGGCTTTCAAATGAATGGTTTGGATCACCCCAAAAATGTGAGCCCCCACTGTTTTTAACCCGACCGAGTAGATAAGCTTATCTACTCGACCGAGTACGCACACCTTTCCCTATATATATATATATATATATATATATATATATATATATAAAGCATCAAAATCGTTAAAATCCCATCAAAATCTCCAATAAAATCGCAATTAATAGAAAACTAAAAATCATTATTAAAATCCTTATAGGTTTTTTTAAGCGTTTTATGAATGCATCTTTTTATGCGTTTTACGCGTTTTTTTTTTTTTTTGGGTGATATTTTTTCCTCTTTGCAACTAGTTGGATTGAAAGAAACGGTACCGAAAGTTATTTAAAGCCTCCTAAATGTCTATTGATAATTTTAAGCACTCAAGACTAGGGCTGGCAATTTCACCCGGGAAAGCGGGGATCCGCCCCCGCCCCGCCCTGCTTGGGGAGGGGATTCCCCGATTTGAGCGGGGAAGGGGAAGGGGAAGGTGAAGGGGATTTAAAAAATTCCCCGGTGCGGGGAAGGGGAGGAGAAGGGGATGGAGTTGGCCCCGCCCCGCACCGCATTAATGCCATTTTTTTTTTGTATTTTTTTAAGTGTTTTTTTTTTTTTGGGAAAACTACTAGAAACCCCTTGGATCGAAACATATCTACAAGATTCCCCCAAAATTTTCATAATTTCCATTAGTACAGTACAGTTTTGTCCTTGAAATAGCTTTTTATGTTTTCTTTTACCCATAATCCATTGGGCATTGTCCCTCATTATATTAGTATATTACCCTTAGAAATCCCTAAAATCTCTCAATCGAACCATCATTGTAAGGCAACATTAAATCATTTGAAAATCTCCCTCCCCCAAATAAAGGCAAAATCTCTCTGATGAGTGATGAGATTTTATATGGTGTGTGCTCATATAGTCCATTATTTTTCAAAAAGTAATGTATGGGCTACGCCATAGAATGATCCAAACCGTCCATTTGATAGGCTACAATTTAAAAGTACTTTACAGGCCACACCATAGATATCTAAACCGTCCATTTGTTGGGCCACAACGTAAATAGATTGCGGCCCAAAAATCATTTCCATAGGATGATTGCAACCCTCCGAGCTATAGAAGGTACCATAATATGCAATTCCTCTATAGATCAGAGGGTTGGGATTATCCTATGGAAATGATTTTTTGGGCCACAACCTATTTACGCTATGGCCGATCAAATGGATAGTTTGGATATCCTACAATGTGCCCATCAAGTGGAAGGTTTGGATCATCCTATGCCTATGGTAGTATGGTGTGCCCATCAAATGGACGGTTTGGATCTTCCTATGGTGTGGCACGTACAGTACTTTTTGGCAAGTGAGATTGGGAATTATTAGGGATCTGCTAGGGACTATTGATCAATTAAATGAATATGAGAGCAACCACCTTGGTCCCCAGGTTAATAAAATGAATAAAACAAAATCTTAGCCTGTGTGGGTTGTGTGGCTACTCTCACATGCAACAACCAAGCCGCAACATGCCTGAAGTGATTGTCCCTAGCAAATCTTTAGTTTTAAACCTAACATTTAACAAAGTAAAGTGATTGTCCCCGAAGGATGCGGGGCGGGGAAGGGGAGGAGATGGGAATTAGATATTCCCCGTGGGGAGGGGAGGGGGATTCCCCATGATCCCCGCAGTGGGAAGGGGAAGGGGAGGGGGAAAATTCCCCGCAAAGGGGAAGGGGTAGGGGACCCCAACATCCGGCCCCGACCCGCCCCGTTGCCAGCCCTACTCAAGACTCCTTTTCTATTTTTACCCAATAAAATAATATTAATAAAAACACATATTTTAGCCATGAATCTATCCAAAATCTGTTCGTGATTATATAAGCGAGGGAGATAATATTTACACTCCCTTATCTTGATATTGTCACTATTTTTTAATTTTTTTATCCCCCTCTCCAACAGTAGAAGCTCCTAATAGACTTCCACTCCTTCCTAAGATCTATTTGCTTTACACCTCAAATTTCATTTGGGTGCAGATTGTGTGTAAACTTTCGATCTAACAAATTTTTTGGTCACTTTTTTTTTATTACAGGAAGAACCTTCTCATGCCATTCAAAAAGAAGAGGAAGAAGAACCTTCTCATTTAGAATAATTTGTGTTCTACAGTATTATTTTATAAAATTTTCCTATATGTTCTTTCTCAGACTCAACCCATTTATTATTATAGTTCATCTAACTATATCACAGTCAAAATTTCAATCAATTCCCAAACCAGTAACTAATCAAACTCCTTCTCCATCTAAGCTATATATGATCAAGAAAACAAAATTAATCTCATTAAAAAAAACCCATTAATCAGTTTTCAAAAATTTAAGTACCATGATGGCAAGGCGTGTGACGAAGACACTGTAGTAGGATGAGAGGCACTGCGTATTTGCAAATATAAATTCTTGTTCTTCATCCCCTTCGGGAAGAATTCTCTGACGGGGAACCGAAGATGCAGGAATCGGGCCAGATGAAATGGCGGGTCTGGTTGGAGGTGATTCAAAAGTGACTGAAGGAGGAATTTTTTTTGCCATGGTTCTTTCAGCCTGTGAAACAATGGGAGGTTCATGAAGAGAAGATATGAAGAAAGGAGAAAGAAGAAAAAGTGAGAAGTGGGCTGACGATTATAATTCATGGGCTTGTTAATTTCTTTTGCTTTGTCATTTCTCACTTTTTAAACGAGGATTCGCTCCCAATTTCAAAAGTGGAGTCCTCATCATCTCCCCCTTGCGGAATTTTCTTCGGAAAATTTGACATTGTAGCTATTGGAGGGACAAGATTGCATGAGGGAGTTAAAAGCAGGAATCGAAGGACTCAACTAACCCCAAGTAGACATGAGATTGACAATCTTGATTTTTTTGATTTACCAAATCTCTGATGAATGCTTACTTCACAAAATGAAAGTGAGAAGCTTTGTTGGCCCATGTAAATAAGATCAGGATGATCGCAGCCCTTCAAATAAGGAACCCTATGATTTTGGATTGCCTTCACCCATGTAATTGGTGATAGAAAATGATGTAAATCGCTTGTGTTCTCAATTGGTGTTTTGTTTGATTTTGATGGAAAGTTGCCTTGTTTCCTATTTTGTGGAGAAGAAAAGATGGGAAAGTTTTTTCTTCTAGGTTTTAGAAAACATAGATATAAAAGCACCTATTTGAGAGAGAGAGAGAGAGAGAGAGAGAGAGAGAGAGAGAGAGAGAGAGAGAGAGAGAGGAGAGAGAGAGATTCTTATTTGGATTTCTCATGTTCTTTTCAAGTTTTTCTCTTGGGTTCATCTTTTGGGTTTTCTTAGGTTTCACTTGGGTACAGTCTTGGTTGAAAGATGCAAGGAAAGGGTTGCGTGTTTTAATCTTATTGTAATCCTTGTATATTGTTTTCTCATAGTGAATCGTGTTGTCGCTTATGGCCGTAGGCATCTTGGTCGAACCACGTAAAATCTCGGTCTTCATCTTGAGATTTTCTCAACGTATTCCTCCATTTTTTTGCATTTTTGTTTGACCCTAGATTAATATTTTGCTGTAGAAAGAATCACAACTGACTCCATGTGACACCTGCACCTAAGAAATGGTGCGAGAAGGACAAAACATTGCGAGCATGCATATTTGATATGGATGAAAACCACCAAGAACGTATGGCATGGAAGAAGTTTCTTATTCTTCAAATTCTATTTTCATCATCTTTAGCCTACTTTTTAGGCATAAAATCTCTTCCGTTTGACTTGATTTTTGTATTATTAGAAAGATTTTTCGATTACCTATCTACCAAGTCCAAGATCACGCGATTTGGACGTGATTTGAGGAACTTATGGTTGTTTTACGGTCGCGCTATATGCTTATTACGAAGTTTCTATTTTTGATTATTTTAGTGATGTTTCTTTTATTAGTGCTGCCTTAGATGGAAGGTTTAAATTAGTTGCTTAGGTCTTAAGTTAGCCTTTAGGGTTTCTTTTTCTTATAAATAGATATTATGAAAATATTGTAATGAACATATTTGAATTATTAAATGAAAACTTTGCCTTTAGGCTTTTGAGTTCTTTTGGAACTTTTGAGTATTTTTTAGTTTCGCTCTTAGAAAGTCGACTTCGATGGGATCGAAGTAAATATCACCCCTTTCGATAGTGATTGAAATATTTTATTCCCTACGATGGTGATCGAACTGGCCCTTTTATTCTTTATTTCATCTTTTTGGCCTCCAGTGGTACACAACAAGGTAAATCTAGGTTTTTAGACTACATTTATCTATAGAATGGTATAATTTTGGCCGCGACTATCAGAATCATTTGCATATAATTGGAAAGACAACGTGAGACCTATTGGTAGGCCAGTTAACTAAAGTTTATTGTCCGTAAGAAAGCATCTCAAAAAGAGGACATTTAGAGTTTAAATTTCAGTTTAAAGATGAAATTTATTATTTATAGTAATTTTATCCTACCCATTTTTAGCTATTTTAAGGTTTCAAGAGTCCATTAGATTAGAAATCTCTTAATTCAGGGTTGATAATGAGTTTTAGTAATATTTATATTTTTAACTATTTTAAGAAAATTACTATTTTTAGCAAGTATTGCTTAATTATACGAAGGAGAGTTTGCTTAGGAGTCATTAGGCCCATTTAAGGCTTGGTAATGCTATTGTAAGGAACTTTTGATTATTATCAATGGAATTTCATTGTAGGAAAGTTTATTCTACGGTGCTCTTTGTGGATTCGTGGGTTCTCTTGAAGGTAGAAGACAATGATCTCCCTTCATTTAATTTCTAGAACTTCATTCCAGCGTCATGTTTCCACAACAGATTTCGATGTAATAGACTATATTTATCTCTGGCGCGGCGGAAGCATGCGGAAAAAAGGCGAAGAGCACTGTCCTCAACCCGTTGAAGAATACTGTCTCCTTTAATAAAAAATCTCTTGAATTGAGAAAAACCTTGAATCCATAAGGAAAAGAAATAAATTGAAATTTATTCCATGAAAAGATCTCCACTATACATCACAAGACCAAACATTTATAGTAATCAAACTCTATCTCTAACTAGATTAGGATAAACTCCATATCTAATTCAACTCTATCTCTATCTAACTAAACACAAGTAAGATAAATCTTTAGGACTCCTGCTAGAAACTTAAAACAAATAAAAAAAACAACAAAAAAATGTCCTGCATCAATCTCAATTGATATGATGTTTGAAAGTTACTTATTGCTGGGTTTTACATCATTGGATGATTATAATTATTCATTACCAATTATTTTTAGGCTATAACCGCTACAAGAAAGGTTGGTTTTACCGATGCAAATTTATGGTAGAAATTTTTTTTTGCTGACACAGCATTTACCGGTAGATAAATATACTTTTACTGGAAGTCATTAAACCATACTTCTATAGATAATTCTATAAAAAGGATGTATTTTTTAGACTTGGTTATTATAGGGAAGGGACAAGTGTGACACATTGGCAGACATGCAATGATTAACTAGCTAGGAGACATCCCTAGGAGTATCTAGGGATTTCAATGATATATTGACGATCAAACAAGGAGGTTTGCTGATGCGCATGGCACCCAAATGCCAAGAAAAACCCTCAAATCATCCCTGCTTTTGTGCAACCAAGGAAATGGTGGCCTGTTTGGATTGCAAGAAACATTTCTGATGGAAAAATATTCCTTGGGAAAAAAAATTCTTTATAGAGAGAGAAATAACATTATTACAGGAATGCTCGACTCACTGGTGCCCTTGTAAAAAAAAAAAAAACTTGTAAGGGGCACCCCCATTGGTCTAAATCATTTAGGATGGCACAGAAAATCACAAGCATAACTGTCATAAGTGGATTTTGACCAGTGGGGGTGCTCTTTTACCCCTTTTTTGGAAGGGCGCCTATCAGTCTAGGCATCTAGCATTCCTCATATGATTATTGTTAACTTAATTAGGGGGACATCATCATAAATTCAAGGTCTCTTTAAATAAAAATTGAATAGGGTTGGTTCGATTTATCTTTTTTTTTTAGGTAACAATAGTATGAAATTTCTAAGGGGCCGTTTGGATACGCGGACTTTAGAATCCAAGTTTTAGTTTGAAAACAGTGTAAAAGAGTGTAGACACCCCATTTTGACCGTGCCCTAAACCCTCCCATGTTTGATCAAAACCCCATCAAATGAATGAATTAGGATCCCAAATTTCACCCTAAGCTAGGGTAGGATCCCATCTAGCTCCCTGTAAAATTTCGTCAAAATCCGAGTGCGTTTGCCTAGCGAACGAACCAAAGAGGTGTCCGTAGTGTAAACCAGAAAGGGGGTTGAATTTATCCGGTTAGGGGGGCGAATTTATCCTTGAAAGGACGTGTATGGCCGAATAAGACATGATTCGGGCGTGCGCCCATCACTTTTTCATGTAAAACCGTGCGCTCATCAGGTGGTAGTGCCAATATCACTTCGAAAAATTCTTATAAAAAAGGATTTAAGTTCATTTTTTACAAAAAAAAAAAAGAGATCTCATTTTCTTGTTTTAACAGAGAGAGAGAAAAGAAAGGAATTTTCGTCGGCTCTTCATCTTCTCCGACGATACTCACCGGAATCCGGCAAATCAAATCCTTGTTTTTACCTTGTTAAAGTCATCTTCTTCATTCATGTACCTTGAACACCAAGATTATCTTCACTAGAACCTTGATTTTCCTCATTTGAAGCTTACAAAATTCTAGATCTGAGCATTTTCAAGTTTTTCTCCGGTCAATCCGCCAGAGCTCCGATCGTGATCTTTCCTTGCCGTTATCATTTACCTCCTCTTCCATCTCTCCCTCATCAAAGATCAAGATCCACACCTTAGAGCCTCAAATCTACTTCATTTTTTTTAAGGTCAAACCCTAACTCCAGCAAAACTCCATTAATTCCGACGAGAACTTACCGGATTCCGGTCAGCTTTCGTCAAATTTGACCAAGTTTCTTTTTCAGCAACATAACCTTTAAAGGCGAATTCATCTTCTGGCTGCCATTGAAGTTAGGTCCATGACCCAAAAATCTGCAGAGAGTGGGAGCTGAACTAGTAGTTAGAGATTTGACAAACAAAAGAGCAAGAGAGATTCCTTGATTAGAAATTAAAGGGAGAGATCCAAGAAATTGAAAGTAAAGAAAGCTAGAGAGAGAGTTTGTAGAAAAGATCTAATCTTTTATGAAGATTTCTACATGTTCGTTGGAGCATAACACAGAGATTTGAAGTTGATAGGGATTAAAAGAGATTTGAGAGATTCTAGTGAAAAATCAGAGAGCAGAGAAACGAGGGAGCATGGGAGAATGTTTGTATACACTGATGTTTGGGAGTATGGGTGACAATGGGGTTTCCCATCCTAAGAGTTCAGAGTTTCATCCACCGATTACTCCAGAGATGATTCGCCGGCAATCCGACCAATCCATTATCTTGAGAATCAGTTCCTGCTAGCAATTTAACACATTGGCAGCAAAGTGATGATGCTAAATTGGATCTATGCGATCATATTTGACATAAAAAATTCGAAGAGCACTCAAATGTTGGTAATGTTTCTCAACAGGTAGTGTTTTAACCTTTTAGTTATTTCATTTTTAATATTTGATTAGTGTAGAGTAGAATTTCTAATTCCAATTTCTGTTCGTTAGAATTATATAGCATCATAATCAGTGCAAAATATCTTATGGTTATCATATAGATTAGACTACAAAATGAATGGGGATAGCTTCCATTGAAGGAATTCTTTTCTTGAGAGTTAGGTTGAATCCTTTCAGCTTTAGAATTTTATATAGTTAGGATCTGATATCAGGTTAGTATAATTCTGTAAGATATTTCGTTATTGATTCTTATCTCAATAGATAATTTTTTAGGATCACTCTTGCTGGCTGTTAATTGAATGCTTTTAGATTCACTCTTATTGGATGCTAATTGAATGCTTTTAAACTCATTAATTCTGTAAGGTAAAATGATTTTGTTAGCTGCCCATTGAATATTTCATTAGTAAGCTTATCTTGTTCCCAACTGATCCTGAACTCATTAAATCTGTTTTATTCGAAGTCTTTAGCATATTCACTTAGAAACTTTTATTATATCTACATTTAGCATAATGATTTTCATTGAGTAATTAGTAGTTATGGGTTACCAAATTATTTTAAAATGGGGACTTAAGATTATAAATTTAAAAAAAAGAGAGGAAGAAGATCAAAAGTTAAATTTTCAGTTTCCAGTTTTTAGGATATAGTGCTGGAAATCTGAACTTTCATATTTTTGGGGTGTTTAAGCCCAGAATTATCCAGATAGACAAATTAGAAAGTTGTAGATCTTTTCCCATAGATAGGAATACATATAAATTTTGCTAAATTTGGATAAGAATTGAGTAAGTTATGCTCATTTCAAGTTTTTTTGTTGAAAAGTGGGTTCAAATGGGTGGTTTCTTGTTTTCCGGTCACATACGGCCGGAATTGGCTGGGGATCCGAACATGAAAGTTTTAGGGGATGTTTTTGAAAATAATTTTTATGTTTTGTAAAACTTCCAATTCTAAGTGTATAAAGCGTTAAATTCAAATTTTGTTTCTAATGTGAGTGGAAGCCCACTTTCTGACAGCAGAGGAGAAAATGGTAATTTCGGGGTGTTGACGGTGAAAATCGACCAAAGTGGTAAACTAAAAAGTTGTTCCTATACGTTTAATAAACAACTTTTATGTTTACCATTTTTTCAGATTTGGAGTTCCTGAGGAAGAAAAATGTAAATTAGATTTCAGGTGTTTTTTTAGAAGTTTTACTTAGGCCGGTCGATTGGGCTGCAGAAAGTAATGTTTTGTGTTTTTTTCTTCCTTGAGAGAAGAAATGTATTTCCTCCTCTAATATGCATAGGCATGGTATAATATGTTTAGATATCTTCTGGTTTGCATTTTATATTTTACTTGCCTCTTATTTTGAAACTTATCGAGACTTATTAGTAGACCACCCTTGTTGGTTATTACCTCTCTTATTAGAGATTAGTATAAGATTCTTAGACATTTATCCTATCATCGCTAGGGCGATGAAGGCGCTAGCCCAAGCCCATCCTTAGGGGACTCACTTAGTCCAAGTAGCACTCCCCTCTCTCATTTAAAAGACTTGCCCAAGTCTTTAGATGTATATTCATTAAATCTTAGGTCCTCATTCATTGCAAGGGCAATGAAAGAGATATCTGGAACCCCTCTCTTTTTGAAGACTTGTCCAGTCTCACTAGCACCCGTATTTGTTTTTCTCTTTCATAGGAGACAGGCCATGTCTCATAAGCATCAGTTGTCATCTCTCTTTTAGGAGACTAGCTTAGTCTCATTAGCTTCTTTCTCTCATTTTATAGAGCTTTTAATTTTGAGTCTACTCCATTAGCTAGAGAGTCTATCTTTCAGAAAGTCTTTTCCATTAGCATAGGAGTCAGTCCTTAGCTAGAGAGTCAGTCTTTCTTTCAGGAGTCAGTCCTATCATCATAGGGGTTATGATTCTATCCAACCTCTCATCAAATCATGTGTTTTTCTATCAGCTCTTGCAAGGCATAGGATGCCGTCCAACCCTTGCAGAGTCATGTTTCTGTCTATTTTTTTCCCCCGCAAAGCATAGGATGCTGTCCAACCTTTGCGGGATATCAGGAGTCTGTCCGCCCCTTATGATGATAGGATTCTGTCCTCTTGTGTCAAAAATAACAAAAACATTCAAAAATTTCAAAAATATTCAAAACATCTAAAAAACCAAAAATCTCAAAAATCTTGAGTCATTAGGAGTAGTTAGGAATTTCTTTCCGAACTACGTTGGCTTGATCCCTTTCAACAGGGTACGTAGTGCAGCTTGGGATCCAAATCCCAGGTCCAGCCAAACCTTTAAAAATAAACATTTCACATCTTTCAAAATTACAAAAATATTCAAACCTTTTTCAAAAAGATCTTCCTCTAGAGTTAGGAGTCTGTCCTAGATATTTAGGGTGTTTTAGAGTTAGGAGTCTGTCCTGATTTGTTGATATGGTGTGTCCAGTCGTGTGAGTGTCCCTAGAGTTAGGAGGCTTCAAGTTGATCGGTTAGACATCTAGTCGAACCGATGGCTAGACTAGAAAGCATATAGTCAGCCCATGGTTTTCTTTAGGATGCACAGCCTAGTTACACATAGGATGTAGGGCCCACCTGCATTAGCTTAAGGCTAATCAACTTGCATTAGTTAAGGCATATAGAGTCTTAAAAATTACAATTCACCTGAACTTAAGCTATCGTGTAAAAAGCTTTAAAAATCAGTCGAGTCTAGTGGATCGAGTCTAGGATAGCGGTTCTAGATGGTTAGACATCGTAGTTAGAATAGGGCATCGAACTACGTTGACTCCGATTCTTCCCGAGGCCGGGATACGTAGAGCAGCTGGGATGGACGGCCATCTTGGTCCGAGTCAGGTCGCATTAGAGTTAGGACTCATTTTTGTCCAGTCATGTATAGAATTGAATTGTGTTGTGTACTTTGCTGTGTTCTCTTACTTTCATGTACAGATCCTATACCTTTAGCTGTAGCATGCATGTGTTTGCACACCAGAACTCAGACACTAATTAGGTATGACACTCATAACCTAGTTATTTCTTAGGCGACACTTCTTTCATTTCTTTTATGTGTGCTTATTATTCATCTCTGAGATATGCATGATTAGATAGACGTCTTCTCGGAGATATTCGTTCCCATTTCCTATGACTTTCGCCCAAAACTCTTCAAAATTATTAAATAAATGGCATAAGAGACCAGGTGTTTACACTTGGGCGGATGAGGTGCTCTTTAGACCTTCCGAATTCGTAACCAGGCACGAACCTTCTTTTATATCTCTGGTTATCCGTTGCAACAGAGCATAGTATGGGATCCAGGGCCCATTTGCCTATTTTCCTTGGATGGCGACTCTTCTTTGTTTAAGGTACGCCTCGAATCTGGGCTAGTCCCCGAATCGAGAGGTATCTCACCTTTGTATCGCCACTCATGTTGTGAGGGGCACTTCTTTCGAGAGTTCCTTGGTAGAGCTCTCCATTCACGTGGATGATCCATAGAGACTGTGTTAGCGCGTGGGGGCACGTCCCCCACCGCCGCCTCTCTCGGATCGGGGTCCACAGGCTGGCGACTCTGCTGGGGATCTTCTTGGAACATTGCCTAACTCTGTTAAAATGCCATTTATTATTCACTTTGAAAAATTTTGGGCTAAAATCATTATAAATGGGAATTTAATCGCTTGGAATCCAGGGGCACCAGATAGGTGTTTAAAACAAGGGATTCACACACTGCACATCATACATCATTTTGTTCTTTACTTTCTTTTATTGATTTTCTTATTATTGGCTCCACGGGATAGATATAATGCGTGCCTCATGGGATATCACTATCCAGATGGTGTTGTTGTATCTATTACCAAGCTATGCGCCAGTGCTGCAGTCGTAAACACTCGGTGTACTTGTGTTTACAGCAGCCGGTGAGCAATGAAGCATACTGTATATAACACTCGGTGTACTTGTGTTATATACTTAAAGTATGGATCATATGCATAGTACCCGATATATTGAGTCCGGAGCTCTACTTTCATTTTTACATATATTATGTACATGGATATATTTGTTGATTTAGTAAAACCCAATTAGGATCTGCATGTGCTTATATATATATTGCATTCATATAAGGACGAACATGTGTTTCTTACACATGTTGAAGCCTAGATTTAGGAGCCTTGTCCTGTCTATAGATTATTGTAGTTCACCTTATGCGGCTACAACGCGGTCCTAGTACACTCACATGTTGGTCTTGAGTCAAGCTTCTTGACTCTGCTAGATTAGAATTAAGGCTGGTGCCCCTGGTTAGGGTGTATATATGTATATATACATATTTTTATTGATTATTAGATTAGGGCTTACTCCTTTGTAATGTTTCCTATCTAATCCAATCAGTCATATCCTTTGAGATTTAGATTTGGTCGGTGACTTCTACTTGTCATCGTTATGACCATGGTCTTTTTTCTGATCTTTTGATCATAGATCTGATTCATACCTTGTATCATTGATCTATATTCCATATATTTAGATTAGGGTTTACCTCTTAGTTAGGTTCTCCTTCGTAATATAATCAATTCTTTCTATTTATCCATTATGTGGATAATCATTAGATTATTGGCTCTTTATCCATAATCTATCTCGTGATCTATTGTTCATAAAATTGATCAATGTTTTTCATTGTGGATTTATATTATTAGATTAGGGTTTACCTCTTAGTTAGGTTTTCCTTCCTAATCTAATCAATTATCCCTATCTATTCATTCTTTTAGATTATGATCAGATCGATGGCTTTTCATCACCATTCTTATTGTCGTGATCTATCCTTCGGTCTTTGTGTCACAAATCCGACCCATGGCCAAGCGTCATCATTCATGGTCAATCCTTCATTTGGTCACAACTCTTTGATGACCATATGCCTCCTCTCGATTGTGAGCTTATCTTGCATCTTGCCACCATCATTTGAGTGCAAGTATCCTTGCTGGGAGTCATATACTACCGAGTTTATCCATATACCCTTATGATGACTTGTGGGGTCCCTTTGTGTGTCCATCATGCTGCCGAATTTTATCCAACGCATTTTCAGTGTGATCGCCATCTTTTGGAGTTATTGAAAAATCATGTGTTTATCTTACCATAACCATTCTTACAATTGTTATGCTGTTGGTTCTTACCTCAAGGAGAGATGTGCTTGTAGTATCTCTTGTTTCAACTTGTGTATAACATTCAACGAGATTGTCTCACACTAAAATTAGTGTTTGTCATTTCCATGACAGGAGTCAGACCTAATTGACTTCACCCATTTGTTGAACCAGTTTCCTTTCATTTCACCCAGCCAGGTCAACAGAACCTATACCAGGGTTGAACCCCCAATTATGGACATTATGGAGAGAGGAGTGCCACCCATTAAACTTTCAGTGCCAGTGCATTACTGACGAAGAAGTGTCCTGTTTTGTTAGGTTTTTCTTTCGTTAAGTGTACACCAACTTTCTTCTCTCAAAGTTGGTAAGTCTTATTGTGTCAATGTTAAAAAAAAAGTGTCACGTTTGTCAGTCGTGTTCATTCAGAGTCTGTTGTTTCCGTCCTTTGTCAAGCCCAATGTAGAGCCCATTGAGGCGCGTCGAAAAAAAAGAAGAAGAAAGAAGGAGTGTTACCATTGTACATCCAGTTTTCAATTCAATAAATTTGTTAATTTCATATCTTTGATATTCTATGATTCACTCTTAGATCTAATGTTTAAAATAACTAAAGACACCCTTCTCGGATGAGAATGCAGACGAAATTCCCCTCGAAATCTGAAACATGATCAAACGAGAGGAAGAGCGTCGAGCATAGCCACTCAAAGAAGAAATCAAAGCTGTTGATAGTGATATTGAAATCCGAAACTCGGGAAAGATGGATTGGCAAAACTTTATCTCCCGAGGAGCGCAAAGAATTGATAAACCTGTTTATAGGGGTTCGAGGTAGCCTTGCTTGATCCTATAAGGATAAACCGGGTAAACGCCCTATGCAAAGCAAGACTCCATCGGCTTTAGATATCAGTCGTAAAGCAAAATTCAAGAGAGTGAAACATCAAACATCCAGTCGAGCTGATGAGAAATTTAGCGAAGACTTTCAGAAAATGAAGTCATCAATTCGAGCCTGAAAAGTACACTTGAGTTACATGTTTTCAATGAGATTCCGATGTGGAATACTTCAAGAATAGGGACATTCCTAATGTCTAAAAGCAAAGAAATACAAGAAGGAGAAGGGAATGTGTCCCTAAGACAACATCTTGGAAAAATCAAAGGCCCAAGTGATGGAGTCTATGAGATAGATTGAATATCAGAATTATCTCCAACATTTGGAGACTATCGAGAGCGGTATAATCTTGAGCATAAATTCAAGATATTCGAGAAGCGCAAGTTTAAGTGGAGCACCGTGGTTGAAGTCTTGCTTGCAAATACCGCCAGACTCTCGAAAAAAAAAAAAATTCAAAGTCTTGAACCTTAAACATTTCAAAAGCTTGTACATCAAAACACCAGGAGGCCATCCTTGGACGTTTGAGCCTTTATAGCCAAAATCCCAACGTTTTAAAAAAAATCCTTTTGTTAGCCCTTTGAGCCAACACTTTAAAACCAAACATTCTTTCAACCACATTATAAACCAGGGGCATTTATGCACCCGAACTACGCGGACCTGATCCCCAACTCTTCGGGGGTACGTAGGCAACCTGATCAATTCAGGTTCGGTCAAACCTTTGGGATAAAAAGAAAATTATTCCCGTTCAAAAATTTTGAAGCTAAAAAGCTAAACCATTCTTTGTAAACCCCAAAGCGAACTATGCGGATCTGATCCTCCATTTTTGGGGTACGTAGGTAGTCTGGCAAGACCAGATTCAGTCCAAATCGTTTGAACTTTTGATATCCAACCCTTTTGAACCCGAGCCTACCTATAAAATTCTTCTGGTGAAATGAGCAAAGGTTCAAGGTAATTGAAAATAAAAACAGAAAGAAATGAAAAGAACGAGAGTCTGAAGACCTACTAGGTTGAAAACCCGAAAGGGCGGCCTAGAGTCATGCGTTTGCTAAGTCAACAACCAAAAGGGTTGGCTTATGTGAAAGTGAGGGTAGCGGTCCACTGGATTGAAAACTTGAAGAGGCAATCCAGTCATAGGCGAAGACTTCCCAAAAAGTGAGCTGATAAGCATGGAAGGAGTTTCCTCGATTATGGAGAACTCTGAAGTTTGAGTAATATGAGAATTCCAGGCAAAAACTGAGGCAAATGGTTTGTTAAACCAGAAACTTGGAATGCAATAATCATGAGCTCCCACTAGAGGAAACTTAAAGAGATGAAGAAGCAATCACTACACAGAGCAGGATCTTGGAATCCGACTAGTGTCAGTAAGATTTACTTTGACACCTTTCTAAACTAGGGGCATTGAAACTGAGCAATCCGAAGGGGGTAATAACCATGACAAAAATCCTGATGGAGGAAATTAGTGCCTCTTGACATGGTTTTCGAAATTATTTTGAAAGCGGCTAGCCTTACCATTTGAAAATACACATCAGGTCTAAGGGTGAATCAAGAGTGAGTCAAGTCCCTTGAATAATGTACATCTTCTTTGATAGAGTCTTGGAAGTCTGTTCCTCATTCTTATCCATTTTCCTTTCAAGGTCCAAAGTTGTCTGGCACTGGGAGAATGGGTGTATACCTTCCAAAGTGAAAAAATAATAATACAAAGTCTTAGAATAGACCCTGGTTTAGGTACCAGAGAAAAGCGAGAAATATCTTGTTCAGAAATGTTGAATATGTCAAGTTTCAAGCAGATGGTGGTGGAAAGAACGAACCTCAAATAGTGGTCAATGAAATGAGAAGTTTTCGAGCTCAGCCATTATCTTATTTTCATTCCAAAGAAAGAACCCATGCAAACTCAAATTTTCTTACCTATCCTGGTTCTACTTTCCTTGGAACTCTTGTCATGGAAGTACAATACACTAGGGGCATCTTTTATGACTTGCGTCATAAAAGATATCAAGGAGCAAAGGCAATCAGTGCCAATGTTTATAACAAGTTGAGATAAGAGAGATATGAGCACGTCTTTAGCCAAATCTCTAAACTCCTCATATGAGTCCACTCTTCAAAAGAGTTAATTTTCAAAGAACATCAATTTCCCCAGTGGAGTCTAGAATTTACTCCCACAATTTTCAAACCTCAGCATAATGCTTTTCACCTGTCAAAGAAGGGCTAATATCCAAATCCCTACAAGTTATCTGAGTCCAATTCTCAGCAAGGAACTCGTACTCTCAATTTTCTCGGCAAGAGACAATCAATCAAAAAAAAATCAAAATCAAAAAAATTCTCATTCAAAATCAATCAATTCTCAGCAATACCCGTTGGTTTCCAAGGCTCTTCGTGGTCTACTATTCAGGTATACCATGGACTTTTGCTTTCTGAGTGGTTCTTCGTGATCTGTCTTCTACGCTGTATCATGGACCCACTATCCTTGTCCTTTCTTGGCTCTTCATGGTCTACCATTCAGGTACACTATGGACCCTTGCCTCCTTGGTGGCTCTTCGTGATGTATCCTTTCAGATATATCATGGACCCACTATTCATAATCATTCCATTCATATCTTTTACTTGTCATTGTTTCTGCTTGCTGGGCTCTTTGTGGCTTATTGCCATGGACCCCAGATTCAATGATGGGCTCTTCATGGCTTATTGTCATGGACCTCAGATTCAATGCTTGGCTCTTCACGGAGTATTGCCGTGGACCCTCGATTACTTCTTGGCTCTTCATAGCTTATGGCTATGGACCCTTGATTCCTAGTTTTCTAACCTACCAACCTCCTCAATATCTTTCTCGTGAGGCTCTTCGTGGTTTATTACCATGGACCCTCGATTCCCGTTTACCAAATATTCTCCTTGAGAGTATCCACCCCGAGTGACAATACCAAATATTCTCCCTGAGAGCATCCACCCCGAGTAAAAATACCAAATTTTCTCCTTGAGAGCATCCACCCCGAGTGAAAATACCAAATTTTCTCCTTGAGAGCATCCACCCCGAGTGAAAATACCAAATATTCTCCCTGAGAGCATCCACCCCGAGTGAAAATACCAAATATTCTCCCTGAGAGCATCCACCCCGAGTGAAAATACCATATTCTCCCTGAGAGCATTCACCCCGAGTGAAGAAACCGAATTATCCCAGAAAGCATTCGCTCCAAGCTTAAAATCATCTTGTCTCCTG
This sequence comes from Tasmannia lanceolata, assembly GCF_043159265.1. Taxonomy (NCBI): domain Eukaryota; kingdom Viridiplantae; phylum Streptophyta; class Magnoliopsida; order Canellales; family Winteraceae; genus Tasmannia; species Tasmannia lanceolata. The sequence continues at coordinate 16,430,195 of NW_027518688.1, read as the reverse complement.
AAAGTATTCGCTCCAAGCGTAGAACTCAAATTCTTTCTGAAAGCATTCGCTCCAAGCGTAAAATCAATTGTTCTCTTTGAAAGCTTTCACTCTAAGCGTAACATCAATTTGTCTATTTTGAAAAAGCATTCGCTCTAAGCGTAAAACCAAAATTCTTCCCGAAATCATTCGCTCCAAGCGTAGAATCCAAATTCTTCCTGAAAGTATTCGCTCTAAGCGTAGAACCCAGTTTTTCCTTGAAAACGTTCGCTCCAAGCGTAAAATCAATTTTGTCTCGTTGAAAGCATTCGCTTCAAGCGTAAAATCAATTCTTCCTGAAAGCATTTGCTCCAAGCGTAAAATCATTTTGTATCTTTAAAAGCATTCGCTCCAAGCGTAAAATCATTTTGTATCTTTAAAAGCTTTCGCTCCAAGTGTAAAATCATTTTGTATCTTTAAAAGTTTTTGCTCCAAGCGTAAAATCATTTTGTATCTTTAAAAGTCTTCGCTCCAAGCGTAAAATCATTTTGTATCTTTAAAAGCTTTCGCTCCAAGCGTAAAATCATTTTGTATCTTTAAAAGTTTTCGCTCCAAGCGTAAAATCATTTTGTATCTTTGAAAGCATTCGCTCCAAGCGTAAAATCATTTTGTATCTTTAAAAGCTTTCGCTCCAAGCGTAAAATTTAATATTTCCTTGAAAACATTTCGCCCCGAGCGTAGAACCAAAGTTTCTTCTTTGGGAGCATTCGCCCCGAGCGTAGGAACTATTTTCTTGAAGAGCATTCACCCCGAGTGTAAAGCCAAATTTTTTTCTTGAAAACATCCGCTCCAAGCGTAGATCCAATTTTTCTCTTTGAAAGCATCCGCCCTGAGCGTAGAAATCTGAGAAATACCAAAATCTTTCCAAATGAAGACCCCTGAGGCAACCCTTCCATTTCAAGACCCCTGAGGCAACCTTTCCAAATGAGGACCCCTGAGGCATCTCTTCCATTTAAAACCCCTGAGGCATCACTTCCATTTAAAACCCCTGAGATATCTGATCCTTCCAAAAGTCCAATATTCGCAAAATCATCTCCTTCATTCTTCTTTCTCTCCAATCATTTTTGGGCCAGTCAAAATGTGTTGTCTGTTCAGCTTTGACACTCGCGCGACAAGCACGCTCTGCCAAAGAGGGGCATCTGTAGACACCCCATTTTGACCGTGCCCTAAACCCTCCCATGTTTGATCAAAACCCCATCAAATGAATGAATTAGGATCCCAAATTTCACCCTAAGCTAGGGTAGGATCCCATCTAGCTCCCTGTAAAATTTCGTCAAAATCCGAGTGCGTTTGCCTAGCGAACGAACCAAAGAGGTGTCCGTAGTGTAAACCAGAAAGGGGGTTGAATTTATCCGGTTAGGGGGGCGAATTTATCCTTGAAAGGACGTGTATGGCCGAATAAGACATGATTCGGGCGTGCGCCCATCACTTTTTCGAGTAAAACCGTGCGCTCATCAGGTGGTAGTGCCAATATCACTTCGAAAAATTCTTATAAAAAAGGATTTAAGTTCATTTTTTACAAAAAAAAAAAAAGAGATCTCATTTTCTTGTTTTAACAGAGAGAGAGAAAAGAAAGGAATTTTCGTCGGCTCTTCATCTTCTCCGACGATACTCACCGGAATCCGGCAAATCAAATCCTTGTTTTTACCTTGTTAAAGTCATCTTCTTCATTCCTGTACCTTGAACACCAAGATTATCTTCACTAGAACCTTGATTTTCCTCATTTGAAGCTTACAAAATTCTAGATCTGAGCATTTTCAAGTTTTTCTCCGGTCAATCCGCCAGAGCTCCGATCGTGATCTTTCCTTGCCGTTATCATTTACCTCCTCTTCCATCTCTCCCTCATCAAAGATCAAGACCCACACCTTAGAGCCTCAAATCTACTTCATTTTTTTTAAGGTCAAACCCTAACTCCAGCAAAACTCCATTAATTCCGACGAGAACTTACCGAATTCCGGTCAGCTTTCGTCAAATTTGACCAAGTTTCTTTTTCAGCAACATAACCTTTAAAGTCGAATTCATCTTCTGGCTGCCATTGAAGTTAGCTCCATGACCCAAAAATCTGCAGAGAGTGGGAGCTGAACTAGTAGTTAGAGATTTGACAAACAAAAGAGCAAGAGAGATTCCTTGATTAGAAATTAAAGGGAGAGATCCAAGAAATTGAAAGTAAAGAAAGCTAGAGAGAGAGTTTGTAGAAAAGATCTAATCTTTTATGAAGATTTCTACATGTTCGTTGGAGCATAACACAGAGATTTGAAGTTGATAGGGATTAAAAGAGATTTGAGAGATTCTAGTGAAAAATCAGAGAGCAGAGAAACGAGGGAGCATGGGAGAATGTTTGTATACACTGATGTTTGGGAGTATGGGTGACAATGGGGTTTCCCATCCTAAGAGTTCAGAGTTTCATCCACCGATTACTCCAGAGATGATTCGCCGGCAATCCGACCAATCCATTATCTTGAGAATCAGTTCCTGCTAGCAATTTAACACATTGGCAGCAAAGTGATGATGCTAAATTGGATCTATGCGATCATATTTGACATAAAAAATTCGAAGAGCACTCAAATGTTGGTAATGTTTCTCAACAGGTAGTGTTTTAACCCTTTAGTTATTTCATTTTTAATATTTGATTAGTGTAGAGTAGAATTTCTAATTCCAATTTCTGTTCGTTAGAATTATATAGCATCATAATCAGTGCAAAATATCTTATGGTTATCATATAGATTAGACTACAAAATGAATGGGGATAGCTTCCATTGAAGGAATTCTTTTCTTGAGAGTTTAGGTTGAATCCTTTCAGCTTTAGAATTTTATATAGTTAGGATCTGATATCAGGTTAGTATAATTCTGTAAGATATTTCGTTATTGAGTCTTATCTCAATAGATAATTTTTTAGGATCACTCTTGCTGGCTGTTAATTGAATGCTTTTAGATTCACTCTTATTGGATGCTAATTGAATGCTTTTAAACTCATTAATTCTGTAAGGTAAAATGATTTTGTTAGCTGCCCATTGAATATTTCATTAGTAAGCTTATCTTGTTCCCAACTGATCCTGAACTCATTAAATCTGTTTTATTCGAAGTCTTTAGCATATTCACTTAGAAACTTTTATTATATCTACATTTAGCATAATGATTTTCATTGAGTAATTAGTAGTTATGGGTTACCAAATTATTTTAAAATGGGGACTTAAGATTATAAATTTAAAAAAAAGAGAGGAAGAAGATCAAAAGTTAAATTTTCAGTTTCCAGTTTTTAGGATATAGTGCTGGAAATCTGAACTTTCATATTTTTGGGGTGTTTAAGCCCAGAATTATCCAGATAGACAAACTAGAAAGTTGTAGATCTTTTCCCATAGATAGGAATACATATAAATTTTGCTAAATTTGGATAAGAATTGAGTAAGTTATGCTCATTTCAAGTTTTTTTGTTGAAAAGTGGGTTCAAATGGGTGGTTTCTTGTTTTCCGGTCACATACTGCCGGAATTGGCTGGGGATCCGAACATGAAAGTTTTAGGGGATGTTTTTGAAAATAATTTTTATGTTTTGTAAAACTTCCAATTCTAAGTGTATAAAGCGTTAAATTCAAATTTTGTTTCTAATGTGAGTGGAAGCCCACTTTCTGACAGCAGAGGAGAAAATGGTAATTTCGGGGTGTTGACGGTGAAAATTGACCAAAGTGGTAAACTAAAAAGTTGTTCCTATACGTTTAATAAACAACTTTTATGTTTACCATTTTTTCAGATTTGGAGTTCCTGAGGAAGAAAAATGTAAATTAGATTTCAGGTGTTTTTTTAGAAGTTTTACTTAGGCCGGTCGATTGGGCTGCAGAAAGTAATGTTTTGTGTTTTTTTCTTCCTTGAGAGAAGAAATGTATTTCCTCCTCTAATATGCATAGGCATGGTATAATATGTTTAGATATCTTCTGGTTTGCATTTTATATTTTACTTGCCTCTTATTTTGAAACTTATCGAGACTTATTAGTAGACCACCCTTGTTGGTTATTACCTCTCTTATTAGAGATTAGTATAAGATTCTTAGACATTTATCCTATCATCGCTAGGGCGATGAAGGCGCTAGCCCAAGCCCATCCTTAGGGGACTCACTTAGTCCAAGTAGCACTCCCCTCTCTCATTTAAAAGACTTGCCCAAGTCTTTAGATGTATATTCATTAAATCTTAGGTCCTCATTCATTGCAAGGGCAATGAAAGAGATATCTGGAACCCCTCTCTTTTTGAAGACTTGTCCAGTCTCACTAGCACCCGTATTTGTTTTTCTCTTTCATAGGAGACAGGCCATGTCTCATAAGCATCAGTTGTCATCTCTCTTTTAGGAGACTAGCTTAGTCTCATTAGCTTCTTTCTCTCATTTTATAGAGCTTTTAATTTTGAGTCTACTCCATTAGCTAGAGAGTCTATCTTTCAGAAAGTCTTTTCCATTAGCATAGGAGTCAGTCCTTAGCTAGAGAGTCAGTCTTTCTTTCAGGAGTCAGTCCTATCATCATAGGGGTTATGATTCTATCCAACCTCTCATCAAATCATGTGTTTTTCTATCCGCTCTTGCAAGGCATAGGATGCCGTCCAACCCTTGCAGAGTCATGTTTCTGTCTATTTTTTTCCCCCGCAAAGCATAGGATGCTGTCCAACCTTTGCGGGATATCAGGAGTCTGTCCGCCCCTTATGATGATAGGATTCTGTCCTCTTGTGTCAAAAATAACAAAAACATTCAAAAATTTCAAAAACATTCAAAACATCTAAAAAACCAAAAATCTCAAAAATCTTGAGTCATTAGGAGTAGTTAGGAATTTCTTTCCGAACTACGTTGGCTTGATCCCTTTCAACAGGGTACGTAGTGCAGCTTGGGATCCAAATCCCAGGTCCAGCCAAACCTTTAAAAATAAACATTTCACATCTTTCAAAATTACAAAAATATTCAAACCTTTTTCAAAAAGATCTTCCTCTAGAGTTAGGAGTCTGTCCTAGATATTTAGGGTGTTTTAGAGTTAGGAGTCTGTCCTGATTTGTTGATATGGTGTGTCCAGTCGTGTGAGTGTCCCTAGAGTTAGGAGGCCTCAAGTTGATCGGTTAGACATCTAGTCGAACCGATGGCTAGACTAGAAAGCATATAGTCAGCCCATGGTTTTCTTTAGGATGCACAGCCTAGTTACACATAGGATGTAGGGCCCACCTGCATTAGCTTAAGGCTAATCAACTTGCATTAGTTAAGGCATATAGAGTCTTAAAAATTACAATTCACCTGAACTTAAGCTATCGTGTAAAAAGCTTTAAAAATCAGTCGAGTCTAGTGGATCGAGTCTAGGATAGCGGTTCTAGATGGTTAGACATCGTAGTTAGAATAGGGCATCGAACTACGTTGACTCCGAATCTTCCCGAGGCCGGGATACGTAGAGCAGCTGGGATGGACGGCCATCTTGGTCCGAGTCAGGTCGCATTAGAGTTAGGACTCATTTTTGTCCAGTCATGTATAGAATTGAATTGTGTTGTGTACTTTGCTGTGTTCTCTTACTTTCATGTACAGATCCTATACCTTTAGCTGTAGCATGCATGTGTTTGCACACCAGAACTCAGACACTAATTAGGTATGACACTCATAACCTAGTTATTTCTTAGGCGACACTTCTTTCATTTCTTTTATGTGTACTTATTATTCATCTCTGAGATATGCATGATTAGATAGACGTCTTCTCGGAGATATTCGTTCCCATTTCCTATGACTTTCGCCCAAAACTCTTCAAAATTATTAAATAAATGGCATAAGAGACCAGGTGTTTACACTTGGGCGGATGAGGTGCTCTTTAGACCTTCCGAATTCGTAACCAGGCACGAACCTTCTTTTATATCTCTGGTTATCCGTTGCAACAGAGCATAGTATGGGATCCAGGGCCCATTTGCCTATTTTCCTTGGATGGCGACTCTTCTTTGTTTAAGGTACGCCTCGAATCTGGGCTAGTCCCCGAATCGAGAGGTATCTCACCTTTGTATCGCCACTCATGCTGTGAGGGGCACTTCTTTCGAGAGTTCCTTGGTAGAGCTCTCCATTCACGTGGATGATCCATAGAGACTGTGTTAGCGCGTGGGGGCACGTCCCCCACCGCCGCCTCTCTCGGATCGGGGTCCACAAAGAGTGTTCATGATCTAGCTACCACATGCTGTCCTGTCATTGTTTCTTGGATTTTAAGTGAGAAATCCAGGTTTTAGAAATATCTTCCACATCCTGAGATTTCTAAAACCTGAAAACTTGGGATGATCTCCTGCTCTTTTTGAGAGAAGGGTGAGAAAACAGAAAACGACAGCCGGTCTTCTTCTTCTCTGGTCTCCCAACTACGATTTGGAGGAAATCTAAGATTCTAAAATCTGTGTATACAAACGGCTCCTAAAACCATTGTGCTTTCCAAACTTTTCCAACAAATTCCTGCAATCCAAATAGTAATTAAGCATTTTTTTTTTTGGTTTGTAAATGCATGCGCAATGAAAGGAGGAAAAGAATGCCACTCATTTGAGCGAGACTTTTGATGTTTTTATTTGTACAACAGGGAACTCTGAGATCACTTCTGAAAAAAAAGTACCCGCATTTGATGAAATTGCCACTAAGGGGTTATTTTAAAATTTAGGTAAATTTACCTAAATATTTACCTAAAAACATGTGACTCGTAGAGTCCCTAAGGGAGCTTTCATTAATAGAGAGAGATCCTAATTGTAAAGTAGCTTTGTTGAGATTACAAGATCTTATCATATCGAATAAGGTAAAGTTAGAAAGATAAAATAAGATAGATCATATAGGAAAGATTAAAAAGTATACATTGATCAATGAATTAAAGATTGATAAGAATATCATTGGAGAGAGAGAAATATTCTAAGAGATCTTATATCTTTAACAGAAAGAACCTATAACAGCCAATTGGAAGATTTTAACTAAAGAGAAGAACAGCTTTACTTAGGGGTGTTAATGGACCCAGACAGTCCCATGGATCCTTAATGGACAAGATTCGTGCTCATGAATTGGATCCGACCGTGTCTATTGGATCCATAATCGAAGATCCGACATTCTTTTGGACAGTGACCTAGACATAGCCAGAAATTGGATGGAGCGTCCTAGATCAGAATGAAGGGTGCCAAAGTATGAAAATATATCCTTCATATTTTTGTTGGTTGATATCCATTCGTGATGGGTATTTTTGTCACATTTAAAGACCCTACTCAAAACTTCATACATTTCTTTTTTTCTCACGTTTCGTTTCAATAACTATTCTCCTTTTTCTTGAGTTTTTTTCCTCTCCCTTTCCTCAACTTTATGCCCTAACTATGTAAAATATAAGTAGGATCGAGGACAGTCCGATTCAAAATAGATCGTAACCTAGACATAAGATCAGAAAAGCACTTCTAAAAGAATCCGACCTATAATGGATATGAATGGATACTGACCAAGGCATAGGTCGATTTGGTCAAAAGTGAATCAATTGATGCCCCGACCTTTACTAAGGCTTTGTTAGCCTTGTATATTGGTGAATTAGAACTTAAGTAGTCAGCATGTGTGGGAACAAAAGTAAGAAGAATGCTAAATTCCAAGACTCTAAGAAAAAGAAGTTTTTTTCAAGTTATTTGTTAGGGAACAAAAGTCATTACACATGAGCACACAAGGCAAGTAGGCTCCTTGTAGTTTGAATCAAAACATGCACCCAAATGGCACCCCAAAAATAAGCAAACACCTAATAAACCCTAGAAATTGTTCAAGCAAACATATCCTAAAGCAAATAAGTGTGAATATCATTTTCTTTTGAGAATCCGTGCTCTCCTTTCCCCCTTTTTCTTTTTAAGAACATGACCGGATTCAACTGTTGTGTCCAAATCTTGTACATCAACCTTCGGATCCTTTGCATCCATCGGACCGTTTGAGTCCATCTCTACAATCCTACTTATGACCAAGTGGAGCGTATATGGAACAAGCTCATTCTAAATAGAGATCCCGCATAAGGATAAACCCTTCTTTGAGAGGGATTTGGAATCTTTGGGAGACTATTCTAGGTTAAAGAATATGAATCTGGGACACTACTAGGGTTTTCTCCGTCAAATCCTTCTACAACCATATTGTGCTGTCATCTAATCCCTCAACAGAAGCAAAAGTGTGGAATATATAGGCTCGGCCTGAGTATTCATTTTCAGTTTGGCGGCTTGCAGAGGTAGAATTCAGACGATTGATTACCTTCAGGTTAGAGGGATGTAGCTGATTGACCATTGCACTCTCTACATTGAGGCACGTGAAACTATTGATCACATGTTTATCCACTGCAAAGTGGTAAGGGCAGTGTGGGGCCATATCCTATTCAGGTTTAGTGTTCCTCTCTCCCTGATCTTATTGAGGGTTGGCCAGGAGCGCCTTGGAAAAAGAAAGGTAAGGTCCTTTGGGAATTATATTTACATACTACTTTGTGGATCATATGGAAAGAAAGGAATGCTAGAATTTTTGAGGGAGTGGCTAAATCTCCCCACTTCCTATATATAAAAATTATTGTTGTTGTAATTGCTTGGGAAGAAAGGAGGGAGGTATGCTTCAGTATGGAAAGAAGGCCTAAAGTAGTCCAAGATTGGATATCTCTGATGGAATGCTCAAAATGAATTTCGATGGGTCTAGTATGGGGAATCTGGGCCCCGCTGGCATCGGTGGGGTGTTGAGAAATTCTAGAGGAATTTTTTTGTGGGCTTTTTTGGGGTCCATTTGGACCGCGGATGCAAATGAGGTGGAGGTTAGAGCTGTGCACCAGGGAATTATACACCTTAATGTAGCCATGCTTGATAGAACCATCATTGAGGGCGGTTCTTTAAATGTAATTCGGTGGTTGAGAGGGTCACTTGTACCGCCCTGGTTCTTTGCTAGCTTCTTTGATGAAATCCAGGACTGGATTGGTGGATCCTCTTTGACCTTCAATCATGCCAGAAGATCGGCTAATAGTTTTGCTGATAGATTAGCTAGAGAGGGTGTTGGGAGGCTTGTGATTGAGTTTTTATTTTAATTCCCTCCGGTGACTATTAGCTTCTTTCTTGTTTGTGATGTAATCCTGTTATTTTTTCCATTGTACTCTTCTTTGACTAGGGGTGCAACTCGGGTTGGGTTGAGGCCAACCCGAGGAACCCATTTTTCCAACCCAACCCGATTTCCAATTCGGGTTGGGTCGGGTTGATCCGATTTGATATGGTACCAATAGTTGACAACCTCAACTCAAGCCGGATTGTTTTGGATTTTGAGAACCAATAGTGAGTCACCAATAATCAGTTTTTGACTCCGAATCGGTTCTCAAATTCCAAATCAAACAGGGACTAACAATTAACAAAGGGAAATGTTATCCACACTACTATATTTTGATGATCACACTCCTCGCATTATTAAAGTACGGTATGGCCCGCACCATAGGATTATCCAAACCGTCCATTGTGGACTGTGGAGACTATTTCAATGTTTTTTTTTTGAAAGATAAAACAGTTAAAATGAAGCCTCATAGTTAATTAATTTCCAAACTATTGCATATAAATTTAGGAAACTTTTACAATTTTAGATGCATGCAAAATTCGGGAGATGATATTTCCACCCACTTTTATTTCTCTTTATTAGACTATTTCAATGTTGAAAAAGAAAAACACATACAGAACTTCTTCAGATGGAACCCAAATTCGGGTTTCGGGTCGGGTCGGGTTGCCTGACCCCAACCCGACCCAATCCGATTTCCAATTCGGGTTGATTTTTTCCAACCCGATTTGCAAAAAAGCTTAACCCAACCCAACCCAAATTCGGGTTGAACCCGACCCAAGTTGCACCCCTATCTTTGACCTTCTCGGTCTGTTTTTAATGCAATTGCCATCATTCAAAAAAAATAGGGATAAACCCTTCTGTGTTAAAGGATGCCTTTGGATCAAGATCATATTAAGAATTGTACCAAAAGAGGAGATTCATGGGGGCTCACCTGATCAACATACTGGATTACCTTCCTCCAATTTGTAAAGGTGATGGCGGGCCCTGCATGACCAAACTAATTTGAAAGGATTCCATGCCAGAGTTATCACGTTTAAATGCTCTTTTCTATAGTTAACTTACTGTAGAACATAAAATACTTCAGATCAAGCCGACGGTTGAGATTTAAAGGGTATGTCTTTTCCTTTTGGGCCTGTTTGGATTGGGGTGCAACTCGGGTCGATTTTTAGGAATTCGGATTGAGCTTCTACCATTATAAAGGGTCGGGTTCGGGTTGACTCCAATTCATTTTTTCAGTAAAAGCTCAATCTGACCCGAGTTGCGCCTCATTTGAATTTGCAGGAATTGTTTGAAAAAGTTTGGAGATTTTTTTTTACTTTTTATAATTTCTTTTTTTGACATTGTTTGATTTGAAAAGAAAAACAATACCTTGAACCACCGCAGTTCAAGTTTTACTCAGAGGGAACTTCAACTGATAACCATATCCCTCTAAATAGTCATAACCACATTATTTTCCTCTAAATCTTGGAGAAATAAACATGTTTAAAATGCGTTTTTTTGGCCAACTTTATAGTTTTACGCCCACCATATTTTGTAAATGACAAAATTCTAAACTAATTTTCTTGTGTTTCCGTTTTTTTTAACTACAATTTTTTTGAACCAGTGCCGTCTTAAACTCAAATTTTTGCCGTCCTGTTTTTTTGCTGAATCAGGTTTTGCTAACTATGGTCCTTGTTTTGTTTTATCTCTATCTACAAGGTGATCCACCCTCAATCCTCCATCTACAGTGTACGGTAGCTCACATCAGATACCACTCACACTACAACTATGGGCCTGGACGTCGAATCATAATACCTCCTTAGGACGAGAAACAGAGTCCAGCATTCCCCCCCTTTGATTCTCTGCCCCGATATCATTTTTTTTTTAAATTGACATATTTCATTAATACTCAGATGGCATTCGGGACCAGGAGTCCCAGCCTGCAATACAAAATATTAAGATATATTGGCACGGGCATACCCACGACTAATTCAAAATTAACCAAAAAGGATGAAGTAAAGCCTAAACTATTCCTTTCACTATTCAGTAGCATGCCTTCTTTACAATTTCCATGGCATTCTTTCAAAGCTTTCATCTGTACCCTTCTGAAACTGCACATAATTTTGGTTCACCTAACAAGTACCTCTGAAACTATAGATAAACTACTTCTCCTGAAAATACCAAACTTGCACTCTGAAACTCTAGAACTCTAGAAGGTATAGCAAAGCTAGAGTATATAGACAGAAAAGCCTAAGCGAAAGAACGAATCTCTCAAGTCATGGCTATTGAAGATTGAGCACTTCTGGATAACGACAGGCAATTCACAATGCTACTTTAACGATAGCTATCTTGGATAATCATTAAAAGAGTTTACCATCTAACAACCTACAACCCAAATCTTGAAACTCAAACGAGAGGCACCAGATTAAATGAGAACAACACTACCACCATCAGGCATTTGACCGAGGAAGGAGTCGGCCCTAAGTGAGAGACACTGAGGATTCTCAAGTCTAAGGGAATCAACTTCTACCAAAGAGGACACTTTCAATAAAACAATCCCAAAAACATCTATTTCCTACTATTATCCGTTCTTCATTTTTCTTCTTTCTTATTTCTATTCTTCTTTCTTATTTCTATTATTCTTTTTCCTTCTTCTCTGTGTCTGTTCTTTTTCTTTTTCCTTCCTCTTCTTCTCTCCTCTATTTTTTTTTTCCGGGGCCTGAAGGCCTTTCATTTAGGGTTACTACCCTCGGCCCCCTTCTCTTCACCATCCATCACCAAACAAATCTCCCTTCGTTCTTTCAGATATTTGATTGCCATAGACCGAAACAGATTCTTAGTGGCTTCAAGATCATCATCGAAACCGATCTCAAAGACATCCCCTATTGCCCACACCTCATCCATTTCCTCAGAAGGAATAACTTTACTTTCTTCCGACTCCAAAGGCTCTAGCAACTTTGAACCCTCTTCTTGATCTTCCACCTCCAACCCCATCCGGGGCCAAACCTCCATACTGACTTCCCAGTCTAGGGAATCCCTTGACTCTTGGGTTTCATCTACTGGGATAGCCATCAATTTTTCCAGTCTCTCAATCTTCACAGCTTTAACCTCCTCCCAACGCTAGCGACGGGCTCTTCGCTCCTCTTCCAAAGCTTCCTTAGAAAAAGGAAGTTTATAGATTCTGAAAAAGCATCCTTAGGATCAATCTTCCCCAAGGTCTTTTGAAGACAATCCTTGTTAGCTATAGCGTCTCTCTTGAATTGTTTCCATTGCCCTTTCCAGATTCCTATAGAGATTTTTCTTTGTGTAGGACACTCTTCTTCCACCATTTTTTCATCGTATTCCAAGTCTTTAAGGAACTGAAGGTCGCCTACCACGAAAGAGACTGCCTTCCTCTTCTTAGAGGAGGGACCATTATCAGACGTCATGATAGAGGAGAAAGGTTTATCAAAGTCCTTCAGGAGTAGGCTAAACTTGGAGGCTAAGTAACTCTTACCAGGTTCTTCTTTCCTCCGGAAACCCAAGAGATTTCTTTTAAAGAGAGAGAGAGGCCTCCTTTCGTGGCAATAAATGGTTTTCGAGACGCAAGCCCCGCCCCTTCTATCGTGATTTTTCTCTCTGAATCGGTGTGCCTTTTCTAGAGTTGACACAAGACCCTTTGATCTGAATGATATCATTCAAAACTCTTGGACTTCCCATATTCTTTTTGCTTCTAAAAAACAATTTTTAATTTTTACCGTCTTTTCTACTAACACTTGTTGTAGATTGAGACAGTCGGAGATATCCTTTCTGAAAGCTTTTCGAGGATTAATACAAGATTTAGCTTTTAATTTCTGCTGACATGCCCCTTTTCCAGGCCTAGCAAATTTCCCTTTCAATGATGGGATTAACCTTTTTGGTGTATCTGTCGATTTTTCCATTCCCAAAGTAGAGAATAATTCAAAATCTGAGGCAGATCTGTCCAACGGCTCTTTTACCTTGGATATGACGGATTTACTCCCTGGGACTGTCCAACAGCCCCAATGTCATTTTTAAACTCTGATTCCATTCATTTTTTAACCAAATGCTAGAGAATCACATGGAATCAGAATAGGATGCTGATTCCAATTCCCAATTCTGGCAATCCAAAACTCACTTCACTGTAACAGACCTCCAACACGATTAGATCACCTTGCAACAAAATTCTTCCAAATCACATGTAGGAAGCAAGATACCAAAACAAGAGGGTGGAAATATCAATTCCCATACATAGAAATATGATAAAATCATTGTACTACAAAAAATCTGATCAGAGATGCACATATATCAAAATGGCTTCATATAGATAATATGAAGAGGCAAATGAAAGAAATTCAACCTAAACATGAAAACCCAACCAGTATTTAGTATTTACAATCTAAATTCTTCAGCAGTCTGAGGCAGTAAAGTCCCACAAAAATATATGCAACAATAGCAGAAAGAGCCTGATAAAAGTTCCATAATTTCTGAATGCATAAGAAAAGCCCCACCACCACTACACTCTTCTTCCCCCTTACTTGGACTTGCTGGAGGCGGCAGCTTTAGCGGCGGATTTTGCTATTGTTGAAGGTTTTATGACACTCTTTGGATTGAGCGCTCTTCGTATCTTGAATACAGCCCAGGCGGTTCCCAGAGCATGCCCAGCAGCATCAAGCCCTTCGTTCGTTAACTCTGCTGCTTGTTCACCATACCTACAACAGATTTGTGTACATTTCAAACTTTGACATATTCCGAACAGTAACCACAGTGATTTTTTTTTTAAAGGTAGGGTAACCACAGTTCTTCATGTTCTTTTACCTAATACAACTCGAAACAGAGAAGCCACGATAAACTTGGTGGATGATAGATCAAGAACAGAGTAGAAATTTTGAAAAGATTGAAATAAGACACAAAGGCACCGTGCAAACTTTTGGTGTGGACGTGATGCGATTGCTTACTGATAAACAATGAGACATTTTCACAATAGAAGCATAACCAAGTCAACATGGAACTTTTTGGGGCGGATGTGATACTGATAGCATAGTCACAAGTACCTCCGACATTTTTAAAATATTGCTATTTTTTATTTATTTTTCATCACAAAAATATTGTAATAAATTCATGATATTATTTGTTCTTTCATATATTTTATAGATTTTATTTTTTCAGGTTTTTCCGATATAAACCCAAAATTAAAAAAATTATATCACAAGATACAGTTCCCGAGAAGTTCCCAACACAGATGTGTGATTGTGCATGATACCTGTACTTACCAGATAAACAATGAAACTTTAAAAATATGTACCTATTATGAGAGAAACTGATGCAAATCAAGCAGAAAATCCACTTTGATTATTTTCATTAATACTAACAAACTGGGTATCATATTGATGTCTCTTACACACACCCACTTCAATAATTATGAAGAAATTTCATCCAACCAAAGAGAGTGGGCAACAGATATCTAAGGAAAACCAGAGCAAATACTTGATTGTTTCAGTATACGTATGCAATGCGTTCTCGCATTTCAGCAAATACAAGATTGAAGAATGCTCTCGTTAAGACATGTTGAACTGCATATCACTATGTGAATTCTAACAAGGAAATGCACAAGGCAAACATGTGCAAAGAAATTACCTGTGAGATACAAGGCCAGTTGTCACAGTTGACGATGTTGACAATACATTCTTTCCAGCTACTTCAAAGGCATCACAGACCTTGCCTGTTTTTCACCAGTAAAAACAAATCTGTCAATATTTTGACAAGAGGCACACCGTCAAGAACTTTTATCATTTCAAGTAAACGGCAACATTTGCACTGAGAAATCCTAGGAAAATTAGCACATGCAAAACAAGAAGGGATTTGCTAGGGACCAAAGGCATTTTGGGGAAGCAGCCGGTCCGCAAAATGCCCTCTGCGATGGTCCCTAGCAAATCCCAAACAAGAAAAAGCCCAAAAGAGAAGGATAGATGCAACGTTGCAAGCACACAAGGTTGCTATTTAATTATAATGTGAGCAAGATATAACTACTCTTTTCTCAGATAACCAACGAACTGTTAGAAATTTCGACCCAATGTCTCGAATTCAATAAGGCTAAAAGCCGAAATTACGGCTTCAAAAAGGTCTGACATCTTGTTAAAAATTTTAAAAAATTGCATTTTCACCAAATTTCGGCCGAAATTTGGGCTACTGGCTGAAATTTTGGTTTCTGTTGATTTTGGATTTCGGTCAAAATTTAAAACCTTGGCCTCAGCACAAGATCTTTGAGGACCCTCTTCCTCTAAGAGAATTACAAATCAGAATCATGGAAAGCTGGAACAAAACAGGACGTGTACATAAAGCAAGCACTGACAATTAGGTGCATAGAAAGATCAGTGGCGAAGTTTAAATGTTCTACAAGCATTCTTAGAGAATACTCTCAAGCAGGCAAGGAAAAACCTAGAGAACTTAACTTGGAAAAAAGAGTGAATCATTAACACCCTTATGAAAAGAGAACATCAGAATACTCACCTTAAATGTGGCAGAGACCATTCAGGGAATACATCAATCTCTTGAAACCTATATATAACCTATCCGATGAAATAATCAATCATTCACGAGATATCAGCACTATTTGAGTATGGTCAACACTTAGTCGAGCCAGGCGCCCACCACACCCCCCTCCCCCCACTCCCCCCCCCCCCCCCCCCCCCGCCCCAACACCCAAGTGACACGTCAACTTCTGACCCAATATTCAAGATTCTTTACTAACCAAAGGCCATCAATTCAACTGACTGTTATTAATCGTGATTAATCACAGTAGCATGCTTATAAAACCTGAGAGTAGTCAGCCTTCCTGAGACCACATTTAGCCTTTTGACATTGTATAACTCCAGTAAATTGTTCCGAAGAAGGATAAACAGTAGGGTGTCTTTTTGTGCTTCAACAAATATCATATGGCCCGGCCCACCATCATATCTAGCTCCAGCTACATGTTGTACATAGAGGGAGCTGTTGACCATGGACATCTTCCCTCAGATTTTAATAAAAATGAATCTTTGGTGTTGTCAATGTAAAGAGTACATTTGCCTACGGAAGCCTATTATCCAACTAGATCATAAGGGGCACAATGGCTTTCCATTTATGCAACCAAATCGACCTCTCGGTAATAGCTCATCAAATATCAGATAGCAAAGTGTGATGAAAATTGGTGAATGTGAACCGGACAATCTAGAAGTTGATGTCCTATCATAATTCAAAGATGACAATTTTTTGTGTAGTCCTGACCTTCTAGGTTTATTAAAAGAGGTTTTGGGTAACAGATTGAAGGTGAGTGGAGAATTTAGGTTGCAGACTTGTAATTCAGACACTCGGTTGTCACTTTTTCGATCCCTCAGAGCGGAAGGCAACATGGTGGATCTTTAGGGAGATTTAAAAATCTCCTATTCCCATATACATCTTATATCCATAATCAGATATGAAGTCAGTTTTGGAAAGTAGCCAAATACATAAGCTAATTAAACATAACAAGTGTGGATCATGGCGATGAAGGGATGGAGGGAGAAGAGATAGCTTTGAGTGGGAATGCACTCCGGCAATCTTGCCGGAATCTCGCCTCCACCATCCCAAGATGTAACCTCCATCTAGATCCTCTTTCCCCCTCAAGACCCGAAACCCACTTCGAAACCCCTAGTAAAACCCTCACCCAAACCCATTTCCATTAATTCCGGCAAGATTGCCGGAATCCGACCAACTCCATTAGATCCAGCCCCTTTCTCCATCACCTCTATTCTCTACCACCACCACCATCTTCTTTGTTACAGCCACTACCCCCATTTTCTCAAACCCCATTTCTAGCCTCTTCCTTCCATTAAAACCCTAGATCCGTCCACCTCCTCCACTTGCCTCCCTTGCAATCTCCACCTCCAAGATCAAACCCATTTCCCAACCTAGTCCATCTTCATTTGCAAGAGAAATCAGAGGAAGAAAATCAGAGATTGAGATTGCCAAAAGCTGAAGCTGCCTAGTTAAATATTGTCTAAAGCTCCACCTAACATGGCTTTTGGGGGATGGGGTTAGAAGGGCCTTCAAGGATATTGCCGGGGGATTGGATTTGTGATAAATGTGGTTACCATAATTTTAGATGGCGAAAATATTGCAGGTGGTGTCCGGCAGTAGCACCATCGCCTTCCTCGTCATCACTCCTGCAGACCCCTAAGCCATCATCCATGGATGAGATTGGGGGCTGGCCCAATTTAGGGGAGACCGCAACCAGCTTTGAGGAAGGATTTCCTGTCATTTCTGTATATGGAAAGGAAGTGGACGAGCATACACAAATTCTAAATGCATGTTTAATTGGAAGGATAAAAATGCAAGATTGGAACCTAGCTGATCTGTGGAAATGGGTAAGATGGTTCTGGGACATTCCTACCCTTGCCATGCCCAACATTCTTGCAAAGAATGAGGTGTTTTTCATGTTTGAAAATGTGGAGTTGGCTTCGAGAATTCTGAAGTTGGGGGGGAAGGCCTATAGCAATTACCTCCTCTCTCTATCCGCGTGGAATCCGGAATACCAACAAGGGGCAAAGGCACTTTGGGTTAAATTTTTTGGGATTCCTCTTCACGCGTGGGCAACTCGGAAGCACGGGTGCTTCAAAATGGCCCGCGCACCTGTATCGGGTGCGTATCCGACACGGGTGCGTGTCGGGTGCGCACCCGATTAAAAAACTTTTTTTTTTCTAATTTTACGGTCGGGTGCGGGTCGGGTGCGCACCCCGACGCACCCGACACGTTTTTAAGTGTTTAAAAAAAAAAACAAAAAAAAAGGCTGCCAATAGCAATTTGGGGGGGGGGGTTTAAGTTATATAAAAGGGTTTTAAAACCCAAAACCCTCACTCACGAACTCTCTCCCTCACCCTCTCTGTCTCGTCTCTCGTCTCTCAACTCTCGTCTGCAACTCTCTCTCTCTCTCTCCCCACGTCTCCTCTCTCTCTGCGTCTCTCTCTCTCTCTCTCTCTCTCTCTCTCTCTCACTCTCTCTCGGCCCGGGCTTCTCTCATTTTCTCCTCTCCCTCTCGGTTTCTCCTCTCTCTCTCCCTGCAACTACTACCGCCGCCTCCGCCACCGTCGGTCGTCGGAGCCCTAACCTAACCCTACAAAGGTACTCTCTCTCTCTACTTCTCTCCTCTTTGTATCTCTCTCTACTCTCTTTTTTTTATTATTATCTCTACTCTCTTTCTCTCTCTCCTTTATTTTTATTTGTGATTTGCATTATTTTATTTGTGATTTGCCCTAAAAAATAGCCTAAAGCCCTAACCGATTGTGAGTCACATAAAAATCAATTTGGAGCTCACAATCGGTTGGCATAATCTTAAAATGGATTGTGATTTTGAAGCCCTAAACTGATTTTCAGTTTGGAGGTCACAATTGGGAATTTGGGATTTAGGGCTTTGGGGCCTAAAGCCCTAAATCCCAAATTTCCAATTGTGAGCTTTCAGGCCATGTTAATTTGAGATTGTGACATTCAATTGGGAGCCCTTTAGGGATCAATTAGAGGGGTTAGGTCATTAGGGCTTTAGCCTTTAGCCCTTTACCCTTTAGGGCCATGTTAATTTAAGATTGTGACAATCGATTGGGAGCCCAAAACTGATTTTAGGAGTAAAAAATTATGTTTAATTCTGACCTCCAAAATCCATTTTGGGTTCAATTAGAGGGGTTAGGTCGCTAGGGCTTTAGCCTTTACCCTTTAGGGCCATGTTAATTTAAGATTGTGACAATCGATTGGGAGCCCAAAACTGATTTTAGGAGTCAAAAATTATGTTTAATTTTGACCCCCAAAATCCGTTTTGGGCTCAATTAGAGGCCTTTACCCTTTAGGGCCATGTTAATTTAAGATTGTGACAATCGATTGGGAGCCCAAAACTGATTTTAGGAGTCAAAAATTATGTTTAATTTTGACCCCTAAAATCCGTTTTGGGCTCAATTAGAGGCCTTTACCCTTTAGGGCCATGTTAATTTAAGATTGTGACAATCGATTGGGAGCCCAAAACTGATTTTAGGAGTAAAAAATTATGTTTAATTTTGACTCCCAAAACTAAATTTGTGTTTGTTCTTTTAATAGAATGTCTGCATCCGGGTCTAGTAGCGCCGCCCAAGCCACAAATGCACCACCTTCTACTTCTGCTGATGAAGACCTCTCGAAGCCCTTATGGAGGTATTCCACTAGTTTGATAAAGATCCTAAGGGTGGAGGGAATGTGAGATGGGAATGTAATTTTTGTCATAAGAGTTGGAATAGCTCTTACACAAGGGTTAGAGCGCACTTGTTGAAGGTATCAGGACAAGGAATCGGAGCGTGTCCTAAGGTGAAAGCAAGTGACCTACTCGGAATGCAAAGGTTGGAGGAAGAATGCAAGGAGGCTATGAAGCAAAATGCTCCTAAGAGAGTGCCATTGCCGCCATCATCAAGTAGTGGATCATTGAGTTGCCCAAGTAGTATGTTTGTCCCTCCAACTTTTGATCTAAAGTGGAGGAAGACCAGTGGTCCAAATGGAAGTGTGAGTGCTATTGAAAAGGCATTTAACATGGCGGCCCGTGATCAAGTACATGGCGAGATTGCTCGGATGTTTTACTCCGGTGGCTTGCCATTTCACCTAGCAAGGAACCCACACTATGTGAGTTCATACTCTTATGCGGCCAACAATCCAATTTCCGGTTATTTGCCTCTGGGATACAACTTGCTAAGAACGACTCTACTACAAAAAGAGAGGGCAAATGTTGATAGGTTGTTGCAACCCCTTAGAGAGACATCGAAGGATAAAGGGGTGAGCATTGTTAGTGATGGATGGAGTGACTCACAAAGGCGGCCTCTCATTAACTTTATGGCGGTAACCGAGGGTAGGCCTATGCTTCCCAAGGCGGTAGATTGTTCGGGGGAGACAAAGGACAAACATTTCATTGCCAACTTGTTGAAGGAGGTAATTATGGAAGTTGGGCATGAAAATGTTGTCCAAGTAATTACCGACAACGCCGCAAATTGCAAGGCGGCCGGGCAACTTATTGAGGCACAATTTCCTTCCATCTTTTGGACCCCATGTGTGGTGCACACCCTCAACCTTGCTTTGAAGAACATATGTGCGACGAAGAATGTGGAAGCAAATCAAGTTACATATGACGAATGCAGTTGGATAACGGATGTTTCGGGAGATGCTAGCATCATTAAGAATTTCATAATGAATCATTTCATGAGACTAGCCATATTCAACGAGTTCAACACTTTGAAGTTGCTTGCCGTGGCGGAGACTCGATTTGCGAGTGTTATTGTTATGCTTAAGAGATTGAAACTCTTAAAGCAAGGTCTTCAAGCAATGATTATTAGCGACAAATGGACTTGTTATAGGGAGGATGACATGGGAAAATCGAGGTTTGTAAAAGAGAAGGTGTTAGATGACGTATGGTGGGATTCTATCGACTAGATACTCGCATTTACATCCCCCATCTATGACATGCTTAGAGAGTGTGACACGGATACGCCTTGCCTTCACTTGGTTTATGATTTGTGGGATACCATGATAGAGAAAGTAAGGGCGGCAATATATAGGAAGGAAGGAAAGAGGAAAGAAGAGGAGTCCAAACTTTTTGACGTGGTGCACGAGATTCTTGTTGCTCGTTGGAACAAGAGCAACACTCCACTTCATTGCTTGGCTCATTCATTGAATCCAAGGTTAGGTTACTTTAAATTTATTTGGATTATTAGTTATTTATGTTTATTTCTAAGTTCTAACTTTTGACTTGAAATTTGAAGCTAAATTAGTTTTTTCTTTCTTAAAGGTATTATAGTGAGCAATGGCTTAGTGAAGATTCAAGTCGGGTGCCTCCACATAAGGATGCAGAAATTTATACCGAGAGGATGAAGTGCTTCAAGAGGTACTTCACCAATTCCTCGGACCGCACAAGAGCTAATGTGGAGTTCGCGCAATTCTCCATGAAGTCCGGATTATTCAATGATGTTGATTCCATCAATGAACGGTTCACTATCACGCCTCATGAGTGGTGGGCCATCCATGGTACATGTGCCCCTATGCTTCAAAGCATAGCTTTGAAGATTCTTATGCAACCTTCATCGTCATCTTGTGCCGAGAGGAATTGGAGCATTCTCTCAAGAGAAACAAGATGACTCCACAACGAGCTGAAGATTTGGTTTTCGTTCATAGCAATCTTCGGCTTCTCTCAAGACAAACTCCACAATATAAGCAAGGAGAGACAAAGATGTGGGACATAGGTGGAGATACATTTGATTCCTTCGAGGATGTAGGGGTACTTGAAGTTGCTAGTCTTTCTTTGGATGAGCCGGAGTTGGAGTCCATTGTTTTTACCGACGACGTAGAGGACGATGTTGTCGATATTGGAGCTGAAGCGACTGACTTCTAGGATTGATGATGCATTGATGCTTTATGTTATTTTGGTGCTTTATGTTATTTTGGTGTTTTAATGATGAATTTGATCACGTATGAAATGAAGACTTGAAGAGTAGTATTAGAATTTTCCATTTTGGTGAATGGTGATGTTATTGTTATTTGATTGCTTTCCTATTTTTAAATTTTTTTTAATAAAAAATATTATTATATTCAACGCACCCGAACGCACCCGCACCCAAGTTTTTTGGAAAATCACGTACCCGCGTACCCGTGTCGTGTCGTGTCGCACCCGCACCCGTGCTTCATAGGTGGGCAACATCGACCGTGGAAGCTTTAGGGAGAATTTTTGGACCTGTTTTGGAAGTAAAGATGGAAGGAGATCATGGTGACTGTATGAGCTATGTATTGGCAAAAATATACACAACAGAATGGCAGCTATCCAAGCCCTTTGTCCATCTTCAGCTACAAAATAGAAGATTCAAAATAGGCATTGAAATTCATGATCCTTCGGCATTGGAGAGTATGGCGTCTCTGATTTCTGCAAAAAATATCAGGGAAGCATCCCTTAGAGTGGCAGGGCTCCCGGCGCCACGGGCGTCGATTTCGGGGTTGCTGTTGGCCGGCTCTACACGAGTCGGCCCAATTCTTTGCGTAGGCGCGCGACGGATCCTGACCGTTCCTTTGTCATCCATGATGACAGGGTGGTTGACGGTGGGAAATCCGTTGATCATTTTGAAAATTGGCCCCCTACACTGCATCGATCGGTCAATTTGGATCTTAGTAATCCTTGGGGGTCCCACAGGACGAGTTTAAATCCCAAACCCAAACTTTGGGCGGAACTCCCAAGACCTGGCTGGCAGGTGCAGAAAAAGTATCCGTTACTGGTAAAACTCAAAGGCAGGATACGAATAGCTTTTTACCTAACCAGTCGGTTCCACCCTTTAAAGGAACATCCAATGGACAGGTGGAACAATCTTGGAAGAACAAACCGAGATGCCGCAAACCGAAATTATTGACTCATGCTACATCGAGACTAGAGGATAAAGTGAAACGACCTCTGGATATCCTGAAAAAACACACAAAAGGGTCTTCCCCTAATGGAATGATCATTAAAGCCCCATCCTCAAATCGAAATCCTATGAGGAAACAGAAGTTTCTTCGTCGGATAATTGGGGATTAGTTTCAGGAGAGGGCCCTGGGAAAGTTTAGACTCGGGAATGAGGAGCAAGTCAAACTAAAAGACATCGCCCGTCTGATCGACTCAAGAAAAGAGTGGTTGAGTCGAAACCTGGAAGGCTTTTCCCTCCTCTCAAATCCCCCCAGCTGTGTGAAGTCCTCGGTTAAGAGGATGCCATGGGGAGTTTCAATCGATGTTCAAAGGGGAAGTTGGGTGTTTTGCTTGTTTAGTTTGTGGAATCCGCGGAGTTGGTTTTAGTTCTATTGGTCGGTGTTAAGGTGGTTTTTAGAATGATGGATTGGAGAGATTAGGGGTGCAACTCGGGTCGGGTTGGGTCGGGTTGAGGCTAACCCGACCCAACCTGGAAACCTCAACCTCCAACCCTAACCCAACCCGACTCTTAACCCGGTTTGGTTAACCCGACTCTTAACCTGGTTTGGTTAACCCGACCCGAACTCGACCCGATTTCCTAAGTCGGGTTGGGTTGGGTCGGGTTGGGTCGCTGAGCAGATGCTTGTTACCTAGAAAAGCAAAGCAACCTATCATTGTTCCACTCTACTGGCACCATACATCATTCATTTTCAAAGTCTATATTTGTTTTGTCTCTTTTTTTTACATCATACAATTATCAAATCTGAATATGCAATACAAAATGAATTAATGAATCAATTATAGATTGTTGTTTCCAACTCAGCAACATTCGAGAAACCCCCAAAATGGTAAAACTCATAAAAAACGTGAAGTATCAATACATATTACTATATTAGTCAGGTTACGGGTCAGGTCGGGTTGCCCATACCCCAAACCAACCCAACCCGATTTTCGGTCGGGTTGACAATTCCCAACCCGGACCCAAACCCAACCTGGAAAAGTTCAACCCAACCCGCCCAAAAAATCGGGTTCGGGTTGACCCGACCCAAGTCGCACCCTATGAGAGATAGTAAGGGAATTAAGGAATGTGGAGGAGTTGCTGCTAAAGAAGTGTTGGGGTTTCTTGAGGTTGTTTGAGAAGGACCATAGATGTAGGTTGGAATGATCGTAGCGTAGGGCAGATGGTTGGGCATGGTCGGGGAAAGCTTATTTTTGGATTGATTGTAGAGTAAGAGCCACACATGGCATGGTGCAGGAAGAATGGACCCAGATTTTCATTGTTTTTGCTCCGTCCTTATGGTTCAAGGTATGCCCTGGCCAGCTTTATTTGAATACTATGTAATGCCAATTGGGCCTCCTGGTCCCTAATGTAACTTTCATAGTATCTGTTAGAAATGAGATTAGGGTTAGAAGAGAGGAAGAAGAAGAGTGAAGGATGGAGAGTCTCCACTCGGGAGCTCCTCATGAATATGATGTATATATAGGCCCAAACTAGGGCAACAACATACAATGACTACAATACCCCTAATGATGTGGACCCGGTCTTCGATGTTGTAACCAAGGAAGAAGGTAATGTGGACCCAGTCTATGATAAGGTCAAGGAAAAGGAAGACGAAGTGTTGCAACGGCTAGATCATCCCAAGGTTCTTCGGAGATCCGAGAGATTAAGGATGAAGAACAGAGCATGAGTGTGTTTGCTTGAATTGTGTATAATTGTGTATACTTGATAGTAGGGTAGGAAGTGTAATTAGGAAATGAATAAGGGGTGGTTGCTATAAGAATGGACAAGGGGGACCACAAGGCAGCTGGTTAGAGACACCTGAAGGTTGACATGTGGCAGGGATGGACCACAAGGCAGCTGGTTAGAGACATTTGGCATCAAATCATTGGCTTGGAGTCCTTCCCTCCCTCTATAAATAGAGGTGGAAGGGTTCATTTCAGAGGACGGTGAAAATTCAGAAATTTGGAATGAGAAAGGGGAAAATGCCCTTGGGATTTTGAGAAAGTTCTTGGAAAAGGGATCTGAGCAAGGTGGAAGAAAGAGCCTTTGGTCGAGTAAGGTTGTCTTCTTTCGTCCTTCACAACATATCTTGTTGTAGGAATTCCTTTCTTTCAATGTAATTCTTCCTTCCCTGCATTCTTAACAAGTTTGTTTCTTTCTACTTCCCTTTGATTCTTCATCTACTGCATCTAATCAATACATTGATTTCATTTTTTTTTTCTGCAATCAAGCCTTCACAATCAATCTGAAAATTGAAGTTAGATCTAAGCAAAATTCTGAGATCCAGTTTACATCACCTAACTAATACAAGTAATGTCTAAACTAACCTAATACATTATTCAACATCCCCCTCAAGCTGGAGTGTATATATTATGAAGCTCAAGCTTGCTACAAAGAACTACGTCAACAACTAAAAAAATACAAGAAGCTCATGCACATCCAGCTTGGTATAACACTTGCGGTACATACATAATGCAAAACATAAACTGAAAAACAAAGGCCACCATGAACAGCATCGAGATCAATGTCCATCAAAAGAGTAGCTCTCCTGAAGTAGCAGAACAACGAGAGCGATCAAATAGGGCCTCTCCCTGAATGAGAGCACGGCGAACATATCCACATATCGAGGGCAATGGAGGCGCCATGGCAAGAACATCTACAATCCAGCAAGCAAAAAGGGCACACCAAAGGTGCACACAACGAACATTGGCGAAGCACCACAACGCCAAGTGAAGAAGATAGCAACTGATGGGGAAACCATCGAAGACAAGGTCGACGGAGAAACCGTTGCCTGGAGAGAAGGGATAGAGAGAAAGAGGATAACGAACCAACGATGGGAAACCATCGTCTAGAGACTAGGTCGACGGCATGAACATCGTCACCTGAAAAGATAAGAAGATAGGAAGAGGATAACCAACCAGCGATGGGGAAACCATCGTCTGGTGACAACGTCGACGGCATGAACATCGTCGCCTGAAGATAAGAAGAGGAAGATAACCAACCAACAATGGGGACATCATCGCTTGGAGACAAGGTCGACGGCATGAACATCGTCGCCTGAAAAGAGCCGACCAACGATGGGGAAACCATCGCCCGGAAAGGAGAGGTCGACGGGAAAAGAAAGTCGCATGTAAGGGAGCCAACCAACGATGGATATGGAAGCCATCGCCCGGAAAAGGAGGAAGAAGATAACATGAAGGGATAAGGCATAAAGCCGAACAACACGAAGAGACATGAAAAACAAGACATGAAAACAAGACAACACTCCCTCAAGAAGACAAAGACAATACTAATACACTCCCCCTCAAGAAAAGACAACAAAGTGAACAACACTCCTAAGAAAAGACACAAAGAACTACATGAAAACACTCCCCCTCAAGTTGAAGGTCAAATACCTTCAACTTGCAACGAAAAGAAGACAAACAAGGCACTACACCGCTTTCAGACATTTGATCAAACACTTGGTGTGCGCTGTAGAGAAGAAGATAAATGAAAGATGACAAACAAGGCACCAGACCTCTCTTAGACATTTTATCAAATACTTGGTGCGCGCCTTGAAGAACTACATAAAAGACATAGAAGGTAATAGAAAGAAAGAGATGATAAGAAGACGACGACAAGACAAGCACAAGAGAACAACAACAAACAATACAAGACAACACTCCCCCTCAAGTTGAGGCCAAAGGCCTTCAACTTGAAACAAAAAGAACACTTTCAAGGCACAAAACCCCTTGAGACATTTCATCAAACACTTGGGGTGCACCTTGAAGATGAGATGAGAAAGACAAAGGTCATAGGCCAAAAAAGCTATAGAGAAGAGAAAATAAAGAGAGCTTTGGAGTGGAGGAGAACCCAAAATGGGTTTACACAAGTAATACAAAAATAATTTTTGTTTTGCTTTGAGATATATGATAGAGGGAAAATGGGTTAAAAACGAAATGGGTTTGACGAAATGAAAGAGAAAGAGTGAGATTTCTAGGGTATAGAAATGGTTTTATTTATTTATTTGGGTACTGTAGCGGGTTACTGTAGCAGTTACTGTAGTGGGTTACTATAGCAGGGAATGGAGGGGTAGGGGAAAGGGAAGAGGGGCAGTGGGAGGAGGAGGAGAAGGGAAGGGCACGAGCGAGGAGAAGAAGTGAGTTTTTTTTCTTTCTTTTTGAGATTTTGTGGTCTTGGCAAAAAGGACACGAGTAAGAGAGATTTTCTTAAAAAAAAAAAGGGTTTTAAAGACAAGGAAAGAGAGACACTACGAGAGAGATATTTGAGGGATTTGAAATTTGAGGGAGAAACTATAGAGAGATAAAGAGAGGAAAACGAGATACGAGAGAGATACGAGATAAAGGGATGATGGCATGGAGGGAGATACACTTCTTCTTTCCTTCTTGAAGGATCAACCCATTGGCTCTGATACCATGTTAGAAATGAGATTAGGGTTAGAAGAGAGGAAGAAGAAGAGGAGTGAAGGATGGAGAGTCTCCACTCAGGAGCTCCTCATGAATATGATGTATATATAGGCCCAAACTTAGGCAACAACATACAATGACTACAATACCCCTAACTAATACAAGTAATGTCTAAACTAACCTAATACATTATTCAACAGTATCAATGAAAATATTTCATCTTTAAAAGAAAAATCTCCTATTCTTAAAAATTCAAGGTTTTCGCTGGAATAGCTGTGTTTCCATTAATTTTATTAATTTGTTGAAGAGGAAGACATCCTGATGCACTTCCCAAATGATTTTTGATGCCTTGGGTATTTTGGGAATCCATTCTTGATCTTTTAGAAGGATTAAGGCACAACCGCCATGGTGAGTGGGGTCAAATGCTTTGGTCTATCGCTCCGTTTGTAATGGCATGGATCATTTGGGAAGAGAGGAAAGAAAGAATGTTAAAGGGTAAGAGTTTATCTGATGGGTGGTTAGTCGTAATTCCTAAACACTAAAAGATTGATCATTAGTCAAACTCTCATTAGGAAATACTTTTGGGAAAGCTCAAAACAACACCTCTTCAGAAAATGGAAAGAAGGAGATCATACAAGGTAAGTACTAAATCAATCAAAAAAAGTTACAGGGTAAGCATTTCTCAAGGAGAGGAAGTGTCCCGCGCAAAAAGGACTCCACACCACAGATACACCATATGATTAAGTCTAACTTTGACCGCTGTTGGGGAATCGAACGCCAGTAGCTGGTAGCATATTTAGTGATGATAAATGTGAGATTTTTTTGCCATTCTTATGGGGCTCTGTGTCTTCTGCAAAGAGTTAGAAGAGAGGTTATGGGTTGACGGGACTCATTGAATGTTATTTGTCAGACAACTCAGAGAAAATATGGGGCCATGACATTAGCTCACATTATTTATGAGGTTTAAGAAGTTTGTGGAGGAAAAGATATTTCCTTCCCTCATGTTATTAAAGAAACAAGCAATATAAATGATACCTTAGAAAAAGAGGGTTGGGGAAATTTCTATTCCTATTATATGTTTCTTCTTTCATTTAATAAAGTGGTTCATTATTGTTAAAAATTAAAAATAAATAAATAAATAAATCTAACATCTTGGCATTATAGGCAGGTACAAGCAAACTCGAATTTTTTTATTGAAAATTGAAATATTTATTCCGGACAAGTCCCCTAACAGGCTATAACAGTACCGCCCGTACATATAGTAGGATTACCTTACATATCCGTTATATGCTACCCATCCGTGCCCCCACCTTACAGTACCCAATAGCCTAACTTGTATCAGATCCAACAAGACTGCCATATTTGTGGGCCCCTCCAAGTCATAATACGTGTCCGCCATGCCACAACAAACTTCTCCACCTCATCCCAGCTGGCGATTTCAATTTTCAAAAATCCCGCTCGAAGTCCTAGAGCTATTGTGTGCCCCAAACCGTGCACGATAGCCATTTCTTCTAACATACGCTAGGCCGTCTTCTTCGGCTGCATATCCATAGAGAGAGAGAGAGAGAGAGAGAGAGAGAGAGAGAGATGGTAGTCTTCTCCGGCAACTACCCCCGCAGGCCACCACCTACTCCACGGTCACCACCTCCAATCCCTCCAACATCTCTTCCACAAAAGCCATCCATCTCCACCTCCTAAACCCAGCCACCACTACCATCTTCTTCAAGATCTAACCCTACCCAAGGTTACCGGGATTGCCCTCCCACCCTCTGACCAGCGATCCGGGGTCGCCGACCCCAAATGTGGTGGGTCGTTTTCGACCCGGATCACCAAAAATGGCAACCCGGGTGACCTGCAGGTAAGGGAGAGATGCATAGAGAGAAACTAGAGGGAAGAAGGGGAAAGAGAAAAAAAAAACAACTCTCCTTCCGAGCTTTAATCTAATCATACCTCATTGAAGGCCAGAAAAAAGAAGAAACCGAGAAGTAAAGAGACTAACCTGAAACAGATGTTGGTCCGACAAAAACTTCTACTGAAGATCGCCAGCCAAACTAAAAACATCCATGTACAGTAATGTAAAATCTCCTTCCTTGCATCCTTGCTTTTGCAGAGAGAGAGGGGGTTTGTAAATGGCATAAGAGAGGAGCGAAAAAGGAAACTGTGGATGGCATGCAGCCACTTAAGAACTCTAAACAAAAAATCCGACCAAAATCGTACTGATATTGGCACTACAAGTTTTAACCTATTTTTTAAACTAGAAAAGAGTAGGTACTCCCTGGAGTAGATAACTTATCTACTCCCTAGCTTAAAATAACAGTTGGGGCCACATTGTTTGGGTGATCCAAAGCATTCATTTGATGGACCCCCGCATAGATATGGTGTGCCCAAAAAGTCAGCTCGATAGGATCATCCTAACCCTATGAACTGTGGAGGCAAAAAATGGATAGATTTGTGCAGGTTTATACACGTCTATTTTTGCCTCCACAAGTCATAAGGTTAGGACGATCCTATCGAGCTGATTTTTTGGGCACACCCTATTTATGTGGGGTGGCCATCAAATGAATGCTTTGGATCACCCAAACAATGTGGCCCCAATTGTTATTCTAAGCTAGGGAGTAGATAAGTTATCTACTCCAGGGCGTACCTACTCTTTTCTCTTTTTAAGCAGTTGTCGAATGTTATTACCATTCCCAAAAATTGATTTTGGCACTACAAGTTTTAATGTCTTCTTTAAATAGCTGTCAAATGTGATTACCTTTCCCAAAAACTACCAGCAGCCACCAGTTGATATGCTTGACTGCCATATTTAAGATAAGGCCTAACAATGCTTTAGCATCTCTTGGCAAAACATTAAACTAGAGAGATAAAGAGAGCACCTGAGCGACCCCATATAGCGAACCAAACTTAGCCTACCCTCATTGTACAGCGTTCCGGGCTACTATCATACCCCGTACCGCGTACCAGAACGAACCACGTTCCAGGTAACGTTGACCCCACCTCCACCATCCCATTTTGCCATTGCTAGATCAATAACCCATCTTCACCACTCGATCTCCGGCGGACTTCATCTCGCACCACCACCAATCCCCACAGACCCCCATTAAATCCAGCCTCAATAGCCTCCTGACGGCCTCCACTGCCTTCATATTCGGTAACCCACGGACCTTCCACGACCTCCAAATCTGGCCTCCAGCCTCGCTTCTATCCATGGCCTCCAGATCCGGTCTCCACGACCTTCCACGACCTTCCAGATCCGGCCTCAATGGCCTCCTCCCGTCCTCCACGAACCAGATCCAGTCTCCCGATGCCCTCACCACCGATCTCAAGAGTTTGTTTTGGCCTCCAGACAGCCTCCACCGTTTCCAGACGGCCTCGACGCAGTTGTTGTTAAGTGAACATGTCTCGATTGAGCTTTGATGAGCAAACTCGATTTAAACTACCCAATTCATGCCCCGAATCAACACCCACAATCCAAATCCTAAATATAGAAACTTGGAGCACCCAAAATCAACTAGCTCAGTAGAGGAAGAGAAGCCCCAAGAGAGCAAAGATGATTTGGTCCAAGCCGCATCAATGACAAACTGAAACACCAAAAATCTTCCGATACACCTCTCGCCTCCCATCACCACCACAACAAAGGCTTCTTATCACAAAGTCCATTAACGTCAATCCCAAATCCTAGGTATAGGGACTTCGAGTACCTATAAGCAACTGAATTAAGGTTGGTATGAGAGGATGAGAAAACGCAATAGGGCAAAGAAAAAGAGGCCAAGCCACATAATGACATAGAAACCATCACCATACTAGTAAATGGTTTTTGTTTTCCATTAAGGCAACCACTTTAGCACCATCACATCAAAAATCACACAAACATGTTTAATTGATCAGTCTCCTAAGATCCTAGATACTTACAGCTACATATTTGCAAGCTTCCCTCCATAGCCACATCCCAGGAGCACTTTGAGCTACTAGCATGCACTTCCAATTACATTAAGGAACCATCCTGAAAAACCTCTATTGGGCATTCTGAACATAGTTATCCCAACAACAAGATGCAACAAGAAGCTTTCCTCATATTTCTTGAGTAATACTGCTATACAACTAATAATCAATTCAACATCCAGTTCGTGTTTAACGGTCTCTAACCACACAAATGTAGATCGGTCTGGGTACCCAAATGATAGGAGATCAACTAAAGGTTATTCTGTCCTTGTCTTAGTAAAAAAAAAAAGCTTTGGTCTTTTTTGGGGAGTTAAATTAGCAGGAAGTTAAA
Source organism: Tasmannia lanceolata (assembly GCF_043159265.1). Classification (NCBI taxonomy): domain Eukaryota; kingdom Viridiplantae; phylum Streptophyta; class Magnoliopsida; order Canellales; family Winteraceae; genus Tasmannia; species Tasmannia lanceolata. The sequence goes on along the minus strand of NW_027518688.1, from coordinate 16,399,037 downwards.
TAAATAAACACTCGCTTGAATCATAAAGCTGGAATGGGAGTATAGTTCCTCTATTAAGAATCTTTTGGAGTTGGTAGGCTTATAGAAGAGTTGGAGTTCAGAAAAAAGACATACAAATGAACTTGTAACTATAAGAGACAGTCCACATTGCATGAAATCCTACGTTCATGAGCAATGGCCCATAAAGGTCAATTTTACTGTTTTAATCCTGAGAAGTTACACAAGATATGATTAAGACTTTCCTTAGGGGTAATGATTAGCTAGTTGACATATTCCTCCCCAAATCTCTAGGAAGATGCAAGTTCTACCAATTCTTCAACAAGGCCAGCATGATTGAATTCGATGACCCAGCTTAAGATGTAGTATTATTACAATGAATATGCATTATATGGCTAAGGTATCAATTCATATTTCTTTCTTGATTTTTTTCATGTAAGACCATTTCTGCGGTTGCACCTTCATTTTAGATAAAAATTAAAAGAACTGGAAATAGTAAAATTAAAACAATGAACGTACCAAATCCATCCAGGGAAGCAAGGACAATTTCCCCTGGGAGAAGACTGAAAAACTTCTTGCCCGCTCTAGAATTCACAACAGAGCTTGTGAAGAATCCAGCCACCCTCACAACCCCAGATAAGACTCCAGAAACCACTTCCTCTGACATCTTTGAGACCCTCCTAACCCTACAGAAATCACCCATTTATCACAAATCAATTTTTTGTTCTTGACATAAATTGTTCATGAAAAATGGAGAAAATGGAAGTCAACACAAATCTTTCCATTCAACTGCAGTTTAAGAAAAGGAAAACGATCTTGACACACTTAAGATTAGGAAAGCCACCATGCAGTTTGTCCTATTTCTAAAAGTTGTAAAAGCAAATCAGATAAGACAATGACACTGCTAGAGAATGTCTAATTATAAGCGTCAATATCATTTCCCTGAAAAAAAAGATCATACAAACACATATCAAAAAAATCCAAAACAAATCTTTCCATTCAAATACAATATAATAAATGGAAAATGGTTGTGATAATCTTAAGATTAGGCAAGTCACCATTTACCTATTTCTAAAAGATGTAAAAGCAAATCAGACAAATGACATCGTTAGAAAATGCCTAATTATTGGATTGCAGGAATTTTTTGGAAAAGTTCGGAAAGGAGAAATATTTCTAAATTTGCATATTTCTTCACACAAAAAAGATACTTGAACCAGCCCTATTCAAATTTTACTCAAGAGGTACCCTTCAATTTATGATAATATCACTCTAATTAACCATAAACTTATCATTTCCCTCTAAATAATGGAATTAAAAAACTTTCCCAACAAAAAATTTTCAATAAGAAATGTTTTTCTTGCAATCCAAACATGTCAATATCATTTCGCTTAAAAAAAATCATACAAATGCAAATATTAAAAAATTGAATGGAAAATGGTTGTGATACTCTTAAGATTAGGCAAGTGTCAAATACAATATAATAAATGGAAAATGGTTGTGGTACTCTTAAGATTAGGCAAGTCACCATTGACCTATTTCTAAAATATGTAAAAGCAAATCAGATAAGACAAATGACACAATTAGAAAAAGCCTAATTACATCAAAAGCATCTCACCATAAAACAAAAAAAAAACCCATTAAAACCCAAACCTTTTAATCCTCTTCATGGTATCGCGACTAATCTCAGTCTTCTCGGAATTAGGATCCATCCTCCTCTTCAAAATCTCATCTCCCCACTTCAACCTATCCACAGTCACATCACCACACCACAATATCCCCTTTATCAACTGCCCTGACCCCGTCGCAATTGCCTTCGCAACATACCCACCATAATCCTCCACATTCGGTGCCAATGTCGTCCAATATGCCGCCGATCTCTCCTCCATCATCTCCTTCTTCGCCCTCGATTTCAAATCTGACGGCGATACCTCTTTCGCCACTGACCCATCTAAAACATCAGATTTCTTCTTCTCCAAAACCTTTTGCACTGAAAAACTACTATAATGCTCCAAAATCGCATCGAATTCATTCAAAAGACCCTCTTGCCCTTTTGATGCAAATGTCAAACCATAATTCAGTAAATTTTCAGACCCATCTGTGGGACCACCAGAGCTATCCTCCTCGCCGGAATCCGGCGAGTCGGATTTGGGAACATGGAGGGAAAAGAAGTAGTGGGATTCATCTAATTTCACGGCGGCTTCGTCTTTTGTTAATGGCCATTGGATTTCGTCGGAGATTCGGACGAGGACGGCAACGATGTTGTCGGATTGCCGGATTCCGACGACGGTGAGATCGCCGGTGGCGAGTTGGATACTTTGGCTTTTGTCTATTAGATTGACAATCGCGCCGGAGATTTTGATTAGGGTTTCCTCGGAGGATTCGATTGGGAAATTAGGGTTAGGGTTTGGAGAATTGGTGGTAATGTCGTCGGGGAAGAGGTTTTCGACTAGACCTTTCATGGAGAGTGAAGGGTAGAGTGATGATTGAGAGGGTTTGGATTCATTCAACGGCTGAGATGAATCGATTGAGGGGTAGAGAGATGATGATGAGGAGGAGAAAGGGTAATTGCGTTCTGGGTTTGATTGGATTGCTTCAGGGTAGAGAGAACTAGGGTTAGGGTTTTGATTATAAGCCATCTCTGTGTTGCTGTCTTTTTAGAGTTAGGGTTTTGGTTTTTTTTTTTTGAAGATGATTGGAATTGATTTTTTAGGGTTTGGAATGTTGAGGTTGAAGAAATTAAGAGACAGTGGGTGAGTGCCGGAGTGGGATGTGGGATTTGGGAAGGGAGTGGCGTTACTAAATATGAACGCGTGGCAATTAATGGAAGAACGAGACAAATCTCTGCGTTGCTAACCGTTACTCGCCCGCGTATTTGCCGCGCTTTTTACCAGAAATCTGGATTTTCGGAACGTGTTTGACGATGATAGGCATGCTACTTGATACGAATTACATTATTGCCACTGAATTTTGTAGTGCATTATTTGTACCCATTCTCTTGATGACTTGATGGGCTTTGTCTTGTAGTTCATACATTGTTTTTGTCCCTCATTACATATTCACACGTCGGCAAAACAACCCCACAGGGGAAGTGTATTGACGACTACTCTTTTACACTAGAGGGATCACCCAAGGAAAAAGGGGGGCGAATATATCATTTCCCAAAGGATAATCCTATTGAATGGATACTTGTCTAGAACAAAACACAAGGCACAAGTGGTCTCTTCGAATCCACTTTTGTAAGTTTTTATATTGAAGTGATATATTCGCCCCCTTTTACTCCCAAGCTACACTGTGGCTCGGGGAAGAACCGGAGGTAAATATATCATTTCCCTTTATATGGTGGGGTGGCAAGGGAAGAAACAGAGGCAAATATATCATTTCCCTTTATATGGTGTCCTTGTCCCACATAGTTGGGCTTAATCAGGGTGTCCTGCGGCCCTTGATATTTGATCTAACAACGCTTTCATTGGATCAAACACTAATTGGATCAAACACTAAGGCCTTACTCATCAAAAAAAAAAACACTAAGGCTTTATTTGGATTCTTACTTTTTTCACGCGGAAAAATAATTTGAACCAACCCTATTCAATTTTTTCTTAGAGGGACATTCGTTTTATGAAATTTTCCCTCTGAATTAACTATAATCATATCATTTTTTGCTAAATTGTGGAAAGAAAAAAATTTCCCGAGAAAATTATTGATGCTCAAATCCAATACAGCGAACGAAGGGCTACGATGATGTTGATCCCTCCTGCTGCCCGACGCCGATGGTGGGAAGGTGAGCTCAATTTGGACCTGCTCTCACAGACAGCAGGTTAGGGACCATCCAGAGTTGGAACTTTGGAGAACCCTCCAATGCTCAAGGCAGTTAGGAGATCAACAGCATGAGAACTTAGCACTGGAAAGTAGCGCGTTACTTTGGTTTTGTAGAGGAGTGTTCCCTTTTGTAAGCAAAGGGGTGGCAAGGGAAGAAACAGAGGCAAATATATCATTTCCCTTTATATGGTGTCCTTGTCCCACGTAGTTGGGCTTAATCAGGGTGTCCTGCCGCCCTTGATATTTGATCTAACAACGCTTTCATTGGATCAAACACTAATTGGATCAAACACTAAGGCCTTACTCATCAAGAAAAAAAAACACTAAGGCTTTATTTGGATTCTTACTTTTTTCACGCGGAAAAATAATTTGAACCAACCCTATTCAATTTTTTCTTAGAGGGACATTCGTTTTATGAAATTTTCCCTCTAAATTAACTATAATCATATCCTTTTTTGCTAAATTGTGGAAAGAAAAAAATTTCCCGAGAAAATTATTGATGCTCAAATCCAATACAGCGAACGAAGGGCTATGATGATGTCGATCCCTCCTGCTGCCCGACGCCGATGGTGGGAAGGTGAGCTCAATTTGGACCTGCTCTCACAGACAGCAGGTTAGGGACCATCCAGAGTTGGAACTCCGGAGAACCCTCCAATGCTCAAGGCAGTTAGGAGATCAACAGCATGAGAACTTAGCACTGGAAAGTAGCGCGTTACTTTGGTTTTGTAGAGGAGTGTTCCCTTTTGTAAGCGAAGAATGTGACGGCGACATGGCGACGTGTTACTAGCTGTTGCGACGACACCTGGCAAGGTATGGCTGCCTAAGGATGGAGTGGATGGGACGCCACTAGGGCATGGCACGATCCCAAAAAGGGGCAGGGTATGGGGAGTGGAGGTGATTGGAATTTGGAAGGTTCGGGACACTCTACCTTTTTGGTGGTTGTTGATATGGCTTGTTTCGTGTGAGGCGGCGGACATGTATCATGCAGTACAGCTCTGTGGGCAGGTGAATGTCAGTAAGCTCAACGATAATGGTAGTCCCTTGGACCTGAATGTTGCCATGTGTCAATGGGTGAATGGTTGCTTCTGCGGAAGGCAGTCATGGGCTTGCACTCACTCAGGACCGGTGCATTCGATGTCGGTTTTAGGGATTACGGCTTCTTTCTAGGGCCTCAGATTAGGAGTTTGACGTCTTTCATGGGCTAAGCACCACGTGTTTTCTTCTGGTTAGTGGTTCGATTTTATGCCCCATCAAAATTATTTTTGATCGAAAATGTTTTCTTGAAATCCAAACATGGCCTAAGGGAGGCAACTTTGTTGTACCCCCATTATGTGCAGCTACATGCGTACACCATATAATTTCTGTACAATATGATGAACAAGAATACTAAGAACAAGAAGCAAATAAAGAAAGCCTTTTATTTTCTTTAAACTACAAACACAAGATAGTGGACGACACTATTTTTTATTCAATGTTTTCATTCATCTGAAAGTGAATCACAAGAGACCATATATAGATATCTAATGCTCACGTCCAACACAGACACAAACTCACACGTTTCTACTTTTCCTAAAGCTACTTGAACTCAAGACCGACTCAAACTTTAAATGTGAAAAGTTAAAACCGACTTGGGTGGCCCCACATGATTGAATTATTAATTACAACACGCCCCCTTAATTCAAACTATGTGAATGATTTCACTCCCATCATGTCACGAAATTTCTTGAACTTTTCTTCTAGCAAAGCTTTGGTAAAAATATCCGCCACTTGATCTTCGGTGTTGCAATGCTTCAAATCAACTTCTCCTTTGGCTATGACTTCTCGAATGAAATGGTGACAAATCTCAATGTGTTTCTTCCTCCCTTGATGAACTGAATTCTTTATTAAGGCAATTGTGGATTTGTTGTCACAAAATATCCACGTAGGCCTGCTTTGTTCCTCCTTCAAATCACGCAAAATTCTTCACAATCAAATTGCTTGACAAGCTGTAGTTGTGGCAGCGATGTATTCGGCTTCTGTGCTTGAGAGCGCTGTAGTGAGTTGCTTCTTAGATGCCCAAGCTATGACACCCGATCCAAAGCTAAAATAATAGCTCGTTGTACTTTTTCGATCATCAATGAAACCTGCCCAATTACTATTAGAAAAACAAATCAATTTATTGTTAGTGACTTTTGAGTACACAACACCAAAATTGATTGTGCCTTGGATGTATCTCATAATTCTCTTTGCTGCCCCAAGATTAAGCTTGCTTGGACTATGCATAAACCTGGAAATAATGCTAACTGCAAACATAATATCTGGCCTTGTATGAGTTAGATAAATCAAACCACCAACAATGCTTCTAAAATTCTTCTCATCTGCCTTTTCAACCCCATCTTGTAAAGTAAGTTTCTCATTAGTATTCATAGGTGTTTTTGCAGGTGCACAATTTGCCATACCAAATTTTTTCAATAAATCCAAAGCATACTTTTTCTGACATATGAAAACCCTATTAGATTCTTGAATGACTTCAATTCTAAGAAAATAATACAATAGACCCAAATCTGACATTTCCAAAATTTTCAACATGCTCTCTTTAAATTCCTTAACCTCCCAGTGTATATCATATCATCCACATATAAGGAAACAACTAAGATATCATCACCATGAATTTTAACATAAAGAGTTGGTTCACTAGCACTCTTTTGGAATGAGCTTTCAAGAAAATACCTGTCAATTTTAGTATACCATGCTTGGCGCTTGTTTAAGCCCATAAAGTGCTTTCTTCAATTTGTACACTTTATTCTCCATTCCTTTGATATCAAAACCTTGAGGCTGATCCACATACACTTCTTTCTCAAGTTCTCCATTAAGAAAGGCTGATTTCACATCAAGCTGAAAAACTTGCCAATTTTTTAAGCTGCTAAAGCCAAACAGTTCTAATAGTATCTGTTAGGTCTAAAATTGGTAACAGGTTATGGTAGGGCCGGAAGGGCTGATCTGACAAGCCACACCTGAAGGGCTAGTGGAGTTTTGCGCTGCACAGGCACAGACAAGAATACAAAGGGTCAGAAGACCAACCCGGAGTGGTGCTCCGGACGGGCGCTTCGACACTCAAGTCAGTATGAGCAGGAGTGCAGAGCAATGTCAGAGCAGAAAGCTTAGGGTTTTTTATTTCAGATCCCTCACCTTAGCACAAGTGAAGGCTATTTATAGTGGTTCTGAGCCACCTGTCCAGGACAGGTGGTAGCCCCTGTATGGACCAGGTCTCATACCTAGGAGGGGCAGATGGAACTCCCTGATTGGTCCAGGTGTCACACCTAGCAGGGACAGGTGTTGGCTTTGCAGTGGTTCCTGTGAGGGCCACGTGTCAACAGCCGATTGGTTGCGGATTTTGGACCCCATCAGTTGCCCCCTGGTTCTCCGAGTCGTGATAGCGGCTAGGGGAAGCAAAAAGAGGGTTAAAACAGCATTTGGCCGGCCTTAAGGCCTCTGGGCAGCTGAGGCCGGCCAGAAGAAACTGCGGCCGGACAGGTGCCTCCGGGTGGCCTGGTTGGGCCTTGAAGCATGGCCTGAAGGAGCACGGCCGGACAGGAGTCTGTGGGCGACCCAGTCAGGCCAAAATTTGGACCAGAAGTCTGGTCGGCCAAATCTCCTGGGCCTCCTGGCCGGGCAGATCTCCTAGGCGTCGCAGCAGGCCGAGCACATCTGTTTCTGGGCGCCAAGCGATTGCGCCATGTCCTGTCCGGCTTAGACGCTGGACGGCCAGGCCGGGCAGGTCTTTTGAAGTCTAGCGATTGCGCCATATCCTGTCCGGCTAAGCCTTCTGGGCGGCTTGGCCGGGCAGAATTTTGTCTTCTAACGAACGCGTCATATCTTGTCCGGCTTAGGCGCTGGACGGCCAGGCCGGGCAGGTCTTTTGTCTTCTAGCGAACGCGTCATATCCTGTCCGGCTAAGCCTGCTGGGCGGCTTGGCCGGGCAGAATTTTGTCGTCTAGCGAACGCGTCATATCCTGTCCGGCTTAGGCGCTGGACGGCCAGGCCGGGCAGGTCTTTTGTCTTCTAGCGAACGCATCATATCCTGTCCGGCTAAGCCTGCTGGGCGGCTTGGCCGGGCAGAATTTTGTCGTCTAGCGAACGCGTCATATCCTGTCCGGCTTAGGCGCTGGACGGCCAGGCCGGGCAGGTCTTTTGTCTTCTAGCGAATGCGTCATATCCTGTCCGGCTAAGCCTTCTGGGCGGCTTGGCCGGGCAGAATTTTGTCGTCTAGCGAACGCGTCATATTCTGTCCGGCTTAGGCGCTGGACGGCCAGGCCGGGCAGGTCTTTTGTCTTCTAGCGAACGCGTCATATCCTGTCCGGCTAAGCCTACTGGGCGGCTTGGCCGGGCAGAATTTTGTCGTCTAGCGAACGCGTCATATCCTGTCCGGCTTAGGCGCTGGACGGCCAGGCCGGGCAGGTCTTTTGTCTTCTAGCGAACGCGTCATATCCTGTCCGGCTAAGCCTGCTGGGCGGCTTGGCCGGGCAGAATTTTGTCGTCTAGCGAACGCGTCATATCCTGTCCGGCTTAGGCGCTGGACGGCCAGGCCGGGCAGGTCTTTTGTCTTCTAGCGAACGCGTCATATCCTATCCGGCTAAGCCTTCTGGGCGGCTTGGCCGGGCAGAATTTTGTCGTCTAGCGAACGCGTCATATCCTGTCCGGCTTAGGCGCTGGACGGCCAGGCCGGGCAGGTCTTTTGTCTTCTAGCGAACGCGTCATATCCTGTCCGGCTAAGCCTTCTGGGCGGCTTGGCCGGGCAGAATTTTGTCGTCTAGCGAACGCGTCATATCCTGTCCGGCTAAGCCTGCTGGGCGGCTTGGCCGGGCAGAATTTTGTCGTCTAGCGAACGCGTCATATCCTGTCCGGCTTAGGCGCTGGACGGCCAGGCCGGGCAGGTCTTTTGTCTTCTAGCGAACGCGTCATATCCTGTCCGGCTAAGCCTTCTGGGCGGCTTGGCCGGGCAGAATTTTGTCGTCTAGCGAACGCGTCATATCCTGTCCGGCTTAGGCGCTGGACGGCCAAGCCGGGCAGGTCTTTTGTCTTCTAGCGAACGCGTCATATCCTGTCCGGCTAAGCCTTCTGGGCGGCTTGGCCGGGCAGGTCCTTTGGCGTTATCACTTTGGAACTTGTACCTCGCATTTAATGCGGACAGCGCATTTAATGCGAGCGGCGCATTTAATGCGGTAGGTGACGTGGCGCACTCAGGCTGGTGGGAAAAGGGTGGGATTTTTCCCGCTCTTCCAAGCCTATATATACCGGAGTTTTTACTCCTCATTTTTCACTTTTCACATTCTTCTCTCCTTCTCTGCTGCTCGGCTAGTCAAATTTCTGCCCGCTTCGGATCAGTGAGCCCGGAGATCTTCGGTCAACACCTCAGTTCGGTAATTTCTTTTAGCTTTTCTTTTCTTCCCTTTTAATGTCTAGCACTATTTTCGAGTCGGACTCTGGCTCAAAGGAGTCCGGTTCGACTAGTAGTACGGGGTCCGGGGCGTCGGAGAGGACGAGGCTGGCCTCTCCTACGGAGGCCGGTGTTGAGGACGAGGAGATAATAATCGTAGTAGACGAGGAGAGCGGAGAGGAAGTGATTGTGGACTTAGACACAATCCCGGTCCGTGAGGACGGACCGCACCAGGTAGAAACCAGCGACGACGAAGAAGACGTTGAAGCGGTAGTTCCTCGCTTGCCGCGCGCGCCCGTCGAGGTGATAGCGGAGGCACGGATGGAGGCCAACCCACAGTACAACATCGGGGCCCTGTACGAGGTGAATCATCTGGGGCCAGGCAAACTTCAGGCCGTTAGGGACAAATACTGTATCCCTGATCGGTACATTTTGAGGGCGGCCGTTGAAGGGGACCGGGCCAGCAACGATAGTGCAGATCTCTGCCTATACGAAGAAGCCTTACGGGCCGGGCTCAGGCTTCCCTTGCATCCATTTTTTGTCGATGTGCTGAACTATTACGGGCTGGCGGTTACACAGGTCGTGCCGAACTCTTGGAGGACGCTGGTCGGCTTCCTGTACCTTTTGGGAGTTCGGCTCCGTAGGAACCCCACCCTGCCCGTCTTCAGGATGTGTGCGCACCTGAAGAGGCACAAGGACGGCGGATTGATCTACATCAGCCAACGGCCCGAAGTGAAAATGATCACTGGCATACCTACTTCCATTCACACATGGAAGAACAGGTTTTTCTACGCTAGGGACACCGAGCAGGGCTCCCACTGGCCGTTCTCGTTGGAATGGAGAACGCCGGACACCCAGAACCTTAGTCAGAAGCCAGCCCTTAAGGGCTACGACTACGTGACCTTCGCTTTGATCAAAGAAGAGCTGAAGCGCGGTCAAATAAACTGCTCGGAGTTCTCCGAGGAGGCCGTCCTGGTAGAGCTCGGAATCAGCCGTGCGACGCCGGCACGTACATAGACTCTTTTAGGCCAGCTTTTATTTTTTGAACTGTTCCTTTCTCTTCTTTTTCTTTTTTATAGTTCTAACTCTGTTCTGTTTTCACGTTCAGAAATGGTGAAGCAGATGTCCATGCTGGACAAAATCAGGCAGACCTCCCAAGCGTCCCCAACGTAGGAGCAGCCCCAACCCAAGGGCAAGAAAAGAAAGGTGCCGGAGTCAACTTCGGCAATGGCCGCACTGGCTGAACCTCTTAAAAGCAGTCGGGCGACGCATAAGCTGTCCGTCAAGTCGAGCCGGCCAAATCTCGCCGGGCAGAGCTCCGGGTCTGCACGGGTGACAGAGCCCCAACACAGCGGGCCGGTCCTGGGCATCCCTGCCGCCACGGCGGCGAGAGGTGACAACATCTTCCGCCCAAACTGGGCGGTGCAGAAAAAGGACACCGGCCTGGGGGATAGCCGGGTGGCCACATAATTGATGTACCAGGGCGTCCTCCCGCGCGACCGGCGGGACGTCGAGAAAGAGGCACCGGAGACCTGCGAAGAGGCGATCGCCTCCGCCCTCTATCAACTCCAGGTCTACTCAAGGGACATGGCCAAGAAGCGTTATCTCTTCTCTGAGACGCTCACACAGATAGAGTCCGAGAAGGGCCAGCTCCAAAAGGACAAGGACGGGCTTAGCGAAGCCGTCTAGATCAAAGAGGCCGAATGCAACAGCTTGAAGGACGAGGTGCAGAGGGTCAAGAACCAGGCCGTGCAGGATCTCCTAACTGCGAGGGAGAGAGCCGGTCAGAGGGAAAAGGCGGCTATCGAGGCGGCCGTGAAAGCGGCAGTGCGGGAGGCCGTGAAGAGAACCAAAGAGAGGAAGGACACACAGTTCTTCAACCTGGGCCTCCAAGCCTATAAGGCGGGGTTCCTTCTCTGCTCCGAGCAGGTGAAGAAGGCTCACCCCGACATTTCTCTGGACGGACTGGCCGTCCCGTATGCACCTCCAGAGGAGGAGGAGGACGAGGAGGAAGAAGGCGAACTGGACTCCTCCCAACCCGTCGAGGTAGAACAGGAAGTCGTTCTTGCTTCCGAGGTCACCCCTCCAACCGCCGAGGCCGGCCAGGTTGCAGCCCCTACTTCAGAGGCAGTTACCGACGAGGTGATTGACAAGGAGGCCTGAATGGCAGCCCTCTTGCTCCTATCTTTCATTTTGATTGTGTACTTTTGTAATGGCCTATGAGGTTCATTCTTGTAAGCCAGCTCGGCGAAAAGAGCACTTTTGTAATATAAATACAAATACAAATTTTGTCTAACTGTCTGTACGGCTGCATCGCTTTTTGTACTTAAGACTTCTGTGCTGCTTCCTTGTTATGCAAACACTTAGAGTCTTCTGGCGCCTAGTGATTGCGCCATATCCTGTCCGGCTTAGGCGCTGGACGGCCAGGCCGGGCAGGTCTTTTGGCGTTTAGCGATTGCGCCATATCCTGTCCGGCTTAGACTGTGGACGGCCAGGCCGGGCAGGTCTTTTGGGGTGGTTTTCCACTAGGGCGGGTCCATGGTTGGAACTGATCTCCACACTAAATTGGACGCGCCGGAGTGCACCACTGCCGTTCTCTAAGTTCGCAAACACTTAGGCTGAGAGCTAAGTCTGCAAACACTTAGAGTCTTTTGGCGTCTAGCGATTGCGCCATATCCTGTCCGGCTTAGGCTTTGGACGGCCAGGCCGGGCAGGTCTTTGAGGTGGTTTTCCACTAGGGCGGGTCCATGTGGTTGGAACTGATCTTCACACCAAATTGGATGCGCCGGAGTGCATCACTGCCGTTCTCTAAGTCTGCAAACACTTAGGCTGAGAGCTAAGTTTGCAAACACTTAGAGTCTTTTGGCGTCTAGCGATTGCGCCATATCCTGTCCGGCTTAGGCGCTGGACGGTCAGGCCGGGCAGGTCTTTTGGCATTTAGCGATTGCGCCATATCCTGTCCGGCTTAGGCTCTGGACGCCCAGGCCAGGCAAGTCTTTGAGGTGGTTTTCCACTAGGGCGGATCCATGTGGTTGGAACTGATCTCCACACTAAATTGGACGCGCCGGAGTGCACCACTGCTGTTCTCTAAGTCTGTAAACACTTAGGCTGAGAGCTAAGTCTGCAAACACTTAGAGTCTTTTGGCGTCTAGCGATTGCGCCATATCCTGTCCGGCTTAGGCTGTGGACGGCCAGGCCGGGCAGGTATTTTGGCGTTTAGCGATTGCGCCATGTCCTGTCCGGCTTAGACGCTGGACGGCCAGGCCGGGCAGGTCTTTTGGGGTGGTTTTTCACTAGGGCGGGTCCATGTGGTTGGAACTGATCTTCACACCAAATTGGACGCGCCGGAGTGCACCACTGCCGTTCTCTAAGTCTGCAAACACTTAGGCTGAAAGCTAAGTCTGCAAACACTTAGAGTCTTTTGATGGGGGAGCTGGCATATACTAGTGACTCAAAAGTGAGGGACACAGTTTAGAGACAACTCCACTTTATTTCTCTTTGAAATTTAATTACAGAGATTCTTTACAGGCCTTCAAAGGCAAAAGAAAAGACTATTGATAGTATATTCGAAGATTTCTGGAATTCCAAGCGTGCGGCAGCAGCTGCTCGTCAAGTGTCTCTAGGCGGTAGCTTCCTGGACGGATGACCTCTTTGACTCGGTACGACCCTTCCCAAGTCGGGGAGAGTTTGCCCACCCTTCTTGGCTGGGAGACGGCCGCTTTCCTCAAAACTAGGTCGCCTGTGCGGAACTCCCTTGGTCGGATCTTCGTATCATGGTACCTAGACACCTTCTGCTTATACGCTGCGGCTCTGATCTGTGACTCCTCACGGACTTCCTCAAGCAAGTCGAGGTTGACACGGAGCCCGTCCCCATTGAGCTGTTCATTGAAGTTAACAATTCTTGGGGAGGGAATGCCGATGTCAACCGGAATCACAGCCTCTGTTCCGAAGGAGAGATTGAAAGGCGACTCACCCGTTGCAGTGCGTGGGGTAGTCCGATACGCCCAGAGCACATGGTACAGCTCGTCAGCCCAGCGTCCGGCCTTATCATCCAGTCTTTTCTTTATCCCCTGCAGTAGAGTCATGTTCGTCACTTCGGTCTGTCCATTCGTCTGAGGGTGTGCCACAGAAGTGAACCTTTGCTCAATCTTCAGATCTGAACAAAACTTTCTGAAGTTCCTTGAGTCGAACTGCTTGCCATTGTCTGTTATGAGGACCCGGGGTATCCCGAATCTGCACACCACTGATTTCCAGAAAAAGTTCTGGACGTTCTGCTCGGTGATCTTGGCTAGAGGTTCAGCTTCTACCCACTTAGTAAAGTAGTCGATGGCGACGACGACGAACTCACGGCCTCCGGAGGCCGGCGGAAAAGGACCTAAGATGTCCATTCCCCAGACAGCAAAAGGGAGAGGGCTGATGATTGGGGCCATTGGCACGGCAGGCTGGTGAACGGCGGGGGAGAATTTCTGACACTTCTCACACTTCTTCACAAGGCTCAGTGCATCTTGTCTCAATGTAGGCCAGTACAGGCCTCTTAGAAGGACTTTGATGGCGAGGGCCTTGCCCCCAAGATGTTCTCCACAAATCCCTTTATGGGTCTCTCGCAGGGCATACAGGGCATCGGTTGGCCGGAGACACTTCAAGTACGGGAGGGTGTAAGATCTCTTGTACAGAGTCTCGCCGTCAAGTGAAAACCTTGCTGCCCGCTGCACGACTTTGCGGGCCTCTTTTTTCTCTCCGGGGAGCTCTCCGCTGCGCAGATATCTGATGATCTCATCCATCCAGCACGGCTCATCATCGATCTGCATTACTACGACGGGCGGGCCATCAATACTGGAGGTCTTTAGGAACTCCATACGAATTTCTCTCAGAGCGGTGTAGCCCGATGCCGCTAGCTTTGAGAGCACATCAGCCTTTGTATTTTCAGTCCGGGGGACTCTGATGACCTCAAAACTTCCGAACTTACTGGCCAGGCTACGGACCCTTTGCAGATATTTGATCATTCGCTCTTCGCGGGCCTCATATACTCGTTGGATCTGGCATACAACTAACTGTGAATCGCAGTACGCCTTCAGTCTTTGAGCGCGGGCCTGAATGGCGAGGTTCATTCCGGTGATGAGCGCTTCATACTCCGCCTCATTGTTTGACGCACGGAAACCAAACCTCAGGGCGTAATTCAGGTCAAAGTCCTCTGGTCCTGTGAGAACTAGTCCGGCACCGCTGCCACTTTTGTTTGAAGAACCGTCGACATATACCTCCCAGAGCGGCTCTCCAGAACACGGAGGCGGGCTGGTCGGTGGAGCTGCACTCTCAAGCCCGGGAAGCGGAACCGCTTCGGCTTCGATCTGCTGCTCGGGTATAACCAGTTCTGCTTCTGAAGGAAGCGCTGCTTCCGACCCGGGGTCCGAATCTGGCATTGTACATTCAGCTATGAAGTCTGCAAGAACCTGAGCTTTGATTGCTGGCCTGGGCAGATATTTGATGTCAAACTCGCTGAGCTCCACGGCCCACTTCACAAGTCGGCCTGAAGTGTCTGGACGGTGGAGGATCTGCCTGAGGGGCTGGCCACCATAACGAGGGCATATACGAGCTTCTCGACTCGCTGATATCTTGTCTCTGCATCATGGAGGACCTTACTGACGTAGTAGATCGGCTTTTGCTGGTGGTACTCCTCTCTGATCAGTACTGCTGCAACTGCCAAAGGTCCCGCTGAGAGATACAGAATCAGCTCTTCTCCTGGCTCTGGCTTGGACAGCAACGGCGGAAAGGACAAGTACTGTTTCAGCTCTTCAAATGCCGCTTGACACTCCGAAGTCCAGGGCGCGGTTTTTATACCTTTGACTGCGTTGAAGAACGAAAGGCATCTTTCCGCGGACTTAGAGATGAACCGCCCCAGGGCAGCTACTAACCTGGTCAGGCGCTGTACTTCTCTGATAGTTCTGGGCGGAGTCAGCTCCATCACCGCCTTGATTTTCTCAGGATTTTCCTCTATCCCTCTCTGGCTTACCATGAAGCCCAGAAACTTGCCTGCTCCGACGCCGAACGTACACTTGGTCGGATTGAGCTTCATGTTGTGCTCCCTCAAGACTTGAAACGCTTCTTTGAGGTCGGCAACATGATTGCAGGCAGCTCTGCTCTTGACCAGCATATCGTCCACATATACTTCCATATTGCGGCCGATCTGCTCTTTGAACAGCCTGTTGACGAGCCGCTGGTAGGTGGCCCCTGCGTTCTTCAGTCCAAAAGGCATAACTCGATAACAATAAGTCCCCTGATCGGTTACAAAGGATGTCTTCAGAATGTCGGACTCATGCATTCTGATCTGATTGTATCCTGAGAAGGCGTCCATGAAGCTTAGCAGCTCGTGACCTGCAGTAGCGTCGATGAGCTGATCGATCTTTGGGAGCGGGTAGCTGTCCTTCGGGCAGGCCTTATTCAGATCCGTAAAATCTATGCAGGTCCTCCACTTCCCATTAGACTTCTTCACCATCACAACATTCGCGAGCCAGTCCGGGTACTGGATCTCGCGGATGAAGTCGGCCTTCAGAAGCCTTTCCACCTCTTCTCTAATGGCCCTTCGCCTCTCCGGTGCAAAGTGCCTCCTCTTCTGTTTCACGGGCTTGCAGGTCTGATCAACCCCGAGCTCATGGGTGCTGATTGCAGGGTCGATGCCGGGCATGTCTGAAGGAGCCCAGGCGAAGACATCTGCATTGGCTCTGAGGAACTGAGCAAGATCCTGCTGCGCGGCTTCTGGCAGGGCAGAGCCGATCTGGACAATTCTCTGGTCGTCATCGCTGTATAGGGGGATAGATATAAGGTCCTCGGCCGGCTCGTTTACTATGATCTGGGCTTCATCCCTTAGATCAAATAGCTCGATTGGCAGAGACTCGGACGCATTCTTCCCTTTCAGTGCCGCTGCATAGCACTGCCTCGACTGGGGCTGATCTCCTCTGACTTCCCCTACGCCTCCTGGTGTACTGAACTTCATCTTCTGATGATAGGCGGAGGGAACGGCTCGGAGGAGATTCAGGCCGGGGCGACCCAGGATGGCATTGTAGGCTGACTTGGCCCTTACCACCAAGAAGTTCACCATGGCGACAGACTGGCAGGGCGGCTCCCCGATAAGAACTGGAAGCTCGATCTGCCCTTCAACTTTGACAACTTCTCTGGAGAACCCGAACAGATCAGAGTTGGCCGGCTTCAGATGGTCGGTTCCGATCAGCATCCGCTCTAAGGCGTGATAATAGAGGATGTCTGCGGAGCTCCCGTTGTCGACCAAGATCTTCTTCATTTTTCAGTTCGCCACCAGCATGGTGATGACCAGGGCATCATCATGCGGGAGGATCAGGCCGTCGAGATCTGCATCTGAAAAGGATATCTCGTTCTCTAGCCTGGCCTTCTTGTTGCAGGTATGGACGGCGTTGACCTGCCGGGCATAAGTCCTGCGGGCTGATGAAGAGGTTCCTCCTGCGGTCGGCCCTCCTGAAATGGTACCAATAACACCATGAGGTTGAGGTTGAGGTACCTGAGGAGGGGGGCTGGCCGGGGCCGGAGCTTGAATGCGGTCGCCCAGAGGTTGAGCGCCCCGGGGGCTTCTGCCTCTGGGCCTCAGCTTGTCCTTGCGCTCTCTTTTGTTGTCATCATTTTTCAAGTACCTTCCGAGGTACCCTCTGCTGATCAGCTGCTCGATCTCCTCCTTCAAATGAAGGCACGCGTTGGTGTCGTGGCCGTGGTCCTTGTGGAACCTGCAGTACTGGGACATGTTTCTTTTTGCCGACGAGGTCTGCCTCTCCGGCCACCGGATGAAGTCCTCTTCCCGAATGGCTGCCAGGATCTGTGCTCTGGACGTGGTCAGCCGCGTGTAATGCTCTCTCGGGTGGGGGCTTCTCCCCTTTCGAGAAGGGCTTCTCTCCCTGTGGGAAGGGCTTCTCTCCTTCTTCTGAGACTTATCATCCCTACGCTGCTTGGTAGGGTTCTTCTCCTCAAGCCTTCTCTTGCTAGCAGAGTCCAGGGCGGCGAGAGTTTCCTCCACCGAGATGTATTCCTCCGCCCCGGCCATCAGGTCTGCGAGGGACTGCGGATTGCACCAGGCCACTGCTCGCCTGAAGTCAGTTGATCGGGCGCCGGCCAGAAGGGCATTCCTGGCCGCGGAGGGATCCAGGTTAGGAACCTGAAGGGCTTCCTTATTAAAGCGACCAACGAAAACTTTCAAGGCCTCATCATCTCCCTGCCTGAGGGCCATCAGCGAAGCCGTCGTCTTCCTGGGTCTTCTGCTGCTCATAAAATGACGGGCCAGGTCGTCCCCAAAATCATCAAAATTGTCCACGGACCTGGGTTTGAGCCGCGAGTACCAGTCCCTCGCGGCTCCGGTCAATGTGGTGGGGAATGCTCGGCAAAGGAATCCATCCGACGCCCCGTGGAGGAGCATTGTGGTCCTGAAAGTCTCCAAGTGGTCCACGGGGTCGGTGGTCCCGTCATACTGCGGAATCTGCGGCATCTTCCAGCCCGCGGGGACCTCCGCGTTGAGCACTCTGTCCGAAAATGGTTGAGCGCTTGTGAAGATCCGGGAGGCGGGCCGGCCCTGCTCTCTGGCGAGCTCTTCAATCCGGTGGTCGATCTGCTGGATCCTTCGTAACATCGGGTCGTCTCTTTCCTCGGCCCGGTGGACGGGCCTCTCTCTTCTTGCTGGCGGACTCATAGCCGATCGGAACTGACTGGCCGGACTCCTTCGCCGGTGCCGCGATCCCTCTCCGTGCGTGGCGTCTCTCTTGCTGCCATGCCTTTGTACGGAGGGAGATCGTGACCGGTGATGTAGGCGAGGCTCGGGGCGTACATGCTTGTCCCGGGAGAGGTGATCTCGTCTTGTGGAGTGACGAGTCTGCTCCCGGGGCGGGGGCGTGTGCTCTCTGCGGGAGCTTCCCCTCCTCTGGGTGGGCTGAGAAGCCTCGGCTGGGTGCTGCTGGAGTGCGGGGGCCGGATTCCTGAACTGCGCAATCACAGCAGTCATTTCTTGGAAAAGGGCCCGCATCTCCCTCGGGGTCGGGGTAGGGTCTGAACGGTCCGAGCGAGTCGGACTTTGCTCCCCTGCCGCCCCGACCTCTATCTGCGAGGCCAGTCGCTCGCTTCTTCCTTCGCGGGGGGCTGTAGCCCGGGTCGTCCGAGAGGTTGGCACATGCTTTCCGTTTTTCCCTACCATTGCTTGAGTGAGGTTCCGAACAGCTTTTTGTTCCGAGGTCCCACGGATGGCGCCAAATCTGTTAGGTCTAAAATTGGTAACAGGTTATGGTAGGGCCGGAAGGGCTGATCTGACAAGCCACAGCTGAAGGGCTAGTGGAGTCCTGCGCTGCACAGGCACAGACAAGAATACAAAGGGTCAGAAGACCAACTCAGAGTGGTGCTCCGGACGGGCGCTTCGACACTCAAGTCAGTACGAGCAGGAGTGCAGAGCAGAAAGCTTAGGGTTTTTGATTTCAGATCCCTCACCTTAGCACAAGTGAAGGCTATTTATAGTGGTTCTGAGCCACCTGTCCAGGACAGGTGGTAGCCCCTGTATGGACCAGGTCTCATACCTAGGAGGGGCAGATGGAAGTCCCTGATTGGTCCAGGTGTCACACCTAGCAGGGACAGGTGTTGGCTTTGCAGTGGTTCCTGTGAGGGCCACGTGTCAACAGCCGATTGGTTACAGATTTTGGACCCCATCAGTATCCATTCTAGCAACATGTGCAAATGTTTCAAAGTAATCAATACCTAACTTTTGGGCATAACCTTTTGCAACTAACCGAGCTTTGTGTCTTTAGAGAGAACCATTGGCATTGAACTTTGACTTGTAGATCTACATAAGTCCAATCGCTTCTTTGTTTGGTGGCAAATCCACCAATGTCCAAGTGTTGTTCTTAGTAATTACGTCAATCTCTTCCTTCATTGCTTCACATCATTCTTTCTTTTTCACTGCATCAACAAAACTAGAAGGCTCCATTGTAAATAGGCAAACTCACATGAATAATAAATATCAGCAAGACTTCTCATTCTCATGGGAGTGGAATCACCAGATGAACTTGGTGACTTATCAGGACTTGGTAAAGAAATATCAAGAGAAGGAGTTTCACTTGATGTGTTTTCATTTAGAACACATAAGGGGGTTTCCACATCATTTTTCCAATTCCAAGCTTCTTTTTCATTAAAAATAACATCACAACTTATGATCAATTTTTTGAAAATAGGATCATAAAGTCGGTACCCTTTTGTCTCCACACTATAGCCAATAAAAATAAACTTCTTACTTTTATCATCAAACTTTTGTCTTTTTCAGATGAAGCAAAAGCATAGGCTATAGAACCAAAATTTTTGAAATGACTCACATTAGGTTTTCTTCCACTCCAAGCCTCGTATGGAGTTTTTCCTCTAACTCCTTTTGTAGGAGCTCGATTGCATAGGTATACCGCCGTAGCTACTGCTTCAGCCCAATAATCATTAGGCAACCCCTTGTCTTTTAGCATACTCCTTGCCACCTCAACAAAGGTTCAATTTTTTCGTTCTGGGACTCCATTCTACTGTGGGGTGTAACTCGCTGTCAAATGTCTTTTGATTCCACTTTCATGGCAGAAATCCTGAAATTCTTTGGAAATAAATTCACTACCACGGTTAGTACGAAAAGTAAGAATAGAATGACCACTTTGTTTTTCAACAAGAGCCTTGAATTGTTTGAAGATCGAGAAATCCTCATTTTTTTGTTTCAGAAAATAAACCCATGTCATCCTTGAATAATCATCAACAAATAGAATGAAATATTTATTCCCACCTCAAAGATAAAGTTTGCATGGGGCCACAAATATCGGCATGTATAAGCATCAAAGGCTTGTATGCTCTCCAAGACTTACCACTTGGAAATTGTTCACGGTGGTGTTTTTCCAAAACGCAAGCTTCACACACTTTTCCACCATATTTCAAAGAAGGAAAACCAACAGTCATATTCAATTTTTACAGTAAAGACAATCCACCAACATTTAAATGTTCATATCTCTTATGCTATAACACAGAGTCATCATTGCATGCACTAAAAGTATTGAATACTAGTTTTGAAAACACTAGTAGAAACATCTTGTTTTCTGTCATCTTAATAGACAAAACTAGTTTCATACTTTTCTTATCATAAAGTTTACATTCTCCTTTATCAAAGATAGTACGGTACCCTTTTTTTTATCAATTGGCCCAAACTTAGAGGAACATACATAACATCTTGAATTTGTTTCTTGCCAACCAGTGTAGAAACCACGATGGGACCAATCCCATGGGCATTAACATGATTATTATCACCCATTTTACTCGTGGTTTGACAGTTTCATCTATTTCTAGAAAATAATCCTTGTTCCTGGTCATGTGGTTACTACAACCACTATCTAAATACCATATTTCATATTCAATTCGACACTGGCAGTTAGACATGATAAAAATACGTTATCTTCTTTTTCAACTTTTTCATCACTTTTCTCTTCATGATAGTTTGCTTCTTCCCTAGCCTTTTGATGACAACTTTTTTCAATATGACCATACTTTTTGCAATAAAAATATTGTGGTAAATTTCTATTTTGATTTTCACTATCCTTATACCAACAATCTTTAACAGCATGATTTGATTTCTTGCAAAGAAAACAAAATAATGAAGTAGATTCATGGTTACCTCAACTTTGATTTTTTTTATAACCATTGAATTGGCCTCCACCTCTTCCTCTGCTGTGGAATCCACTACGTCCACGACCTCTTCCCCATCGGAAACCTTTATTTGAATCATCAGTTCTTTTCTTCGAATCCACTTTTGATTGAAACGCTTGTTCTAGTGGATTTTTTGTAGTCCTATTCAATCTCTGCTCATGTGCTTGCAAAGAACCCATTAATTCATTCATTATATATATTAAAGTAATCATGAAATATTGAGATCCACATCACAACCGAAGCTAAAGAAATCATGCTCAAATCAGATCCACAAATGAAATACATCAAAAATCTGTAAATCGAGAAGGAAAACGAATCATACCTCGAATTTCTTTTACCTCTGTGAAGATCCAAGCCTTTTTCGTTATTCTGCAAAGGGATTATGCCAAGATCTGTTTCTATCCTGTAGATCCAAGTAATAGCACTCCTAATCTTCTTTTTCTACACAATCCTAATTGCTGATGCTAAAGATCAAAGAAACTTGCAAAAATTGATCGGAGATTTAAGATACAGCCGGAATTCGGTGAAAATACGACCGGAGAAGAAACCTTGAAATGGAAGTATCTGGATCTAAAGAAAGCGGAGGAATAGCCGGAACTAAATCGGATCTCAAGCGAGATCGATCGGAGGAGAAGTAGAAGAAGAAGCTAGGGTTTGAAACTGAAAAGGGAGGAATAGATCAAAGTTTTGACCACGTTTAAGAAGAAATACAAAGCCAGAAGAGGTTAATGAAGCAGAGGAGCAAGAAAATGGCCAGAAATAGCAGATCTTGGCGGAAAAATAGAGAGAAGGAGCAGATCTGGATTTTGATAGGTAACAAAAGAAAAGATGATCGTGAGAGAAGAAGAAAACAATCTAATCTATACAGATTGCTAGAAATCCTATAGGCTCACCGGAGGTAACGTATGACCGGAGAAGATTGCCGGAATCTTGACCGAAGAAAGAGAAATCTAATCGGAGAGAAAATGGGTTTTCTCGCTCTCTCTCTCTCTCTGTTTCAGACGACAATGAACAGTTCCCCCCTTTTTCTCGATTTTTTTTATATATATCAAATGAAGGCTGATAACGGCACATCCCATTGATGAGGCGCGCGGAAAAGGATGAGGCGCGCCCGCCAGATTTGTCTTATTCGGCCTGGGCGCGCCCATAAAAGGATAACTCACCCCCCTTCTCAAACGGATATTCTCTACTGTGGATAAATCACTCCACTTATGCATTTATACTATGCTTCCTTCTCGGCTCGTTCACTGAGCAAACGCGCTCGGATCTCGACGAAATTTTACGGAGACTTACGGGAGGCCTTAAGCTACCCCAGGGTTCAATTTGGGACTCCAACTCATTGATTTGATGAAGCTTCGTATAAGCAACGTGAACCCTGGGTCCGGTCAAAATGGGGTGTCTACATCTGCTTGGGACCTTAGATTGTTTTCTCTGTTCTTGGGACACTAACTTTCTTGTTGTGGATTGTCTCTTTGAGACGTTGGTTGCTTGTTTGGGATTTTCCCTTTAGCTTTAGGGCTTTGCCCTAGTTTGTGGTTGTACTTGCGTGTTCCCTTTAAGAGTGAAAACATTTAAAGGTCCGAAACATTGGAAAAGCTTTAAAATCCAAAAAACATTAGAAATTTGAAACTCAAAAATATTTGAAAACTTTAAAAAATATCAAAAACATTTGAAAAACATTAAAACCGTTAAATCATTTGAAGTGTTAGGAGAGTTCGTTTCGAACTACGTTGGCTTGATCCTCTTCCACGAGGCACGTAGTGCAGCTTGGGATCTTTATCCCAAGTCCAGCCAAACTTTGTAAATAAATCATTTAACCCTTTTAAAAATACCAAAAATCTTCCAAAACCTTGGTTTCAATAAGATCTTCCTCTAGAGTTAGGAGTTTGTCCTAGATAGAGAGTTTTAGGGTTATGAGTTTGTCTTTGATTTGTTGTGTGCTTGTTTGTACTTGTTTTAGAGTTAGGGGTTTGTCCTAGAGTTATAGGAGCGCCTCCATCCTGTCAGTTGGCGATCCGCATCGCCGACTAATTACTAGAATAAGATGCGTTAGTGATCTCATTATTTTCCTTAGGAAGCACAGCCTAGTTACACATAGGTTGTAGGAACCACCTGCATTAGCTTAAGGCTAACCTACATTTAGTTAGGGCATATAGGGTATCCTAAAATCTACAATTCATTAGAATTTAAATAATCGTACAAGAAGCTTTAATAACTAGTCCGGTCTTTTAGGTCAAGTCTAGGATAGAGGTCTAGATGTCCTAGGCATCATAGCTTAGAATAGGTACGTAGAACTACGTTGCCTTGATTCTCGTGGAGGCGGGGATACGTAAGCTTCTTTGGATGAACATCAGATCATCTAAAGGCTCGGGCTAAATCGTTTAGAGTCTTAGGATTTGTTGTGTTGTTATATTGTATATTTTGTTGTGTTTTCTTACTTTCATGCGCAGACCTTATACTTTTAGTTGTAGCATGCATGTGTATGTCCACCAGAACTTAGACACCGGTAAGGCATGTCACTCACAACCTAGTTGTCATTAGGTGACACATCTTTTATCTTACTTTATGTGTGCTTATTATTTCATCCCCGAGTCATGCATGATTAGGTAGACGTTCACTCGGGGATATTTGTTCCCATTTCACACAATTTTTTCCCAAACTTCTTTGGAGTTAATGAAAATGGCATAAGAGACCAAGTGTTCGCACTCGGGCGAATCGGGGGTGCTCTTCGGACCTTCTCCATTCGTCACCAAGCACGGACCTTTTGTATCTCTGGTTATCCATTGCAAACAGAGCATTTGTTTTGGTTCCATGGCGTATCCATGGATGGCGACTCTGAGTTATTTTTAGATATATCTTGGTTTCAAGCCCTGGCTCCGGATCAGAATGTATCTCTTTCTTTTTATATATCGCCACTCATGCTATGCTGTGAGGGTGGCACCGTTTCGAGAGTTCCTTCGCAGAGCCCTCCTTCACGTTGTGGAGATCTAGAGGATGTAGGGACTCGTTTCCTCACCGTCCTCTCAGGATCGGGGTCCACAATTATTTGCAAGGAAGGAATTACAATTGTAGCATAGAAGTAAGACAGACCTCAAATTGTTGCGTATGGGTTACTGGGTTTTCATACTGACCAATCACATATTCAGAAAGCTTAACCTGGGCCATTGTGATTTCTACAGTGGAATTCAAAATGTTCCACATCCTCAATATGGGTCTCTGAACAAGTTCATAACGGAGTCCGTATGCTAAGGTATTTATTGATTTTGTTGTGTAAACCTTTGTAAAATGCCATGTCAGTATGGTCAGCATCCCAATTAAAATGGCTAGCATTACCTGCAGAAACAAGAAGAAATGAGAAGCTAAACAGAGGATCTATACACAACTCTGTAATTTTTAGAGAGTATGAAGATGTATATAATCCATCAATGGAAAACTCGGGGAAAAGGAGGAAAGATATCACAATGTAGTGCCCTCAGTTTGTTCCCAATAGCATTCAATTTGATTTTTCATCATTTTAAGAAACAAGCTGTGCAGAAAAGGTATTTTTGGAATCTCTTGGGTGTTCCCAGCTCACATTGCTGATCTCCTGGTCTCTTGCCTAGAAAAGGCATGATCCTATGGAAGCTCATTCTGTTGGCCTCCATTTGGGTATCATGGAAAGAATGAAATGCTCGCACATTAAAAAACGGAACCAGCAGCGTCACTTTCTCCTTTGAGAGGATTGTATTGTTAGTAATATTGTGGGCTAGAATTCTTCCTTGCTTCATATTGTACTCTACCTCGACATCAGACGATCTTGGCAGGAGATCTGTGTGAGGAGGGATCATGAGGGTGGTGATGGCTCCCAGGTGGAGTTCCCCTGAGCCTGGGCGGGTCAAGCCAAATTTCGACGGTTTTGGTCTTGGCAACCCATGCCTGAAGAGCAGCGAGGATCTTATCAGAGCCAATGCTGGTAATACCAAGTGGGCCTTTTCTTGGCCTATTGGAATCAAAGACTCTAACGAAGAGGAATTGAGGGCTGCGCTACAAGGAATTAGACTGATTGCTAAAGAAGGCTTGGATAATATTATCGTGGAGGGTGATTCACGTAACGTAATCAGATGGCTTGATGACACTCTCTCTTGGAGGTTCTCCGAGATTATAGATGAGATATTAGATACTGTGGAGGGGCTCTTGGTTCGATTTCAGAATGTTTAGAGATTGGCAAATAGCGAGGCAAATAGGCTTGCCCGGGTCAGGGTCAATCGCCCAACATTGGAGGTCTTCAACTTCTTGCCTCCTTGACTATCTTTGATTTCTTGGTGATTGTTTTCTGTATGTTATCGTTGTGAGCTTTTTTCTCATCGATAAAAATCCCCCATTTCAAAAAAAGAAAAAGAATGAAACAAACTGTGCAGTTGTGATGATCAGAAGCCTGGATGAATAATCTGATCGATCCTACACCAGGATCCTGTATCAGAAAATCTAATATCATTTAAACATCCAGCCTCATGTTTGTTGAGTGGAAGCCTAAAAAAGAACGATTCTAGATTTTGTTCCAGATATAATTTGGCATGAACTGGTTTAAACTTTATCAGATTTTGAATTATAAAGAAGCCCCTCATGAGAAATGTGAGTGAATGAGATGAATTGAGCCTATCTTATTAGTAACTTAAGGTAGTTAACACTGATCCAGACAATTCAAGATCTTGGTGACTTGGAAGTTTCATGGACCATTAACTTGAGCTAAACATACTGCATGTTGTGATTTTATTGAAAAATCCACAGCCACATAGCAATGAATAAAGAACGAAAAAGGCACACATAAACACCAAGATTTTTTGTGATTTGGCAAGGGTACCTACGTCCAAAGGCGAGTCAACGAGAAATTGACTATACCCAGAAAAAAAGACAATGATTTTTCTGATTATCTAAACCCAGATTAACCTTACAATCCTTCTTCATGATCTTTACAAAACCTTTTACTCCCTCTCTCAACAGTCACACACCGCGCCATTCTTATAAGGTTTATAATAACATTATATGCTTCGATATCCAAAAACTTAAACATGAATCTACTCTTAGTCGATCAAGGAAACTAGAGATAGATCTATGACTATGAAACAAGATACTAAAACCAAACAATCTCCATATTATTGGCTTGCTTTTTAGCCACCTTGAAGATTTATTGATGGGTATAGTCACAAACATCTAATGGCTCTTTGAAGTACTAACTACACACTTTCATTTAATCATCCTAGTTCTGACTATATTTCACTTTGTCAACATAACCAATGCACGTGTGTTGGCTCTCTGAAATTTCGGCAAGTTAGTTCATATATTGATCACAAAAATCACCTATTGATTTTAGGACATTTGGTCAAAAGGTACCACAAAATATCTGAAATAGTGAGATGGACCCCTTCAATTTCAAACTTGTGAAAGGGTACCATTTTGCTTTTCTTGACAAGGTTTTTACCGAAATACCCTTCACCCTCAAAATATACACGTTAAACCATAAAAACAGGGAGAAAAAAGTGTTGTTTTCTTTTTCACACCTGAAAAATGGGGTGACTAAGAGATGAAATGGGGGTATCTGTGGGACATGATCCCGCGAGAGGGGCGTGGGGCGCGAGCCGCCGCGCGCTCTCCTTTGGTCTCTCTTTCCCACGCGATAGGCGTGTGCATTTTAATATTGATTTGAATTCGTCTTTCCTGTGGACTTGGGATCACTAAGGCAATCCGAATTCCACACGAAAGAGACTGACAGAGTCGCCACCTAGATGTGGGATCTAGGACCCATAATTAACCAGAAATCTAGACTCGCTACCTGGTTACGAGAATGGAAGGTATGGGGAGTTATCCACCACATGCACCATTCTTGTCCGATAATCGGTCTTCGATTCCAAAAGCTAACTCTTTTAAATTTATTTTAAATGGCTCATTCAACTCTATGTTAATGTGCGAACTAAGTGACATGCATCCTAGAATCTAATTTCAATGTGAATCCTAGATGTGTATCTTGATTTATTAATTTGTCTGGATTCATTCTAAGTGAAAGTTCTCCTAGAATTCTAATTTCATGGAAAACCCTAACTGATTTGATTAAGTATTTACAAGAAAATTAATATACAAAACACCACAATTTGTTGTGGTGCCGACTCGCGGGTGGTATGCCGTCAGACATCCAAGCTGCCTACGTACCCAAGCCTCACTGGGATCAGAGTCGACGTAGTTCGGTGCACCTAAGCTAAGCTACATATGCCTAACTCAACTAGGACACCGACTTAGACGGATTTGACTGTTTCAACAGTTTTAAGAGGAATTATTTAATTCAAGTTGAGGATTTTATTATCTTAGGATTTCATCTAAGATGCTATATGATTCTTATCTGAATGCAAGTTGTCCCTTAGACTAATGCAGGTTTTGCCTACATCCTAGTTTACTAGGCTTGTCCTAGGGAAAGATCGGGTGACTAGTGTAACTAGACCTATGGTACGGTTGCTATTCATAGCAAGCGTCCGTGATGAGGCTGGACTCCTAACTCTAGGACTCCCTAAAACCTAGGACACGGCACGACACCAGTGTTCCTAAATTGGGCTCTAATGGTTCTTAGATTGGAAACCATAATCCAATGGTTCCGAAAGACACAAGATAAATCGATTTAAGTTCTCGAGGTTAATGAGTTTCAGATTTCGAAGATTTTCAGTTTCTAGACATTTAAGGATTACCAATGGTTCTAGGGTTCACCAATTTCGGCCTTGAATGGCATCCAAAGGAGGGAATCGTGCGCTCTTTCCTTGTGCAATTTAATACTTAGGTTATAGCATCTTATTGCCTGGCAGAATCTCAGGATTTCCGTGGACACTAACCTCGGAGCCAACAACATGCTATAACTTAAATATTCAAATTGTCAAAGATCAAGTTGCAATTGGGATACGATTATGGATGCACGGGCCATTTTTCCAGGAGAATCTAAAGATCCTAAAATTTCTGTTTCAATGGATTAAGGAGTGAACATGTGACAGAATTTTAAAGTTCTTTAGGAATTTTTATATGATTTTCAATTAATTTCGAATTTTCCATGGATTTTATCAATTTTAAGCATATGAGCGGTTTTACAAGTGAAATTGTTGCAAATAAATTCGAAATGATTTGAAATTTCTACAGCAGCAAGATGAAAATATATGTAGCTTACAGGATGAGTTTTGCATATTTTTACATTAAATTCACATTTAATCTTGATTAAACCATTAAATGTCCAGATTGCACAATTAACACATAAACTAGTAGAAATATAACTCTAAATTCTATGAAATTTCTACAGAAATACTATATGAATCAAAATAGCATGCAGTGAGATTTTCATGAATTTTAGAAATTATTTACTACCAATTTCGGATTTTACAATTTCCAGACCAGATTATAAATTAACACTACATCCCATATTAAAACAGATCCAAATCACACGAAACTTTTACAGTAACAAGTAATATGGAAGATAAGACTACTGTAAAAAGTTTATGAATTTTAATGATGATCTGATGTTAGTAAAAATTCTCCTAAAATCTGATAAGTTTCAAAGAAAATATTAAATAATATACCAAATAAACTCCAAAAATCTTTACAAATTCATGGTAAAATGAATCAGTAACATATTATTTTCCCACGAAATTTCATTAATTTTAGAATCTGTTTGGTATATAATTTAATTTTTCTTCGTCAAAAGATGTTTTTTGAAGAGTTTTCCATTTTTAAAACACAATTTGCGGAAAAAATCAGAAAAATTCGGAAAAATACAGAAATATTTTGAGAACAATGCACCTACCTGTGGTGAAGATCTCCGCCCAATCCAAAAAAATATAAAAAATCCTGCCGCCGCCGATCCGCTCCGCCGTCTTTCGCTTTCTCTGGAGTGTTTAGAGGGAGTGATTGAGGGAGTGAAGAGATAATGGAAGAAGAATATTAGGGAGAGGGATGGAAGAATATATTGAGGAAAGGGATTGGAGGGAGTGATTAGAAGAGATAATGGAAGAGAAAGAGATAATGGAAGATAAATTTCTTTTTTTTTTTTTCTCCCTTATGGATGGGAAGGGAGATATATATAGGGAGAGAAAGAGAGAGAGAGAGATATGTTGGTGGAGAGCTCATCATGTTGTCCCTCTTAGTGGAGAATCCATCATTATTGTTCCTAGTGGAGGGCCCATCATGTTTCTTAGTGGAGAGTCCATCATTATTGCTCTTAGTGGAGGGCCCATCATGTTTCTTAGTGGAGAGTCCATCATTATTGCTCTTAGTGGAGGGCCCATCATGTTTCTTAGTGGAGAGTCCATCATTATTGCTCTTAGTGGAGGGCCCATCATGTTTCTTAGTGGAGAGTCCATCATGTTTCTTAGTGGAGAGTCCATCATTATTGCTCTTAGTGGAGGGCCCATCATGTTTCTTAGTGGAGAGTCCATCATTATTGCTCTTAGTGGAGGGCCCATCATGTTGTCTTAGTGGAGAGCTACCATCATTGCTCTTCATAAGAGGCCTCACAAGAGGCCCCACTGAGGCCCCACAACGCGGGCCCCACAATGTGGGCCCTCGGTTGATTCGATTTTAAACAAATGTTCAATGCGGGCCCACCAAACGAGTCCAAATTTAATCAAAATGCATCATGCGGCCCCACCAAATGGGTCCAACTTTCTCGATCCAAATTTAATCGAAGCACCCAATGCGGGCCCACCAAACGGGTCCCAATTCTCTCTGGTTTAGATTTTTCTGAATAATCCTTCTCAACATTTAGCGGGAAAATACGAAACACGACGGAAACGACCAAAAATATTTAGAAATGTAACAAACGGATGCGGGAAAGAAAGACATTGGAAAACCGACGGAAAACAAACCCTAATTTCTTTATCGATTAAGGTAGAGCAAAATGGGGTGTCTACAGATGCCCCTCTTTGGTAGAGATGACGTAGTCATCGAATACCAAAGTCAAAATGACAGAGCCATTTTGCGTAGCTTTAATCGACAAAAGACTCTACACAAACGGAACTTAGACGCAAACATTTACTACCTAATGCAAGGCCCTAAATGAAATCCTAGAATTAGAACATAATAAGAAATCCTGATGCGGTGCCGTTCACAAACGGGCAACGAGAGAATGAGATACCACTTTCGAATGGATTCCGAACAGAAAGAACAAAGATCGTTCTCAAGCGGTTTTTTTTTTTTTTTTTTTTTTTTTTTTTTTTTTTTTTTTTTTTTTTAAAAGAAAATGAGACATCTTTCACAAGCGGGCTCAAGGAGGATAAAAGACCATTCACAAATGGATTCAGAAAATGAGGTACCGTTCACAAACGGGCTTAAGGAGAAGACGAGACCATTCACAAATGGACTCGAAAATGAGGTACCGTTTACAAACGGGCTTAAAGAGAACACATGACCATTCACAAATGGACTCGAGAAACGAGGCACCGTTCACAAACGGGCTCAAGGAGAACATGAGACCATTCACAAATGGACTCAGAAAATGAGGTACCATTCACAAACGGGCTCAAGGAGAATAAAAGACCATTCACAAATGGGCTCAGAAAATGAGGTACCGTTCACCAACGGGCTCAAGGAGAAGACGAGACCATTCACAAATGGATTCGAGAAACGAGGCACCGTTCACAAACGGGCTCAAGGAAAACATGAGACCATTCACAAATAGACTCAGAAAATGAGGTACCGTTCACAAACGGGCTCAAGGAGAATAAAAAGACCATTCACAAATGGGCTCAGAAAATGAGGTACCGTTCACCAACGGGCTCAAGGAGAAGACGAGACCATTCACAAATGGATTCGAGAAACGAGGCACCGTTCACAAACGGGCTCAAGGAAAACATGAGACCATTCACAAATAGACTCAGAAAATGAGGTACCGTTCACAAACGGGCTCAAGGAGAATAAAAAGACCATTCACAAATGGGCTCAGAAAATGAGGTACCGTTCACCAACGGGCTCGAGGAGAAGACGAGACCATTCACAAATGGATTCGAGAAACGAGGCACCGTTCACAAACGGGCTCAAGGAAAACATGAGACCATTCACAAATAGACTCAGAAAATGAGGTACCGTTCACAAACGGGCTTAAGGAGAAGACGAGACCATTCACAAATGGACTCGAGAAACGAGGCACCGTTCACAAACGGGCTCTAGGAGAACATGAGACCATTCATAAATGGACTCGAGAAATGAGGCACCGTTCACAAATGGGCTCAAAGAAACAAGATAGCTTCAACCACGAAGAATTTAGAGATTTTTCATAAACTTGAATTTGACGTAGGATTGGATTTGATGAATTTTTGATTTTTCAGAAATAAGGCACCGTCCACAAACGGGCTCAAGGAGGACATGAGACCGTAAATGGACTCAGAAAAATGAGACACCGTTCACAAACGGGTTCAAGGAGAAGACGAGACCATTTACAAATGGACTCGAGAAACGAGGCACCGTTCACAAACGGGCTCTAGGAGAACATGAGACCATTCATAAATGGACTCGAGAAATGAGGCACCGTTCACAAATGGGCTCAAAGAAACAAGATAGCTTCAACCACAAAGAATTTAGAGATTTTTCATAAACTTGAATTTGACGTAGGATTGGATTTGATGAAGTTTTGATTTTTCAGAAATAAGGCAGCGTCCACAAACGGGCTCAAGGAGGACATGAGACCATTCACAAATAGACTCAGAAAATGAAGTACCATTCACAAACGGGCTTAAGGAGAAGACGGGACCATTTACAAATGGACTCGAGAAATGAGGCACCGTTCACAAACGGGCTCAAAGAAACAAGATAGCTTTGATTGATGAACTCAACAACGAAGAATTTAGAGTTTTTTCATGAACTTGAATTTGACATAGGATTGGATTTGATGAATTTTTGATTTTTCAGAAATAAGGCACCGTCCACAAACGGGCTCAAGGAGGACATGAGACCGTAAATGGACTCAGAAAAATGAGACACCGTTCACAAACGGGTTCAAGGAGAAGACGAGACCATTTACAAATGGACTCGAGAAAAGAGGCACCGTTCACAAACAGGCTCAAAGA
Organism: Tasmannia lanceolata; assembly: GCF_043159265.1. NCBI lineage: Eukaryota > Viridiplantae > Streptophyta > Magnoliopsida > Canellales > Winteraceae > Tasmannia > Tasmannia lanceolata. Next base: position 16,367,036 of record NW_027518688.1, on the reverse strand, counting down.
AACAAGATAGCTTTGATTGATGAATTCAACAACGAAGAATTTAGAGTTTTTTCATGAACTTGAATTTGACATAGGATTGGATTTGATGAATTTTTGATTTTTCAGAAATAAGGCACCGTCCACAAACGGGCTCAAGGAGGACATGAGACCGTAAATGGACTCAGAAAAATGAGACACCGTTCACAAACGGGTTCAAGGAGAAGACGAGACCATTTACAAATGGACTCGAGAAAAGAGGCACCGTTCACAAACAGGCTCAAAGAAACAAGATAGCTTTGATTGATGAATTCAATAACGAAGAATTTAGAGATTTTTCATGAACTTGAATTTGACATAGGATTGGATTTGATGAATTTTTGATTTTTTTGAACTTAATGAAATCGAGGATGTTATAGATCGTGCCTGACAAAGATATCGGAAACTAGGACTTTGACGAATGATGAAACGGCAAACCGAAGAACCATTACTAACAAGAATGGATTAGAAACACTTTTATGAAACTTCAACAAGATTTTTCTCAAAGAGACTGCTGGTCTTGTCTTTGGGGATTTTGATAACTGAAACCTTGAACAAGACATTTGAGATTGGTAATTTAGAACAACGGCTCTCTTGGATATTAACATGGCTTGACAGGTGTTTAGATAAACATTTCTTGACCAGGATAACTAACCGGAAGGAAATTCTGAATTTTAATGGTTCATCTTTCTGAGAAATTGGCTCAACCACCATTGCATCTGAGGTTCTTCCAAGCTTAAGGTGCCTTCCTGGGGTATGATCTTTTTACGGAAGCTGGGCTTTCTGATGTTTCCACTTCTGAATTTTTCTGAGCTGATCTTTTTTGAAATGAAGTTGTTTGACTAAATTCTCGAGCTCTTTCAGGTACAATTGAAGGGAGCTGCCTAGGCCGGGCCTCCTTCACCAAGACAGTTGCATCATTTTGGACACAAGGACGACGATTGACTCTTTTTAAAGAGAAAACTTAGATAAAAGACACTACTCAAAGGATTGAGGAGCTCTGAAGGAATGAACATAGAATAACAACGATTGATTAACTACACTGACAGACACAGTAATGCTTCTGACTTAGTTAACGTTTTATTTGGTAAGTCTATCCTTTCAAGGAATATTTTTTTCAATTGGTAAACACTGGACTTTTTCCTTAAAACAGTAATGCCTCAATGATTTAATTACAACTCCTAGGATTGCTTAGCTCCAATGCCCCCAGTTTTGAGGATGTCACTTGAATTTGTTTGAACTTCAATTGATCTTCAGTCCTGATACCGGCTGTAACCTTCTTATAAATTTGCTTGAACTTCAGTTGATCTTCAGTCTTGATACTGGCTGTAGCCTTCTTATAATGATTCTCTTACCGTGACCAAGTCACCTCTTCAGGGTTTTTAACTTGGCGGACCGTGGTAGCCTTAACTTTTGCCTGAACCGTCTTTCTAGGTTTTCGATTCAGCAGGCTATCCCCTTAGCTTTTGCCTAAGCCGCCCTTTCGGGTTTTCAACTTAACAGGGGAATGATCTTAAATTTTGCCTAAACCGCCCTTTCAGGTTTTCAGTCTAGCAGATCTTCAAACTCCATTTTTTTTTATTCATCATCATTTTTTTTTTTTTTTGTTTCGGGACCTAGATCATTAGTTCTGAACACCGGAAGGACTTTATAGGTAGGATAGGGCTTTTCAAAGAATGGCTTAAGGTTCAACAAAGATTTCGACCGAACCTGTGAATAGGTTGCCTACATATCCCAAGGTAGGAATCAGGTCGTGTATAGTTCAGGGCGAATGCCCCTAGTTTGAAGATAAATTGTTCGAAAGTTTATTGATTTTTCTTTTTTTTTCTTCTTTCTGGAATAATTGACTTCTCTTCTTTAGGAACTTGTCCCCTTTTTTTTCTGAAAGGATTGAATTTCTTTTTTTTTTTTGGATTGATTGAATTGCTTTTCTTTTTTGAATTGACCGAACTCAGTTTAACCGAGCTGCCTACGTACCCCAGTGTAGGGATCAGGTCTCGCGTAGTTCGGGGAAATGCCCCGAGTTTGATGGGTTTTCAAGAAAATTTGATTCAGGCTCGGAGGGTTTGCAAACCGGTATTCTTTTGACGTTGGGTTCTGATTTTGGGATTTATTCGGCCAAAGGAGGCCTTCCGATGTTCAGAATGAGAATCGATCTAGGTTACTAGAGTCTCTCTGGTACTGATTATTTATTTATTTTTCTTTTTTTTTCATGGAGTTTGACGGCATTTCCAGGTAAGAGATAATGTATCTTCTTCTTCCAAGATTCTAATGCGTACTTTCGACTTTCATAAAGCGAAACTTGTTCTTTGACATCCTCCATCTATGGATTTTTAACTCTTGATATCTGATGATCACTTTTCAATGCTTGCTCTTGAACTTCTTATCTTGAATTTGTTGGCTTTATGTTATGAATTTGAGAACCAAGGTCATTGATTGGAAATATGAAAGTTGTTTCCACTCTATGCCCCTTGTATAGCATATATCTTCTCACTTTCTTCATTTTCTTTGAGCTTTCCATCTATATCTTGCCCCTGGTATCGGTTGTAGCTTTTCTAGACAATCTTCTTATTCTTGAAATAATTTTATCAATTCTTCACACTCTTTAGAGGGTAATGTATTTTCAATCGGCATTCACTGAATCAAAGTTTCAGTGCCAGTGTTTACCACTTCAATTTCATCTTTGAAAAGCTGGGATTGGCGCTCCTCCTCTTATTCAAGTAATTGCTGTGACTCAAGTGGAGTTTCGTCAATTTTGTCCTCATTTGAGGAGGGAGTCTTACTTTAAGATCAGAAGCAAACTTAAGAAACAGACACAAGTGAATTATTGGACACGACCTATCCTGAACATGCTCAGGATTCACAACTCTAAATAAAAAAGAGAGATGAGTTGCCTGGACTAGGCATTGACCTTGAAATGTAAGACCGGACTCAACAATTGTACTGACCATGATGACTGATTCGCATAGGGGAATGCCCCTAGTTCAAGGATTATGATAGTGAACTCTGAAGGACTTAGCAAAATATTCTTGAAAAAGGTTGCCCTTAGAGTAAGAAAGGACCAAGGGTACAAGTAAGATTGGATCATCTGGACCAGGCATGATCTGATCATGAGATTGCATAATCGAAAGATTGTGAGATTCTGCTCCTGCCAGTTAGGGGATGGCATGAAGATACGATCGAATCGTATGACAGGAGAATGAAAGACGCACGATCAAGAGATTAGATGAGATAGCATAAGATTGCTTTCAACGGATAGATCATGAATGACTAATCCTATGAGATCTTTGGAAATGATGGGATTTATATCCTAACCCCAAAGGGAAAATTTTTAATCTTCACACATTTTATCAGTGTTACCTGAAGGCATCAACCTTAATCCTAATCTAGCGGAGTGGAGAGAGGATCTCGACTCATGACTTTGTTTGTGTACCTAGGACCGATCGTAGCCATTGGAAGATGGACTACGGCCTAATCTAGACACAAATGGGTAAGATATCCTAAACTAGGCTCACACATGTGGTGCACATGTGTTCGTATACTGCATGCATGTGTGGGTTAATCTAGGGGTAAGGCCAAGAGTCCCCTTAGCGCGAATCCATGTTCGATATACTGTACCAGTGTCCGGCGTATCAGTACGTGAACAAGAGATCCGTTTACGCACCATAAAGGTACTAGGCTAAGGGTGGAATGCTTCTCTAGCACAGAGGCACCAGGTGATGAAATCCCAGTCAACCATGCTAGATAACACTCCGGGTTCCTAAAATAGGACGTGTGTGCATGTGAAATGCAAGGGTTTAGATGCAAGTGATGTAAGTGTGTGCAATAAGTTCGTGCAATCTATGATGCCTTCAGGTTTTGTTAAATTAAGTTCGAGTAAAATGTGATGAGAAAATAAAACGAGACAAACTAATCTAACAAGTATAGAGTTTTTATGAGCCAGTTAAATTAAATTCAAATGAATTATCTTTTGAAATTTTAATGAAGTTAGGTGGTCCCCAGCAGAGTCGCCAGACTGTGGGACATGATCCCGCGAGAGGGGCGTGGGGCGCGAGCCGCCGCGCGCTCTCCTTTGGTCTCTCTTTCCCACGCGATAGGCGTGTGCATTTTAATATTGATTTGAATTCGTCTTTCCTGTGGACTTGGGATCACTAAGGCAATCCGAATTCCACACGAAAGAGACTGACAGAGTCGCCACCTAGATGTGGGATCTAGGACCCATAATTAACCAGAAATCTAGACTCGCTACCTGGTTACGAGAATGGAAGGTATGGGGAGTTATCCACCACATGCACCATTCTTGTCCGATAATCGGTCTTCGATTCCAAAAGCTAACTCTTTTAAATTTATTTTAAATGGCTCATTCAACTCTATGTTAATGTGCGAACTAAGTGACATGCATCCTAGAATCTAATTTCAATGTGAATCCTAGATGTGTATCTTGATTTATTAATTTGTCTGGATTCATTCTAAGTGAAAGTTCTCCTAGAATTCTAATTTCATGGAAAACCCTAACTGATTTGATTAAGTATTTACAAGAAAATTAATATACAAAACACCACAATTTGTTGTGGTGCCGACTCGCGGGTGGTATGCCGTCAGACATCCAAGCTGCCTACGTACCCAAGCCTCACTGGGATCAGAGTCGACGTAGTTCGGTGCACCTAAGCTAAGCTACATATGCCTAACTCAACTAGGACACCGACTTAGACGGATTTGACTGTTTCAACAGTTTTAAGAGGAATTATTTAATTCAAGTTGAGGATTTTATTATCTTAGGATTTCATCTAAGATGCTATATGATTCTTATCTGAATGCAAGTTGTCCCTTAGACTAATGCAGGTTTTGCCTACATCCTAGTTTACTAGGCTTGTCCTAGGGAAAGATCGGGTGACTAGTGTAACTAGACCTATGGTACGGTTGCTATTCATAGCAAGCGTCCGTGATGAGGCTGGACTCCTAACTCTAGGACTCCCTAAAACCTAGGACACGGCACGACACCAGTGTTCCTAAATTGGGCTCTAATGGTTCTTAGATTGGAAACCATAATCCAATGGTTCCGAAAGACACAAGATAAATCGATTTAAGTTCTCGAGGTTAATGAGTTTCAGATTTCGAAGATTTTCAGTTTCTAGACATTTAAGGATTACCAATGGTTCTAGGGTTCACCAATTTCGGCCTTGAATGGCATCCAAAGGAGGGAATCGTGCGCTCTTTCCTTGTGCAATTTAATACTTAGGTTATAGCATCTTATTGCCTGGCAGAATCTCAGGATTTCCGTGGACACTAACCTCGGAGCCAACAACATGCTATAACTTAAATATTCAAATTGTCAAAGATCAAGTTGCAATTGGGATACGATTATGGATGCACGGGCCATTTTTCCAGGAGAATCTAAAGATCCTAAAATTTCTGTTTCAATGGATTAAGGAGTGAACATGTGACAGAATTTTAAAGTTCTTTAGGAATTTTTATATGATTTTCAATTAATTTCGAATTTTCCATGGATTTTATCAATTTTAAGCATATGAGCGGTTTTACAAGTGAAATTGTTGCAAATAAATTCGAAATGATTTGAAATTTCTACAGCAGCAAGATGAAAATATATGTAGCTTACAGGATGAGTTTTGCATATTTTTACATTAAATTCACATTTAATCTTGATTAAACCATTAAATGTCCAGATTGCACAATTAACACATAAACTAGTAGAAATATAACTCTAAATTCTATGAAATTTCTACAGAAATACTATATGAATCAAAATAGCATGCAGTGAGAGTTTCATGAATTTTAGAAATTATTTACTACCAATTTCGGATTTTACAATTTCCAGACCAGATTATAAATTAACACTACATCCCATATTAAAACAGATCCAAATCACACGAAACTTTTACAGTAACAAGTAATATGGAAGATAAGACTACTGTAAAAATTTTATGAATTTTAATGATGATCTGATGTTAGTAAAAATTCTCCTAAAATCTGATAAGTTTCAAAGAAAATATTAAATAATATACCAAATAAACTCCAAAAATCTTTACAAATTCATGGTAAAATGAATCAGTAAAATATTATTTTCCCACGAAATTTCATTAATTTTAGAATCTGTTTGGTATATAATTTAATTTTTCTTCGTCAAAAGATGTTTTTTGAAGAGTTTTCCATTTTTAAAACACAATTTGCGGAAAAAATCAGAAAAATTCGGAAAAATACAGAAATATTTTGAGAACAATGCACCTACCTGTGGTGAAGATCTCCGCCCAATCCAAAAAAATATAAAAAATCCTGCCGCCGCCGATCCGCTCCGCCGTCTTTCGCTTTCTCTGGAGTGTTTAGAGGGAGTGATTGAGGGAGTGAAGAGATAATGGAAGAAGAATATTAGGGAGAGGGATGGAAGAATATATTGAGGAAAGGGATTGGAGGGAGTGATTAGAAGAGATAATGGAAGAGAAAGAGATAATGGAAGATAAATTTCTTTTTTTTTTTTTCTCCCTTATGGATGGGAAGGGAGATATATATAGGGAGAGAAAGAGAGAGAGAGAGATATGTTGGTGGAGAGCTCATCATGTTGTCCCTCTTAGTGGAGAATCCATCATTATTGTTCCTAGTGGAGGGCCCATCATGTTTCTTAGTGGAGAGTCCATCATTATTGCTCTTAGTGGAGGGCCCATCATGTTTCTTAGTGGAGAGTCCATCATTATTGCTCTTAGTGGAGGGCCCATCATGTTTCTTAGTGGAGAGTCCATCATTATTGCTCTTAGTGGAGGGCCCATCATGTTTCTTAGTGGAGAGTCCATCATGTTTCTTAGTGGAGAGTCCATCATTATTGCTCTTAGTGGAGGGCCCATCATGTTTCTTAGTGGAGAGTCCATCATTATTGCTCTTAGTGGAGGGCCCATCATGTTGTCTTAGTGGAGAGCTACCATCATTGCTCTTCATAAGAGGCCTCACAAGAGGCCCCACTGAGGCCCCACAACGCGGGCCCCACAATGTGGGCCCTCGGTTGATTCGATTTTAAACAAATGTTCAATGCGGGCCCACCAAACGAGTCCAAATTTAATCAAAATGCATCATGCGGCCCCACCAAATGGGTCCAACTTTCTCGATCCAAATTTAATCGAAGCACCCAATGCGGGCCCACCAAACGGGTCCCAATTCTCTCTGGTTTAGATTTTTCTGAATAATCCTTCTCAACATTTAGCGGGAAAATACGAAACACGACGGAAACGACCAAAAATATTTAGAAATGTAACAAACGGATGCGGGAAAGAAAGACATTGGAAAACCGACGGAAAACAAACCCTAATTTCTTTATCGATTAAGGTAGAGCAAAATGGGGTGTCTACAGTATCACACCTAGAAAATTTTGGGTTGATGTCTATTGGGCCTGGAAGGGGTTACCAGCACAAGGAAAATTGGGGTACCACATATGAAAATGGGGTGACCAAGAGATGAAATGGGGGTATCACACCTGGAAAATTTTCGTATTTTGTAACCAAAACTCAAATCCAAATCCAAATGAGGTATCCAAACATGGCCTAAAGGTACATGAAGATCTTATTGTTGTTTTCATACTCTTGGAATTCACTTTCTGACATCCAATGCAAAATCCTTTTCCACATGAATTATGTTTTTCATGTATTTGACTTCCGAGATTTGTTTCTCTAACCCCATTATTGATTGCAATGGCCCAAAAATCTTTATGAGCACTCCTAACCATTGGATCAATTGCTTGCAACTGAAGAGTTAAAACAAATAAATATTCTTTTTTCCTAACCATTAGATCCATTGAGATTTTACATGGTACAAGTCCCTACAGTTCAATATTTTGCCAAAAGGAATGCATTGCCTAGACCATAGATAATCAAAGCGGTCCATTTGATGGGCGACAATGTAAATCGGTTGTGCCCCAAAAATCACTTCCATAGGATGATCCCAATCCTCCAATCTATATAGGTTTCCATAATATACAGTTCCTCTATAGATTGGAGGGATCAGATCATCCAATGGAAATGATATCTCGTGAGTGTGCGTGCGCGTGGGGGGTGTTCTTGGTTCTGATTTATTATTATAACAACCATTGTTTGCCCTCCTTGTGCAAATTCCTGGCCCCGCCCCTGTTTGGAACCAACATAATTAACTGCTGGATCTTCAACAATAGTTACAACTGCTAAATTTTGCCGAAAAGAACCACCACAAAAGCTTCAGCATCTAAACAAAAAAAGATAGAAAAGAGTATAAACCTATAGCAAGAAAAAAGTATAAACCCAAATTTGTAATGTCAATAACATCAACATAATGTTGAACCAATTTTTTGTGATTCTGGGACCTGGAGGATGACATTAAGTCTATACTTCCATTAATGACAGAAGATGAATACAGAAACTGTTGGAATGGATGAAACAGTCATGATCACAGATTCACAAGCATAAAATAAATTCGGAGTCAATGCACTCAAATTTCAAACATTTATGGAATTTCTTCTACCTGCAATCAAAATATCAATAGGCCCAATGGAGTTTTTCCTACCAATTATCTTTAAACTGTAGCCATCAAGCTCAAAATTTTCCCAAAATTTTTCAGGTGTGGTACCCCCATTTCATCTATTGGTCACCCCATCTTCATATGTGGTACCCCAATTTTTATTGTGCTGGTAACCCTTTCCAGGCCCAACAGACATCAACCCAAAATTTTTCAGGTGTGATTCCCCCATTTCATCTTTTGGTCACCCCATTTTCATATGTTGTACCCCCATTTTTCTTGTGCTGGTAACCCCTTCCAGGCCAAACAGACATCAACGCACAATTTTCCAAGTGTGATACCCCCATTTCATATATTGGTCACCCCATTTTCATATGTGGTACCCCCATTTTCCTTGCGCTGGTAACCCCTTCCAGGTCCAACAGACATCAACCCAAAATTTTCCAGGTGTGATACCCCCATTTCTTCTTTTGGTCACCCTATTTTCATATGTGGTACCCCAATTTTCCTTGTGTTGGTAACCCCTTTCAAGCCCAATAGACATTAACCCAAAATTTTCCAGGTGTGATACCCCAATTTCATCTTTTGGTCACCATATTTTCATATGTGATACCCCCATTTTCCTTGTGCTGGTAACCTCTTCCAGGCCTAACAGATATCAACCCAAAATTTTTCAGGTATGATACCCCCATTTCATCTATTGGTCCCCCCATTTTCATTGTGCTGGCAACCCCTTTCAGGCCAGACAGACATCAACCAAAAATCTTCTAGGTGTGATACCCCTATTTCATCTTTTGGTCACCCCATTTTTATATGTGGTACCCCCATTTTTCTTGTGCTGGTAACCCCTTCCAGGCCCAACAGACATCAACCCAAAATTCTCCAGGTGTGATACCCTCATTTCATCTTTTGGTCACCCCATTTTCATATGTGGTACCCCCATTTTCCTTGTGCTGGTAACCCAGGCCCAACAGACATCAACCCAAAATTTTTCAGGTGTGATACCCCCATTTCATCCCTTGGTCACCTCATTTTCCAGGCAACACTTTTTGCTCCCTGTTTTTATGGCTTAATGTGTATATTTTGAGGGTGAAGGGTATTTAGGTAAAAAGTCCTGCCAGGAAAAGCAAAATGGTACCCTTTCACAAGTTTGAAATTGAAGGGGTCTATCTCAGTATTTCAGATATTTTGTGGTACCTTTTCACCAAATGTCCTTGATTTTAAAAAAAGCCCAGCCAAAACCTAAGAGTGACACTTAGAACCCCATCAATTTTGATCAAAATCGATGTTCTTCACCTGCTGAATACAAAGTTACAAACTACCTCTAATAAATTGGAAACTCTATCAAATCACCTACTCTAAATACCAAAATGAAGAGAAACACGCTCAACATGCAATCAGACTCCACCTACGTATACAAATCTCTGAAAAAGATACATGCTTCTTCTTCTTCCTCAATTTAAGCCACCAACCATTCGGTTCTGATACCAATTGTTGTGATTTTACGATAAAGTCCACACTCACACCTTGGGTGCAATAAAGAAGAAATATGGCACACACAAGAACACCAAAAACTTTTTTGCATGGACAATGGTACCTATCCTCGAGTGTGGCAATGAAAAATCACTAGAAACAAGATGATTACAATTGTTTTTATTAATCTGAACTAAGATCAATCTGACAATCCTTACCAATAATCTCTCTAAATTCTTTACTAATCAGTTGTATAAAACCACAACAAAGAATAAAACACTGAAAAATTGATCTAAAAAAATCATTTTAGTTATGGAGAACTCTAAGAAAGAATAACTATACAATAGTTAATTGTTATCTAGATGAAATCCCATTTAAGTTCTTGAAGCATCAAGCTTGTTTTCTTTTTGAAATATAAAAGATCCATCAAGAAACTCAATCTTAATCCTGAAGTGCAAAAAGTATTAAAGTTAACTATACACATGGTTTTAAATTTTGATTTCGATACCTATCTCGGACCCCACCGAAATCCGAAATTTCGGCAAAATCCGAAATTTGGTATTTCGCGAAATATCAATTTCGGGAAATTTCGGTTTCGGTCCCACCGAAATCTGAAATTTTGGTCCGAAATTTCGGATTTTGGTCGAAATTTAAAACCATGACTATGCATAATCCAGGGAGATTTTATACGCCGTGTGCTCATGAAGTCCAGTATTTTTCAGAAAGAATAGTCTGGCCCACTTCACAGGATGATCAAAACCGTTCATATGTTGGGCCATATGGTAAATAGGCTGTACCCCATAGATCATTTCCATAGGATGATCCTAACCCTCCGATGCCTCTACAGATCTGAGGGTTAGAATCATCCTATGGATATGATCTATGGGTGCAGCCCATTTACGTTGCGACCCACAAATGAAAGGTTTGGATCATCCTATGAAGTAGGCCCACTGTACTTTTCGAAAAATATTGAACTTCATGGAGATTTTATATTCGCGTGAAGTCCAGTATTTTCTTCTCTTGCTATGTGACTTTCTTTTCACCATTTTAGATAACTATTATATGTGTATGCCTGTATTCAAGGTTTTAAATTTCAATTTCGGTACCTATTTCGGACCCCACCGAAATCCGAAATTTCGTATTAAGCTTCGAAATTTGGGACTGAAATTCTGAAATTTCGGACCGAAATTTTGTAACATTTATTTTAAAAAAAAAAAAAATGACATTTTCATTTCGGCCGAAATTTGGTATTTCGCGAAATATCAAATTTCGGTTTTGGTCCCCACCGAAATCCGAAATTTCGGATCTCTGTCGAAATTTAAAACCATGCCTGTATTGGAGACTTTATATGATATGTGCACGTGTAGTCCAGTATTTTTCAAAAAGTGCAGTGGGCCTACTTCATAGGATGATCCAAACCGTTGAGAACACCTTCCATCAAGACTTGATTATTTTTTGTCGAGAAAGGCTAAACCATTAATTTTTGACATCCTTTATCTTATTCGAGGGATGGGACCAAGATCATGTGGGTCAGCTCATGATGTTCTAGATGATCAACGGTCTTGATGTCACATATATGCCCTCATGTGCCCTTTTTAGGATCCAAAACTGGCTTTCACCACTGACCGTAAAAGTCAATTTCTGCCTAGTCGTTCTCTTGATACTATTAAGTCCCTTTCTAAGGTTGATGATAACATGAAAATGATTCTCTATAGAGAAAAACTGAAAAGAAAGAAACCAATTTATTTAGAAATACATGCTTAGCATTGCATAAATGATTAAACTTCATGACTGTTAGATCTTCTTGGATATCTCATATGGTCTTGGTCCTACACAAAATGGACATCCCATGGTTAAGAAAAAAACTACAACATCCAATGGTTTAGCTTTCATTTGTGGAACTCTAAAAGAGGCTTAATGGATCAAGGATCATTCGATGAAGGTATTATCAATGGTATTTGGCCAAATGTGCAGCCGGAGGTTGTGTTTCTTTGTAAGTAAAATGGGTGTAAACCAAAATTTACACCCATTTTACGGGAAAAATGGCCATAAAGTTTGTTTTACAGCCATTTTACGGGAAAAATGGCCTAGTTGGATGCCACCCATTTAGCCCCTTATTTGCAAGAAAGACCACTTTGAAAACCATTAACTAAGATAGATATAAAAGTAATATGGGATTTGCTAAGGTCCGTCACACTTTAGACCAGCCACCTCGTGAATGGAGACAACAGCTTTTGTCTCCATTCAAGAGGTGGCTGGTCTCACGTGCGACAGACGAGCCGTGAAAAGCCTTTTGCGATGGACGCTAGCAATTCCCAAGTAATATATATCATATACAATGAAAAAATTCGGGTGCCTTGTGCACTCCCCAAATTATTTAAAACTTCATGGTGGCCAATTGGATTGAAAGAAACGGTACCGAAAGTTATTTAAAGCCTCCTAAATGTATATTAATAATTTTAGGCACTCAAAACTCTTCTATTTTACCCAATAAAATAATATTAATAAAAACACATATTTTAGCCATGAATCCTATTAGCCCATTGTATATAAGCGAGGGAGGTAATATTTACACTCCCTTATTTTGATATTGTCACTATTTTTTAATTTTTTTCTCCCCCTCTCCAACAGTAGAAGCTCCTAATAGACTTCCACTCCTTCCTAAGATCTATTTGCTTTACACCCCAAATTTCATTAGGGTGCAGCTTGTGTGTAAACTTTCGATCTAACAAATTTTTTGGTCACTTTTTTTTTATTACAGGAAGAACCTTCTCATTTAGAATAATTTGTGTTCTACAGTATTATTTTATAAAATTTTCCTATATGTTCTTTCTCAGACTCAACCCATTTATTATTATAGTTCATCTAACTATATCACAGTCAAAATTTCAATCAATTCCCAAACCAGTAACTAATCAAACCGCGTATTTGCAAATATAAATTCTTGTTCTTCGTCCTCTTCGGGAAGAATTCTCTGACGGGGAACCGAAGATGCAGGAATCGGGCCGAAGAAATGGCGGAGCCATGTAATCTGTTGAAAAATCTCTTCCATGGGGCGATGGCCATCGCGGGTCTGGTTGGAGGTAATTCAAAAGTGACTGAAGGAGGAATTTTTTTTGCCATGGTTCTTTCAGCCTGTGAAACAATGGGAGGTTCATGAAGAGAAGATATGAAGAAAGGAGAAAGAAGAAAGGAGTGAGAAGTGGGCTGACGATTATAATTCATGGGGTTGTTTCTTTCTTTTGCTTTGTCATTTCCCACTCTTTAAACGAGGATTCAATCCCAATTTCAAAAGTGAAGTCCTCATCATCTCCCCCTTTGCCAAATTTTCTTCGGAAAATTTGACACTGTAGCTATTGGAGGGACAAGATTGCATGAGGGAGTTAAAAGCAGGAATGGAAGGACTCAACTAACCCCAAGTAGACATGAGATTGACAATCTTGCTTTTTTTGAATTACCAAATCTCTGATGAATGCTTACTTCACAAAATGAAAGTGAGAAGCTTTGTTAGCCTATGTAAATACGATCAGGATGATTGCGGCCCTTCAAATAAGGAACCCTATGATTTTGGATTGCCTTCACCCATGTAATTGGTGATAGAAAATGATGTAAATCGCTTGTGTTCTCAATTAGTGTTTTGTTTGATTCTGATGGAAAGTTGCCTTGTTTCCTATTTTGTGGAGAAGAAAAGATGGGAAAGTTTTTTCTTTAAGGAAACATAGATATAAAAGCACCTATTTGCGTACGACCAAGTGTTGGTGCCGGCAAGAGGCAGCTAGAGAGAGAGAGAGAGAGAGAGAGAGAGAGAGATTCTTATTTGGGTTTCTCATGTTCTTTACAGGTTATTCTCTTGGGTTCATCTTTTGGGTTTTCTTAGGTTTCACTTGGGTACAGTCTTGGTTGAAAGATGCAAGGAAAGGGTTGTTAATCCTATTGTAATCCTTGTATATTGTTTTCTCATAGTGAATCATGTTCTCGCTTATGGATGTAGGCATCTTGGTTGAACCACGTAAAATCTCGGTCTTCATCTTGAGATTTTCTCAACATATTCCTCCATTTTTTTGCATTTTTGTTGGACCCTAGATTAATATTTTGCTGTAGAAAGAATCACAAATGACTCCATGTGACACCTGCACATAAGAAATGGTGCTAGAAGGACAAAACATTGCGAGCATGCATATTTGATATGGACGAAAACCACCAAGAAAGTATGGCATGGAAGAAGTTTCTTACTCTTCAAATTCTATTTTCATCATCTTTAGCCTACTTTTTAGGCATCAAATCTCATCCGTTTGACTTGATTTTGGTATTTTTAGAAAGATTTTTCGATTACCTATCTACCAAGTCCAAGATCACGCGATTTGGACGTGATTTGAGGAGCTTATGGTTGTTTTACGGTCGCGCTATATGCTTATTACGAAATTTCTATTTTTTATTATTTTAGTTATGTTTTTTTTATTAGTGCCGCTTTAGATGGAAGGTTTAGATTAGTTGTTTAGGTCTTAAGTTAGCTTTTAGGGTTTCTTTTTCTTATAAATAGAAATTATGAAAATATTGTAATGAACATATTTGAATTATTAAATGAAAACTTTGCCTTTAGGCTTTTGAGTTATTTTAGAACTTTTGAGTATTTTCCTATTTCCCTCTTAGAAAGTCGACTTCGATGGGATCGAAGTAAATATCACCCCCTTCGATGGTGATCGAAGTATTTTATTCCCTACGATGGTGATCGAACGGCCCTTTTATTCTTTATTTCATCTTTTTGGCCTCCAGTGGTACACAACAATGTAAATCTAGGTTTTTAGACTACATCAATATTATGTATAGAATGGTATAATTTTGGCTGCTACTATCAGAATCATTTGCATATAATTGGAAAGACAACGCGAGACCGACTGGTAGGCCAATTAACTAAAGCTTATTGTCCGTAAGAAAGCATCTCAAAAAGAGGACATTTAGAGTTTAAATTTCAGTTTAAAGATGAAATTTATTATTTATAGTAATTTTATCCTACGCATTTCTAGCTATTTTAAGGTTTCAAGAGTCCATTAGATTAGAATTCTCTTAATTCAAAGTGGATAATGAGTTTTAGTAATATTTATATTTTTAACTATTTTAAGAAATTACTATTTTTAGCAAGTAGTGCTTAATTATACGAAGGAGAGTTTGCTTAGGAGTCATTAGGCCCATTTAAGGCTTGGTAATGCTATTGTGAGGAACTTTCGATTATTATCAATGGAATTTCATTTTAGGAAAGTTTATTCTACGGTGCTCTTTGTGGATTCGTGGGTTCTCTCGAAGGTAGAAGACAGTGATCTCCCTTCATTTGATTTCTAGAGCTTCATTCCAGCGTCATGTTTCCACAACAGATTTTGATGTAATGGACTACATTTATCTCTAGCGCGGCGGAAGCATGCGGAAAAAAGGCAAAGATCACTGTCCTCAACCCGTTGAAGAGTACTGTCTCCTTCAATAAAAAACTCTTGAATTGAGAAAAACCTTGAATCCACAAGGAAAAGAAATAAATTGAAATTTATTCCGTGAAAAGATCTCCACTATACATCACAAGACCAAACATTTATAGAAATCAAACTCTATCTCTAACTAGATTAGGATAAACTCCATATCTAATTCAAATCTATCTCTATTAACTAAACACAAGTAAGATAAATCTCTAGGACTCCTGCTAGAAACTAAAAACAAATAAAATAAAATAAAAAAACGTCCTACATAAATCTCAATTGATATGAATTTTTGAACGTTACTTATTGCTTGATTTTACATGATTGGATGATAAATATACTTTTACTGGAAGTCATTAAACCATACTTCTACAGATAATTCTATAAAAAGGATGTAGATTTTAGACTTGGATATTATTGGGAAGGGACAAGTGTGACACATTGGCAGACATGCAATGATTAACTAGCTAGGAGACATCCCTAGGAGTCTCTAGGGATTTCAATGATGTATTGACAATCAAACAAGGAGTTGGATGGCACAGAAAATCACAAGCATAACTGTCATAAATGGATTTTGACCAGTGGGGGTGCTCTTTTACCCCTTTTTTGGAAGGGACCGTTTGGATACGTGGATTTTAGAATCCAAGTTTTAGTTTGAAAACAGCGTAAAAGAGGGTTCATGATCTAGCTACCACATGCTGTCTTGACAGCGTTTCTTGGATTTTAAGTGAGAAATCCAGGTTTTAGAAATCTCTTCCACATCCTGAGATTTCTAAAACTTGAAAACATGGGATGATCTCCTGCTCTTTTTGAGAGAAGGGTGAGAAAACAGAAAACGACAGCTGGTCTTCTTCTTCTCTCGTCTCCCAACTACGATTTGGAGGAAATCTAAGATTCGAAAATCCGCGTATACAAACGACCCCTAAAACAATTGTGCTTTCCAACCTTTTCCAACAAATTCCTGCAATCCAAACAGTAATTAAACATTTTTTTTTCTAGTTTGTATACGCATGCGCAATGAAAGGAGGAAAAGAATACCACTCATTTGAGCGAGACTTTTGATGTTTTTATTTGTACAACTGGGAACTCATTTGATGAAATTGCCACTAAGGGGTTATTTTAAAATTTACCTAAAAACGCATGCCCTGTTCCTGACGGTGCGTTTGGATTACAGGAATCAGGAATTGGTATGGGTAACAAATTCCAATCCCATTCCAATTCCCCTGGTAAACGGAATGTTCATTCCAATTCTATTGTTTGGGTAAGTATCAGAATTCAACAAAGGAATCAGTCATGATTCCAATTCTAGTGTTTGGTACCATCCTGCGTAAGAATGGAATCAATTTTCAGTAAATTTTTTTGGGAAATGAGATTTACGCCCCTTTTATCAACAGGGACACTCATTTGCCAGTGTACTTTGCAATCAAAGCCACTGGATTTTTCTGACATAAAGTACATTAACCCCCTTTTTACCATTCATCCAGTGTACTTTGCAATCAAAGCCACTGGATTTTTCTGACATAAAGTACATTAGCCCCCTTTTTACCATTCATACACTGACGCTGGGTGTCCCTAGCGATCAAAAGGGGCGTAAATATCACTTCCCTTTTTTTCATATTATCCCAATGGGATTTCCTAGGCAATCTCGTGGAAAGCCATTTCGCGGCTGACCTTTGCACGAGAGAACCACACATGCTCAATTTTCATCAAATTTTGTCTTATTCTTTCAATTCATTTGAGGAGGCTGTTCTCTATTGCAAAATTCAGTTGTCGAATGGCTTTCCGCAAATGGCACAAAAATGTTAAAATCTAACCCACTATTCACCATGTGGACATGGATCAACCACCCCATCAAAAGATGTTCATCAAGGGTGCACAAAAAGGGAAAATACTTGAGATAGTTGCCCAATCCATCCTCATCCCTGGAACATCATCTCCTCAAACACACTCAATGTCTCAGCCACTTAACATTGGGCAAACCTTGAAAATCATGGCATTCCAAGAACCCAAATCTCTAACTGGCATTTCCTCAAACACTTCTCGAGCATCGCCCCTAAACCCATTTCCTGTATACAAGTGGATCAAAGAAGCATCCACGAAGAAATGCCCAAACAGATGAAAGGAAAATATGCAATTAGATAAACTTTCAAAAGAAAGAGAGAGAAAGAGATCTGGGTTTTGTAAATAAAACACAGAGAGAGAGAGAGACCTGTTGGGCCTAAAATCGGTAACAGATACGGCAGTGACGTAAGGGCTGAGCTGGAGGACCCGAGGAGCCGAAGTAAAGAAGTTGAGCCCTGCACAGGAGCACACGAGGTCAGAAGACCAACCAGGAGTCGTTACTCCGGACAGGCCCTTCGACACTCAAGTCAGTTTGAGCAGGAGTGCAGAGCGAGTTTTTAAGAGTTGGTTGAGAAGTTATTACCCCGAGATCTGAGCCCTGAAAGGCCTTTTATAGAGGGAAGCCTGGGGTGGTTGGATTACCTACCCCAGGATAGGTGTCGACCTGTTATAGGTTTGAGTTTACCTACTTTTAGGTAATTACCAGACTACCCCTGGGCTGACGCTGGATTTGCGGTGGGCCATCCTGGGGTCGCGTGTCGACAGCTGATTGGCTGCTGTTTTTTATACCCCATCAGTCGCCCCCCAGTTCTCCAAGTCATTGTAGTGATTTGGGAAAATGTGGTGAGTTATATTCCTGAACGGGGGGAGTCTGTCCGGAAAATCTGTCCGGCGAAGCCGTTTGTTCGGCCTAGGGAGTCCGTCCGGAAAACTGTCTGTCCGGCCTGGGAATCAGTCCGAAAATTCTATCTGTCCGGCCTGGAAATCAGTCCGGAAATTCTGTCTGTCTGGCCTAGGAATCAGTCCGGAAATTCTGTCTGTCCGGCCTAGGAATCAGTCCGAAAATTCTGTCTGTCCAGCCTGGGAATCAGTCCGAAAATTCTGTCTGTCCGGCCTAGGAATCAGTCTGGAAATTCTGTCTGTCTGGCCTAGGAATCAGTCCGGAAATTCTGTCTGTCCGGCCTAGGAATCAGTCCGGAAATTCTGTCTGTTCGGCCTAGGAATCAGTCCGGAAATTCTGTCTGTTCGGCCTAGGAATCAGTCCAAAAATTCTGTCTGTCCGGCAAAGCCATCTGTCCGACTTGGGCCGGACTGATTTTTGTCGTTTAGCGAATGCGCCATATCCTGTCCGGCTTGGGCCGGAGATTTTTGTCGTTTAGCGAATGCGCCATATTCTGTCCAACTTGGGCCGAACTGATTTTTGTCGTTTAGCGAATGCGCCATATCCTGTCCGGCTAAGGGCCCTTGAAATGCGTGCCCTTCATTAAATTCGAACCGCCTTAGCCAAGGTCTATAAAAGGAGGTTTTCACTTTTTACATTTCACTTTTACTCTCGCTTTCTCTCCCCTTTTTTCTTTCTAGGTCTGCCTGCTCGGCTCGAGTAGCTCGTGGTTGTGAACATCCGCGGATTTAGGAGCTCTTCTCTGTTCGGTCCGGTAATTTTCTTGAGCGCGTCTTTTATTTGTTTCTTTCCGCCTTCTTTATGTCCGGTAGTGCTTCATGTTCTGAGTCCGGTCCTACGTCTGGTTCAGGGGAGTCCGGATCCTCTAGTAGTTCGGAATCTAGCTCGTCGGAGAGGACTCGAACTGATTCGACAAGGGTTCCCAGTCCCTATATGGCGAGTCCTGACGTTAGCGTAGAGGTCATAGATAGCGGGGACGAGGAGATTTTGGATCTGAATAGCACTCCGCCCCCAACGGATAGTTACTTTCGAACAGAGGCGAGCGTTGGTAGCGACGCCACTAAGGCGTCCACAACATTCCTTCCGAGCCGGGCCGTCGAGGTCGTAGCTAGGGCCCGGATGGAAGCCAATCCCCAGTACAACATCCAGGCTCTTTACGAGGAGAACATCCTTGATGAGTCCAGGCTGGAGGACATTAGGGATATGTACTGTATTCCCCTAAGGTTTGGGCTGAGGGCGGCGACAGAGGGAGATAGGGCTTGCAACGAAAGCTCGGACGTCTGTATATACGATGAGTCATTGAGGGCTGGGCTCAGGTTCCCTCTGCACCCATTCATCGTCGCAGTCCTTCAACATTACGGGCTGGCTCCGGCTCAGGTCGCGCCGAACTCATGGAGGATGCTGATCGGGTTCATTTACCTCGTCCAGGGCCGGCTTCAAAGAAGTTTGTCTGTGCCGTTGTTCCGCATGTGTGCGCACCTGAAGAGGCACAAGGACGGGGGTTGGATTTACATTAGCCAGCGCCCTGAGGTGAAAATGATTACTGGCATTCCTTCCTTCATCCATCTATGGAAGAACAGGTTCTTGTATGTCAAGGACAGGGAGTCTAGTGAGCCCTGGCCGGTTCCTCTAAAATGGGACGCCCCAGACACACAGGCGTCGAGCCGTAAGCCGCTCCTCGAGGACGAGGATATGGGGACGTTTGCCTTAGTCTGTGAGGAGTTGCACCTGGAGGGCCACGTTCATTGTGCAGAATTCTCTGGGGAAGAGGTTCTGGTCGGGCTTGGCATTAGTACTGCGACCCAGGCACGTATGTGGCTAGTCTTGCTTTAAACTCTTTTTCCTCCTTTTTGCTTCTGACCGGTTTGTTCGTTCATGTTGACTTTCAGAGATGCAGAAACAGTCCAAGTTGGAGAAGGTGAGGCAAGGAGCATTTGGAAGGGCTCAGCAGAGCCAGAAAAGAAAAGCTGCGGAGATCTCGAGTCCTGCTCCGACCCAGGACGCGCCGTCCCCAAAGAGCAAGCCCTCAGTGAAACTGGTCGGCGCCTACGGCCGGGGAGCGGGGTCTTCCAAGTCTGGGGGAGCATCCACCGGAGCCCCCCCCCCCCCCCCCCCCCCCCCGGCGAGGTCTGGGGATAATGTTTTTCGGCCCAAGTGGGCCGTTCAGAAAAGTGACACCGGCCTGGGTGAGAGTCGGGTGGCTGTGGAGATCGTCACCAAGGGTCTCCTAAACAAGGACAAGCTCCAGGTTCTAAACGAACCTCCAGCTGCGGCCGACGAGGCCATATTCTCTTCACTTTACCAGGTAGGATGGCCCGTGTGTTTGTTTGTTTTGTTAGTGTTTTTTTTTAACACTTGCTTGCCTGCAGATCGGATTGTACTACAATGATTTTCGGGAGAAGGGCAAGAAATTCTCCGAGGCAATAACCAAGTCAGAGGAGGAGAGCGGCCAACTGATGAAGGAGGCAGAAGAGCTCCAAAGGTCCCTCGGGGAGAGGGATGCGGAGATACAGCGGCTTAGAGATGATAATGCCGCTCAGAAACAGAAGGCCACCGAAGCCCTCCATGCGCAGAGGGAAAGAGCCCGGGAGAGATAGATAGTGGCCGTCGATGAGGCCGTGCAGAAGAAAGAGGACGAACTCATTAGTTTGTCCAGTGAATCCTATAAGCTAGGATTCTTTGATTGCCTTGAGCAGGTTAAGGAATCCAACACGGCTGTGACCTTGACGGGCCTAGTTCTTCCTGATCCATTGGCACCTGGCGACGATGAGTAGGGCACTACCGCTGCCGCAGAGGTCCCGGAGGCACATCCATCACGGGGTGGTAGCCACGGGGCGTCTTGAGCTCCCTCTCTCTCTTTTTGTAATGGTCCTTGGAGACCCTACTTTTGTAATGGCCCTTCGGGGTCCTATTTTCTGTAATGGCCCTTCGAGGCCCCACTTTCCCATGAAATGAAATTGCATTTTGTTGTTGAAATTCCACTTAGCAACCCAAGAGGGGGTGAATTGGGTTTCTTTTCAAAATTTAAGGATTTTGAAAACTTAGATTGCACTAGTTTTAGATTGAATATGAAATCAAAAATAGTATTTAAAGCAATAGTAAAAAGCTTACCAGAAGAGAAGAGATGAAGAGACAAGGAAGCTTTGACACAAAGATTTTTATAGTGGTTCGGTCTTAGCTCAAGACCTACTCCACTCTTCTCAAGTTACTCTCCTTGAGGATTCCACTATCTTCTCCAAGGAACTTAAATACGGCGTTCCTTCCGCCTTGTACAAATCGAGCTTCACGTTCCAAGGGTCTTCTACGGCGCCCTTTGTGCCAAATACAAAGAAGATGAATTGAAAAAGCTTGCTTGCCTCTAGATAGGCTAAATTAAAGTAAAGCTCACTCACTCTCACAAGAACAAGATGAACAAATGAAGGTCCTAAAGTCTCTTAAGAATAATCTACGGTAAATGGCACAAGAGAGAGATGGAGAGTGAAGATCTTCAAGAGAAGGAGAATAAATGCCTTTTAGTGCTCTTGAAATCTTTGTAAACTCCTTAGGTAGTGTTCCAAGAGTCCCTAGGTTCATATATATAGAGGGGAGAAAAATACACAATATTTTTGCTCCCCAACGGTCTTCTCGGACTCCGGGCTCGGAGCTCCGAATATTTTATTTTTTTTAACCTGGAACGATTCTCGGAGCTCCGAGAATATTCTCGGAGCTCCGAGAATATTCTCGAAGTTCCGAGAAGCCTACGACAGCAGATATTTTCTTATATTTTTGCTGTTTTTGTTTGGGCTTTTGGAACTTTAATTTATCAAGTGAAATGGAATGTCATGAGGGTCCAACAATGTTGAGACACCACTATGATCATTCACAAACCCATTAAGTTCAAATTAGTTTGATTTTAAATCTCCTTTGTGCCATAGACCTAGATTAAACATAGGGACCATTTACATTCTAAATTTACTTGGTCTTCGATCTTGTTGGCACCTTGTAGAGGCCTTGACATCTCTTCACTCAACTCCACTGATGCTTGAGCCAAGCTTGAACTTTTGAGATGATTACCATTCTTGTTAGGCTTGAGTTCAACCTTGTCTTTGACTACCTTTGAGATGGTGATGCCTTCTTCATGCCTTTGATATCACTTCGAGCTTGAATGAATTGCCATTTGTCATGCACTCTTGAGGATGCTATGCTGTGAACATTATAACTTTGCCAAGGAAATCATTAGTGTATAAAACCTTTATTTTATAACAAATTGAGTTTGTTAATCATCAAAACATTTCAATAGGAGTACTTGTTGAACCCTTGGGCTAACAATCTCCCCCTTTTTGATGATGACAAACATAATTTGTTTTAGGGTAGGAGCTCCCCCTTCAGAGATGAATAAAACAATTTGGGCTCCCCCTAAGAGTTTGATTTAATTGAACATGTATGGCATTACTTTTAATGATTAAAATTTGATTGCAAAATTATAAGCATAGAGCTTTGCTCCCCCTTAATATATGCATTGGGAGCTCAAATATTCTCCCCCTTTTGTCATCACCAAAAAGGTGGAACAAAAGGAAAGAGGGTAGGTGAGAGCCAATGAGACAAGTGAAGTGCAATGCAACAGAGAAAGCAGGCATAAGATAAGGTATGCAAGCAAAGAAATAAAACAGAGAAGCACACCGCACAGTAAACCAAAGAGATATATAGACGATGTGAAATGGCATACAAAAATGAGCATACAACCAGTCAAGGGACATTGCATCCATGGCACATTACAATAGTGAAACAATTTAGATAAACTGAATACAGCACCATAAAGATCCAACTGACTGGAGAAGGATCTAGCTAAGAAGATCCATACAACCAACAGATAATAGAAACAGATAGATAAGCCTAAATCAGAGCAAAATGGGATCCACCATCAGAGAATGAGAGCCATCTACTGCTGCGGAGGAGGCGGTGGCTGATGAGAAGAACTGCCCGGCGCCTGGCCCCACTGGTCACCGGAGAGGTAGCGATAATAGGCGGCCCACTGCTCATCAACATGGGTAGTCAGCTGCGCGAACTGTGAGGCCATGGATCGCTCAATAGCCTCCTGCATGTGAGCCAAATCCTGGCGAGTGCAGAACTGAGATGTATCCTGTGATAGCTTGCGGCCCTCTAGGATGATGTAGATGATATAGGCCTCTAAGGGTCGTAGGGCTTCACGCATCCCAGCACGAGGGATGAAGATGTGGTACATGAAGTTGTGAAGCATGCGCGCAGCCGGAATGAGGTCGGCGGATTGTACGGGCATGTTAGAGTGGTAGCACCGCGTAATCTGACCATCAAGTGTCATGATCAAGATCATCAAGTGAATGGGTCCCATCTTCCGGCCAGAAATAGTGGGAGGGACCCTCGGAGGTAATCCCAAGAAGTGTGGCAAGAGTGTGATAGTTGAGTTTGATGACTGTTTTCTTGATTTTGGATTCAATTTTGAAGAAGGAAGGGAAAATTGTGAGATTGGCGTAGAAGAGACGCACCAATCGAGGGTATACTGGTTCATTGAGGTGAAGAATGGGTGTCCAATGAAGGGCATCAAATTTGGCCTGCAAATCAAAATGTTGAAGGATAGGGGGATCAATGTACCTGCCGGTGAGGATGCCCCTAGTGCCGACGTTGGTCCAGAGTTTCTTGGCTTTATCCCCAGTAAAAAATGAGTTGGGCACAACCTCAGCCGCCACAGCCTTCGCCTTCGCCTTCTTCCGAGAAGGCCCTTCTTCCTCGAGAACTTCTTCAGGAACGTATTCGGGGTCTGCAGCTTGGGAGGAGCCTTCAATGTTGAGATTTTTGGTTTTAGGAGCCATTGTGAGAGGAAATGTGAGGGGAGAGAAAAATAAAAAGGAGAAATAGCCCTAAAATGAAGGAAAATAGGAGAAATAGAGAGAATTAGAGAAGGATAATGGTGTAAAAAGAGAGAATAGCCCTAGAATGGAGGAATTTAGGATAAATGGAGAAAGGAAGAAGGAAAAAACAAAAAAGGGGTGAAATCCTAGGGTTTGAAGAAGAAAAAAGAGGTTTTTAGGAAGAAGAGAGGGATTTTGAAGGGAGAAGAGGGTTGTGGAGGAAGGTGTAGGGAGAAAAGGAAGAAAAACAACGAAAATGGAGGTAGGGTTTTAGGAGAAATGGAAGGAAGAGGGAAAGAAGAGAGAAAAATAACTAAAAATGAACCGGGTCCAGGGGTTTTAACGCTCCTGGCCCGATTCTCGGAGCTCCAAGAAAAATCTCGGAGTTTCGAGAACACACGCATTTTATTTTATTTTTCTACTGGACCTAATCTCGGAGTTCCGAGAAAATTTCTCGGAGCTCTGAGAACACCTGGATGAACTCTCGGAGTTCCGAGACATTTTCTCGGAGTTCCGAGAAACTTTCCAGGAGCCCTCTGTCCCTTTTCTCGGAGTTCCGAGATTTTTTTTTATTTTTTTATTTTTTTGAATGGATGGATGACAAGATTACATGATCCAATGCATGTAAGTTACACATATGACTAATCGATGGTTTAGATGATGGCACATGGCCAAAGTTTTAGGTATCTTAATTAAGGGTGATGGTACCAACTCCCCCTTGACATGAAGTGGGCTATGGGTACCAATTGAGTGAGTTTTAGAGTTAGGGTTGGATCATCTAAAACAATGTAGTCAAAATATATATATATATATATATATATATATATAGATAAATACATGGAGAATTGTGTCTTCTATTCATGCTTCATGTGCAAACTCTTTGACTTGATTCAAGCTCCAAATGTTGAGTCCACTCCTAAGGTCACAAAATCGATCCTCATTAAGGGGTTTTGTGAAGATATCCGCCAATTGTTCATTGGTGTGGATGTACTTAATTTCAATATCCCCTTTTTGAGAATGATCTCTTAAGAAATGATGCCTTACCTCTATGTGCTTAGTTCTAGAATGTTGAATTGGATTTTTTGTCAAGTTGATGGCACTTGTATTATCACAATGGATTGGAACATTACAAAATGCAAGATTGTAGTCCATGAGAGTGTTCTTCATCCATAGGAATTGTGCACAACAAGCACCGGCCGCAATGTATTCTGCTTCAGTTGTAGACAAGGCTACCGAGTTTTATTTTTTGCTAAACCAAGAAACTAGAGACCTTCCTAGAAATTGACAAGTGCCACTTGTGCTTTTTCTATCAATTCTACAACCGGCAAAGTCGGCATCCGAAAATCCTACTAGTTTGAATTCATTCGATCGTTCATACCATAAACCTAAAGAAGGAGTTCCTTTGAGATATTTGAATATCCTCTTAACGGCACTCAAATGAGACTCTTTAGGAGCCGATTGAAACCTAGCGCAAATACATACGCTAAACATTATATCCGGCTGACTAGCGGTCAAATATAATAGACTACCTATCATTCCTCTAAACTTTTTCTCATCAACTAGTTTGCCAATTTCATCATTTTCTAATTTGGTGGAAGTACTCATAGGAGTTGGCTTGATTTGTGAGCTATCCATGCCAAATTTCTTAAAGAGTTCCTTAGTATACTTCTCTTGGTTGATGAAAATTCCATTTTTACATTGTTTGATTTGAAGTCCTAGGAAATAGGTAAGCTCTCCCATCATACTCATCTCAAACTCTTTTTGCATGGATTGTGCGAATTCTTCACACATCTTATCATTAGTAGCACTAAATATTGTGTCATCTACATAAACTTGAACAATAAGCATATCTTTTCCTTTTCTTTTAATGAACAAGGTTTTATCAACCGTGCCCATTTGAAAGCCACTCTCTAATAGGAAGGAGCTAAGCCTCTCATACCATGCTCTAGGAGCTTGCTTTAAACCATACAAGGCTTTGTCCAACCTATATACGTGATTAGGGTATTTGAAATCCTCAAAACCGGGAGGTTGTTCAACATAAACTTCCTCCATAATGTACCCATTTAGGAATGCACTCTTCACATCCATTTGATACAACTTAAAGTTTTTATGGGATGCAAATGCAAGTAGCATCCTTATGGCTTCCAATCTAGCAACCGGAGCAAAGGTCTCATCATAATCGATACCTTCCTCTTGGTTGTAACCTTGGGCTACCAATCTAGCTTTATTCCTTTGAATATCTCCATGCTCATCGAGTTTGTTTCTAAACACCCATTTAGTCCCAATAACCGGGTGATCACTAGGCCTAGGAACTAACCTCCATACTTGGTTTCTCTCAAATTGGTTTAGTTCCTCATTCATAGCAATCATCCAAAATTCATCCTTTTCAGCTTTTTTTATGGACTTGGGTTCTATTTGGGAGATAAAGGCCGTGTTGGCACACACATTCTTATAGTGAGATCTTGTCTTAACTCCTTGTGAGGTTTCACCTATGATTTGAGTAGAAGGGTGACTAGACATGATTCTACTATGTTTGGGAAGACCTTCAACTTGAAGTTCTTCTATAGGTTGACCTTCTAAGTCAAGATTTTCTAAGGTTTGAACAATAGACTCTACTTGGCTATGAGGCTCTAGAGGATTGACACCTTCATCATCTTCATTAATGACTTTAGGAGGTTCAAATGACTCATCAAATTTGACATGCACGGATTCTTCCACAATTTGAGTTCTTTTGTTATAGACTCTAAGCTTTACTATGGGTTGAATAGCCTAAGAAGATACCTTCATCGGATTTTGAATCAAACTTGTGCAAGGTGTCTTTCATGTTTAATATAAAACATTTACAACCAAAAACTTTGAAATAGCTAACTTTGGGGGGTGTTCCACTCCATAGTTCATAAGGTGTTTTATTAAGGTGAGGTCTAATGAGCACTCTATTTAAAATATAGCAAGCCGTGTGAACGGCTTCCGCCCAAAAGTTTCTTGGAACATTGTGCTCACTTAACATGATTCTAGCCATTTCAATAAGTGATCTATTTTTCCTTTCAACTACCCCATTTTGTTGGGGAGTTCTTGGAGCCGAGAAATTGTGCTTGATTCTATTTTCATTACAAAAGGTATCAAACTCAATGTTCTCAAACTCGGTTCCATGATCACTTCTAATTTCATTTATGAAAATCCCTTGTTCATTTTGAATTCGCTTGCACAAGTTGACAAATTTCTTGAAGGTTTCATCTTTATTAGTTAAAAACAACACCCAAGTGAACCTAGAGTAGTCATCAACAATCACATATACATATCTACTGCCTCCTCTACTACTAGTCTTCATGGGACCAAATAGGTCCATGTGAAGGAGTTGTAGTGGACAAGAGGTAGATAATACACTTATGGGTTTAAAAGAGTCTTTAGCATGTTTTCCATGAATGCAAGTATTACAAACTTTATCTCTAATGTATTTGAGTTTAGGTAACTCTCTCACAAGATTCTTAGAAGATAATCTTGAAATCAAGTCCATATGAGCATGACCAAGTCTCCTATGCCATAACCAAGAGTTATCATCCATGGCGGAGAGACATTGGACGTTTTGATTTTCAAGGTCTTCTAATGCTAATGAATACATATTGCCATCTCTATATGCAACAAATTCAATTTCATTATTCTTAGCATTCAAAATCTTACAACTATCTTTTTCAAAAAGAACTTTGTGACCAAGATCACATAGTTGACTAATGCTTATTAAATTAAATGAAAGACCGTCAACAAGCAAAACATGTTCAACCTCCAAAGGTGACATTTCCTTGATGACTCATGGTGACAAAGGCGAACTTGGTTACATCTCCCGTCATGTGCCTTGAGCAACCGCTATCCAAGAACCACTTGTCCTTTGAGGGTTTTCCTTTCAAGCACACCTACAAGAATCAAAGCTCATGTTGAAGTTTTAGGTACCCACTTTTTCTTGGGTCCTTCAAGGTTAGCAACATCATAAAGCTCATCCTTTTTAACCCACATAAATTTAGATGCTTTTGATTTCTTAACATTGCATGCAAACCTTAAGTGTCCTATTCTACCACAATAGTGACAAGTAGGAATAACGGCACTAGTGTTAGCATGGATGTGGGAGGAATTTTTCATAAACTTATTTTTGAATGAAGCTTTTCTTTTAGAAAAGGGTTGGTAACCAAGACCATTTTTTTTCTAAAGAGACAAGCTTATTTTCAAGAATTTCATCTAGTTTGTTTTTGCCACATGAGAATTTTCTAAACGTTAAATCAAGTTCTTTGCATTTCAAAACAAGTGTCTCATTTTCCTCTTTCAAGCTTTTGTTTTCAAGGATTAATTTGTCTATTCCTTCATTCAAAGCTTTGTTTTCCAAAATCAATTTTTCACTTATATTGGTTTGCAAATCGAATTCCTTTTTTAAGAGCCCAAATTCCCTAGTGATATCTTGTAAGGATTTTTTCATTGTTTTGTTTTTGGCAAGTTGTAAATCCAAATTTTCATGAAGTTTTTCACAAGCAAATATTAGTTCATCATTAGAGAATTCATGAGACATATCATCAACATCATTTACCTCGGATACGGAGATATCTTGTGTCACATCGGCGAGTCCCATGAAGCAAAGGTCATCTTCATCCTTTCCGTTGGATTCATTTCCGGATGAAGCACTCCCTTCATCCCAAGCCGCCGCACACAAAGCCTTTTTGCCATTTCTTCTATTCTTCCTATCCTTGTCATTGTTGTTGATGAGTGCGCAATTTGGTCGTATATGACCAACCTGGTTGCACTTATAGCATCTCATCTCCTCTTTGCTTGAAGGCCTATTTCTTCCTTGGCTAGAGTTGCCTCCTTTCTTGAACTTGAGAAATTTCTTGAATCTCTTGGTGAAGAGAGCAAGATGATCTTGTGTGTCTTCTTCACTCTCTTCCTCTTCACTCTCAACTCTTGCTTTGAAAGCTATTCATTTCCTTTTTGTATCTTCCTTTTGTTTGTTTAAGGTTTCTCTTCCTTTTAAAACCATTTCAAAAGTTATTAAGGAACCTATTAAGTCTTCTAAGCCCATTTTTTATACGTCTTTTGCTTCTTCAATGGCGGTGACCTTGGGATCCCAGTCTTTAGGTAATGACCTAAGTATTTTGGTAACTAAGTCCTTGCTAGACAATTGTTTACCTAATGATCTCAACCCATTTGTTATGTTTGTAAACCTAGTATGCATTTCGGCAATGGTTTCAATAGGGTCCATCATGAATAGTTCATACTCTCTAAAGAGAAGATTCATCTTAGACTCTTTCACTTGATTTGTCCCTTCATGAGCTATCTCTAACATATCCCAAATCTCCTTAGCGGTTTCAAGAGTAGAAACTCGATTGAACTCCTCGGGAGATAAGGCACAAATCAAGGCATTCATTGCTTTTGCATTGATAGTGGATTCTTTTCTTTCATTTTCATCCCATAGTTCCATATCAATACTAGGTTCATTATATCCATTTTGGATACTTCTCCAAACATCAAAATCTAAGGATTTTAAAAACACTCTCATTCTAACTTTCCAATATGGATAGTTTAAGCCATTGAAGAAGGGAGGTCTAGTAGTGGATTGCCCCTCATTGCTATGAGAAAAGGTTGCCATTTAGATCTTTCCCTTGTAGGTTTTCAAAAAAAAATCCTATGTAAGAGCCTATGCTCTGATACCAAGTGAAATTCCACTTAGCAACCCAAGAGGGGGTGAATTGGGTTTCTTTTCAAATTTTAAGGATTTTGAAAACTTAGATTGCACTAGTTTTAGATTGAATATGAAATCAAAAATAGTATTTAAAGCAATAGTAAAAAGCTTACCACAAGAGAAGAGATGAAGAGACAAGGAAGCTTTGACACAAAGATTTTTATAGTGGTTCGGTCTTAGCTCAAGACCTACTCCACTCTTCTCAAGTTACTCTCCTTGAGGATTCCACTATCTTCTCTAAGGAACTTAAATACGGCGTTCCTTCCGCCTTGTACAAATCGAGCTTCACGCTCCAAGGGTCTTCTACGGCGCCCTTTGTGCCAAATACAAAGAAGATGAATTGAAAAAGCTTGCTTGCCTCTAGATAGGCTAATTTAAAGTAAAGCTCGCTCACTCTCACAAGAACAAGATGAACAAATGAATGTCCTAAAGTCTCTTAAGAATAATCTAAGGTAAATGGCACAAGAGAGAGATGGAGAGTGAAGATCTTCAAGAGAAGGAGAATAAATGCCTTTTAGTGCTCTTGAAATCTTTGTAAACTCCTTAGGTAGTGTTCCAAGAGTCCCTAGGTTCATATATATAGAGGGGAGAAAAATACACAATATTTTCGCTCCCCAACGGTCTTCTCGGACTCCGGGCTCGGAGCTCCGAATATTTTTTTTTTAACCTGGAACGATTCTCGGAGTTCCGAGCTCGGAGTTCCGAGAAGCCTACGACAGCAGATATTTTCTTATATTTTGCTGTTTTTGTTTGGGCTTTTGGAACTTTAATTTATCAAGTGAAATGGAATGTCATGAGGGTCCAACAATGTTGGGACACCACTATGATCATTCACAAACCCATTAAGTTCAAATTAGTTTGATTTTAAATCTCCTTTGTGCCATAGACCTAGATTAAACATAGGGACCATTTACATTCTAAATTTACTTGGTCTTCGATCTTGTTGGCACCTTGTAGAGGCCTTGACATCTCTTCACTCAACTCCACTGATGCTTGAGCCAAGCTTGAACTTTTGAGATGATTACCATTCTTGTTAGGCTTGAGTTCAACCTTGTCTTTGACTACCTTTGAGATGGTGATGCCTTCTTCATGCCTTTGATATCACTTCGAGCTTGAATGAATTGCCATTTGTCATGCACTCTTGAGGATGCTATGCTGTGAACATTATAACTTTGCCAAGGAAATCATTAGTGTATAAAACCTTTATTTTATAACAAATTGAGTTTGTTAATCATCAAAACATTTCAATAGGAGTACTTGTTGAACTCTTGGGCTAACAGTTGTCCATTATCCACTTATGTCTGCCTCTGGCTAAGTACTGTTTGATTCTATACTATAGGCCAAAAATACTCCGGGCAGACGTTCGAGCTTCGGTTGACCCGGGTCCTTGCAGGGGTGAACCGAGGTGAACTAACAAGCGAGTACCCAAGTTTTAGTGAACTAGGTTCCTAAGTAGCTTTGGTTTTTTTTGCTGTCTAGGTTCGTTTCTGACCAGGAGTGCGCTCCCGGTGTTTGCGGAGACGAGCCGTGGCGAACCAAGCAGCGAGTACCCTAGTTTTAGTGAACTGGGTTTCCAGGTAGCTTTGGTTTTTGCTGTCCGGACTTGTTCTGGACCAGGAGTGCGCTCCCGGTCTTTGTGGAGACGAGCTGTGGCGAACCAAGCAGCGAGTACCCTAGTTTTAGTGAACTGGGTTTCCAGGTAGCTTTGGTTTTTGCTGTCCGGACTTATTCCGGACCAGGAGTGCACTCCCGGTCTTTGTGGAGACAAGCCGTGGCGAACCAAGCAGCGAGTACCCTAGTTTTAGTGAACTGGGTTTCCAGGTAGCTTTGATTTTTGCTGTCCGGACTTGTTCCGGACCAGGAGTGCGCTCCCGGTCTTTGTGGAGACGAGCCGTGGCGAACCAAGCAGCGAGTACCCTAGTCTTAGTGAACTGGGTTTCCAAGTAGTGCGAGGAGATTTGCAAAAGAGATTCTATCATTCACGTTCAATATATATTTACAAAGTCACTTTCACGCCGGGTGATCTACTACTGATAGTATTTTCGGAGGTTCTTTGAGTTCCAAGCATGGGGTAGTAGGTGCTCCCCCAGCGTCTCCAGCTTATAACTTCTCGGGCGAATCACCTCTTTTACTCGGTACGGCCCCTCCCAGGTCGGGGAGAGTTTTCCGACCTTCTTTGGTTGGGAGATAGCAGCCTTCCTTAGGACTAGATCCCCTGCTCGGAATTCTCTGGGGTGTATCTTCAAATCATGATAGTTGGACACTTTCTACTTGTAGGCGGCGACCCTGATTCGGGACTCATCCCGGGCTTCTTCCAGTAAGTCGAGGTTTGCGCGGAGCCCATCTCCATTGAGCTGTTCATTGAAGTTGGTGACTCTGGGAGACGGGGCGCCCACATCGACGAGTATTACGGCCTCCGTCCCAAAGGACAAGTTGAATGGGGACTCCCCCGTTGATGTGCGCGGGGTGGTACGATACGCCCATAGGACATGATAAAGTTCTTCTGCCCATCGGCCAGCCTTCTCAACTAGCCTCTTTTTAATTCCCTGAAGCAGGATTCTGTTCGTTACTTCTGTCTGCCCATTCGTCTGAGGGTGCGCCACTGAAGTAAACCTCTGTTCGATCTTCAAGTCAGAGGAGAATTTTCGAAAGTTCCGGCAGTCGAATTGTCTACCGTTGTCTGTTATCAAGACGCGGGGGATCCCGAATCTGCAAACCACCGACTTCCAAAAGAAGTTCTGCATGTTTTGCTCTGTGATCTGGGTTAGAGGTTCGGCCTCCACCCACTTGGTGAAATAGTCAATGGCCACTACTACGAACACGCGTCTTCCGGAGGCCGGTGGAAAGGGGCCCAAGATGTCCATCCCCCATACCGCGAAGGGGAGTGGGCTGATGATCGAGGCCATGGACACAGCAGGTTGGTGGATGGTGGAAGAGAACTTTTGGCATCTCTCGCACTTCTTGACCAGGTCCAGTGCGTCTTGCCTTAAGGTGGGCCAGTACAGGTCTCTCAGCAGTACTTTGATTGCCAGGGCCTTGCCCCCTAGGTGTTCCCCACAAATCCCTTTGTGAGTCTCTTGCAGAGCATATGGGGCGTTGCTTGGCCGGAGGAATTTCAGGTAAGAGAGGGTGTATGACCTTTTGTACAGGTTCTTGCCATCGAGGGAAAACCTGGCCGCTCTCTGTATCACTTTGCGGGCCTCCTTCTTGGCTTCGGGGAGTTTTCCACTACGCAGGTATTCAATGATTTCGTCCATCCAGCAGGACTCATGCTCCACCTGCATTACTTCGGCGGCCTTATTTTCGATACTGGATTTCTATAGGAACTCCATACATATACTCCCGAGGGTGGTGTATCCGGGTGCAGCCAGTTTAAACAGCACATCCGCTTTTGCATTTTCTGTTCTAGGGATCCTGATGACCTCGAAATTTTTAAACTTGCTGGCCAACTGGCGGACCTTGGAGAGGTATTTGATCATACGTTCGTCGCGGGCCTCATAGACCCCCTGAATCTGGTTAGCAACCAGCTGGGAGTCACAGTACGCCCTCAGTCTTTGGGCGCTGGTCTGGACTGCTAGGTTCATTCCGGCGAGGAGGGCCTCATACTCTGCCTCATTGTTGGACGCGCGGAATCCGAACCTCAGGGCGTAGTCTAAAGTGAAGTTGTCAGGCCCGGTGAGGATCAGACCGGCTCCACAGCCACCCTTGTTTGAAGATCCGTCCACGTATACTTCCCAGAGCGGTTCGATGGTCGATGGATCCTGTTCTGCCTGTACGGGGACGATTTCTGTTCTTACTGGTTCCGTCTCGGCTTCTGTTCGCTCCTCAGTTGTGGTTACCTTTTCCACAGCCGGGGTCTGGACAGTTTTGGATTCGAGGCTCTGCTGGGGAATGGTGCATTCAACAACGAAGTCTGCCAACACTTGAGCCTTTATCGCTGGCCTAGGCATGTACTGGATATCGAATTCGCTCAGCTCCACGGCCCATTTTACAAGACGCCCCAAGGTGTCCGGTCTGTGGAGAACTTGCCTGAGCTGCTGATCGGTCAGGACCTTTATAGTGTGGGCTTGCAAATACGGCCTCAATTTCCTGGCTGCCATGATCAGGGCGTAGGCCAATTTCTCGACCCGCTGGTACCTGATCTCGGCATCGTGCAGGACCTTGCTGACATAGTAAACCGGTTTTTGCTGGCTGTGCTCTTCTCAAACTAGGACGGCTGCCAGAGCCATGGGGCTCACGGACAGGTACAGGAGCAACTCCTCACCCGGTTCCGGCTTCGTCAACAGTGGTGGAGAGGACAAGTACTGCTTCAACTCCTCGAATGCGATCTAGCACTCCTTTGTCCAGCGTGCAGTCTTGAGTCCTTTGACGGCGTTGAAGAAGGGCAGGCACCTCTCTGCAGATTTTGAGATGAAGCACCCCAGTGCGGCCACCATTCCTGTTAGCCGTTGTACTTCTCTGATGGTTTTTGGTGGAGTGAGCTCCACCACGGCCTTGTTCTTTTCTGGATTGGCCTCTATCCCTCTCAGGCTTACCATAAACCCCAAGAACTTTCCTGAGCTGACGCCGAAAGTGCACTTGGTAGGGTTGAGCTTCATGTTATTGTGGAACCCGATCCGAGAGAGGCGGGGGGACGGGCCCCCCTCGCGAGTCTCAGGATCATCCACGTGAAGGAGAGCCCCACCAAGGAACTCTCGAAAGAGTGCCCCTCACAGCATGAGCGGCGATGTAAAGTGAGATACCTCTCGATTCGGGGACCAGCCCGGATTCGAGACGCACCTTAAACAAAGAAAGAGTCGCAACAGATAACCAGAGATATAAAAGGTCCGTGCCTGATGACGAATGGGGAAGGGATTAGGCGCCCCTGATTCGCCCAAGTGCGAGCACCTGGTCTCTTATGCCATTTATTATTAACTTTGAAGAGTTTTGGGCAAAAATCATGTGAAATGGGAACGAATATCCCCGAGATAACGTCTAGCTAATCATGCATATCTCGGAGATGAATAAGAAGCACACACAAAAAGAAATGAAAGATATGACACCTAAGAATAGCTAGGTTATGAGTGTCATGCCTAATTGGTGTCTATGTTCTAGTGGACAAACACATGCATGCTACAGCTAAAAGTATAGGATCTGTACATGAAAGTAAGAAAACACAGCAAAACATACAATATGACAAACCCTAGACTCTAATGCGATAATTGACTCGGACCAAGATGGCCATCCATCTTAGCTGCACTACGTATCCCGGCCTCGGGAAGAATCAGAGCCAACGTAGTTCGGCGACCTATGCTAAACTAAATGCCTAACCTTCTAGGACCGCTATCCTGGACTCGATCAACTAGACCTAACTAGTTTTTAAAGCTTCTTGCGCCGTTACTTAAGTTCGAGTGAATGGTAATTTTTTTTAGGACTCCCTATATGCCCTAACTAATGCAAGTGGACCCTACACCTATGTGTGACTAGGCTATGTGTCCTAAGGAAAACCATGGGCTCTCTAAGCGCGTCCTAGTCTAGCCATCGGCTCGACTAAGTGTCTAACCGACCACGACTCGAGGCCTCCTAACTCTGACGACACTCACACGACAGGACTCAGCAAAGCAACACAATCAGGACAGACTCCTAACTCTAAGACATCCCACACACCTAGGACAGACTCCTAACTCTATGGGAAGATCTTTTTGAAAAAATGAATTGCAAGGTTATTTTGAAGAATTTTTGTAGTTTTGGAAAGTTTTGAAAGGTTTCGAAGCTTGTAGAAGTTTTTGAAGTTGTGAAAGTTGTGGAAATTGTGGAAATTGTGAAAGATATTTGCAAAAATGGTGACTGGACTCAGGATGCCAGCAACACGCCTGAGCTGCCTACGTACCCCTCAGCTAGGGATCAAGCCATCCGTAGTTCGGACCAAATTTCCTAACTACACTCCTAATGACTCAAGATTTTTGAGATTTTTGATTTTTCAGATGTTTTTGATGTTTTTTGACTCAACAGGACAGAATCCTATCATCATAAGCGTAGGATAGGCTCCTGACATCCCGCAAAGGTTGGACAGCATCCTATGCTTTGCGGGGGGGATGAACAGAATAACAACACTGCAAGGGTTGGACAGCATCCTATACCTTGCAGGAGCAGAGCCGAAGGTAGAGGGCACGGCCGGATTTAATGGGTTTAATGGTAGAGGGCACGGCCGGAGTTCCGGCGAAGGGTAAATTGCAGAGATGGTGGAGCCGAAGGTAGAGGTGGAGAAATGGGTGGGTTGTGGTGGAGGTTGCGGCTGGTGATGGCTAGAGGTGAAGAAGGGAGGTGGCTGTGGGTGGATTCGGTCGGCGGCTCTTCCTCCTCCCTCTCCCTGTTTTCTTTTCTTAATTTTTTTCTTTTCAAATGAGGCCTCCCCCTCTTGCAGAACCCTAATTGAATGGCATTTTATAGGTGGGGTGAGGTTTTCTTGACCAAAAAGCAATCGAATTTTCACAACCCTTTCTTTCCCAAAACAGCCCTCTTTTGGATTTTTTCACTGGCTTTTCTCTGCCCAGGGTACCCCCGACTTGACTAATTCGGCCCTCTTCTGCACTATTTTTCGAAATAAACTCCGTTACGCAGGCAAAATTTTGTCGAATCTCGACGAAACTTCAGGGGGCCCACTTACGGTCTCGAACTATTCAAGATTTAACCCCAGAGCCCTGAGTTGCTAATTTTTTTATTTTTATTTATTTACATATATATATATATATGTATTTGCACTCGAGGACTGATCCGGGCCCAGCTGCCCAGAGATTTTCCAAATTTCCTTATTTTTTAGGGCTTAGTCAAAATGGGGTGTCTACAGTTATGCTCTCTTAGGACTTGGAATGTTTCTCTCAGGTCGGACACATGATCTTGTGCACTTCGGCTTTTGACCAACATATCGTCGACATAGACTTCCATATTGCGGCTGATCTGATTCTGGAAGAATTTGTTCACGAGCCTCTAATACGTGGCCCCGGCATTTTTTAGGCCGAAGGGCATGAAACGGTAGCAGTACGTCCCCTGATCCGTTATAAAGGAAGTCTTTGGTATATCTGACTCATACATTCTGATTTGGTTGTATCCGGAGAAGGCGTCCATGAAGCTTAGTAGTTCATGACCTGTGGTGGCATCGATAAGCTGATCGATTTTCGGGAGCGGGTAGCTGTCCTTGGGACAAGCTTTGTTCAGATCAGTGAAATCAACGCAGGTCATCCACTTCCCATTTGTCTTTTTCACCAGGACCACGTTTGCCAGCCAGTCCAGGTTTTGGATTTCTCGAATGAAGTCAGCCCTTAAGAGCCTCTCCACTTCTTCCTTTATCGCGTGCCGCCTTTCGAAGGGGAAATGTCTTCTTTTCTGTTTCACCGGCCTGCAGGTTGGGTCAACACCAAGTCTGTGCGTGCTGACCTCCGGGTCTATGCCGGGCATGTCAACGGGAGCCCATGCAAAGACGTCTGCATTGTCTTGAAGAAACTGGGTGAGGCTGTGCCGGGTGCTGCTGCCTAGAGACGAGCCAATCTGAACGACTTTCTCACTATCATCTTTGCACAAAGGGATGGAGATGAGGTCTTCGGCAGGCTGGGTCCCCTGGGCTTCGTCCCTCAAGTCGAGTAGCTCAATCGGCAGCGATTCTACGGCATTTTTGCCCTTGAGTGCCATGGCATAGCATTCCCTGGACTGTGGTTGGTCTCCCCTGATTTCTTCCATGCCGTTTGGCGTTATGAACTTCATTTTCTGGTGATACGCTGAGGCGACTGCAAGGATTAAGTTCTGGCCGGGTTTTCCCAAGATAGCGTTATAGACCGAAGTGGCCCTCACTACCAGGAAGTTGACCATCGCGAAGGCTTGACAGGGCGGCTCTCCGACGAGGACTGGGAGTTCAATCTGTCCCTCCACTTTCACGACCTCCCTTGAGAAACCGAATAGATCGGAGTTTGCCGGCCTCAAACGGTCGTCACCTATCATCATTTTCTGGAAAGCATGATAGTACAGGATATCTGCCGAACTTCCGTTGTCGACAAGGATTTTCTTCACTTCCCAGTTCGCGACGAGCATAGTTAGGACCAGGGCGTCGTCGTGTGGCAGTATCAAGTTGTCGAGATCCGCATCTGAAAAGGAGATCTCATTCTCCATCTTCATCTTTTTGCTGCATGTGTGCACGGCGTTGACTCGGCGTGCGTATGCTTTTCGAGCAGCAAATGATGTGCCCCCAGTGGCCGGTCCGCCCATAATCGTGCTGATGACCCCTTTTGGCTAGGATCGGCGCGCCTCTGGCTGTGAATTGGATGGCAGAGGAGATTGATCCCGAGCAGGGGGCGGCGATGACCGTCGAGGGCTCCGGACCTGGGGACTCTTCTCTCTGCGCTCTCTTTTGTGGCCGTCGCTTATGACATACTTTTTCAAATATCCCCAGCCAATCAGCAGCTGGATTTCTTCCTTGAGCTACCAGCACTCGTCTGTGTCGTGACCGTGGTCCCTGTGGAACCGACAATACTTCGATTTGTCTCTCTTACTTCCCTTGGAGATCATTTTGGTCGGCCACCTTACGAACTCTTCTCCTCTGATTGCGGCCAGTATGTGTCTCCGGGAGGTGTTGAGGGGGGTAAAGTTCTCCTGACCTCTCTCTTCTGGCGGCCTTATCATCCCTACGCTGCTTGGTAGGGTTCTTGTCTTCAAAGGTTCTCCTCCGATTTGAGTCTAGGGCCGCCAGTGTTTCTTCCACTGCTATATATTCGTCCGCTCCGGCCATCAGATCTGCCAGTGAGTGTGGGTTTTGGCAAGCCACTGACCGGCGAAAATCGTTGGATCTAGCGCCTGCGAGGAGCGCGTTCATGGCGGCAGAGGGATCCAAATTCGGCACTTGGAGTGCCTCCCTATTGAAACGGCTAACGAACACCTTCAGAGGTTCGCTGTCCTCCTGCCGCAAGGTCATCAAGGACGCTGTTGTTTTCCTTGGCCTACGGCTGCTCATAAAATGGCGGACCAGATCGTCCCCAAAGTCTTCAAAGTTGCTGATGGAGTTCGTTTTGATCCTTGAGTACCAGTCCCTGGCCGCACCAGTCAGTGTGGTCGGGAATGCTCTACAGATGAAGCCATCGGACGCGCCGTGGAGGAGCAACATTGTTCTGAACGTTTCCAAATGGTCCACAGGGTCAGTGGTCCAGTCATATTGCGGGACAGTTGGCATTATAAACCCCCTGGGTGCCGGGGCATTCATAACATCGTCGGTGAACGGGGTTCTACTTGAGAACGCCCTCGCAGCAGGCTAGCTCTGATCCTTTCCCAGCTCTTCTATTCGGTGGTCTATTTCTTCTATCCTCCATAGCATCGGGTCAGCTCTTCTGTTTGCTCGGTCTAATGGTTTGTTTCTCTCCACCGATGGGCTCGCCGCGGAGCCGGACTGACTTTCTGGACTCCTTCGACGAGGCCAGGATTTTTCTTGCGGCGCGTGGTCTTCCTGGGCTCGATGCTTTCGCGTTGAGTGGGACCGCGACCTCCGACGGTGGTGAGGTTCTGTATGGGCATGCCTGGTTCTGGAGTGTTGGACTTGCCTCGTGGAGTGGTGAGTCCGGTCCTCACCGCGGCGCGCTGACTCTCCCCTGTGGGCATTCGACCTTTCCTGTACGACTAGTGGAGCTTCCGGAGGATGTTGGGGAGGCGCTTGGAGTAGTTGTTGGTATTGACCGACAAGGGCCATCATTTGTTGAAAGAGAGCTTGAACTTGATCCGGAGTCGGCGTGGGATTGGGGTGTTCCGAACGAGCTGGGCTCTGCTCTGCTGTAGCAGAAGTAGCCACCACCTGTGAGGCGATTCGCTCGCTCCGGGTCCTGCGAGGTAGCACGGCTCTTGTAGTTCGTGCAGTTGGTACCCGGGCACTCCTCCGTCCTGCCATTTTAAAAGGGGATTTAAACAGCTTTTAGTTTGGGGTCCCACAGATGGCGCCAATTTGTTGGGCCTAAAATCGGTAACAGATACGGCAATGAAGTAAGAGTTGAGCTGGAGGACCCGAGGAGCCGAAGTAAAGAAGTTGAGCCCTGCACAGGAGCACACGAGGTCAGAAGACCAACCCGGAGTCGTTACTCCGGACAGGCCCTTCGACACTCAAGTCAGTATGAGCAGGAGTGCAGAGCGAGTTTTTAAGAGTTGGTTGAGAAGTTATTACCCCGAGATCTGAGCCCTGAAAGGCCTTTTTATAGAGGGAAGCCTGGAGTGGTTGGATTACCTACCCCAGGACAGGTGTCGACCTGTTATAGGTTTGAGTTTACCTACTTTTAGGTAATTACCAGACTACCCCTGGGCTGACGCTGGATTTGCGGTGGGCCATCCTGGGGCCGCGTGTCGACAGCTGATTGGCTGCTGTTTTTTATACCCCATCAAGACCCATCTTTAGGTTTTGTAAAAAACAGAGAGAGAGACCCATCTGTAGGCTTCGACAAAAACAGAGTGAGAGAGAGAGAGAGAGAGAGAGAGAGAGAGAGAGAGAGAGAGGGAGGGAGGGAGGGAGATGCATACGTTCTAACTTGGTTTCGATTAATAGAGCTAGAGAGGAGAAACCTATTTTGAGTTGCAGATCCGGAGAGAAAAGGAGAGGAGATGAGAGGTATGTTTGTGAGGAAAACCTAATATTATTAGAAGCTAAAATCGACCAGAGATTTCACACCTTTTTTTTTCTCTCTTGTTTCTGGGAATCAGAATACCACCCCCTTAGGCGGGTATCAAAATGCGCCAAACATTCCCACGTTAATTTCGTTCGGACTCAAATTTCCATTCCCATTCCATTTGCAAAATGCAGCCAAACGCTGGAATTGCTTAAGTCGGTATCAATATATCCATATTGATTCCCGATTCCGGCAATCCAAACACACCCTAATTGTAAAGTAGCTTTGTTGAGATAACAAGATCCTATCATATCGAATAAGGTAAAGTTAGAAAGATAAATTAAGATAGATCATATAGGAAAGATTAAAAAGTATACATCTTATCAATGAATTAAAGATTGATAAGAATATCATTGGAGAGAGCGAAATATTCTAAGAGATCTTATATCTTTCACAGAAAGAACCTTTAATAGCCAATTGGAAGATTGTAACTAAAGAGAAGTGCAGCTTTACTTAGGGGTGTTAATGGACTCAGACAGTCCCATGGATCCTTAATGGACGAGATTCGTGGTCATGAACTGGATCTGACTGTGTCTATTGGATCCATATCCTAAGATCCGACATTCTTTTGGACAGTGACCTAGACATAGCCAAAAATCGGGGTGGAGCGTCCTAGATCAGAATGAAGGGTGCCAAAGTATGAAAATATATCCTTCATATTTTTGTTGATTGATATATATTCGTGATGGGTATTTTTGTAACATTTAAAGACCCTACTCCAAACTTCATACATTTCTTTTTTTCTCATGTTTTGTTTCAATGACTATTCTCCTTTTCTTGAGTTTTTTTCCTCTCCCTTTCCTCAACTTTATGCCCTAACTATGTAAAATATAAGTAGGATCGAGGACAGTCTGATGAATGGTCCGAATCAAAATAGAACGTAACCCAGACATAAGATCAGAAAAGCACTTCTAAAAGAATCCGACCTATAATGGATATGAATGGATACTGACCAAGTCATAGGTCGATTTGGTCAAAAGTGGATCAATTGATGCCCCGACCTTTACTAAGGCTTTGTTAGCCTTGTATATTGGTGAATTAGAACTTAAGTAGTCAGCATGTGTATTAGCAGCGAAGTAGTCTCCACGTAGGGTAATGGTAAGTAGAGTCTGGTTGGCAACTAAAGTAGTTTTCTGGTGCAGGGTGTCATTACCAAAATAAGGGGCAGTGGGGTGTCATCACTAATATATAGAGAGGAGAGAAAAAGTGAGAAGAATGCTAAATTCCAAGACTCTTAGAAAAATAACTTTTTTTCAAGTTATTTGTTAGGGAACAAAAGTCATTACACATGAGCACACAAGGCAAGTAAGCTCCTTGTAGTTTGAATCAAAACATGCACCCAAATGCCAATATAGATGATATGGCACTCCAAAAATAAGCAAACACCTAATAAATCCTAGAAATTGTTCAAGCAAACAAACCCTAAAGCAAATAAGTGTGAATATCATTTTCTTTTGAGAATCCGTGCTCTCATTTCTCCCCCTTTTCTTTTTAAGAACATGATCGGATTCAGCTGTTGTGTCCAAATCTTGTACATCAACATTTGGATCCTTTGGATCCACCGGGCCATTTGAGTCCATCTCTACAATCCTACGTATGACCAAGTGAAGGGTATATGGAACAAGCTCATTCTAAATAGAGATCCCGCATAAGGATAAACCCTTCTTTGAGAGGGATCTGGAATCTTTGGGAGACTATTCCAGGTTCTAGAGGCATGCTACATCAAGCGTAGTGTTGTGGACAAAAGAATATGGATCTGGGACACTACTGGGGTTTTCTCCGTCAAATCCTTCTACAACCATGTTGTGCTGTCATCATCTAATCCCTCCACAGAAGCAAAAGTGTGGAATATATAGGCTCGGCCTGAGTATGCATTTTCAGTTTGGCGGCTTGCAGAGGTAGAATTCAGACGATTGATTACCTTCAGGTTAGAGGGATGTAGACGATTGATTACCAATAGTTGACCACCTCAACTCAAGCCGGATTGTTTTGGATTTTGAGAACCAATAGTGAGTCACCAATAATCAGTTTTTGACTCCGAATCGGT
This sequence comes from Tasmannia lanceolata, assembly GCF_043159265.1. NCBI lineage: Eukaryota > Viridiplantae > Streptophyta > Magnoliopsida > Canellales > Winteraceae > Tasmannia > Tasmannia lanceolata. The sequence continues at coordinate 16,324,562 of NW_027518688.1, read as the reverse complement.
TCTCAAATTCCAAAACAAACAGGGACTAACAATTAACAAAGGGAAATGTTATCCGCACTGCTATATTTTGATGATCACACTCCTCACTTATATTAAAGTACGGTATGGCCCGCACCATAGGATTATCCAAACCGTCCATTGTGGATTGTAGAGACTATTTCAATGTTTTTTTTTAAAGATAAAACAGTTAAAATGAAGCCTCATAGTTTATTAATTTCCAAACTATTGCATATAAATTTAGGGAACTTTTACAATTTTAGATGCATGCAAAATTAGGGAGATGATATTTCCACCCCCTTTTATTTCTCTTCACTAGACTATTTCAATGTTGAAAAAGAAAAATACATACAGAACTTCTTCAGATGGAACCCAAATTCAGGTTTCGGGTTGGGTCAGGTTGCCTGACACCCCAACCCGACCCAATCCGATTTCCAAGTCGGGTTGATTTTTCCCAACCCAACCCGATTTGCGTAAAAGCTTAACCCAACCCAACCCAAATTCGGGTTGAACCCGACCCAAGTTGCACCCCTATCTTTGACCTTCTCGGTCTGTTTTTAATGCAAATGCCATCATTCAAAAAAAAAAGGGATAAACCCTTCTGAGTTAAAGGATCCCTTTGGATCAAGTTCATATTAAGAATTGTACCAAAAGAGGAGATTCATGGGGGCTCACCTGATCAACAAACTGGATTACCTTCCTCCAATTTGTAAAGGTGATGGCGGGCCATGCATGACCAAACTAATTTGAAAGGGTTCCATGCCAGAGTTATCACGTTTAAATGTTTTTTTCCATAGTTAACCTATTGTAGAACATAAAATACTTCAGATCAATCTGACGGTTGAGATTTAAAGGGTATGTCTTTTCCTTTTGGGCCTGTTTGGATTGGAGTGCAACTCGGGTCGATTTTTAGGAATTCGGATTGAGCTTCTACCATTATAAAGGGTCGGGTTCGGGTTGACTCCAATTCATTTTTTCAGTAAAAGCTCAATCTGACCCGAGTTGCGCCTCATTTGAATTTGCAGGAATTGTTTGAAAAAGTTTGGAGATTTTTTTTTACTTTTTATAATTTCTTTTTTTGACATTGTTTGATTTGAAAAGAAAAACAATACCTTGAACCACCGCAGTTCAAGTTTTACTGAGAGGGAACTTCAACTGATAACCATATCCCTCTAAATAGTCATAACCACATTATTTTCCTCTAAATCTTGGAGAAATAAAGAAAAAACTTACTAGAATCTTTTCACAAGAAATATTTTTCCTACACTCCAAGTAGAGCCTTACGAGAAAAATGCATTTCCCTTCCTGTTTGGATTGCCTGAATTTACTGGAAAAGCTTGGAAAAGAAAAATATTTGTAAATATGTTTACTTTTTTTACACAAAAAAAAAAAGATAACTTGAACCAAGACTTATTCAAATTTTATGTAGATGGACCTTTAATTTACGATTATATCTATCTAAATGAACCATACTCATATCATTTCCTTCTAATAGTGTAAAAAAAAAAAAATTCCATCAGAAACGTTTTCTTGCAATCCGAACAGGCCCTTAGGTAGGGTTGCAACTTAGGTCGGGCAGGTCGGGCTTTCCAGAACCCTAACCTACGAGAGAAATTATCTAAGGTCGGGTGGGGTCGAGTTTTGATATCCATCCAAACAGCTCTTAGAGTTCGAGTTGTTGGGGTTTGAATACGTGAGGGGAAGTGTTGAAGTATATAAATGATTAAATAAAGCCAACTCTTAACAGTAATTGGTTGTTTTACAGATATGGCCAATCTTTCCATGCATGATAAGGTGAGCTTTATAATATGAAAACATGGATTGTCTGTCCTTGTCATAGCTAGCAAAACTCCGTTTTAAAAGGCCTTTTTTTAATTTTTTGAAAAAAAATGTTATTGGTGTGCCGTTTAAAACTTTAACAACGAATAAAACTCTGTTTTTTTAGGCATGCGTTTTAAACATGTTTAAAACACGTTTTTTTGGCCAACTTTATAGTTTTACGCTCACCATAGTTTGTAAATGACAAAATTCTAAAATCATTTTCTTGTGTTTCCGTTTTTTTAAACTACCGTTTTTTTGAACCAGTGCCATATTAAACTTAAATTTTTGCCGTCCTGTTGTTTTGCTGAATCAGGTTTTGCTAACATCAGATGCCACTCACACTACAGCTATGGGCCTGGACATCAAATCATAATACCTCCTTCCGGCATTCGCCCCCCCCCCCCCCCCCCTGATTCTCTGCCCCGATGTCATTTTTTTTTAAAATTGAAATATTTCATTAACACTCAGATGGCATTCGGGACCAGGAGTCCCAGCTTGCAATACAAAATATTAAGATATATTGGCACGGGCATACCCAAGACCAATTCAAAATTAACCAAAAAGGATGAAGTAAAGCCTAAACTATACCTTTCCCTATTCAGTAGCATGCCTTATTTACAATTTCCATGGCATTCTTACAAAGCTTTCATCTGTACCCTTCTGAAACTGCACATAATTCTGGTTCACCTAACAAGTACCTCTGAAACTATAGATAAACTACTTCTCCTGGAAATACCAAAGTTGCACTCTGAAACTCTAGAACTCTAGAAGGTATAGCAAAGCTAGAGTATCTAGACAGAAAAGCCTAAGCGAAAGAACGAATCTGTCAAGCCATGGCTATTGAAGATTGAGCACTTCTGGATAACGACAGGCAATTCACAATGCTATTTTAATGATAGCTATCTTGGATAATCATCAAAAGAATACCATCTAACAACCTACAATCCAAATCCTGAAACTCCAACGAGAGACACCAGATTAAATGAGAACATCACTACCACCATCAGGCATTAGACCGAGGAAGGAGTCGGCCCTAGACGAGAGACACTGAGGATTCTCAAGCCTAAGGGAATCAACTTCTACCAAAGAGGACACTTTCAATAAAACAATCCCAAAAACATCTATTTCCTACTATTATCCGTTCTTCATTTTTCTTCTTTCTTATTTCTATTCTTCTTTTTCCTTCTTCTCAGTGTTTGTTCTTTTTCTTTTTCCTTCCTCTTCTTCTCTCCTCTATTTTTTTTCCCGGGCCGGAAGGCCTTTCATTTATGGTTACTACTCTCGGCCCCCTTCTCTTCACCATCCATCCCCAAACAAATCTCCCTTCGTTCTTTCAAATATCGGATTGCCATAGACCGAAATAGATTCTTAGTGGCTTCAATATCATCATCGAAACCGATCTCAAAGACATCCCCTATTGCTAACAGCTCGTCCATTTTCTTAGAAGGAATAACTTTACCTTCTTCCGACTCCAAAGGATCTACCAACTTTGACCCTCTTCTTGATCTTCCACCTCCAACCCCATCCGGGCCTGAACCTCCATACTGACTTCCCGATCTAAGGAATCCCTTGACTCCTGGGTTTCATTTATTGGGATAACCATCAATTTTTCCAGTCTCTCAATCTACACAGCTTTAACCTCCTCCCAACGCTGGCGACGAGCTCTTCGCTCCTCTTCCAAAGCTTCCTTAAAAAAAGAAAGTTTATAGATTCTGACAAAAGCCTCCTTAGGATCAACCTTCCCGAAGACTTTTTGAAGACAATCCTTGTTAGCTATAGCATCTCTCTTGAATTGTTTCCATTGCCTTTTCCAGATTCCCATAGAGATTTTCCTTGGTGTTCCACCATTTTTTCATCGTATTCCAAGTCTTTAAGGAACTGAAGGTCGCCTACCACGAAAGAGACTGCCTTCCTCTTCCTAGAGGAGGGACTATCATCAGACGTCATGATAGAGGAGAAAGGTTTATCAAAGTCCTTCAGGAATAGGCTAAACTTGGAGGATAAGTAACTCTTACTAGGTTCTTATTTCCTCCGGAAACTCAAGAGATTTCTTTTAAAGAGAGAGAGGCCTCCTTTCGTGGCTAATTAATGGTTTTCGAGACGCAAACCCCGCCCCTTCTGTTCTGTTTTTTTTCTCTGAATCGGTGTGCCTTTTCTAGAGTTGACACGAGACCCTGTGATCTGACTGATGATATCATTCAAAACTCTTGGACTTCCCATATTCTTTTTGCTTCTAAAAAAACAATTTTTTATTTTTACCGCCTTTTCTACTGACACTGGTTGTAGATTGAGACAGTCGGAGATATCCTTTCTTAAAGCTTTTCCAGGATTGATGCAAGATTTAGCTTTTAATTTCTGCTGACATGCCCTTTTTCCAGGCCTAACAAATTTCCCTTTCAATGATGGGATTAACCGTTTTGGTGTATCTATCGGTTTTTCGATTCCCAAATTAGAGAATAATTCAAAATCTGGGGCAGATCAGTCCAACGGCTCTTTTACCTTGGATATGACAAATTTACTCCCCGAGAGTCTGGGACTGTCCAACAGCCCCAATGTCATTTTTGAACCCTGATTCCATTCATTTTTTAACCAAATGCTAGAATCACATGGAATCAGAATAGGATGCTGATTCCAATTCCTCATTCTGGCAATCCAAAACTCACTCTCTGTAACTGACCTCTAACACGATTAGATCACCTCCCAACAAAATTCTTCCAAATCACATGTAGGAAGCAAGATACCAAAACAAGAGGGTGGAAATATCAACTCTCATACATAGAAATATGATAAAATCATTGTACTACAAAAAATCTAATCAGAGATGCACATATATCAAAATGGCTTCATATAGATAATATGAAGAGGCAAATGAAAGAAATTCAACCTAAACATGAAAACCCAACCAGTATTTAGTATTTACAATGTAAATTCTACAGCAGTCTGAGGCAGTAAAGTTCCACAAAAATATATGCAACAATGGCAGCAGAAGGGCCTGATAAAAGTTCCATAATTTCTGAATGCATAAGAAAAGCCCCACCTCCACTACACTCTTCCCCCTTACTTGGACTTGGACTTACTGGAGGCTGCTTTGGCGGCAGCTTTAGCGGCGGATTTCGCTATTGTTGAAGGTTTTATGACACTCTTTGGATTGAGCGCCCTTCGTATCTTGAATACAGCCCAGGCGGTTCCCAGAGCATGCCCAGCAGCATCAAGCCCTTCGTTCGTTAACTCTGCTGCTTGTTCACCATACCTACAACAGATTTGTGTAAATTTCAAACTTTGACATATTCCAAACAGTAACCACAGTGTGTTTTTTTTTAAAGGTAGAGTAACCACAGTTCTTCATGTTCTTTCACCTAATACAACTAGAAACAGAGAAGCCATGATAAACTTGGTGGATGATAGGTCAAGAACAGAGTAGAAATTTTGAAAAGATTGAAACAAGACACAAAGGCATCGTGCAAACTTTTGGTGTGGACGTGATGCAATTGCTTACTGATAAACAATGAGACATTTTCACAATAGAAGCATAACCAAGTCAACAAGGAACTTTTTGGGGCGGACGTGCTACTGATAGCATAGTCACAAATACCTCCGACATTTTTAAAATATTGCTATTTTTTTTTTTTAATAAAACGACATAATCCAGAAAATTTCCCAAGATTTTGAAAAATAATAGAGATGTTTATATTTTATTTTTCATCACAAAAATATCGTAATAAATTCACGATAGTATTTGTTCTTTCATATATTTTATAGATTTCATTTTTTTCAGTTTTTCCCGATATAAACCCAAAATTAAAAAAATTATGTCACAAGATACAGTTTCCGAGAAATTCCCAACACAGATGTGTGATTGTGCATGATACCTGTACTTACCAGATAAACAATGAAACTTTAAAAATATGTACCTATTATGAGAGAAACTGGTGCAAATCAAGCAGAAAATCCACTTTGATTATTTTCATTAATACTAACAAACTGGGTATCTTATCGATGTCTCGTACACACACCCACTTCAATAATTACGAAGAAATTTCATCCAACCAAAGAGAGTGGGCAACAGATATCTAAGGAAAACCAGAGCAAATACTTGATTGTTTCAGTATACGTATGCAATGCGTTCTCGCATTCCAGCAAATACAAGATTGAAGAATGGTCTCGTTGAGACATGTTGAACTGCATATCACTATGTGAATTCTAACAAGGAAATACACAAGGCAAACATGTGCAAAGAAATTACCTGTGAGATACAAGGCCAGTTGTCACAGTTGACGATGTTGACAATACATTCTTTCCAGCTACTTCAAAGGCATCACAGACCTTGCCTGTTTTTCACCAGTAAAAACAAATCCGTCAATATTTTGAACAAGAGGCACACGGTCAAGAACTTTTAGCATTTCAAGTAAACGGCAACATTTGCACTGAGAAATCCTAGGAAAATTAGCACATGCAAAACAAGAAGGGATTTGCTAGGGACCAAAGGCATTTTGCGGAAGCAGCCGGTCCGCAAAATGCCCTCTGCGATGGTCCCTAGCAAATCCCAAACAAGAAAAAGCCCAAAAGAGAAGGATAGATGCAACGTTGCAAGCACACAAGGTTGCTATTTAATTATAATGTGAGCAAGATATAACTACTCTTTTCTCAGATAACCAATGAACTGTTAGAAATTTCGACCCAATGTCTCGAATTCAATAATGCTACAAGCCCAACTTACGGCTTCAAAAAGGTCTGACATCTTGTTAAAAATGTTAAAAAATTGCATTTTGACCAAATTTCGGCCGAGCATACACAAATTCTAAATGCCTGTTTAATTGGAAGGATAAAAATCCAAGATTGGAACCTAGCTGATCTGTGGAAATGGGCAAGATGGTTCTGGGACATTCCTACCCTTGCCATGCCCAACATTCTTGCAAAGAATGAGGTGCTTTTCATGTTTGAAAATGTGGAGTTGGCTTCGAGAATTCTGAAGTTGGGGGGGGGAAGGCCTATAGCAATTACCTCCTCTCTCTATCCGCGTGGAATCCGGAATACCAACAAGGGGCAAAGGCACTTTGGGTTAAATTTTTTGGGATTCCTCTTCACGAGTGGGCAACATCGCCCGTGGAAGCTTTAGGGAGAATTTTTGGACCTGTTTTGGAAGTAAAGATGGAAGGAGATCATGGTGACTATATGAGTTATGTATCGGCAAAAATATACACAACAGAATGGCAGCTATCCAAGCCCTTTGTCCATCCTCAGGTACAAAATAGAAGATTCAAAATAGGCATTGAAACTCATGATCCTTCGGCATTGGAGAGTATGACGTCTCCGATTTCTGCAAAAACTATCAAGGAAGCATCCCTTAGAGTGGCAGGGCTCCCGGCGCCACGGGAGTCGATTTCGGGATTGCCGTTGGCAGGCTCTAATACAAGTCGGCCCAATTCTTTGCGGAGGCGCACGACGGATCCTGACCGTTCCTTTGTCATCCATGATGACAGGGTGGTTGACGGTGGGAAATCTGTTGATTATTTTGACAATTGGCCCCCTACACTGCATCGATCGGTCAATTCGGATCTTGGTAATCCTTGGGGGTCCCACAGGACGAGTTTAAATCCCAAACCCCAAACTTTGGGCGGAACTTCCAAGACCTGTTGGTCGGTGTTAAGGTGATTTTTAGAATGATGGATTGGAGAGATTAGGGGTGCAACTCGGGTCAGGTTGGGTCGGGTTGAGGCTAAGCGACCCAACCCGGAAACCTCAACCTCCAACCCTAACCCAACCCGACTCTTAACCCGGTTTGGTTAACCCGACCCAACCCGGATTTGTTTTTCGCCAACCCGAACCCGACCCGACCCAACCCGATTTCCTAAGTCGGGTTGGGTTGGGTTGGGTCAAGTTGACCCGCTGAGCAGATGCTTATTACCTAGAAAAGCAAAGCAACCTATCATTGTTCCACTCTACTGGCACCATACATCATTCATTTTCAAAGTCTATATTTGTTTTGTCTCTTTCTTTTTTACATAATACAATTATCAAATCTGAATATGAAATACAAAATGAATTAATGAATCAATTATAGATTGTGGTTTCCAATTCAGCAACATTCGAGAAACCCCCAAAACGGCAAAACTCATAAAAAACGTGAAATATCAATAAATATTACTATATTAGTTAGGTTACGGGTCGGGTCGGGTTGCCCATACCCCAAACCAACCCAACCCGATTTTCGGTCGGGTTGACAATTCCCAACCCGAACCCAAACCCAACCCGGAAAAGTTCAACCCAACCCGCCCAAAAAATCGGGTTGAACCCATCAGATTCAGGTTGACCCGACCCAAGTTGCACCCCTAGGAGAGATAGTAAAGGAATTAAGGAATGTGGAGGAGTTGCTGCTAAAGAAGTGTTGGGGTTTCTTGAGGTTGTTTGAGAAGGACGATAGATGTAGGTTGGAATGATCTTAGCGCAGGGCAGATGGTTGGGCATGGTCGGGGAAAGCTTATTTTTGGATTGATTGTAGAGTAAGAGCCGCACATGGCATGGTGCAGGAAGAAAGGACCCAGATTTTCATTGCTTTTGCTCCGTCCTTATGGTTCAGGGTATGCCCTGGCCAGCTTTATTTGAATACTATGTAATGCCAATTGGGACTCCTGGTCCCTAATGTAACTTTCATAGTATCAATGAAAATATGTCATCTTTAAAAAAAAAATCTCCTATTCCCAAAAATTCAAGGTTTTTGCTGGAATAGCTGTGTTTCCATTAATTTTATTAATTTGTTGGAGAGGAAGGCATCCTGGTGCACTTCCCAAATGATTTTTGATGCCTTGGGTATTTTGGGAATCCATTCTTGATCTTTTAGAAGGATTAAGGTACACCCGCCATGGTGAGCGGGGTCAAATGCTTTGGTCTATCTCTCCGTTTGTAATGGCATAGATCATTTGGGAAGAGAGGAAAGAAAGAATGTTAAAGGGTAAGAGTTTATCTGTTGGGTGGTTAGTCCTAATTCCTAAACACTAAAAGATTGATCATTAGTCAAACTCTCATTAGGAAATACTTTTGGGAAAGCTCAGCACAAGACCTCTTCAGAAAATGGAAAGAAGGAGATCATACAAGGTAAGTACTAAATCAATCAAAAAAAGTTACAGGGTAAGCATTTCTCAAGGAGAGGAAGTGTGCACAAAAAGGACTCCACACCACAGATACACCATATGATTAAGTCTAACATTGACTGCTGTTGGGGAATCGAACGCCAGTAGCTGATAGCATATTTATTGATGATAAATGTGAGATTTTTTTGCATTCTTATGGCGCTCTGTGTCTTCTGCAAAGAGTTAGAAGAGAGGTTATGGGTTGACAGGACTCATTGAATGTTATTTGTCAGACAACTCAGAGAAAATCTGAGGCCATGACATTAGCTCACATTATTGATGAGGTTTAAGAAGTTTGTGGAGGAAAAGATATTTCCTTCCCTCATGTTATTAAAGAAACAAGCAATATAAATGATACCTTAGAAAAAGAGGGTTGGGGAAATTTCTATTCCTATTATATGTTTCTTCTTTCATTTAATAAAGTGGTTCATTATTGTTAAAAATTAAAAATAAATAAATAAATAAATCTAACATCATGGCATATTTATTGATGATAAATGTGAGATTTTTTTGCCATTCTTATGGCGCTCTGTGTCTTCTGCAAAGAGTTAGAAGAGAGGTTATGGGTTGACAGGACTCATTGAATGTTATTTGTCAGACAACTCAGAGAAAATCTGAGGCCATGACATTAGTTCACATTATTGATGAGGTTTAAGAAGTTTGTGGAGGAAAAGATATTTCCTTCCCTCATGTTATTAAAGAAACAAGCAATATAAATGATACCTTAGAAAAAGAGGGTTGGGGAAATTTCTATTCCTATTATATGTTTCTTCTTTCATTTAATAAAGTGGTTCATTATTGTTAAAAATTAAAAATAAATAAATAAATAAATCTAACATCATGGCATTATAGGCAGGTACAAGCAAACTCGATTTTTTTATTGAAAATTGACATTTTTTATTCGGGACAAGTCCCCTAACAGGCTATAACAATACCACCCGTACATATAGTAGGATTACCTTACATATCCATTATATGCTACCCATCCGTGCCCCCACCTTACAGTACCCAATAGCCTGACTTGTATCAGATCCAACAAGAGTGCCATATTTGTGGGCCCCTCTAAGTCATAATATGTGTCCGCCATGCCACAACAAACTTCTCCACCTCATCCTAGCTGGCGATTTCAATTTTCAAAAATCCCGAAGTCGTAGCGCTATTGTGCGCCCCAAACCGTGCACGATAGCCATTTCTTCTAACATACGCTAGGCCATCTTCTTCGGTTGCATATCCAGAGAGAGAGAGAGAGAGAGAGAGAGAGAGAGAGAGAGAGAGAGAGAGAGAGATGGTAGTCTTCTCCGGCAACTACTCCCGCCGGCCACCACCTACTCCACGGTCACCACCTCTAGTCCCTCCAACATCTCTTCCACAAAAGCCATCCTTCTCCACCTCCTAAACCCAGCCACCACTACCATCTTCTTCAAGATCTAACCCCACCCAAGGTTACCGGGATCGCCCTCCCACCCTCCGACCCGCGATCCGGGGTCGCCGACCCCAAATGTGGTGGGTCGTTTTCGACCCGGATCACCAAAAATGGCAACCCAGGCGACCCACAGGTAAGGGAGAGATGCATAGAGAGAAATTGGAGGGAAGAAAGGGAAAGAGAAAAAAAGATAACAACTCTCCTTCCGAGCTTTAATCTAATCATAGCTGAAGGCCAGAAAAAAGAAGAAATCGAGAAGTAAAGAGACTAACCTGAAACAGATGTTGGTTCGACAAAAACTTCTACTAAAGATCGCCAACCGAAAAACATCCATGTACAGTATTGAAAAACCTCCTTCCTTGCATTCTCCTTGCTTTTGCATAGAGAGAGAGAGGGGGTTTGTAAATGGCACAAGAGAGGAGGGAAAAAGGAAACTGTTGATGGCATGCAGCCACTTAAGAACTCTAAACAAAAAATCCGACCAAAATCGTATTGATATTGGCACTACAAGTTTTAACCTATTTTTTAAACGAGAAAAGAGTAGGTACTCCTTGGAGTAGATAACTTATCTACTCCCTAGCTTAAAATAACAGTTGGGGCCACATTGTTTGGGTGATCCAAAGCATTCATTTGATGGGCCCCCGCATAGATTGGGTGTGCCCAAAAAATCAGCTCGATAGGATCATCCTAACCCTATGAACTGTGGAGGCAAAAAATGGATAGATTTGTGCAGGTTTATACACGTCTATTTTTGCCTCCACAAGTCATAAGGTTAGGATGATCCTATCGAGCTGGTTTTTTTGGCACACCCTATCTATGTGGGGGGCCATCAAATGAATGCTTTGGATCACCCAAAAAACGTGGCCCCAACTGTTATTTTAAGCTAGGGAGTAGATAAGTTATCTACTCCAGGGAGTACCTACTCTTTTCTCTTTTTAAGCAGTTGTCGAATGTTAATACCATTCCCAAAAATTGATATTGGCACTACAAGTTTTAATCTCTTCTTTAAATAGCTGTTAAATGTGATTACCTTTCCCAAAAACTGCCAGCAGCCACCAGTTGATATGCCAGCTTGACTGCCATATTTAAGATAAGCCTTAACAATGCTTTAGCATCTCTTGGCATAACATTAAACTAGAGAGACAAAGAGAGCACCTGAGCGACCCCATATAGCGAACCAAACTTAGCCTACCCTCATTGTACAGCGAACCGGGCTACTATCATACCCGATACCGCGTACCGGAACGAACCACGTTCCAGGTAACGTTGACCCCACCTCCACCATCCCATTTTGCCATTGTTAGCTCAATAACCCATCTTCACCACCCGATCTCCGGCGGACTTCATCTCGCACCACCACCACCAATCCCCGACAGACCCCCATTAAGTCCAGCCTCAATAGCCTCCTGACGGCCTCCACTGCCTTCATATTCGATAACCCACGGACCTTCCACGGCCTCCAAATCTGGCATCCAGCCTCGCTTTGTCTCCATGGCCTCCAGATCCGGTCTCCACGGACCTTCCAGATCCGGCCTCAATGGCCTCCACCCGTCCTCCACGAACCAGATCCAGTCTCCCGACGCCCTCACCACGGATCTCAAGAGTTTGTTTTGGCCTCTAGACAGCCTCCACCGCCTCCAGACGGCCTCGACGCAGTTGCTGTTAAGTGAACATGTCAACAACCATTACTCCAGTCCCGATTGAGCTTTGATGAGCAAACTCGATTTAAACTACCCAATTCATGCCCCGAATCAACACCCACAATCCAAATCCTAAATATAGAAACTTGGAGCACCCAAAAGCAACTAGCTCGGTAGAGGAAGAGAAGCCCCAAGAGAGCAAAGATGATTCGGTCCAAGCCGCATCAATGACAAACTGAAACACCAAAAATCTTCCGATACACCTCTCACCTCCCATCAACACCACAACAAAGGCTTCTTATCACAAAGTCCATTAACGTCAATCCCAAATCCTAGGTATAGGGACTTCGAGTACCTATAAGCAACTGAATTAAGGTTGGTATGAGAGGATGAGAAAACCCAATAGGGCAAAGAAAAAGAGGCCAAGCCACATAATGACATAGAAAACCAAAAACGTTCGATGACTCATTCTCCATCACCATAATAGTAAATGGTTTTTGTTTTCCATTAAGGTCAACTTTAGCACCATCACATCAAAAATCACACAAACATGTTTAATTGATCAGTCTCCTAAGATCCTAGATACTTACAGCTACATATTTGCAAGCTTCCCTCCATAGCGACATCCCAGGAGCACTTTGAGCTACTAGCATGCACTTCCAATTAAGTTAAGGAACCATCATGAAAAACCTCTATTGGGCATTCTGAACATAGTTATCCCAACAATAAGATGCAACAAGAAGCTTTCCTCATATTTCTTGAGTAATACTGCTAGTATAACAGCTATTTATACAACTAATAATCAATTCAACATCCAGTTCGTGTTTAACGGTCTCTAACCACACAAATGTAGATCGGTCTGGGTACCCAAATGATAGGAGATCAACTAAAGGCTATTCTGTCCTTGTCTTAGTAAAAAAAAAAAAGCTTTGGTCTTTTTTGGGGAGTTAAATTAGCAGGAAGTTAAATAAATAAACACTCGCTTGAATCATAAAGCTGGAATGGGAGTATAGTCCCTCTAGTAGGAATCTTTTGGAGTTGGTAGGCTTATAGAAGAGTTGGAGTTCAGAAAAAAGAAATACAAATGAACTTGTAACTATAAGAGACAGTCCACATTGCATGAAATCCTACGTTCATGAGCAATGGCCCATAAAGGTCAATTTTGCCGTTTTAATCCTGAGAAGTTACACAAGATATGATTAAGACTTTCCTCAGGGGTAATGATTAGCTAGTTGACATATTCCTCCCCAAATCTCTAGGAAGATGCAAGTTCTACCAATTCTTCAACAAGGCCAGCATGATTGAATTCGATGACCCAGCTTGAGATGTTAGTATTATTACAATGACTATGCATTATATGGCTAAGGTATCAATTCATATTTCTTTCTTGATTTTTTTCATGTAAGACCATTTCTGCAGTTGCACCTTCATTTTAGATAAAAATTAAAAGAACTGGAAATAGTAAAATTAAAACAATGAACGTACCAAATCCATCCAGGGAAGCAAGGACAATTTCCCCTGGGAGAAGACTGAAAAACTTCTTGCCCGCTCTCGAATTCACAACAGAGCTTGTGAAGAATCCAGACACCTTCACAACCCCAGATAGGACTCCAGAAACCACTTTCTCTGACATCTTTGAGACCCTCCTAACCCTACAGAAATCACCCATTTATCACAAATCAATTTTTTGTTCTTGACATAAATTGTTCATGAAAAATGGAGAAAATGGAATTCAACACAAATCTTTCCATTCAACTGCAGTTTAAGAAAAGGAAAACGATCTTGACACACTTAAGATTAGGAAAGCCACCATGCAGTTTGTCCTATTTCTAAAAGTTGTAAAAGCAAATCAGATAAGACAATGACACTGCTAGAGAATGTCTAATTATAAGCGTCAATATCATTTCCCTGAAAAAAAAGATCATACAAACACATATCAAAAAAATCCAAAACAAATCTTTCCATTCAAATACAATATAATAAATGGAAAATGGTTGTGATAATCTTAAGATTAGGCAAGTCGCCATTTACCTATTTCTAAAAGATGTAAAAGCAAATCAGACAAATGACATCGTTAGAAAATGCCTAATTATTGGATTGCAGGAATTTTCTGGAAAAGTTTGGAAAGGAGAAATATTTCTAAATTGGCATATTTCTTCACACAAAAAAGATACTTTTACTCAAGAGGTACCCTTCAATTTATGATAATATCACTCTAATTAACCATAAACTTATCATTTCCCTCCAAATAATGGAATTAAAAAAACTTTCCCAATAAGAAATGTTTTTCTTGCAATCCAAACATGTCAATATCAATTCGCTTAAAAAATCATACAAATGCAAATATTAAAAAATTGAATGGAAAATGGTTGTGATACTCTTAAGATTAGGCAAGTGTCAAATACAATATAATAAATGGAAAATGGTTGTGGTACTCTTAAGATAAGGCAAGTCACCATTGACCTATTTCTAAAATATGTAAAAGCAAATCAGATAAGACAAATGACACAATTAGAAAAAGCCTAATTACATCAAAAGCATCTCATTATATAACAAAAAAAACCCATTAACACCCAAACCTTTTAATCCTCTTCATGGTTTCCCGACTAATCTCAGTCTTCTTAGAATTAGGATCCATCCTCCTCTTCAAAATCTCATCTCCCCACTTCAACCTATCAACAGTCACATCACCACACCACAATAACCCCTTTATCAACTGCCCTGACCCCATCGCAATTGCCTTCGCAACATACCCACCATAATCCTCCACATTCGGTGCCAATGTCGTCCAATATGCCGCCGATCTCTCCTCCATCATCTCCTTCTTCGCCCTCGATTTCAAATCCGACGGCGATACCTCTTTCGCCACTGATCCATCTAAAACCTCAGATTTCTTCTTCTCCAAAACCTTTTGCACTGAAAAACTACTATAATGCTCCAAAATCGCATCGAATTCATTCAAAAGACCCTCTTGCCCTTTTGATGCAAATGTCAAACCATAATTCAGTAAATTTTCAGACCCATCTGTGGGACCACCAGAGCTATCCTCCTCGCCGGAATCCGGCGAGTCGGATTTGGGAACATGGAGGGAAAAGAAATAGTGGGATTCGTCTAATTTTACCGCGGCTTCGTCTTTTGTTAATGGCCATTGAATTTCGTCAGAGATTCGGATGAGGACGGCAACGACGTTGTTGCATTGTCGGATTCCGACGACGGTGAGATCGCCGGTGGCGAGTTGGATGCTTTGGTTTTTGTCGATTAGATGGACGATTGCGCCGGAGATTTTGATTAGGGTTTCTTCGGAGGATTCGGTTGGGGAATTAGGGTTAGGGTTTGGAGAATTGGTGGTAATGTCGTCGGGGAAGAGGTTTTCGACTAGACCTTTCATGGAGATCGAAGGGTAGAGTGATGATTGAGAGGGTTTGGATTCATTCAACGGCTGAGATGAATCGATTGAGGGGTAGAGAGATGATGATGATGAGGAGAAAGGGTAATTGCGTTCTGGGTTTGATTGGATCACTGGAGGGTAGAGAGAATTAGGGTTTTGATTATAAGCCATCTCTTTTTAGGGTTAGGGTTTTGGTTTTGTTTGAAGATGAGATTGGATTGATTTATTAGGGTTATGGTTTGGAATGTTGAGGTTGAAGAAATGAAGAGATGGTGGGATGTGGGATTTGAGAAGGGAGTGGCGTTACTAAATACCAACCACGCGTGGCAATTAATCGAAGGAGGAGAGAGATATGCTGACCGTATCTGCCGCGCTTTTTACCAGAAATCTGGATTTTCAGGGCAAGTTTGACGATGATGGGCATCCTACTTTGTAAGAACTACGTTCTTGCCACTGGGTTGGATAACGTTTGCTGTCCCCATTGCATTGATGGGCTTTGTTTTGTAGTAAATACATTTTTTTCTTTTCTTTTGGAGTGGGCAAAGCGAGTTTTACAGCTACCATGTTTTGATAATGACACCATTTGTCTTTATCAACTCCCAAATATCTTAAATGGACCCCATGTGTCTTTCTCGGACACTGACCTTCCCAAAAAGCTATCAGAAGCCGATGAAAAAAAAAGAAGACAAGGTGAGTTAGTCTAACTGTCAAAACATGGTAGTGCAAATATCAACGGAAGGAAAATCTAACCCCATCCCTGCCCCTAACACTATTGCTCTGTTTGGTTACATTTTTTTGAGTAAAATAGCAGGGAATGTAATTCCCTAATTACCCGAGGGGTGTTTGGTAGGAATTTAGCAAAAATTGAAATTTTGACCTCCAGTTATGTCGGCCGGTTATGTCGGCCGATTATGCCGGGCGCTTGTTAGGTGACGTGGAACCCTCGAAATTCGCCGGACGAATTTCTCGAAATTGAAGGAAAAATGGGAGAATTTCTCAGGGAAATTCTTTTTCACTGTAATTGTCATAACTTTCTACTTTTGCTTGTAGTTTTTTCCGTAATTATCATATGTTACTACATTTTGTGATATTTTTTTCGTAATTTTCAAACTTTAAAACCATTTCTAGGCAATTTTTCATTTAAAACTTTATAACTTATGCTATTTTACTTTTTTTTAATGTAATGATTACCATTTTTTTTTGCTTATTTTTGCTTTTACTAGCAACCTTTGCCCATGTGCGCATCTTTGCACCAAGGATGGCCACATGCCGAGAAGTGGCATAAGAGAAGTTTGCTAGCAAATTCCTATAAAAAAAAGAATGAAATGTTAACACTACTGTTTTCTTATGAGGGCACTCTCACTTTATTAAAAGTACGGTATGGCCCACACCATAGGATGATCCAAACCGTCCATTAGATGGGCCATAGCCTAAATAGGTTATGCTCCAAAAATCATTTCCCTAGGATGATCCTAACCCTCCAATCTGAATGTTAGAGGGTTGATCCTAACCCTCTATAGATCCGAGGGTTAGAATCAACCAATGGAAATAATTTTAGGGCATAACCTATTTAGGCTATGGCCCATCTAATGGACGGTTTGGATAATCCTATGGTGCGGGCCATACCGTACTTTTTATAAAGTGAGGAGTGCCCTCATCAAAAAACAATAGTGCTAATAACATTCCCCAAAAAAATCTTAAAAAATACGGTAAAAACCATGCACATCTCCTACACCCAACCAAACAACGTCGGGGAGATTTGCTCACAATCTCCCCGTTGACTGATTTCCTTTTGATTTCCCTTTGACTTCTTCTCTAAATCCCCCCAACATCTACCAGCATCCAAACAGAGCATATAGGAAAATGTGTTTAATGGATTTTTTTATATTAAAAATGTATTTGAGAAAAATATTAGGAATAAATTAGGAATACCTAACGAAATTTATTCTATGGTAACTGCGGTTACCTAAATAAAAAGCGGCAAACCCAAATGTAATAGCGGAAAATTCAATTTTATACGGAGATTACGGATAGGCGGGGCCATAGCAATCCAGTTCCCCGTCCCGTCCCGGCTTCGGGGAATATTTTCAATCCTCATCCAGGGTGGGGGCGGATCCCCTTTTTCACAGGTTTAATTGCCAACCCTATGTCGGCATGTAGCTGCGAATGATCATACAAATGAAGTATGTGGGGACACCATATGAAAACTTCCTTTTTTACCTTTATGATCTTATTAGCCATACCGACATTGCTTTTGCATTCTACTAATGCTTATTCATATCATAATTATAGAAAGGGAAAGTCTTCAATGTAAGTGGGACCCAAAGATTGGTGTCCCTCCCTCAAAAGGGATACAGGTGGCAGATGTGTAGGAGATGAAGACAACCCATTTTGTGGGTCCTGTCGTGGCTTGGACCTTTGCCCAAGCAGTGCACCTGGACCGTCGGATCAGCATCCTGCAAACTCAACTCAACTCAACTCAACTCAGCCTTCGTCCCAAACTAGTTTGGGTCGGCATCCTGCATATGAATAATAAAACAAAAATGAGTAACGCACAAAATAACAAAAAAAAAAATTACATGTAAAGAGGGGAGTTTAAAATGTGTGGCAATATTAATTTGGGTTGTTACAAAAAGAAATATCCCATTGTTGATTCTTTATTATTGACATGAGATTGATTATTTATTTTAGTTTATGAATCTTACTATTTCCCCTAAATATACAGAGAAGTTAACCAAGTGACAGAATCTTTAACAAACTTTGCTTGAACTAATGAAAAAAATAGAATGAGCTTCCTATAGAACCTAGGGGAGAGGCTGGTTGTGGTGTTTTGGGTATTGCTACATATAGAGGTAAGTGATTTTGTTTCTTATTTTCTTTTGGGTTTGGAAGTAAGCTGACAAGCCCCCTTTAGTATTTATTTGTTCATATTAATAAAATTTAAGGTGCTGGTCTGGGTCCCTAGATAAATTATGGGTGAAAACTCATAAGACGATTCTAAGCCTTCAATTTGTAAAGATTTCTTCATGAATGAAGAGAGTGGCTTTTTGTTAGAATTGCCCAATGGGGAATGGAATTTTCTCCATGACCCATCCATAACACACACAAATGGTTTTGATCATTGAACAAGTGGCCACCACTTGAAATTTTGCATGCTCATATTTTAGTTTGGAAAGACATGGATATGGACACAAACATGGGAACAAAGATAAAACTTGGCATTTTTCAAAAAATAGGACACATATGGATCCGGGTATCATATGCTATGAGATAGGACACATGACATCTATAAATAAAATAACATATTACTTTACTAGATCTTACTTGGATAACGGAATTAAAAATAAATTAAAATAGGCATTTGTTAAACTCATATATTTAATGTTATAATGAAAATATAAGACCTTAGCAAACAAATGATAGTTAATTCGAATATAGATGCAAATATTTGAAACAAACAAATATTTGACTAACAAAAATATCCATGAAGTGTTGTGTAGGACATGCACTTTAGGCCTCAAGAAGAGTCAAAGAATCGTACATGAGTATCATCGATGAAAATCCTATTGTGACGTGATCCCTTGAGCATAACATACAGTTATTGAAATTTTCAGAAAAAAATAGCATACGGTTATTGGGCAATATTTAAAAATCTAAAGCAAACACCAGGTTAAGAGCATGCATAAGAATATCTAATCTCTGATGAGGATTTTAGTTTCAGCAACAGACTTAAGTGAATTATCTAATTTATGTGTAACCAATTTAGTAAAGATGACAAATTAATTGACTCTTCAATGCCAAATCTATGGGAAAGTAAACAGAGAATCAGTGAGAATAGGGGGGAATGATGATATTATCATTGGAATGAAGGGAAGAGAATATATAGGAGGGGAGGACACAAAAAAAGTCAATGTCTAGTTTCAGTAAACAAAAAGGGTCATGACCTTTGTGAATAGGCCACAAATGACAATGAGCATTTGACTTTTTTACCTAAAATGTCACCAGGAAAGTGCGGATTTCCATCGGCCCCAGCTCTACAACAAGAGTGGTATTATCCACAGGTCCACCTCTCATGGGGGCAGCGCTCTCCCTGCTATCCCCTTCAACTCTCCAGTTCATCCTCCTCATTTCTGACTTCTCTTGGTTTGCGGATAAGCTTGTCTCTTTCAGTTCTTTAATCTGCATGACAAATCACAATCAACATAAAGTAATTTAGTCCTTGCAATTGCTGACTTGATTGCTTTAAACAACTGTGGTAGTTTCATCAATTTTGATTGAGAAAAAGTAATACAAAAGATAAATGCATTGGAGAATTGCAAATGCGAAGGCAATGGAATGGAGATTGGATAGAGCATGGAATAAGCAACATTATAGTTATATTAATCAATCTACAAAAGTGTATTTTATGAGCTAATGAAGAAACTAGTGCAGAATTTAAATTCAAAATGCTTCTATAATTATATTAACCAAAAGAAGAGAGAATGAAAAAAAAAAAATCTTAAAGCAAAGGCAATGGACAAGAGATTGGAGAAAAAAGACGGTCCTTGAAAAAGTACAGTATAGAGTGCAAGAAAATTTGGTGAAACAATATACAAGATTTGTAATAAGTTACTATAACGATCTTTGGTGGGAGAGCAAGCAAGTCTTGGTTGAATATGTGGCATGGTTGAATAGCGTATAAACCATTAAAAAGCAGCCCAACGTACCGTTTTTCTTACAAAAATCTTTCTAAGTTCCACTTTGGCCATGGTTGAATACGTGGCATCCTCATTGGCCTAGCCATGGAAATTGGTAAAAATGAATAGAAGGCTAGAAAATAATCTCTATAAAACATTGCATGTCGATTGTGATACCTCAAATAGATGTGATAATCGAAGGAGTACAGTTCCATCATCCAGCTCCTGCAAAATCAAATATGTTTTAACCCTTTAAGGGTCAAAGTATTTGAGGCCTGCACTACTAGGATTTTAAGACATTTTATGAGGTCTTGCAAGACCATTTATTGTCAGTAGTATAATTCTCTCTTATTGTACTCGAATATACGTCGTGTGATTGATGAAATCATTGAAAAATCTCTGAGCTGGTTGGGAACTATATTTCCACAGTAAAGGGGGTGTTCGGAATGTATACTGACCTAATTAGGCTGACACAAATCCGCGAAAAATACTAAGTGGTGATAGGAACATGGGACATGCCGATGGAATTACAACTCTTTACATGGTACTTCAAATGTTCTTGTAGAGTTTGATTGATGGGATACGCCAAGCCACGCTCATTCACAATGAAAAAAAATTACACATACGAGGGATCGTAGTGTAATTTAACAAAAGTATGAGCTTATATACTTCTTTTCAGAATACGTTGAATTACGAGCACATTGTGTTATATAATAGTTTCATACACTACTCAACTAGAGAAGCCATTGTGGTACTCTTTGGTGTGGGAAATAGGGAATTATATGGAACACAGTGACGATTGCCTATGCTTGGACTGATTGTGAAGAGCTAATCGAATTTAAGAAATTCAATATGAAAAATTTAATTATTTTTATTTAATTAAATTTAAGATGACTATGCTTATAAAACTCAATTGATACACATAATTAAATTTAATTATTTTGATAATACATGATAATCGATCATACCAAAATTAAACTTCGATTTTGGAATATGCTTGTAGAAAATTAGTGATGTAATTTTAAAAAATTAATGTATTATTATATATTTATTTTCATCAAGTAATTAGTTTGCAGGAATTTTTGAAATCAAGTACAATATTTTGGGAGGTCAAATCGAGACACATTTTAAATTGAGGGGATTCAGAAATAAACAGATAATTGAAAAAAGTGATAAATTCCATGTTTAAACTTAATTCAAAATAAAAGTTTAATAAATATGATTAATGTAGGAGAGCACAATGGATTTGATAGTAATCATTGATTTGATGATGGTTATATTGATAACTACAATAAAGGTTATGGTATGACTGATTTGTCCCTCAGAAATAAAAGAATTATCGCTAGGGCCTAACCCTAGGTTTGGGATTTCAGGGAAGCCTATAAAAACTATTAAGACCCCACTCACAGGCAGCTTTGGAAAAAAAAAATTTCTGAAATTTTGAGAATGGAAGAGAGCACCATCGATCTTGAAGTTGAACAAGGAGTGGATCGATGTGATCAGCATTATGATTCCAAACAATATGTGTATTTTCTGTTGGCCCAGATTCCAACAATTTCCTCTATGCATCAGAGGTAATTTTTCTCTACATAAAACACATCATAGAATTTCATATGAAGATCACCTGAAGTGTAATAAGTGCAACATTAGGTGGTAAACTATAGTTAGGATCCATGAAAGTTGCATTTGCCACATGAGAAGCTTTCCAAATTGTCTCTTCCTGTAATACAAATAATTTCATAAGAATAATTAAGGGAAAAGTTTTATACCTTGAGAAGCTTTCCAAAGTTTTATACATGTTATACCTCATGCGTAAAAGCCAGAAGAAGTGGTGAGTAAACTTGTTGACCAACAGTTCGGCGCCAGCGTGCTCCTGTCCCTAACTTGTTGATGCTCATATAATAATTTCCTCGAATCTAAACAACAAATATACAGAAGAATATCGACCAAAAATTCATTGAAGCTTTTGAATTTCAATGCCTGCTTTAAAAATGATTTAAATCACTTAAAATGGTAGAAATTGGCAAGAAATTGTCCCATCCAGTCAACACTTATAAGATGCACTAAAACTTTAAGATAATCCATGAATACATTTTTGGATGGAAGATGCATGGCGTAAGAGAAACCATTTTGGTCTTCATTGTTAGAATTAGGGTAAGGTTAGAGAGAGGGAGAAGAAGAGCGAAGACGATGGAGAGTCTCCACTAGGGAGCTCCCATGTAATATGATGTATATAGAGGCCCAAAGTAGGACAACCTTGTACAAAGACTACAATACCCCTCATACTACAAGTAATGACTAAACTACCCTAACACACTATTCAACACTCCCCTCAAGGTGGAGTGTATATACTATAGAACTCCAGATTGTTACAAATAAAACTACAATAAACAACTAAAAGAACCATACAACAAAAAAGACAATAATTTCATACACAACCAGCTTGGTACAACTCTCCCCTCAAGCTGGTGTGGTGAATACATAATGACAAACATGATAATAAAAAAGAAACGACCACAAGAGTACAGCAGCGAGACCAATAGCCATAAAAAGGAGCAGCTCCCCCAGAATTAGCATGACGGCGAGAGCAGTCAGAACAGGGCCTCCCCCTGAATCATAGCACGGCTAACATCAAGATCAACGATCGAACAGAAGTGCCGCAACAGAGAAACAACAACAAGCTTCGAACAAAAATAAGCAAGCCAAAGGCGCACGCAGCGAACAACGGCGAAGTACCATGAGCAGAGACATCGGATCAGCAGCACATCGCCAAGAGAAGAAGAACAACCACAAAAAATGTGATCGGAACCAACCAATGACGAGGGACACCGTCGTCTGGAGAGACAAAGTCGACGGCAGCACGTCGCCTGGAGATAACCAACCAACGATGGGGACACCATCGTCTGGAGACAAGGTCGACGGAAGCACGTTGCCTGAAGAGATAAAGTCGAAAGCCACTCTAACAACCAGGCATATAGTTGGACAATTAAAAAGTGGATTGCAATGCAAACCACGATGAATGTGTAACACTATGCGAAGGAACTACACAATCGTGTAGAAGGAATCAACAAAGAACACAAACAAGAAACAACGAACAATGCGAAGAACTGACAATGTGAAGAACGAACAATGCAAAGAAGAAACTAAATAACCGAAGAATGGTGAAATACATCAACTAGAGAAGACAAAACGAAGAAGGACGAAGAACAAAGAAGACAATAGCAAGACAACAAGACAACAAGATTACATGAGCCCGGAGACAACAAGACAAGAAAAGACAACAAAGAAGACAATAGCAAGACAAGAAAAGACAACAATGAAGACAATACCAAGACAAGATGACAACACTTCCCCTCAAGTTGAGGCCAAAGGCCGTCAACTTGCAAAGAAAAGAAGACTTCCAAGGCACCAAATCCCTATTAGACATTTCATCAAACACTTGGGGTGCACCTTGGAGATCAAGAGAAAGGCCATAGAAGAAAAAAAAAATATAGAAAAGAGAAAATAAGGGATTTGGGATGGAGTTTGGGGAATGGAAAAGGGTTTTGGGGAGTAGATTTAAGCAAACACAAAGGCCATAAAAGCCCAAAAAAAAATATAGAAAATAGAAAATAAAGGGGTAGAGTGGAGATTTAGGGATTCAAAAGAGAAACAAAGGGAGGAATGAGGGAGTTGGGTAGAGATTTGGGGTTTGCGGCAAACCAAAAATGGGTTTGAGAGGCTTACGGCAACACGAATGGAGCATGGGGGGTTTATTTTTATTTTTTTATGACTATGCGAGAGATGCGAGGCAAAGAGAGTTGCGTGAAGAGAGAAAAACAGGGAGAGGGATTTGTGCATACCATATTAGGAATGAGATTTGCACAGAGAGAGACCTCATGCACACAGCGCGCGAAAGAGAGAGAGATGCAAGAGACTTGGAGAGATTTTCGACATTTGGGATAGAGGAAGAGAGAGGCAGTGAGAGAAGAGAATAGAGAAATGAGGGGAATGAGAGATTTTAGGGATTTGAGAGGAAAGATTTTCGAAAAACAAAAAACTTGTGCTATGCGCAAAACATGGGGATCTGAGAGAGATGGTAGAGAGAGAAGATGCCGAGAGAGAGTGGAGAGAATCTAGGGGAGAATGGAGATGGTGTGATGAGGACTCCTCTTCTTTCCTTCTTCCTAGGATCTTCGCTCTGATACCATGTTAGAATTAGAGTAAAGTTAGAGAGAGAAAGAAGAAGAACAGGAGTGAAGAGGAGGGAGAGCCTCCACTGGGGAGCTCCCATGTAATATGATGTATATATAGGCCCAAAGTAGGGCGACCTTGTACAAAGACTACAATACCCCTCATACCGCAAATAATGACTAAACTACCCTAACACACTATTCAACATTCATAAATGTAGGTTGTCTGCCAATAAGGGTTTGCATGGGTAACATTTTACTAATGGCTCTCCTTAAGCCTTTGTCAGTTATGAGAAGTGTCAACTACCTCATGCTTGAGGTATTAGGGGGATGCATTTGAAACATCAGGACAAATAAACTCTTACGGGTAAACCTTTGTCTTTCAAAACCACTAATTTGGAATAAGTAACTTGGACAACATTTTCACCAGATGATAGAATATAGGCATATATTGCATCATCCATGCTTCACACCATGGTTTTAAATTTCCACCGAAACCGACATGAAATGATGAAGCTTTTCATCCCCACCTAAACCGAAACTGAAACCAAAACGACTGAACTGCATAAACAAAAATCTTAATTGTAATAGTAATATACTATATCAGTTTGCATTACATAATTATATTTATATAAATTGCATTCGAAATGTGGTGCATGTATTATATACAAATATTTATATGAATTACATGTGAAATTTTGTATGTACTAAATTATCAGACATATGGGGCAATACATGTCACTAGGTGTTCAATGTTTTTAAACTATTATGGATGGTTGTCTTGCTTATGTGATGGTTTCTAAGTACGTATTTGTGCTTATTCTAGCATTTCTTGAAGTTTCATCTTTCAATTCTATCATTTGCATATTTTTCCATATGTTTTCGTGATTTTCCAGGATTTCCACCGAAATTTTCAACTGAAAGCAAAAATTTCTGTTTATGTGACGACCGAAAGTCAGAAACTGAAACCAAAACTAAAATTTATAAATTTGCTTCATAATTCAGCATATACTGACACTGCAAATGCAAAATCAATACCAACTATGGAACAATTGTTCGGGCTAAATTTTCATTAGAAAAATCCTTGAACCAACTATTTATGTCATGGCTTCATCTGTCTCTTGTTGCCAATTCCATGCTAAGTTCTATGGTCACCAATATATTTGAGTACCATTCTATCAATATAATTGAGTGCTATTGTATCAATTCAACAATTCCTCCAAACTCACTTAATTGATCACCTAATAGGATCAATAAATAACTGTAAAATTTGATACCACTTAAGATTTGAAGCTGCATGGCGAAAATTCGTGAACCAAAACCAAACCATAGTGCATAATTAGCTAGTTACATAATAATACAAGATTGGTAGAAAGTCAGCAGGTTTCGAAAGTATACTTAACTAAAGAGCATTAAACTGCTAACATATTGCCAGCCCCTCGCAAGTATCTTCTATGCATACACTCTCATCGAAAAGATCCCTATAAAGTTGGCATGTTTCCAAAGTGCATTTAAGTAAAGTTTATTAACATACCGTCAGTCCCTCACAAGTATTATCTACGCATATATTCTCATCGAGTGCTTCACCCAAACCTCCGAAGTCAACTTTGAGCATACGCCTTGTATGAAAGAGAAGAGATAATAAGATTAACATCTCTAATGTGGGAATAATAAATCTATCATAAAGAACTAATCACATCAATGAGCACAAGTATGGGAATAAAACCTATGAAGCATGAGCTCTAATTGCCCATCTTTAAGGCTAGCACCTCCAGTGGCACGATCAACCAAAACCGATAACTCTGATTTCTCATCCGCTATATATATTCCAAGGTTAATCTGAAAATTTCCCAATAATATTAAAAGTGAACAGGAGATAAAATTAATGCATGCAAAGTATATAAATGTTTAATAAACTTAACAGTCAACTGACAAAAGAATTATATTTGATTGCAAAAAATTGACACTATAACTTCTGCTCGATCTAAGACATCGAGAATTGCTCCTATTAAACATTTGGTAAAAAACAGGGTATCAATCTTAACAAAAAACTGTTGGTTGGATGGCACCAAGTAAATGACATTTATAACATAATGTAAGGAGACTGCAGCAATCACAGTAGATCTCTTCCTCCAAGGTTTCATCTTCTTCTTCTTCCCAAGATTCTAGGAGGAACAAAATATACTAGTCCTGACAGCGTAAATCACCCAATATACTGTTTTGAAGTGATGCAATAAATCTCGGCAGTACAAGATGAATTGCAATTATAGAATGAGAACAATATAGCTTTGTTGTTTTCATCATTCAAAAAAAAAAAACACTTTGTTGCTTTCGTTTTGCCAGGGCACTGTAAAGAGGTTCCGAGAGGTTATGTTGAACTTCATAAACAATGTCGCTCACTAAAATAAGATACTTACTGGGTAGTAATTTCCTGCAATAGGTTGATGCACTTGAAGAGGCCAGTCTGCTCTATAGTCCCGCACCTAAAAACAGAATTATGATCAAGAAATTTGTGGTATGATTATTAATTAAATAACTTCTAGAGGCTGTAAATAAAAGCATTATATCTGTCCTGGAAATTCACAAAGAAGAAGGAAAACAATATTAAAGGCAAAAAAGGTGATGACAAATGAAAGAAAATATATAATATTCAGACCTGGACAACATAAGACATTATGATAACCAAAGACTAGGTTTCCATGAATAAAAAACACAAATAGCTACATATGAAATGACATCTTTTAATTGATATCATTTGCATTCCTCTCAACATCCAACGACATACCATAAAATGGAACGAATGCAGGAATTCAGTTGAGCGATAGTTGGATGGCCATTTGATGGTCCCTGGAATGTAGCCTACACCGATGGGGACAAGATGTCTGATGGGGACATCAACAATGTGAGAGGATTCAAGGTTTACAAGCGCAGACGTGGACGAGACTGATGGTGGAGACTCTAGTATGGGCCACAGACATGGGTATCTTTTTCTTTTTTTCTTTCTTTCTATTTTCGTCATTTTATTTGTAACCTACTTTTTAGGCATCAAATCTCATCCGTTTGGCGTATTTTTTGTATTATTATAAAGGTTTTTCAATTACCCATCTAATGAGCCCAAGATCATATGATTTATATGTGATTTGAGCAAGTTATGAGTATTTTTAGGGAGTGGTATAGGTCTATTACGGGATTACTATTTTAGATAAGTTTTTAACTTTATTTAGTTTACTTTGGATTAAATGAATGGTTGAGATTAGTTGCTTAGGTTTTAAGTTATCTTCTAGGGTTTCTTTTCTTATAAATACAACTTATGAAAGCGGACTTTTTAAATATTTAATAGAATTGACGTTTTGCTTGAAGCGAGAAATTTGGGCTTTCTTCTTCTATCTTCTTCTTGTGGTTTGGAACCATCTTCTCCCATCTATTCTTTTCTATTTCTTCAATCAAATCAGCACAAGCAAGGTTAGTAAATCAGATTTTCTATTTTCTTTGCTCTTGAACCCTAAAACTAGAAAAACCCAAAATCTATAGATCTCCCTTGTTCTTCAATGTATTTTTTTGAGATTTTGAGGGATTGTTTTAGTGATTAAACCTCACCTAAAACTCATAAGAATCTCAACTTTCAAACCTTTTTGAACCCTATTGCAAGTTCTTACCCTTTTCAAGCCCGGGAACCCTTTTTAAAGATCCATAGCCCAAACCTACCATCAAATCAGAACCTAAACCCTAGAATTACCTTTCTTTTACCTACCTAAACCCTTACCTAAGATCTGGACAGCAGTTTCCTTCAATTTCTATATTTGTAGAAATTACCAAAATACCCCACAGCCTAAATCTGTTTTGACCCAATTCCTGATGCTGGACATTTTTTTTTATTTTTCTTCATTGATTATTATTAATTTCTCATGCTTTATTTACATCTAACTGATAGGTCTTACATTATCTTTTAGTTCTTTTAATTGGTTGCATGCATAGGCTTAGTTTTGGACTAATCCTTCTATTATCAATTTATCTTACGAATCTTTATCACTTTGATTGATCTGTATAAGGTTTAGTTCATTCCTAATTATGATCTTTACAATTATTTATGCTATTTTGATCTCATTATTGCTTCTGCCCATAGATTAAGTAGGCGTTAATTCAGCCCTAGGTTAGTTGTTAAGTGTTCTTTTAGTTTTCCGCGTAAGTCCTAAACTGTCCTAAAGCCTTTATCACATTAGGAGTGTAGGAGTCTCCCTAAATTAGGTATTGTCCTGCATCAATGTCCTCGTGGTAAATTACAGATTATACGATAAACCCAAACCATCCCAAGAGCCACCGAAGTGTGGCGAACAAAGTTCCGTCCCCGCCCCATGATCCCCAGGGATGACAATAGTTTCCATAGCCTACACCGACATGGGTCTTTACATTTGGGAACGTTACATGTAATGTTGTCAATTTCATTATGTTGGGTATTCCATTTTTCTTCGAGAAAGAATGTTTTGGTGTTCCATCTTCTCCAATGTCCCGTTCTGGAAAGGCACAACAGAAATTTTAAGAAGTCATTTCATAGAAGGAAAAGAAAAAGAAAAAATAGAGAACAATATCAAAAAAAAAAGAAAAACATAACTTCGCAATGGTTTGTGTGTGTATATATATACATATAAGCATGGTTTTAAATTTCGGTCTTGGCCGAAACCAAAATTTTGGCCGAAATCCAATAATAATAAAAATTATTATTTACAGAAATTTTGGTAATTTTGGCCGAAATTTTGGAATATTTCTATATTTTTTAAAAAAAATTCAATTTCTCACCAAAATTTGGAAAACACCGATATTACAGATTTCGCCAAATTTAGGTTTTGGTCTCAACCAAAATCTGAAATTTAGGATTTCGGGCCGAAATTTAAAACCATGCATATAAGTATACATACATACATACATATATGTGTGTGTGTGTGATTTAATCAATGAATCTGCTGCTATGTTACACGGTTTTTTTCTGAACGGGCAAAGTACCCTTGTTGGACACGTCTCGGATTCCAATACTTCAGGATTCATGGCGACACTTCTAGGTCACTTCTATTTGTTTTTTCTGAATACTACTAGTCAACTACCACAACTTTACAATCACCGCATGTTTTGTGTTTTATCCATCATAATAGCAAACTTATGAAAATAAAAAATTATATTTACTTAACCTATTAAAATTTTCAATATATCACTTATTATAATTAAACTTTGAGAATTGATTAAAATATTTTGGTGAATCCACGAATCTTTCTTTTTGAGGTTTTTTTAATCCGACACTCAATACCCATGTATAAGTAGAGAGAACAAAGAAGTGAAGAAAGATGGAAGGAAAAAGGAGAAGAGATTAAACGTGATTGGCTTCTTAGTTAGGGTTGGAAATCCAACCCTACTTACATACTAATCTTATTAAAAAATACCAAAAATATCCTTATGGGTCACATACCATATACAATGATAAGATAACATAACTGAACAAATTTAAAGAGCTTATATACTAATCTTATTAAAAAAATACCAAAAATATCCTTATGGGTCACATACCATATACAATGATAAGATAACATAACTGAACAAATTTAAAGAGCAGTCTGGAATATCCGGAATTTACACATTTTCTGTTACGGTTTCCTTAGTCGAAAGAAGCTTTCTGGAAATTCAGGCCAGATTGAATGGAATTGCCAATTATGCTACCATGTGATTTGAAGGGCTCAAGTTATACTTGGAAACAACAGTAGTTAGTCTACTGGAGATAAAATCATACAGCAAACTAAGCTACGGCATTTGTTTATCTTATTCTTTTAGTAATATGAGTTCCAGTGGGATTGAGTGTCATCTAGTGGTAGATGGTCTCGGTTGTCTGAATTATTCAGAGTCCAAAGGAGACTACTAGGACAGGCATAGCTGCAGTGAAGCAAGTCTAGAAGCAACAAAATCTGAGTCTCTTGTCCAGTAATTTCCAACTGATAAAAACTACCCTCCTTGGTTGTCGCTGAAATATAATTGGAATTTTGGAAAGACCATAGTGGTGCCTCATTACAGGCTAGAAGTGAGCGACTGTGGCACAAATTTCTCAACTGGATATGACAAACAAACCCAACCAGGAAAAATGTAGACCGATGCATACTGCCTGAAAAATCCATGCCAAAGAAGCACCAAAATGTTCACATGTTAGAGAACATCACAAAGCTATGAGTCCAACTAGCATCGCCTTAAAGTAGTGTTCAATCCCAAAGGGATCCACATAATTCAGCGTGAAGAGTACCTCTAAAAGTTATAACAATGGTGCACAGTGAAAAATGCCAGCAGAATCTGTCAATTACTAGGCCAGCAGAATCTGCCAACTACTAGGCCAAACTTGCAAATATCATACATAGAAATTGATATGTAAGTCCATTGCTACTGATGCATGTCTTAGTTGACATTATCTTAAAGAATTTAGAGTGAAATAGAAGGAAAATTTTTGAACAATACCCTTTTTAGA
This sequence comes from Tasmannia lanceolata, assembly GCF_043159265.1. Classification (NCBI taxonomy): domain Eukaryota; kingdom Viridiplantae; phylum Streptophyta; class Magnoliopsida; order Canellales; family Winteraceae; genus Tasmannia; species Tasmannia lanceolata. The sequence continues at coordinate 16,293,825 of NW_027518688.1, read as the reverse complement.
AAATCTCTTCCATTAGAATCTGTATAAAATGACCTATCTGTAGCCATATTCGCTTGTATCCTTGTAATGACCTCCTTTCCAATACCATCGTCCAGAGGGACAGGACCAATCTTCATTTCAGAAATTTGTGGCCAAAATAGGAAAAGAGTCACTTGCAGTTAGCTTTCATCTCATCAAATAGAACAGTTGAGCCAGCTGTTGGAGCTTGGAAATCATAAAAATAGTCAACTCAGATTTAACCCTTTTCAAGAAAGGTAGGTGAGGAGACTCACTGTGAATTCAACTTCAGCATAATCTTTGCCTCTGTAAAGTCTAGTCACCTGAAAAATGATAATTACAGATTAATACACCCTTCATAAGGCTTTGAAGTGAGGAAAAAACATTGACCAAGTACCTGAATATGGGTGTCATGTATAAGAGATTACTTACTAGTACCCTATTACAAATAACATCAGAGTAAAAAATTGCATTGTGCATTTCAAATCAAAGGTCCAATAGCATATTTCTTTGCCTTTATAAACAAGATCATGCATGTCTACTAACAGCCAACACTTGAACATTGATTAAAAGTATTCTTGGTTCTCGATTATTTCAAATCAAAGGTCCAATAGCATATCTCAATAACTAATTAATAAAATCCATATCCACAACTGGGAGTGATGATTTTTTGCCTCTCCAAACTTCTTCACAAGTCACAACGTGGTATTTCAAAGGTGATTACTCTGTACTTTTCTTCATTTCTTTCTCTAAAGACACGAACCTTTTGGTGATCGTAAAATTCTATTTAGTTATAGACTAATTGAAGCTTGACGAACAGACATTTTTAAGATAAAATGAGGAAGATGACCTGGTATATCCATGAGCTGAAATTTTGATGAACTTCATCAACTAGAGGCCCCCGCACAATCTTCAAGGGTACCTGTAGTTAAATGAAATTAAATTAACTAATAATTGAAACCATAAATAGTTAATAAAACATTTCCTTCTATGATTTTACCCTATGTCAATAGCTTTCAGTAATTTTTCATGTACAGAGGTAAAAAAAAAAAAAATGATTTACCGATCTTGAAACAATTCCAGGAAGGGAGCCAATTGGCCGGAATACGTATGCGCCAGAGCTCTTTGAAAATTATCAAATGCATATAAATCAGTTAGAACAACTTTTTGGCATTAGTATCACAGTTTAGCCCTAAGCATAACAGTTACATACTAGTGGGTCCTGGACGTCACCAGTGCTTGAACCATACCACAAATAGCTTTGTTGTATCGGTATGTCCACCTGATACATTGGAACAATCACTTTCAGAATCATTTCATGTGAAGTTCTGAAGTTCTTAGAAATTGTTCATTAGCACATATATTAATTTAGAACCAAGGTTTTAAATTTCGGTTTCGGAATGCATTTCGCTCCCCACAGAAACCGAAATTTTGCCGAAATTTTGAAATTTCGTTCGAAATTCGATGAAAAAAAAAAAAGCAATATTTTATTTGGGCCAAAATTTCGGGGTAATTTCGCCCGAAATTTCTGGGAAATATTAAATAATGAATAAAATATACATTTTAATGGGATCTTCCTAAAATTTCGGACAGAAATTTCCTGAAATTTCGGTCGAAATAAAGTAACGTATCGATGTTTACCCAATTTCAATTTCGGTATCGATCGAAACCGGACCGAAATTTCGGATTTCGGTTGAAATTTAAAACCTTGATTAGAACTCATACAAGCATGCGTAACCATAAAAACCTTGACTGTCAACTGGGTGTTGGAAAAGAATAAATTATACAAATCAGAAATCTAATATATAAAGTGACTCATTAAATATAACAGGAAGTAATTAGGAGAACAAAACATAACTCACCCCTGTTCTATAATTGGTAATGCGTTTTAGTTGTCCAGATTTTAATGAAAAGGACATCCTAAAATCCCCGGGACCAACCTCAAATGTCTCATTCTGTGAAGAATCCATAACCGATGGATATACATTTCTGCCAGTTCCTATATCATTTAGTATGGAGCATCAGACATAAAATTATATAGAAGTATAATAATTGAACTAGTGTGATTTTTGTAGTACTGATGCTGATTTTGTTACATAAAGTGGATTTCGTTAGAACAATTATATAACAAAGGAATAGAAAACTAAAACACTGGAACAATAAACCAGAAAAAACTGGAAACCCACCTTTCCCATCAGCCTTGGAAATAAAGTAAGTGCTCCATCCAAATGGAGGAATGGACACTTGAAATAAAAACCAATACTTCGGGAGTTCTTTTGATGACACTCCCAGATAGGCCTTAGTATAAAAGTTTCTAAAGTTGCTTGTAGCATTATCCATAAACACATATTGTGCATCAATTGCATTGCCAGCAGAATCTCGTACAACAAGATGATCATCATTGACCTAATAGAAAGAGACCCTCTCAGAAAAGACTAGAATAAATAAATTGGAACATGCACTAAATAAAGCATTAGATTTGTTGCCAAAGAAGAATAGGTATCCAATTACATATAAAAACTGAACAAGTAAACAAAATAGTCATATAGATAGATATGATGCAAAAAAGGAGTTATTATTTTGTATCTAATCAATAGACAAACATAAAAATTGTAAAGCTGAAGAAATTTGGAACCCAAATTAAGGCTTATAATGTTGAAAAGCAACAAATAGCCAAGTCCTAGAGACATGGTATGAACTATGAAGTAAGATATAGAATATTAAATAAGGGATTTGCTAGCGTCCATCACAGAAGGCATTTCGTGGATGGGCTGTTGCATCTGAGAGCAGCCACCTCGTGAATGAAGACAAAATCTGCTGAAAAGTGAGCCTGTGTGTCTGCTCTCACATGCAACAGCCCATCCACGAAATGCCTTCTGCGATGGATGCTAGCAAATCCCATTAAATTATATATGATTTATAGTTTTACACTGCTTTCCAAGCATGAGCTAGAATGTCACAGAAAGCCACAAGGATCAATTTGTTATTATGAAAACCCTTAGAACCATCCCTAGGTACATCTACTATGCTTCCTTTGTCGTCTGATACTTTTATTCCTGTTTTAGACAATGTTCCTCCTATTCCATCCATTAATGACCTTGATCTTCGTATCATTCCTGTACTATGCATCATATCTTGATTTATTTTTTTTAAGTGTTAGGATCTTTCGCTAGCAAATTCCTGTCTTGTCCTCTGTTTCCATACCCTCAAGTGTTGCACAAGCTACAAGTCATCTGGCCCATAAAAAAAGCTACAAATCATCCAAAATGAAGAGAGGCCACGAAGAAGAGATGAAGGCATTAGAAACAAATAAAACGAGGCGGAAGTTCGGGCTATTGATCAAGGAATCAAATTGCTCCACAACTTAGATTTGAACAAGGTAGAGATTGAGGAAGATTCACTCAATGTCATCAGGTGGCTAAGGGGGTCAACGGTAGCTCCTTGGAGACTTCGGCTCTATTCGATGAGATAAAGGACAGATTGGGGTCAGCCTCGACATCCTTTCATCATGTCAAGCGGTCGGCCCATGGGGAGGCGGACGAGTTGGCAAGGGAAGGAGTTTCTAGGGAGAGTTTCGAGATGTTTGATTTTCCTCCTCCCTAGCTCTTTTTATTGTCCTGTTCTTTCTTTTTCTGTTCCTTTGCTTTGCTGTATTTTGGGACCTTCTCAGTCTCGTTTTCAGTAATGAAATCTTTTCACCATTCAAAAATAATAATAATAATAAACAAATAAAACATGGGAACTAATACAGTAATACCTCTTAGGGAAATAAACCAATCGAAAGCAAACATGGTGCTAAATGTCGGCTGAAACGCCAAGAAATGTTTGATATGTTTCCGTTTCCATTCCCACCAAAACGAAATACTTCGGTCGACATGTATAGATTTCGGTAAATAATTTGGTCACGTTGGCTGAAATGCTACCAAACTGCATAAAGAAAGTCAAGTTTTCCTATTTTTGCGTGCTAAATGCTTATTTTATATTTTTACTTGTTTCTTCAATTATGATGCAAATACATCAACTAATTATTGATTGAAGCATTTGCACATGACATGAATCTTCATTTTTTAATGATTTAGGGTTTTTAAAATTGGAAAAAAGTACATTTTTGAATAATAAGCAATCATATATGTGGTTAGCTTCTAATTTTATTATATAAGAGTTCTTCCAAACAATTAATAGAGTTGGATTTTTTCATTTCAACTATTAATTATTTTATTTATTTTTATTAAAAAATCCTTTAAATAAGAAAATTTATATTTAAAAAAAATATCATATATGCATGTTAACTTCTAATTTTTTATATGATTTATTCTTTCCAGATCTTATGATTTAGGTAGTCAAATTTTTTCCTTGATTCAAGAATTATTTATTTTAATTTTTAGAAAATCCTCTATATTTCCAGCATTACATTGTACTACATTATATTGTACTTTCTTTATGAAACTAATGAATGGAGTGGCCTTTTTACTGCATTTTGTGTTTATTTCAAGCATATGTATATGTGGTTGTATACATTTTAAGTTTAGAATTGTTCCAAACATGTGCAACGATGCATGTCATTAGGTGTTTCATCCTGTTAAACCATTATGGATGGTGGCCTTGCTTATGTGAGGGTTTCTAAATGTGTTTGTGTGCTTATTCCAACATATTTTGAAGTTTCATCTTAAATTTCCATCATCTGCATGCATTTCCAAAAACTTCCGTGATTTTACAAGATTTCCACTGAAATTTATGACTGAAAGAGACATGTTTCCATTTATGTGGCAACCGACATGTATACCAAAACTGAAATGTAAAACCTTGAATGCAAGTAGATTTTTACAGTGAAGCACAAAGCATAATGGACAGTGGAGAGATACATGGCCTGATTGCTTTGCTGAAGGGTACATGCAAAAATAGACATTTGCTATAGTTGTGAAGCAAATACACCAGATAAATGAAAGAATTGTGTGCATAGATGTATATGTAATACATATACATATATAGATAGATAGATAGATATAGATGGCTAAAGAACCTATAAATCATGCATCTTTACTAAGAAGCCAATATAGATTCTTGGTCTTGGTACAATTTGTAAGACATTACCATTATAAGAAAAAAAATAATTTGAAAACGACCATTATAAGAAAATTACACAGATTTTATCGAAAATTTTACCTTCAACATGATACATTGTGGTGTTTAAACAACATTACATATTCTTCCAAAGTTCTTTTACAAGAAAAAGTCGAATTGTTGAACAGCCTAGCAACAAAAAGCACTAAGAATCAAAATCACACGAACTAAACTAAAGCATCATACTCACAGGAATCCTAATGATGTCACTGCGAATCCATCCAAGAGGATTGTATGCCACTACAACCTGAAAAAATTAGCACATGACATAATGTCCTAAAATTTACATTTAAATATATCTTATCTAAAATATTTATCTTATAATAAAGATGTAAAAAAGAAAGACTTACTAAGCTTTTCCCTTCTGGAATCTCTTCTTCAGTTGGTGGACAATAGCTGATGTTGAGCAAATGGCACTGCAATTGACAAATAATTCCCCTAGCAAACGTTAAATAAGAGTGAGACTAATGGACTTAATAATTTGAAAAAGCATGACAGACAATGAGGATCGTTCATAACGATCCTTTTGAAGAAAAGTTCTACTTGAGCTGGAAAAAAAATGGCCACTGTAAGATCCTGTATGTTTTGTGAGAACAGGTACTCACTTTTTCATCGAAACTGACACAACAGTTCAATTGTGCTTTTATGGTGTGTTCAAATTTTTTGCAATTTTCTTCTCCTCTCGTGTTTGATATGTTAGCTATATTATTACCAAGTATGGGTTCCATCGTAGTCATGTGGATTAATCATGTACTCAGCCACATAATTTTGTGAATACTAGTTGTATATGTGGATGACATTGCAGTAACAGAGAATCATCAAAGGAAAATTGATGCAATTAAAAGGTCACTGAAAAGGCATCTAAGACCAGAGATTGGGGAAGTTAAGCTATTTTCTTGGTATTGAAGTTGTAAAGTCAAAACTTAAAATCAATTTATCAGATACGAAGTATGGTATTGAGATTTTAAGAAAGACAGGTATGATAGGGACAAAATCTATTGAAACCCCTATGGATCCTGACATAAAATTGTTATAAGATGAAGGGGTATTTATTTGAAGACCCTAGTAGATATCCTCATCTTGTTGGTAAGCTCATTTATTTGACAATTACATGATCGAACATTGTTTTTCCTATGAGAATAGTAAGCCAGTTTATGCATAGTCCTACAGTTGATCATTGGGGAGGATCCCCTTCGAACGAACAGACATTCAACTAGTGTATCAAAACGCAAATGACAATATACAGATTGGCTGACACGACCAACCCTATGTCTTGAGGGATATGTTTATGACTGCTCAGTTGCCTCTTCGCTGTGGGCATTCGTTTGCATAATGTTCTTCTTTATGGCATAGCCAGCAATTGCACTTTAAGGGTGGTTTCCCCTTAGGACAAGGTGGTATACATATTCAAAATCAATTCAAGTTGAGAAAAGTTTGCTCATATTAGAAATCAACGCCCAAGTAACAGCAATAGCTTTCGTGTATGCCTAGGGTAAGTAATTTAGGATGGAAAATGATAAATAATTCCATGTAAGAGAATATGAGAACATCTTACCTGGCCAAATTTCATTGTAGGAGCTGTGCATGGTTCGCTTGAACTTGAATTAGTTAGGCATGACAGAGCTAAGTTCACAACTATGTCTGCCTAAAAAATATTATAACATTGAAAGAACATATAGAAGGTCAGTATAACTGACCTAGAAGAAAGCAAAAGGTAAATTCAGATATCAAGGAACTGAAAAGAGCAATAGGGTTCCGGTTCCAACGTGAGAAGCCCCTAGAGCAAGGCGCTTCACATAGTCATTTGTCGTGTGTTGTTTTGAGGTGCCAGAGACAGCATCATGGTGTTGTACAGTTCCCAAAGCATCTCCCAAACTAAATGTGTGGGGACCAGATGACTTCCTTCCAGCAAGAAACTCAAGTTGCCGTGCTGCCTGTTAAGACAAAGCATTGTTTTAAATTTCGTCCGAAATCCAAAATTTCAGAAATTTTGGCCAAGAAATTCAAATTTTTTTTTCACAAATTTAGTATTTTTCTGAAATTTCTGCCAAAATTACCCAAATATTAATTAATTCTTTTTTTTACCGGATTTCGGCCGAACCGAAATTTAAATCCATGAGTCAAAGATATTTTCTTTCATATATGTCAATAGATTAACTCACGTCAGGCCAGATAAAAGAAACTAAAGACTCTCACAGAGACACAAACGCAGTTGGTTTTTACCAGATAATATCCACTGAGCATACGGACATATCCCTTGAGTGATGGGCGACTAGAAAAAAATCCAGTCCAATAGGCATTTTCTGCGTCCGCATATCTGTAGGTCATCTATAAGTTTATGAAAATAATAGAATTAGTTAAACTAAAACTACAACACACTGTTGTTACAAAGGCAGAGGAACAAGTATTTCTCACGGGAAATAGTCATCAGTTTTCAGCGGCCAAGATTCATTGGCTGCATTTTTCGCATCAGTATAAATTGATGGGGTAGAGTAGAACGCGTTGACCTGGCCATCCTGTTATGCTAAATCCATTTAAGCGGCCTATTTAAGATTAGAAAAAAAAAAAACTAATTGCATTTAACAAAATAAAAGCAAAAGGTTTTATTGCATGGTAACATGGCTTCATAGACACTTATGGGTAATAGGACCCTTTATGATATACCTAGAAAGTGTGAACTACCTTAAAGTAAAGTTGCATGCAGTATTAACTAAGGCAGGAAAAAAAAGATGCATAACCAAATCATTTCCAAAACCAATAACTACCAACATACCACAGAAACAAGGCACCTAGGCTTAAAATCTTCAGATAACTTAAAGTTATGACAGAACGTGATGCAGAAAATAATCATTACATCAGCCAGAAACAGTCCAGACTTCTTTTAGTAGAGGAGCAAAAGGAGAGAAGAAAATAAGGGACCCAAGCGGACCCATACTGCTGATGTGATCAAGCATAAATGATAAAACTTGTTGTTGTGAACATGGGGCCCACATAGGGTCACAACACACTGAAAATTTTTACAACACCTGCTTTTTGGATTTTATGAGGATTTTCCAGTAATTTTAGTAATTATTTAGATCGGTTTTCAAAAGTCCCTATTTTAAAGTGAAATACAAAATTATCAAGATCATGGAGTCTAAAGAATCTTGCAGGAACTAACTAAATTAGAACATGATGCGAAAAATAGAAACAAACTCTACAAGTGATCAATATTCCCGAAAAAAAATGGACAATAGGCAGCCTACATTGCCTTCTATATAGGGTAGCTCTAAAATTAATATTCCAAAAGAAGACTATTGCCTCCAATGATTACCATAAAGTTCATTAGTTATGCCTCCTAAAATATCCTAATTCAGTCTTCTAGATCCCAAATCACAGATGCTGTCTTAATTTCTAACCAAAGCAAACTGAAGCACTAATCTTTTATATGACTATTAATATCTTCATTTTCTCATAATATATTGATCGTTATGGTGATTAACTTAAACAGTAACATCAGGTTTCAGCTGTAAGAATACATTTTAAGTTTTATAAATAATTAATTAGTAAGAAAAAAAACTTAACAGTAACAAGATTCAAATGCAGAATATAACAACGAACACATTGTAACTTTAACGAAAAATTAATTAGTAAGAAAGAAAACTTTGTTTTGATGATTAGTTTATCCGATGGAAGTACCCTGTTAACATAATGGATAAATTTATCCATTTGTTTGAACCAAGATTCAGCATACTGATATTGGAAATCATCACCCATCGTCCACATGATGTGATTTGTGCGTGTGACATTTGCCTGTTAAACAAGAGCAAAACCAAATTATAAGAACAATGAGCATAAAATTTACATTCAGCTAAATAATGTAGGAACTACACTGTTCTCTTATCGAAGCCAATATAGGACTTGAATCTCCTGTATGGAAAATTAAGAAATTCAGGCTTACTTGATTCCTAGCAGCATCAATGAAATCATTAACACGTTGCTCAACATTGTAGTCATACAGAAGAGTGTCATCCTGCAATTGGTCGATTATAAGTATGAGGAATACAAATTATACAATTGACCATTAAACAGGACAAAGTACGCACGAACACTCTGTAATCCTAATTACATACTTGAACAGGTGCAGAGCCATCATTGAGTTCAAAACTGAAACCAGTGGGAGGATTATAATGAACGGGAAAGGCACCTGTAAAGATCTGTTGGAAGCCCACTATGATATGTCAGAAAACTAAAACATGTTAAAAGAAAGAATTCAAATGGAAACAAATGGAAGATCAAAACCTGAGATGAGGAACCAAAAGTCTTTGACCCACGCCATATGACTTCAAGAGATTTGTCGACCTTACGTTTTGCCCTGTCCTGGTAATCAATCCTTGCAAAGTAAAGCGCGTCGAAACCAAGCTACAGGACAATATAACCGATCAAACCATTAGAGATTTGATCAGTGGATAACTGATGCCACAAAAAAAAGAGCTTCAAGAAAGTTGAAACTTAGTATTTATTGAATAACATGTAAGGATAGTTTAGGTATTACTTGTAGTCTTAGGGGTATAGTAGTCATTGTACATTGGATGCCCTAATTGGGGTCCATATATACATTGAAAACATGAGGAGCTCCCTTAGTGGAGGCTCTCCATTTCTCCACTCCTCTTCTTCTTCCTCTCTTCTAACCCTAACTCCATTCGTAACATGATATCAGAGCAAATGCCTGGGTTCAAACCTCCTTCGTAGCAAAATCCACATGCAATGGCCAAACTCAAAAGTGGGGCCACATGTGCCACGTGTAAGCCAACCCAAAGAAAGAAGGGCCACATGTGACAGGGAGTGTTACGGTATAAAAGATTAAATAACACCTTCTCCAACTGCTTAAGCTTTTGGAGTAGCTTATAGTTTCACATGGTATCAGAGCTGGAGTTCCATAGTATATACACTCCAGCTTGAGGGGGAGTGTTGAATAAGATGCAAGAGTAGTTTAGGTATTACTTGTAGTCTTAGGGGTATAGTAGTCATTGTACATTGGATGCCCTATCTGGGGCTTATATATACATCGTATACATGAGGAGCTCCCTTAGTGGAGACTCTCCATTTGTCTACTCTTCTTCTTCCTCTCTTCTAATCCTAACTCCATTCCTAATAGTATTATTTAGTTCATAGACAATGTCAGCAGTATCTTTAGCTAGAAACTGAGACAACTATTCCAACCATGGTTTTAAATTTTGTCCAAAATTTCGGTCAAGACCGAAACCGAAATTGGCGAAATGGAAATTTTGACCGAAATTTTGGAAATTTCGTCTATTTCGGCGAAAATTGGAAAAAAAAATATTAATATTTTATTCCTTTCCTAAATTTCAGCCGAAATTACCGAAATTTCGGCCCAAAAAATCGACATTTCGACTGTCTTTACCGAATTTCGGCCGAAATTTCGGGATTTCAGCTAGGTCTGAAATTTATGCCGAAACCGAAATTTCAAACCATGATTCCAACACATAATCGTAACTTCAATGCATTCACAGGAAGAATCAGGTGAAGTCATGATTAGCTTTCCATCATTTAGGGTCCTTCATGGAAGCATGTTTACATTTCAAATATATGAATTTTACCACAAAAAATTGCATACCATATAAGTGAAAAAAAGGGAATGCATCGGTTGACCACTCTATCTCTCCCTTATATATTATATATAAGGTATTTACAAGTATGCCACTACTAAGTGAGAAAAAAAGAAGAAGAGAAAGTACAGTTATACCTCTATAAAAATAAAGTAACCCCGGTAAGCCTCTATATCTCAACAAGTTGGTGCAAAGTTATCACTCATGCCCTATTTTGGCAACTATAAGAGACAATCTATCTGAAGCAGTAGTTTTCGTAAGTATGACAGCAAGATGTGCTTGGGTAGGAATGTAAGGGGTACAAATGAGTCATTGCTTGAGCTTCTCTTGTACAAAGTTATGATCAACGTCAGTATGTTTTGTTCGATCACGCTGAGCGGGATTATGTGCAATACTGATGGTAACCTTGTTATCATAATACAAGCTCATAGGACTAGATGTAGAAAGTCCCAACTTAGATAGCAGTCTCTGAAGCAACATTAGCTCACACACTCCATGAGCCACAGATCTGTATTCTACTTCTGCATTAGATCCGACAATAACTAACTGTTTCCTACACCGACAAATAACAAGATTGCCACCCACAAATGAACAGTAACCTGATGGCGACTGCCTGACTATTACGGATCCAGCCCAGTCGGCATCTGTGCATGCCTCAACTTTCAAATGGCCAAACTTTTTTAACAGGATTCCCTTACTAGTGAAGAGTCGCTACTGGCTTTGCCTCAAGATGGCATGTTTCCTTCAAAAGATTTAGAATGTATTTTATTTGGGCAATGAAGATTACCTTTTTTGAAGGCCCACTTAAAACCAACAAAGTACTACAATTTGTCTAGATCTTTAATCTCAAATTCAGACTTTATAGGTCCTTCCAACTTGTGAATTTCCTCACAGTCATCACCAATTACGACAATATCAACAACATAGACGATTAGAGCAATTGTGCCTTGAGTTGTTCATTTCTCGAGTAGAATTTGTTAGTTTGATGAATAAGAGGAAGACGATAAAATAAGTGGAGGAATAAAGAGGAGAGATTGGAGAAAACATGAAAAGAGAGTTAGAGTGTGTTGCCCGACCACTCTATTTCCCCCTTATATATTTTAGATATAAGGCATTAACAAGTATGCCATTAGTAAGTGAAAAACAAAAAAAATACAATTCTACCAATATAACATAAAGTAACCCCAATAAACCTCTATATTTCAACAATATATGAGTTAACTTTGGATCCCAAGAATGGTTAGTGTGTTCAAAATGACCAAAATGGATTTTTAAAATTGAGTTTTCAATAGGCTTCCAAAAGGTTATTTTAGTAATTTCTCCATCCACACTTTTAAAATGTTGAGTTTGGCTTTTTATTCTGTTCACATTCCATGGCACAGAGTGGAAAGGTTCTTACAAGCATTCTCCTGTCTCTCTATCTTGCCTGTCACTTTACATGTGACTAAGCGTCGAGCGAGGTGGTTCACACCAAGCTGCACATGTGAGCCTGCTTATGCATATGTGAGGGGTGTGAGTGCAAGGTCACTTGAGATGCATGTTGCATTTCACAAGTTTCTGCCATTGTTAGCTGAATTTGAGCTGCCAAGCTTCTCTTTTTGTTCATAAGCCAACAGTTTTATGTTTGAGGAGTCATCAGCCCAGCATTGTGTCCAAGGTTGAATGAACCTAAATGCGGATGAATCCAAGCCAACCTTATCCATGAGTATAGTTATGCAACTATACTATGGAAGATAGGGCGATACAACGTTACATAGTATATAAGTCGCATGGAAGGCTATTTGTACTTTTAAACACATATACCACAACTCATGTTAGAATGTAAGTGAATGTACTTTTCTATCGTTTCTATTATGTACAATTCATTATGGGTATACTTGTAATTTGGAGGATGAAATATTATACATAATGAATGATGGGATAAGTCATGACTTGATTCTCCCATTTTCTCGTTTTCCTGTGCAAGCCCTAGCACTCTTCTTCTTCGTCTTCAAGAAAAGGTTGATTGCGCGCAGTTTGTCATGGTATCAAAGCACAGGAGATCATGTTCATAGAAGACTTCAAGGACTCGAGAAAGAATCTGTCTTTTCCTCCCTTCTCATATCTTTCTCTTTTTTACTTGCCTCCAACCACTCCTTGGTGGATTGCATGCTTTCAGCCACTCTTGTAATTCTCTGCGTCATTTGTGTTTTCATCCATTAGTATGGGTGGCTGCCCCTATTATGCCTTCCACAAAGATTCAGGCAAGATTCGCGACCCCAACCTCTGTCGAAGATCTACAACTCCAAACTTCAGATCAGCTCATTACAACCTAGATCAAGAGCTCAATCCTCTAGATCTACATTCAAAACCCTTAGATCTACACCCCCAACCTCTCGGTCTACCCTCATACTATCTAAACCTAGATCCCAATTCTCTAGAGCTACATCGTAAACTCCTCAATCTACATTTCTAACTATTTAATTCACAGCCAAACCCATCGAACTACATTTCTAGCTTCTAGATTTGTCCCTACACCCCCTAGATCTGCATCCACGCATGTTATATCTACACCCCAACCTCTTGATTTACACCTCTTGCTACTAGATCCATATCCCACACCTTTAGATCTACCTACATACAAGGTAGATCTAGATCCCAATCTTCTAGATGTACATCCTAAAAACTCTGATCTACTTCTCTAACTATTAGATTCAACCCCAAACCCATCAATCTACATTTCTAGCTTCTAGTACATACACCTTCACACCACAGATCTGTACCCTCCTTCCACAGATCTACATCCTAGCTTACTAGATACATCATTCAAAACATTAGATATAGTCCTTTTTTTGAATGGCAGCAATTTCATTAGAAAAGAGGAAGACCGAGGTGGTCCACCAAAGATTACAAACAATAAGGAAAGAGAACAAGGAAAGGAAAATAAGAAACAAAATATGGTCAAGGGGGGAAGGAAATCAAACACTTCCAAATCCAACTTCCCCAAACCATCTTTGGCAAGCCTATCCGCCACCCTTTTTTCTCCAATTTGCCTCACATTTTGTTCACCACCATTATTTCTCATGTACATCTCTCCCTTCTCTTTCTCCATCCATTGACATTCACATCTCAATTTTCCTTGTTTTATGTCTCCTTCGTAATTCTTGCTCCGTCCAACAGGTACCCACTTGTGCATCTATAATCTCATACTGAAAGAAATTTTCTCACTTCCTAAATGGCCAATTACAAAAAAATTACATTTTCATTATGTAATGTTCTCTTGGTGGTAAGAAGAAATTATTTACGATGGTTAGTTGTCACTAAGTTAATATTAGCACAACCATCGATGAAGGATTAATAAAAAAAAGTCAAGGATTAGTAATCCTTATTAGAAATCAAATAGATTTGTCACAAATGACTGAAATTTAATTCTTGATCTGTACCTTCAACTTTTGGAAACTTACAAAGTTCTTCCGTTTAGCACTTATTTGATTGGTTCCATTGTTCCAAAAAAAAAAAATGATTGATAGATGAGACGGATTTCTACCCATTTGTTAGTATAATCGGAAGAATATGATTCGCTAAAATGATAAACATGAAATAAAATATGTTACCTCAGCCCCAAACAAGTAAGATTGTACAGCAGAATGTCCAAAAGCATCGATCTGCCATCCAACACGAGGAGCCTTGTTGAATTGCTTCTTTATTAGGTAGTGACCAAGAGTTGTTTGATCAATCATGTCTATGTAATGGCAGGTTGCTTCATCATGCATACACCAGCCCCCATTTCTGAGCCAAAATATGCAAATAATTATTACTCCATAAAAATAGAAAAACAAATCTACTTGACATTGAAATACAGTAAAAGAGCTTAAAATTCACATACATGAACTCCAATTGGCCAGAGTCTACCAATTTTCTCACTTCTTCTTGTGTTTTCACATTTTGTTCCCGCCACCATCGTTGGAAAAAAGCCTATTAGCACATGAAATTTTTTCAGTCAGGGTTATCAATCTTTGCCCTCAAAAACGTAAAAGCACAGGGTATAAACTATAAACTAATGTTCTGTTTTCATGTCAGAAAGAACAATCAACAGAATTCAACTGGGAATGAATAAAAAATTAAGAACCCAACATTGGTTTATTTGGTAGAAATGTTATTGTTTAACCAAATGGTCTAAGAATCAAACCTTGGGTGGTGCACACAAGATCAAAAAATAAATAAATAATTAAGAATTGGAACCTATCTTCTAATCACAATACAAATCTACTGTTGAAAAAAAAAAAAAAAAACACAATCAAAGGAAGAACATCAAACTTTTTAATGCATTTCACCTGTTCGACGAAAACAAACTTCCGATTAGGATCTCGCATCAACGCAACCACAACTGAATCCAGCACATTTCTAACCGACGTACCCTAAAAGCAAAAATGAAAGACTCTTCAATCAACAATATCACCAAAACAACTCAAAATCCATCAAATCAAAAAAAATGAAAACCCAAATCGTAATTCTAACCTGGATACTGTTATTCAATCCAACATAGTACTGATCAACAGTTTTCAACCAGCCTACATCATCGTGCGAATGTGGAACCAAATGAACATTCAATTTCCCTTCAACTGGTCCAGAACTTGTGTTATAATTTATATAACCTCCATTAATGCCACAAAGAGTGGCCAAAATGGAGAGAAAAAACGCGAAAAAGGTAGATTTTTTCATTCTCGTTATAGAATTCATCTACTTAGAAGGTGGGGGTTTTGATTGGATTATCAATTTATAGCTCGAATGATTGTATTTGGGAGCTCTAAAACAGTCTAGAGTGAGTGTGAGAGAGAAGACAAGGGAGAGTAGTCCGAATGCCGAAGAAGATGTGGAATGAAGACAAAGATAGAGTCGGTATCTGCTTTTTCTGGATTTTATTAGCCGGCCTAGGGTTAGGGTTAGGGTTAGGGTTAGGGTTCGGGTTAGGGTTTTTACTGGGGTGGAAGGGATTTTTTCACTGATTTGGTTGGAATTCGCCATGGAGGTTTTCTGTGTGGAAATGAAGTGAAGTTTTGCCTCTGGTGAGGAATGTATACATGCACAGCTGAAAAGTCATTTAAATGGATTCAAATTACAAAAGTAACCTTGTGTTGTGGCAATGTCAGAGCTGTTTTTATCTTTGAGGGTCAATTCGCGGACCCATTACATTACTGGGGATATACGATTCTTAGGAGAGTAACAAGTGCATGACTTAGCCGTTCTTCTTTCCTCTTGAACATTTAGATTTTGGAAAGGGTTTTATCTTCAGATCGATAAGTGCAATCTGCCTTCTTCAATTTTATTCTTATTATGATTTTACATCAATATAAAA
This sequence comes from Tasmannia lanceolata, assembly GCF_043159265.1. Taxonomy (NCBI): domain Eukaryota; kingdom Viridiplantae; phylum Streptophyta; class Magnoliopsida; order Canellales; family Winteraceae; genus Tasmannia; species Tasmannia lanceolata. The sequence continues at coordinate 16,277,763 of NW_027518688.1, read as the reverse complement.
ATTTGGGTTCGGATTAGCACCAAAGTTTGATTCAAGTTAACCAAAGATCGTTCATTCATCTCTACATTATTTATTTCCTACACTTCCAATCACATTGCTGCACCAAATGGGTGGATAGATTTTTACCTGGAGCTCAATGTTTTATGTTTTTCTTTCTTTGTCATCTTATTATTATGAAGGAGATTTTTACCCTGGAGCTCAATGTTTTATGTTTTTCTTTCTTGGTCATCTTATTATTATGAAGGAGATTTTTACCCTGGAGCTCAATGTTTTGTGTTTTTCTTTCTATGTCATCTTATTATTATGAAAGGAGATTTTTATGTTATTGTATACATTTGTTCTCTTTGAGCTGATTTGGTGCCAAATTCCCACCTCCAGGTGCAACAGTAGGTTGCGCAAGTTTTACCAATAAACTAGCAACGTACATCTAGGCCCTGTTTGTTTTGAATTTTGAGAACAGAACGGATTGTGAGTCCAAAAGTTATTGTTGCATGGGAGTATGAAGGGTGACAAAAACATAGCCCATCTATGTGTAGACACCCATTCGCGTGGGTACGAGAGATCAAGAGAGAGGAAGGCGGCTCGCGAGCCATTCCCCTCTCGCGGGATCGGGTCCCACACTATATTTTTTCTTTCTTTTTGCAACAAGAAGAGAGATGTGGATGCTTTTTAATGAATTGAGAATTGTAAACTTACTCTTAAAAATTACCTAAGCTGTATTAATGAGTTTCCTAGTTGCCCTGAGTGTTGATTAATTAGGATTATGTCCTTACCTCTTTTGGGACTGGCAATTTGAAGCTTAGGACTTGGCATGATTTCTTCCATGCACGGTGGATGATGTTTGAGTAAGGGTGTCAATTTTGGCTCGGGCTCGGAAGCTCGCTTGAGCTCGGCTCGGAAAAAGCTCGGCTCGAATCCTTAACGAGCCGAGCCGAGCCCGAGTTAGGCCAAGCTCGGCTCGGCTCGTTAAGGCTCGTTAAGAATTTAATATATTTAAATATATATATTATATATTAATATATACACTAAAAGGGTTGTCCAAGGAGTGAAAGGGGGAGGCAAAATATGTCACTGCTTTTTTGGAACCCCATTTGTTGCTTGGACCACCCTCCGTAGTGTAAAAAGAGTAGTCAAATTACACTAGATAGGGCTGTCCAGGGAAGATGAGGGGTGTGAATTATAACCCGAGCTCGATAAGGCTCGCGAGTCTGACCGAGCCGAGCTTTTGAGCTTAAAGAGCCAAGCCGAGCCGAGCCCGAGCTGAGCTTTTGAGCTTAAAGAGCCAAGCCGAGCCTGGCCAAGCTCGGCTCGTTTACACCCCTATGTTTGAGAACTATCACGAGTCATGATCCATAAAACAAGAATACAGCATCAAGCCTGCTATTGTCCATCATTAGCCACCGATGCTTTCCATTTTTAATCAGGACATGCAACCGATGCTTTCCATTTTTAATCAGGACATGCAATTCTGTTCTTTAGACAACATTAATTTTCTTTCAATTTCGTTGAAATCTAAAATTAATCTCACCCCTTGCATCGCACGGGTTGTCCCACTAGTTTCACTGAAATTTCCTAAGACAACTAGGTTTCCTAGTTGTGTGATTTTGGTGGGAAACAAAATAGAAAAGCTGGCTCTTAGATGGCTTTTTTGTATAGCGTCAAGAGTAAAGATAAAAACTAGCACGAGTTTTCTCTTGGGTGAGATGAGAGAAAGGGATAAAGAGCGACAAAGAGAGGGTGCTTCTTTTTGGTTGCTTTGTATACAGTCGTGGTCGAGAGGACAAGGAAAAGTGTTGCGGCCTATGGGTTTGCGGGTCAATCCCATTGTAATCCTTGCAATTTTGCTTTCTCATAGTGGAAGATGGCATTCTCGCCCATGGACGTATGCATGTTGGTGAACCACATAAAATCTCGATGTGTGTATCCTGTGGCTTGCTTTTATTTTTACCATTCCATTTCTTTTAGGTTTCTCATAGTGGAAGATGGCATTCTCCCCCATGGACGAATGCATCTTAGCGAACGACATGAATTTTCGATGTGTGTATCTTGTAGTTTGCTTTTATTTTTACCATTCCGTTTCTTTTACGCACGATCGGATCGGAATTGCATTTCTCAACAACATGCAAGAGCACGTGCATTAATGGAATGAATGGTGTTGACATTCCACCGTGTTAATTAGTGACTGGGAGTAAGGACATCGTTAGACAGATTACTTGAGATGAGCTCATATGATAGTGATAGGGTGAGAGATGCAACTATAAAAGGGATTTGCTAGGATCCATGCATTTCGCGGTGAGAGCAGCCACTTTTCAGCAGATTCTGTCTTCATTCATCATGTGGCTTCTCTCACATGCAACAGCCCATCCACGAAATGCCTTCTTCCATGGACGCTAGCAAATATTGTTTTTTTTTTTCCTTGTGTTGAAACGGTCATGTTGAATGGCTGCATCGTTCAAACTGTGCAAGAGCTATTTGATAAGGACAACCCTTCCCTCTCTCGATGAGAAAGAAAAAAATAAGAAGCAAAGAACTAGAAAAATAATTATCTCTATCTAGAGAGTTGAGTTGTAGTCTTAGTTGGTCCTAGTTTTCAAGAGTGATAGGTTTGGCTGTTTGACTACTAGAAGGCTTATTAATTGTAATGTTTCTATTGTCACCTGTAGTGAAGAATTTTACAATTGTAATGTTTCTATTGTCACCTGTAGTGAAGAATTTTACACCCTAAACAGTATCTCTGCACACAAAGGAGGACCAGCACTTTCCTCAAAGTGGGTCGAGAGGCTGATCTTCTCTCTAAGTAGATTAATCATGCCACAAACTGATTCGTGTTCGTAATATATTGATACTTGAGCCAGGTTTCGATCATGGGACCTGTGGGTTATGGATCCACCTTCTCGCAATGGTGCTCCCACTAAACTCATCACTTAACTTCTTTAAACATGGAGGTTCCTCTAGCTTCACTTCAGACTTTTGAAATGTCATTATGCTCTTCTCATAAAAGATTAGATTTTTTAAGCAGACCACTTAAAAAATGAATTCTTGTTAGAGGTCTCATGTCTGATTCAGACAAGAGGTATGGCAACGGCTGACCTAAGTCTGATTGTTGAAATATTTGTCATTGGTGATTCAAAGATGGTGACTGATTACCCTGAAGTAATCTCTAATTTAAATAAAATAATTGATGGGACTTCATCATGGACGATGAAATGAAATTCTTTGTCATGGAACTATAAATAGTTCTGACCTTCTTCATCATGGAAGATGAAATGAAACAATTGATGGTGACTGTTTTCTATGCTAATATCTAGGGGTGGACATGGTTCAGTTCGGTTTTGGGCTAAACCCAGAACCGAACCATATATGTGTGGAACCGAACCGAACCAGAACCATATATAATCGGTTCAGTTCGGTTCTGGGTTTACCCAACCTTCACCAAATGTAGATATTTTTCCTAATCGTATTTATAATCGGTTCGGTCCTGTTTATATATGAACTACAAAGACTAACATGCACGAATTTGGAATAATCAGGCACAAATTTGCACAAATTTCGGCAATGCAAAAATTATATATGACCTACAAACATGCACAAATTGGAATAATCAAGCACAAATTTGGGGGGTGAATTAAAATTTTAAAGGCAAAGCAACACGTTAAAGAGGGGTGAATTAAAATGGGGTGGGGTGATTTTATCAAGCGATGAGGCATTGGGTTTTAAGGTGAGGGTCGGTTCTCGGTTCGGTTTTCGGTTCCGGAATCCCAAACCCAGAACCGAACCGAATTTCCATCGGTTCCAGGTTATCAGAACCGGAACCGAACCATATAAATATGGAACCGAACCGAACCATATGTGCCAGTTCGGTTCGGTTCCTCGGTTCGAACCGGAACCATGTCCACCCCTAGTGGATCTGATCCATCATGGAAGATCTTTCTACCAGGAATTCTTTGTCATTGAACTGTAAAGAGTTGTTAACTTCTTACCCCTCATGGATTGATAGTGTTTCCTTTCTTGTGGTTCATCTAATTACCCAGAAGTGTCAAATCCCAATTATTTTTTTACTCGGTATTAAAAGATTTATGGCTCTATTGGCTGTGGTCCATTGGAAAATTACCCAAATCTCATGGGAAGGGAATAGGGCAGCTGACTGGTTTGCAAACAAAGGCATCTCTTTGCAGTGATCTTTTCCGGGTCCCCCCCTGCAGCCATTGGACCTATATTCTGGATGAGGATGCATAGGCGTCCCAAAAAATAGATTCCATTAGTCCCATCTCTTCTACTTTTTTTGCCTTTTGGTTCAGTTGTATGGGTATGTGGCTTAGGTTGGGCTCAGTTGTGCTATTTCCGTCATACCATTTCTTTTCTCTTTCAGGATAATGCCCTGTTCTTGTATCATATGTTCTCTATTTTTGTGCCTGGGTTTTTTTGGTTCATGTCATTCTCTCTTCCTTGCTCTTTCAATAAAACTTTACTTTTAAACGGCCAAAACAAGATATTCTCAGCATTCTTTAGCCAAAATTGCATGACGTCACATCAAGCAAGCTCACTCCCTGGTTCTTCACCAATCCCTTCAATCTCATATTTGATCTCAAACTCTCAGCCTCTTCAAACCTTACAACAGATGCATACAAATTTGAAAGGAGCACAAGATGGCTTGGATCTAACACAAACAATCTATCAGCTGCAAGTTCTGCTAGCTTTATGTTATTATGGATCCAACACCCTCCTAGCAAAGCCCTCCAAACATTTAAACCTACCTCTTCTGACATTTTTTCCACAAATTCGTTTGCCTACGTAGGCAAACACCCTGCACGGGAAAGCATGTCTACAATGCACCCACAATGTTCTCCTCTTAGTCTAACCTTTTTTTTTCTTTCATCATTTTGATTGAAAATCATCAACCCATTGTCCACCAAGCCCGAATGACTGTGCGCATTTAACACGTTCAGATACGTAACATTGTCTGGCTCTTTGCCACTCTTCTCCATGTCACGAAAGAGAGCGACAGCAGCTTCTCCTTTGCCATTAATTCCATATCCAGATATAATTGCATTCCATAAGACTATAGTTTTACAACTTATCTCATTAAATACCTTGTGAGCAAGCTCTACATCTCCACATTTCAAGTACGCCCCTACCAGACTATTCTGAACTGAGTTGTGTGACACAAAGCTAGCTCCAAAAATATACGCATGGAATTGCTTGCAAAGCTCCAAGGCAGCAAGTTGTCCACAGACTGTTACCGAACTGATCAACAATATCGGATCTGGACTGAAATTTTCTTCAATTCTCATTCTAATCAGCAATCTCAACGCTTCTCTAGGGTCCCCATTCTGTTCATACCCTGAAATCATCACAGTCCATGACACCAAACTCTTCTGACCACATGGTCAAATGTACTTCTCGCAAAGTATAAATCCCCGCACTTAGAATACATTGTAATTAGAGAATTTACAACAGTAATCTCTGACCCAAATCCCGCAACAACAATCTGATTATGGACTAATCTCCCTCTCATCAAATCTCCTAAAAGTGAACAAGCTGTTAGTAGATTAACCAATGCTACCATGTCTGGATCAATGCCATTCTCTCTCATTCGATGAAACACTTTCACAGCATTAGAAGCTTGTTCAATCCGCACTAAAAAGCCGATCATTGTCGTCCAACTAATAACATCCCTAGAAGCCATCTTGTCAAAAACATCAGTAGCAATATCTAAATTTCCCAAACTCAAATACATATAAAGAACTGAATTAACCACAGAGATATTCAAATCAAGCCCGATTTTAACAACGTACCCATGAATGCAACCACACATTCCAACTGATTCCAAACCAACACAACCCTGAATAACACTCAACATAGTTACTGAAGTGGGTTTCAGACCAAATAGCCGTAATTCGCTAAACAGTAACACAGCTTCTTCAAACAGTCCATTATGGATAAATCCAGCAATAATCGCATTACATGAAATTAAACTTGGGTTGTTCATTTTCTTAAATAATTTATACGAATCGGCAATATTTCCGCATTTCGCATGTGTCCAACATAGCAGTCCCTACAAACAAATCCGAATCCAAACCTGATTTCAGAATTCGTCCGTGGACAGATTCTCCAAGTTTCAAATTCTGCAGGCCTGCCAAGCTAACTAGGATGCTCACAATGGTGAAAGAATTAGGATGCAAAACCGAAATCTGCATATGAGAGAGGAGTTTTAGAGAGTCTGTATAAAACCCATTTGTGGCATAGCCATATATCATTGTTGTCCAAGAAACAACATTCTTTTGGGGCATTTCGTCAAACAGTTTCTTTGCATCAGAAAATTAATTCAGAAAATAAGAACAGGCACAACATATGTTAGGATAAATTATGCAGAAAAACCAAATAAAGGAGAGGAACCTGATACAAAAATCATGGGAAAATACAATGAAGCACATGCTATTCCATATAAGATCATGTAATTCCTAGTAAGAAGGTATTCTAGGACATTTGTTGGCGTTAGTGAAGTCTTGAGTGACAAAATAAAGGCACATTTTAGAGAAATTAATATGATAAGGTTCAAAATGTTCTGAAACTAAAGAAAGAGTACAATTTCTAATCAAAAGGAAAATGATCAAGTGTTGCAAACCAATCCTAAATGTTTTTTTGACTGGTATCAGTCTTAAAATCTTATAAAAGTACATTCTTGGTGGAATGCTGCATTTCCACATCTCAAAGAGGAAAGCAATCTTGAAGGGCAATAGGACTGTGAAAGAAGGGCATAAGTATCCTCAGTAGGAGCACATTGGGCTAATAAAAGTTTGAAGTATATTGATTATGTCTTGTTATGCTAAGACCTCTGGCCATAGCAAACAATTAGAAAAAAGCTCGGGAAGCTCCTGCTTGTAAGGGAATTTAAAAACATCCACCATAGCAAAAACAATTAGAAAAATATAGGTAAAAAAAGAGGGAAGAGAATACATGATGAGCAGAAGCATATACACCCAATATGTGTATTATAACCATCTCAATTCAACCCTTCAAATGATGGAAAGCTCATGCTTTTAGTTGAAGAATCAGCAAAACATCATGAAAAACAAATTAGGGTTTACTGGTTGCGTTATGTTGTATTCCTTGTGTGGGAACAAAAAATTTAAAATAGGGCTTACCGGCTGCGTTCCAACAGCGATGGCTCTGCAGAGAGAGAGAGAGAGAGAGAGAGAGAGAGAGAGAGAGGTGCTTGACGGTGGGATAAGGGCAGAGATGTCGAAGACGCGTGGGAAATCGGGGGCACGGCTGTAATATTTGTATTTTTGGATGGGTAAAAAATAATGTAAACCAAAAAACCTTGACGTGTTAAACTCACAGAGTTTAGAAATAAATGAAGAAATTCTACTCTTTTCTCTTCTGCCATATATATATAATATACTAGTAAAAAAAACCCGTGCAATGCACGGGGCAACAAAAAACAATTAATGGGTAATTAAAAGAACATTAAAACTATTAAAAGTAGAGAAATTAAATATTTGATTACATTGCATATACATATTGATTAAAACATTAAAAATAGAAACATAAAGCAATATTTGACATTATTGGTTATAATCTTTGTCATTGGTTGGTTCTTACATAATTGAAGAACGCCCAATTTAGACTTAAAACATCTATTTAAACATGCATCTAAAGAGGTTCTAATCAAGTTAGAGCCTGTTCTAATCAAGTTAAAGAACAAATATCTATGGGAAAGACTCAGCTCATGTCGGTGTTGGTCATTGTTTATATCCATTTGTTTCATATCAATAGCTCAAAGTTCAATGACAAAATCAATTCGGAAGCAGCAACTTAATCGATACTCTCACATGGACTTTTACCACAATCATGGCGATTTTTCAACTTATAAAGATCTAAAAGCATTTTCTTCTAAAATGTAATCGTATACCATGGTGTAAGTCTCCTTGCATCGATGATCCAAACAGTGCCCAGTGTACTTTCATGTCAAGCAAAAGTTTAACATGCCATCTTTATATGCCATTCAAATCAAGATTATTGCTTAGGAGATCTTTTGAAATACTTGTGCATGGACATGATAATAAGGACAGCCTAGGGAAATAATATCCACACTCCCTTGTTTCAGTAATGGGACTCCTCTCTTTATGTACACTTTTCTAAGCAGATGTTGAAGGCATTTGTAATTCCCAAGAGTTATCAACGGCAAATCAAAAGAGGGTTTGATAAACTGAAGTTCCAATATGAAATCAAGAGATTGCAGGTAGGAGGCATATATATGTATAAGTCATTTAATGTATACTAAGAAGAAAATGAGAAGAAAAATAGGTACTCTCTCCAAAGGTTGAAGTTAGCCAGCTTTGTAGCTGAACAAAAGTATTGCTGGGCAACAAACATGATAACAGTTGTTTGATATCAACGGCCAATGGATATATCAGCTAACACCTCAAAATAAAGAGAGGACTGTTCATATCAGATAAAGGGAGTAGTGCAATCATCACCCCCGTTCTGTTATTTCAGTTTTATTTATCTCTTATGTTATAATATAAAGATAAACTGCAGATAAAATTAGTTACCTAATCAAATTTGTAAAGGCCACCATTTTCAAAGATGTGCATCAAAGGAAATCAATAAAACAAAGACTTTAAAAGGAAAAAAACAGAGATGTACTAAAGTTACTAATGAAAAAAAAGCATGATCGATAGATAAGAAGCTGCAAATAAGAAGAGAAGAGGAGCTTTGGCTTCCTAACATAGCAATTGTATAGCTCAAAATGGGTTCTTCCAAAGGAAAATTACGACAAAAAATAAAAATAAAAATCAAGAGTCTCTGCATCCCACAGCTTGTAGAAGAATATCCACAAATAAGGTAGAAAGCCCTATTGTTCCGACCCTTCATAGCAGAGAGAGAGGGGCATGAGAAAAGTAATGGTCGAGATGCAAGCGTTTGAAAAGTTAGAGTTTCTACTTTCTAGGGTAAATGCTTTTGGGAAGTTAGGAAATTGGGGAAATTGAAAACCCAAAAAGGGTGTAAGCAGCATGCTTGATCTTGTCGAGTCCAAAGCCCTCTTCTAAATCCGATGGAGCTGGCCAAGGCGAAAACCCTATGCTCTTCTCGCTGTTTCTGTAGAGAGAGAGAGGGGGAATGATGATAATGACGCAAAGTAGGTGGGTCTTTTTTTAGGCTAGGCTATAGCCTACAGAGGACCGTAAAAAATGAGGGAAAAGGGCGATTTTACCCTCTATATAGATATGGAAAGTTATCTTGCAGAATCACGTTAGGGTCCGATCACCTGCTTTCTTGGGAAAGGAAGAAAAAAGGATGGAAAAGAATCTGACGTGGCAAAAGGAAAAGAAAGGAAAAGAAATTGTATTGAAAAATGAATCCTGAGGCTGTTCAGTTGAACATGAAACCCTGAGAAACCCAGAGAAAGGTATCCTGCGCCTGTTCACTTGCCAAGTAAATTGTGCTGGGAAATGGGGTTTTGATCGGAAAAATGAGTGGATCTATCGATAAGTACGGGTTCTGGAATGGGATAGTGATGGACGATGGCCAGATTTAACGATAAGTATGGGTTTTGGAATGGAGCCAAGAAGGGTTTGGAGGAGATTAGGATGATTTCGAGGTGGAGGTGGCTGTGAGCGGCTGGTGGTGGTTGCGGCCGATGCTTCTCCTACTCTCCCTATACTGTGTTGCAAAAAAATGCCCTAGAAACCCTCTTTTCTCTAGCTCAAAACCCCAACAGATCCGAGCCTATGTTTAATGGGGGTAATAGATGGCGGATCGGTGGTGGAGAGAGTGACCGGAGAATGAGTTAGAATGGCCGGATTCCGGCGGAGATTTCCAGAATCCCAGATTTTGGGGAATTAAGGAAGAGAGAGATAGCATTGTGGGGTTTACAACTAGGGCTTTTAATGGTGGGATTATTGGTTCAGGCGAATTACAGGTGAAGGTAATGAGAGGTGGAAATTGGAGGCCAAATCTAATGGTAATGGTGGAGGAAGATGGTGGTGTAGATGGCAGATCTAGTGGCGGTGGGGGTAGCTGCAAATTTCCAATCTAATGGAGGAGGGTTTGGTCTTATGGAGATGATGGGTTTTAATGGCTGCAAATGGGAGAGAATCAAAGTGGGTTTGGGGTGGAGATGGTGGTTGTGAGGGGAGAGAAGGGTGGCGGTCTGCCGGATGATGGTGATGGTGGTGATGCCGTGGGGTGACGAAGCTTCGGCGATGTTCCCGGAGAAGGAGACCGGATTCGCTTCCATCTCTCTCTGCAACTCTCTTTTCCTTGTGGCCGGTTTTTCTTGTACAAGATCAACGGTCTAGAGATTAGCCTTGCCGGAATTTTAGAGCTCGCCAAAGTGTTTTTCGTCGCCGGAGTGCCCGAGGTGGACGAAGGAGTTGCAGCTAGGGTTTGGCTCTAGAGGGCGTGGGTCGAAAAAGAACATCCCGATAAAATTTCTCGCGAGAAAGGAAACGAGCTTTCCTCTCATTTTGGCCGGAAACCAATTCGCGTGTTTTGCGAGAAACTAGACTTTCCACGTTTTTTTTTTTTTGCTTTTCCACGTCAGTAACTCTATTTTATTGAGAAACCAAGCGAACAACGGGATTTCATGTTTCCTGAGAAAATATATGCTACTTTTCTTTCCTGCGCTTTCTCAAGAAGGCAAGTGAACAGAGCCTTAGAGAAGGCTGCTGAAGGAAAGCATGAGAAAGAGGACAAGAATGGAATTTAAATATACTTTGGAGGGCTAGACTGAAAAGAAATGGTGAAAAATTAATGCTGACATGTAAATCTCACAAAAAAAGAAAAGAAATTTTTTTTTCTCTAACTATATATTAGCACTAGCAAAAAACCCAACAAAGAATTGTACAGATCACATCAAAGGTTGATCTAAACCGTCCATGTGATGGAACACAACATAAATAGGTTGTGCCCGTAAAATAATTTCCATAGGCTGATCCTAGCCCTCTAATATATAGAGGTTTCCATAATTGTTGTTCCTCTTAAGGTGCCCAGAATTCATCAATATTTTTACAGATGTCCTGCATTCGTAATATCAAATTTTCTGTAAAATCATTTCCATAGGTTGATCCTAGCCCTCCAATCTATAGAGGTTTCCATAATTAAAAAAGCATAAAGGAGGGGGGTAGGATTGAAATTATGTAGCTTTAATGGGTGCCTTTGTTAAAAAAGTGTAAAGGAGGGGGTACAATTGAAAATATATGGGTTGAATGGGTGCCTTTGTTAAAAAAAGTGATGTGTAATTCTAGGAAAAATTCAAATAATTCTCTTCTTTTCTCTTCTGCTATATTGTAGTATAGTATAGTGTGTATATATATATATATATATATATATATATATATATATATATATATATGTATGTATGTATAGAGGAATAAGAGTGTGCGCTCGACCGCACCAAGCTTAGGTGCGGTCGAGGGCCAAAAACTCATGTGGGCCCACATTGTTAGGATGGCCCAAAGTATTCATTTGCAAGACCCCATCATAGATAGGGTGTGTACAAAAAATCAGCTCCATAGGATCATCCTAACCCTTCCAAAAGTTGAGGGCAAAATGGACAGACACCGTTTGCCACAAATCTGCCCATTTTTGCCCTCCACTTTTGGAGGGGTAAGGATGATCCAATGGAGCTGAGTTTTTGTATACACCCTATCTATGATAGGACCTTTCAAATGAATGGTTTTGATCATTACAAAAGTGTGGGACCCATGTGTTTAGGCCCTCGACCGCACCTAAGCTTACCGCACCTAAGCTTAGGTGCGGTCGACCGCAAACCCTTATTCCTCATATATATATATATATATATATATATATATATATATATATATATACTAGTAAAAAACCCCGTGCGATGCACGGGCCGACAAAGAACTGTATGGACCACATCATAGGTTGATCCAAACCGTCCATGTGATGAAACACAATATCAATACGTTGTGCCCATAAAATCATTTCCATAGGCTAATCCTAGCCCTCCAATGTATACAGGTTTCCATAATATCTTGTTCCTCTTAAGGTGCCCTGAATTCGTAAATATTTTTAAAGGTGTGTGGAATTCGTAATATCCTCAAAAAATTATTAAGGAAAAGTAGTTTTTTCGTAATTGTCATATTTCAACACCTCTTCTTTGTAGTTTTTTCTGTAATTGTCATATACAGATACCCGTTGTCTATAATTTCCCTCCAAAACTTTACTTAATGATTATTATTGCTAGCTTCTTTCGGTACTTATTATTGCTAGCCACCTTTCAAGAAATAGTATTTCCGTGCAGTTTTTCACTACGTCTAATAAGACAAATCTTTGAACACATACAATATCAAAGGATGGGCGAGATGTAGCCCTTGGAGAAGGTGGCTAGCAAATCATGATTTGCTTTTTCAAATAATTCCAAAAATGGGTAGGATTGAAATTATGTGGCTTTAATGGGTGCCTTTGTTAAAAAGCATAAAGGAGGGGGTATGATTGAAAATATGTGGATTGAATGGGTGCCTTTGTTAAAAAAGGTAAAAAAAAGTGATATGTAATTCTCATAGAATTTTGGGAGAAATTCAAATAATTCTCTCATTTTCTCTTATGCTATATATATACTAGTAGAAAACCCCGTGCTTCGCACGGGCGAACCCCGAACCCCTATTTAAGTGTACATAAAAATGGACGTGAGAGGATCAAGGTTAATTTAAAAAAGTGGAAAGTGCAAACGTACCCATGATTTGGAGCCATAAAACTGCCTAGATTGCATAAAATGAGTTATAACATACTCAAGAAATCATCAAAAAGGCCCAAGGCCTTCAAAATAGGCATGATAACTATTTTAATTACATGTTCCCTTTGAAAGAGTTTGGTGTTGTGTTGTTACAATATTAACAATATTGTCTGTATATGGAGGCTTTTCCTTTTCTTCTAGGCATGTTGAATGAGCAAGCACAACATTTTCACCAACGAAGGGAATCCTCATGATATCATACTTGGGAGCTTCCACCAAGGAGTAGAAGGTGATGGGTGAGCATACGTTGATTGAATCATAGGAAACGAACTTATGAGCGAGATAACCAATGGGCTATCACTATAGCATGCTGTCTACGGTGATGGTGGTTCGACGGAAGCGTTTGCGGTGTTTACCAACATGCTCTGAAATCCAAGGAAGAAATGAAAGAACATAAGTAAAATACTCGAGTAGAACACAGGTAAAAGAATTACATGTTTATGATATCGAGTGGCAAGTAACACGAAAAAGAAAGCAAACAGGGGGAGGCTACAACTAAACCATTTAGTAGCGAAAAAATAGCAATATAGTAAGAAAAAAAAGATTTTTATTTTATTTTATTTTAGCTTCTTACTCTCAGTTTGGAAGTAAACAACTACCCTTTGAGGATAACGGATGGAAATGAATTACATGATCAGCTTCATTTGCATTTCATCTTTGCCATGGATATTATCATGAAAACTTAGGCTGAAGACAATTATTACTTAGAAGAGAGTCTAAATGCAGTGTAGTCAATCCATTAAAGAGTACAAAGTTCAAGGCACAGATGAAACATTTTTGAAGCAGATCATATGGAAGCAGAGAACAGCATTGTATAGAGAAAAACATTTCTATATAAATCAGTTAAAGTGAGAGTAGAAAAAAAACACTTAGTTTCAATTTTTTTCCTGATTCATGAAATAAATACAGCAAGTGTCAATCAAGTAAAAATGTGGAGGAGATGAAAATAATGTGGGCTTTCGTATGGCGTCGATTACATCTAAGGTTATTACCTTTTTATTTTAGTTATTGTTCTGAAGTTTCTAAATATGAAATGATTTTAGTCAACTATCTCAATAGGAAAGCAAGAGAGAGGCTCAGAATATAGAGAACAATGCATGGGGGAAAAAAACTCTGAAAAGAGATTAAATCAAAGAGAAAAAATATGTAATAGATGGCCAAAAATTGTATTATAAACTTCACTGATGGGTTTTTTCTAGATTTTTGGACTTTGAAAAAATCAATAAGAAGTGCAAAACAACGGGTTTTACCGTCTTTGTCATATGTCTATACCTCTGCTTCGTAGTTGTTTGCCGTAATTGTCATATACAGGTACCTGAATTGGTAATTTTCGTATGAAATTGACCATTTTAGCCTCAAATAATTTGTCACAGATATAGAAGTTTTATAGCAGCAAAGGGGTTAATGGTAAAAGAGTAATGCTGACGTGTAAAGCTGATATAAAATGCAAGCAATTTCTCATGAGAAAATCTTGCAAATCTCAGCCGAGATTTAAGCATATTGTGAGCCATTCTTTTTTGGCCACGAATGGGAGGTTGACACATAAGGCAATTGATTTTTTTAATTTTTTTTCGAAATTAGACAAAACCCAGGTATATATGCTAAGACGAAAGGGGAGGTTGACACGTGAGCATGATGAACAATCGAACAGCCCTTCCTCTTTAATATATATATACACACACACACACACAAACACACACACACACACACACTAGTAAAAAACCCCGTGCGATGCATGGGCCGACAAAGAACTGTACGGACCACATCATAGGTTGATCCAAACCGTCCATGTGATGGAACACAACATAAATAGGTTGTGCCCCAAAAATCATTTCCATAGGCTGATCCTAGCCCTCCAATCTATAGAGGATTCCATAATATGTTGTTTGTTTGCACAAAATTATACCGCAAGCGCACGGGTCAATCGTAGCTACAGGTCGATCACAGGGAAGAGAATAATTATTCTTCTTAACTTAGGCAGAGTGCACTAATATTTTAAATTAATTTTAAATTCCTAAAAATAGGGAAAAACTACTGATATGATTGACCTAATTGATTTTAACAAGAATTAAAATAAAAATTATGAAATTTAGAAGGAAATTGCCTAAAATTGACTATATTGAGGACTAAAACTTGAAATAACTAGAAAATCAACCAAAAATTGCAGAATTAATCCTAATTTAACGCAAATATAATCCAAATTCTAATATGATCTTAGGATTAGAATCCACCTTAGGTTAGTAGAAATTTAATAATTTATTGTTAATAAATTCGATCAAACCCTGAATTAAATTGAACTGTGTAATCAATCAATTCGATCAATAGAAAATCAGATTGACGGATGTGATTTCATATGAGTGATAGATCAACTACACACCCCAATATACTGATTAGACTAAGTTTTATCAATCTTTATCAATAATCATTCATACAAATATAAATTGGCATGCACGATCTATAATCCGAATAACAAACTTAGTAAACCAATTTTAATTGAACTGTGTAATCAATCAATTCGATCAATAGAAAATCAGATTGACGGATGTGATTTCATATGAGTGATAGATCAACTACACACCCCAATATACTGATTAGACTAAGTTTTATCAATCTTTATCAATAATCATTCATACAAATATAAATTGGCATGCACGATCTATAATCCGAATAACAAACTTAGTAAACCAATTTTAATAGGGTTGATCCAACGATTGAGATCGAATAAACTACCAATTTTCTACAACCTTAAGGCCTCATCTAAACCCTAAGATTGCTAACTTAGTTACTCATAATTAAGAAGAAAAATTCAAATTATAAAAAAGAATTCATTATAATCAGTTGATCAATCAAAAAGAAAAAAACAGAGAAAATAGAGTTTATAGATGCTTCCCCTTAAAAATTCCGAAAGAAAAAAAAAGCAAAGTACACCAATGATCAGAAGCTTGAATTCTCCTTCTACAATCCTTCTTTTATTCTTTGGATGATCCTTGAATGGTGATGATTGAGTCTCTTGAATTTGGTGGAGAATTGTAGTAGAAAAGTAGAATTTTTCACACCAAAGAGACGAAAAAATTTCCAAGAAAAACCTAAGAGAGGGGAAGAGGGATCGTCCACATAGTCATGCACAGTGCCTCTCTCTCCATAATAGAGAGAGAGAGATGATCCGAACCACCCATTTGATTGGCATAGATATGAGCTGCTAAGTGAGAATGGAAAGATAAAGTAACGAATTTAGAAAGAGCTAAATTAGTGGAGTTATGGAGATAAAATAGGCAGTGAAAAACGCCCAATTTCCCCAATTTCCCCTCTTTCTTTCATTGTAAAAAGACGAAACTATCCCCACTTTTCCAATGAATTGCAAGTTTGCCATATAGTTTCGCAAATGCCTAATCTACCCTTCCAATGTAATGCACACAAAACCACTTTATTTGCTTCTTCAATGCGTTGATCTCCAAGGAATGATCTATACCATCCATTCGACTTACTTAGTAATAAATTAATTGCACCTCCACACCGTTCCAAGAAGATGATCCAGACCGTTCATTCAACTTGCTTCATAATAAATAGCTGCCCATTGACTTTCCAAAACGTAATATTGACCGTCCAATGGTGTGATCATCCAAATCAGTCATGCATCTCGTTCGTAGTCCGTAGATCTGGTGAAATTTCACACGAGATGAGAGTGTGTTGATACCGATTTCGATCCAAAGCTTCCACTCTACAAATTCGGTAAATTGGATCACCCGTTTGATCTTCGAATGAGATCGTATCTTCACTTGATCTCAGCCATTGATTGCATTTCACACTTGATCAATTCACCAAAGAACCAAGCTTGAATTTTCCTTGTAATTCCATCTCCTTAGCACATTTTCCATGGCTTTTTCCGAAAATAACCTGAAACAACAAAAACAAGGGAAAATACCATCATAGGACCGCTTTAATTGAATAATATGCATCCCTAAGTACCTAAAATTCACACATTAATGTGTTCATCATTGTTCCTCTTAAATCAATTGGTTAAGATCATCCTATAGATTTTTTTATTAAAAAAGCATAAAGGAGGGGGGTAACATTGAAATTATGTGGCTTTAATGGGTGCCTTTGTTAAAAAGTATAAAGGAGGGGGTAGGATTGAAAATATGTGGGTTGAATGGGTGCCTTTGTTAAAAAAGTAAAAAAAAGTGGTGTGTAATTCTCATAGAATTTTCAAATAATTCAAAAAATCCTTTCCTTTTCTCTTCTCCTATATAGTCCAACTAGTAAAAAACCACGTGCGATGCACGGGCCCACAAAGAACTGTACGGACCACATCATAGGTTGATCTAAACCGTCCATGTGTTGGAACACAGCATAAATAGGTTGTGCTCGTAAAATCATTTCCATAGGCTGATCCTAGCCCTCCAATCTATAGAGGTTTCCATAATTGTTGTTCCTCTGAAGGTGCCCGCAATTCATCAATTTTGGTAAAGGTGTCCGAAAGTCGTAATATTATGTAATATGTTCACAAAAATCCGTAGTATTATGTAACAATGCCCCCAATCCATATTTTTGCAAAGAAAAAACGTCACTATGTTGACCTTGTCCATTTTTTTAATTACAAAAGCATAGATGAGGGGGGCAGCATTGAAATTATGTGGTTTTAATGGGTGCCTTTGTTAAAAAGCATAAAGGAGGGGGTAGGATTGAAAATATGTGGGTTGAATGGGTGCCTGTAGACACCCCATTTTGACCATACCCTAAACCTCCCATGTTTGAACAAAACCTAACTAAACCAATGTTTTAAAACTCCAAATTTCACCTTAAGGTAGGTTAGGGTCCCAGCAAGCTCCCCGTAAAATTTGGTCAAAATCCGAGCGCGTTTGCCTGGCGAACGAGCTGAGGGAATGCCGTAGTATAAACCAGAAAAGGGAGTGAGTTTATCCTGGGGAGGGCCGAGCTTAGCCATATAGGACGCGCAAAATTGCGCGCCTATCATTTTCTTTGCTCAACCGTGC